>NC_090932.1:510501147-511126147 GCF_040938575.1 Ambystoma mexicanum | reverse complement strand
TGCATCTTTATATATGAAAGCTTCAAATGTGAAGAAAATGTTAGCTAGTGATTAGAAAGTGTGGGCTTGTGCTACTATGTAAAACTACAGCAGTTTTAAAATGCAAGCTGGTGTAAATATTTTTATTTTAAACTATGTGAGAAATATTCACATTCTCTCTTTGGAATATGTCTGGTGAGACAAGGCAGGCTCACACTATAAACATTTATGTGGTGTTGGGTTCTGGCAACTTGCAGAAACAGTGCTAAGCCTTATTTGTAGATTTAAACATTTCTTGGGTGTTATAGTGCACACCTCTAAATAGCCACTGTGTGTTTAGAGGACAGCACACAATAGTGTTACAATTTTAAACCTAAAATTATACAATTATTTAAACTTTTTAAAATGATGAGGCCTGGCTGTAACTGTCCACAATTCACTTAGCAAAAGCTACATGAGATATTGTGAAGTGTCAGACAGCAACGGTTAATGTTAAACAACACAGACCCCATTGAGAAAATGCCAGTTTGTTTCTTGCACACAAACGGAAATGTTGATTTACACAATGCTACACATGCATGCAGGGTTGGGCCATGTATAAACACATTTTATAAGGAACAGACAATGACAAAGTTGATAGTCCTGACCTTTTATATAGATATAGTGAAGTTTGCTTAAAGCAAACCGATATTAATGGAGAATGTTACACTTGAGTTGGGCTACTAATATTGAATAATTTAGTGTTTTTGGAGAATAGGCTGTTGCATGTCGGCGATCTGAATTTGAATACGGAGTGCAGAAGGAGAATTGTTATAGACTTTATTAAAGACTCTGGGCCTAGTTGGAAAGCGTGGATGTTTTGTTCAGCACGCGCAAAGTGACGCACTGTAAAACAAATTCTGCAACAAGGCGCTACATTTAACATATGTGCGGGGTGATTTCTTAATTGTGTGCCACGAATTTAAAATATGTTTTTAAATTTTTTAAGAAAAAAGGCATTGATAAAGTTTAAAGCCATGTCCTTTTATATAGGCATAGTGACGTTTGCTTAAAGTAACCACACAGGTATGGATAATGTTACAACCAGGATTTTATTTGATAGCAAATTTAGGGTTTATGGAGCGATTTGAATTTAAATACAAGGTGCGCAGAAAATATATTTTAAGCAAGCTCTGCAAATTTGATGTATTATATTAATTTAGACTCTGGGTCTGTTTGGAGAGCGCAATTTATAAATGGGACCTTAGTGGATTTGGCTCTGTTGCTTCTATGTTTAGTAATAATTACATTATATTAATTTAGACTCTGAGCTCTTGGGATTTATGTGCAGTGTGCTTTCTTAATTGTGTGACATGAATTTAAAATATATTTTCAACTTTTATTGCGTTTTATAGAATAAAGAGGGTTCTGTTTATGTGTCACAGATCACATATTTGCTGAAGTGTTGTACAAAGCCTTTGAAATTTTGAAGGGTGGCAATAACCAATGTGTTATATAGGCTTGAGGTGTGCTTGGTTGTCATAAGGGTTTAAGAAGTTGAATATTGAGATATGCTGATGTTTAATGTGTAAAATATATTTTATAGTGATTGTATATTTTGTATGTTTTTTTACAGAAACGTCTCTCATTAATTGGATGCAGGCAGCTTCTGGAAAAACAGCCTGTGGAGGTGGATGTTTTGAGGGGACAAGAATGGTGCTTGGGGGACCGACAAACCATCATGCTCTCTGTACTGTTTCAGCACTGTGTGTGATGTGTGGACCCTTGCAAATGGCTGACGCTGATGTCATGGATCTGGGATGTATTGCGAATTGTGCAATTTTGAAAACATCAAGGCATGGCGAAATGGATCTAGGAATGCCCATGGATGTGTCTGATGAGTTCACGCAATCATCGAGAGTGGATCTGCATAGCAAGGATTTATGGGGTGTGCTGTTCTCAGGGGAATTCAAGCCACAAAGGCCTGGGGTTGCCACTGCCAATGGAGAATGGCTTTTGCGCTCGTTTAAGGAACCTCAGCAACAAGGGTTATGGAAATGTCTCGAAAAAAAGAAGCAGGGTTTTTGGATGCCATCACTATCGGCAAGCACAAGGTATAGAGGGGGTGATGGTGCCCATTGCTTCATCATCGCCATGGGTTATACACCAGAGGAGCTGCTGCTACCAAGATATCAATCACAGGGTGCTACAGCTAGTGGTTCGGAGCTACGGAACTGACACTACAGAATCTGCAGCATTGTTTTTAATTCATCAATGGGGTATCTTAGTTGTTGATCATACGGGCCCAAGGTATGCCTGGGGGGGTCCTGATGAGCCAGGTTATTCTTTTTTGATTTATCAACGAGCCTGAGGAAAGACTGGGGATCCCAGCGATCACAGTTGTTCCTTTCTTGTTTATTTATTAATGGGCCGCTGGATTGCCCGGGAGCCCCGACGATCAAAGATGTTCTTTTATTGATTCATCAACGGGCCATAGTAATGTCTGGGGGGCTCTGAAGCATGGAGTTGTTTTTTTTTTGTTTTTGATTCATCAATCGGCCAGAGGCATGTCTGGGGGTCCCAGACAATAGAAGTTGTTCTTTTGATTTACTAATGGGCCACTGAAATGCCTGAGGCCCCAACAAGCAGAGTTGTTCTTTTACTTTTTGAAAACAGGTGTCATGGGATGGTTTACAAATGACAACCCATTGATTCTTACATATGTGATAGGATGGGATGCTATATGTTGAATGATTTATTGTAACTTTTAAAGCTATGTTGTGGGTGATATATTTTGCATTGGTTTTATTCAGTTTTTAAAAGGTATATCATGTTTTTTATTCATAGCTTTTTAGAGGAGCAGTTGAATGCCTCTGCAGGAAGTCCCACCCCTATATTGCCTGTATGTTGGAAACAGGAAATTGTGACATGTGCAACTCCAGTAATGGTACCCATTATACGAAGAGCCTTTGAGACAAGGTATCCACTGAGGAAGCCCTATGTGATGTATCCTCGAAAAGATGGTGGTCTCCTGACAGAGGACCCCGAAGAAGTGTGAAAAGGTGAAAAGAGGAGACTAGTGATGTCACAAGAAGATGAGTGTGACGCACTGAGGAGGATGATCATAGAAGAAAAGGTATAGATCTTATGGAACCTGATAGTGAAGTAAAGAATTAAGAAGACGTTCATGTACGGAATGAAAATTGCACGTGTGAGAAGCACTTCAGAAAATACAAGCCATTTTGTAACTGTACAGATGTTGTAACGCAAGTAGACTAAGTAATCAAAGGCTGTCTACACATAGTGAGTAGACTGCAGGTGATGGCGCCAATATATATATGTGTGTATAGACTCAGGATATTCAATGTTACAACTTTAGCAAGCTGAACCCATGGAGAAAGGAGGGTTGATAGCTGTGTGTGTGTCGCAGTAAAGAAATAAGCCGAAGCATGAAGATGGAGCAAAGCAAAATTGCTTGGCCTGGTGTCAGAGGCTAGGGCAGCCAAAACTGGTTATCAGTCCTTGAACAGTGAACGTGAGAAGGCGGAGGCATCCCTTATTAAGTTGCAAAGAGGGAACACCATGAGTGCCAAGTTCCTTTATTTGAGACAATTAAATGCTATAAAATGGGCCGATTCATGGTCTCCTGATCACTTGAGTCCAAGATGGAAATAGAAGTCGGCATGCTGACCTGAACCTTGATAAGAACATTTCAAAAAAGGTACCAGGCGCTCCTCTCCAGAAAGAACATTGCATGATAACCTGTTCTGAGGTGGGAGTTTGCAGCACACACTTTTTGCTCACTGTACCTTTCACAGATGGGAAAAATCCATTTGCATAGCAGTCTTTGTCCCGCCCACATGGGCAGTCCAGCATCGAAATGCTATGGCAATTCCTCTCTGAACAAGAGTACCAACAGCAACCCCTTACACGTGTTTCAGCCTTGTTGGGCCTCATCAGTGAGGTGAAGCTGTGCATCTCTGAGCACAGTGAGCAGGGAGTCCACGTCTGGTTGCCCCCAGGTAACTTAGGGTGACCAACCCCAAGTTCCTTCCAAAAATACAACAGAGGTAGCAGGCGCCCCTCTCCCGAAAGAACACGGCATGATAGCCTGTTCGGTGGTTTTTAACCCCTTTGAGGGTTCAAAGCCATCTGATTTTTGCTCACTGTACCTTTCACAGATGGGAAATATTCATTTGCATATCAGTCTTTGTCCCGCCCACATGGGCAGTCCATCACTGAAATGCTATGACAATTCCCTTCTGAACAAGAGTGCCAAAAGCAACCCCATACACGTGTTTTAGCCTTGTTGGGCCTCATCAATGATTTGTTGTTTTCATACCAGTATTTTTGTAAATACTGGTAAGTATTGAGAGTCAATTGAGACATTGACAATGGGAGATATTACTCCTCTGATGCATTTTTGTAAGACAATACCAAAACACATGCCCAAACTTAAACAGTACAGTGCAGATTGGGTGAATGGCACAGCGGATAAGATGTTCATGCCATGGCCACAAGGGGGATCATTGTCGAAAGCAGTATTGCAACACATGACCACATACCTGCACGCTGTGTACACAGGAAAGAAATTGGAGAAAAGTTTAGCTGTTTTAGAGTTTTGGCAAATGTATCAAGAAGAGCGAGCGGATCTGCCACCTGAGGAGTGGATTTTTAATCAGTGTGAGGAGGAAGTTGTCCAGCCTTCTGCTCCCCTTGCCTCGCCTGAGGTGAAAGGCGATAGTACGGAAAATGCAGGATTGTATCCGTTAAAGGAACTTAAAGCACTTAGGGGTATAGTAATCCGATATATGTACTGCCTGCTTATAATAGTGACGATAGTGACTATTATAGAGAAAAGAGGAGATCTTTAAGTTCTTACAAAACAGGGAAGAGAAAAGCGAGCGATCGAATATATCGACAGAGATAGAACGAGAAATCAAGAGATGTAAAGGAGAGAAGGATAAAGCTGAAAAAGTAACGCTCGTACAGAACGAATGGATGGGAGGACAGATACTGCTGAAGCTAGATGGGAAGACCATCAAGGAAGTTAGGCAAAGGGAAGATCAGGACAAACAAGATAGGAAAGACAGCGAACGAGAAAGAATATTAAAACAAGATGAGCAGAAAAGGAAGAGCAGACCGCAGCGAGAACAGATGTATCAGGCGGAGCAACAAAAGAAAGAAGAAAGGGCAAAAGAGCAAAGTTAATGTGATTACAGACAGAGAGCAATAGAAGAATAGGATAGGCAAGAAAGGAAAAGAGAAGAAGAGGAAGTACAGAAATTAAGAGATGAAAGGATACAGAGATGAAAGGAAGAGGAAGAGAGAAGAGTGGGGGTAAGGAGAGAAGAAATGAGAAAGAAGAAAGAGCCAGATGGGAAGCAAAAAAGCAAAGAGAAGTAGATGAAGAATTAGAACAGAAAAAGAGACAGTGGAAGCACAAAATTGACTGCGTTCAGAAGGAATTAATGGAACCAAGTCCAGTAATACAATGGGGCAGTATAGAAGAGTTCCTCCTGTCACAGGGAGCAATGTCAGGGCCATCTAGAGTAACCCTAGATGAGGACTTTGACATAGGAAGCATAGGAGATAGGATCAATAAAGCCTATCAAGACTTAAGAGAAGGTGGCAAATTGGGAAGCAGAGGAAAGGGAAATCAAACCCTAGTCTTCCAAACATGAAGTGAAGAAGATAATCCATTCAGTCTTGAGCATAGAGCCTTGTCTCTAAGCAGACTAACCTTAGATAAAAGTGAAAGGGATGAGAGCCACACTAGTTGGGGACTAGTTATGTCAGACGAAGAGAGAGAGAATACTTCAGTGGAAAAGGAAGGAGTGTAAGTGCCCTTGAGGGCGGCTTTCAGGCAGACAAGGAAGTAAGATGGTGTGATCTAGAACAGCCTAAGGATAGGACGCCAGATCCTATAGCATGTCCAGAGCAACCTACAGGACGATCGTATAGCGAGAAGGGAGAATCACCACCATATGTAAATCGGTTAAGGTCACTGCCGGGAAGAAGGTGATCAGGAACCATTTTCCCCGCTGTGGATAGGCAGATGATGGAGCCGATTGCAGATTAGGATTTACGCAGATTCCCTTTTGGAAAAAGGAGGAGCAAGACCACAGTACTTACGTGGCCACAGATGGATAAGGATAATTTAAGGTGCAAACTCCCCAGTTTAACGGCGGGTGCGGGAAAATGGATTTATGAGTTAGAGAAAATGACAGGAGGAAATACCTTAGCAATAGTGCACATAAAGGGTCTCCTAGTAGCTATTCTTGGGGAAGAAGCTGATGACATTTGGATGAGGGCAGCTTATTCAAGTGTCACAGCACAAAACACAGCGCACGATGGAGCGCCATTTAATAATTGTATGGCATACATCTGGAGAGCTCTTAGAATACAGTATCCCGACATATCAGTCATTGGTGCGATATTGAAACAAAACATGAGAGGATGGGGATCTGCTTGCTTACATTGAGGACATTGAAGAGTGCTCGACTCTTGAAACGCGTGAGCTGTGGGGAAAAACAGTGGGTGTTTTCCCATATTTTGTGTCAGGGATTGCCTCACCAGGTACAGAGGCAACTCAAGAAGCATGTGGGAATGGAAGCAGTTACATGGCCTGAAATACAGTTGACTTTAGTGCATCATTCTCGGCTTTTACAGGAGAAGAATAAAAAGAAAGACAATTCTAGAAAAATTGAGGAAGCTAAATTAGTTCAGAGGAAATTGTCAAAATATGTCATAGAAGGGGTGGTTTTGAGAAGCAGAGAAGGGCTAGCAGTACAGCAAGCAGTGGATACATCACATGCAAGTAGTCAGCGCCCAATGGACCAAGGAGGAAATGGGTTGCTACCACAAAGTAGAGGTATGGGCTATGGAGGAAGGGATGGATTTCAAAATAATCAAAGTAGATTTCAGAACACACAGAATGAGATTCAGAATGTGTAAGGGGGTTTAACCAAGGGGGACTAGTTAGACGGGGTCCTCCTGTGTGTTGGACATGTGGGATGACAGGGCACATTGTGCTCATGTGCGGGAGTCAAGGATGACTACAAAATGGTCAATCCTCAAGAGGGGCGACAGCTTATCCTCCAGCATATAGCTCACAAGCTAGGGAAGGATTCGCCCAAGATCAGACGTAATGTTCTATGACGTTTTTTGTGGAACACTCTTTATTTGCCATTCTGGAGAAACCCAAGGATACATTGACATCTCAGAGAGCTTCTGTATACAAAGTGGTGATATCAAACCCAGCGATTAAAATTGTCAGATGTAAACTAGTGAACCCTGCCAACTTTGTAGCTGAGCCAGTGGCAGAGGGCAAGCATGTGCATGATTGTGCAAATTATGGAGAGTTTTATGTCGACATACCGTGCGTAAAAGAAAATGCATTGTCCGGAGGGGAGATTCTCTTTATTGATGGGTCTTTAAAAATTGATCAAACAACTGGAGAAAGGCATTCTGGCGCAGCTGTAGTGAGGCACAGAGAAAATGGCAAGTTTGAAGTTGTAGCAAGTGTAAGACTACCATCTCACATTTCAGCACAAGCGGCAGAATTGGTAGCGATTATTGTCACACTCGAAAAACATGAAGGACAGGAAATGACGGTGTACAGTGACTCCGCCTATGTGACGTCAACAGTACATGCAGGGCTAGTATGTTGGAAAAGGAGGGGCTAACTCTGAGTGGACGGCATTCCAGTGCAGCACGCATCCTTATTGGAAATGCTTATTAAAGCACTACGACTCCCAGTAGCCAAAGCGATAGTTAAATGCACAGACCATACTAAGAAAACTGACTTTATCTCTTGCAGGAACGAAGCCGCAGACCCCTAGGCCAAGAGGGTTGCATATTCTTCAGATATTTCAAGCTTTGATACTCCAGATATAAAAGAGAAGGTAGTCACAATTATGGTAGTAAATGAAGGATTTAATCATTTACTGCAAGCTCAGTTAATGGAGATTCAAGGCAGTGCACCCCAGGAAGAGCAGGTATTATGGAAACGAAGGGGGTGTTTGTTATCCCCCACAGAAGCATTATGGCGGCAGGACAGCACCGGAAAGCCTGTGATGCCAGTGACATTTTTAAAGGTAGCTCTTGAACAGCTGCACTACCCTGCGCATTTAACTGGGGAAAGTCTTGCTGTAACTATTGCAGAAGACTGTTTCGTACCGAACCTGTTAGAACACCTTGCATATTATGTAGTAACCTGCATCGTATGTAAACAATGTACCGCTGGGCAGACACTGTAAATGATTACAGGAGTCATTCCTCGACCGAATGGTCCTTTTCAACATTTACATATCGATTATGTTGATATGTTGCAAGTATGTAATGGATACAAGTATCTGATAGTGGTGATGTGTCCCTTCTCCAGGTGGATCGAGGCAGGTCCTTGTACACACCATGATGCCACTTGTGCAGCAACATTTTTAGCACGTGAAGTCTTTCCAAGATGGGGAGTGTGTGAAGTGCTGAGATCTGACGACAATGGGTCAGATTTTGTTAATGAGGTGTTTGAACAAATAGGATTATTGTTGAACATTAAACATAAGTTCTCTTCTGCTTATCACCAGCAAGTGAACAGGAAAGTGTCGCCAAGCTTAAGTTGATGCTGGAAAAGGGATGGCTATATTGCCTACCTTTAGCTCTAAATGCCCTAAGGAATCAGCCTGGTTCGGACCATCACCTCACACCCCACAAGCTAGTGACAGGAAGACGAATGAGAATGCCTTTAACTCATCCATCAAGGAGTAGAAGTGATGCCCAGAGCACTGCGAAAATGTTAGGAAATTAATTAAATGAATATTTGACATGTATGACCACTAGTATCTCTGTCATTTCATATCAATTCAAGTTTCAGGGGGGTCGGTCTCAGAACACAGATGAAAACCATTGGGCAACCAGATTTTCTGAACTATTATCAGCACCTAAATTGTTTGCTGGCGATACAGTGCTTATTCGTAACTTTACTAGAAAGTGGTAGGAGCCAAGATTTATTAGACCACACATTGTGGAGGAAATTACTCCCTCAGCAGTAAATGTTCAAAGCAGACGACCTTGGATCCATTTGAACGACGTCAAGCTCTGCACCAGAGAGGCTGTCGCACCCCCAACCATCAGTTCAGAAGCAAGGCAAGAAGAGGAATTTCAGCGTGTGCAGACTTGTTAGATGACAAAGAAGAAGGACGATAAACCAATGAATTGACTAATAAATGCAGATTTGAATTTGGACTGGTGCTCTCTCTGGACACTCCTTATAGATAATTCAGCAGGCGTACAAACTTGAGCCACAGAGTTCTTTAAAAATGTATTTTATAAGGTTGTTGATACATTGCAAATATGCCTGAACTAGTTTTTGGATTTGGTTTCGACAATTGGGATTGGGAGCAGTAACCCGATTTGTTTCTTACTGTATACTTGTTCGATTGAGTTTATGGTTCTCCCTGAAAGTAATGTGCATCGCATCGTACTTGCTATTCATCTGTTTATTCTTCGGGCTTATCCTGCACTTGTTAGGCGAGATGTGAATATCCACATGTTTTTACAAGATCCTAAAAATGGCCCTGTAATAAGAAGGCTGCTCATAGCATTTGTAGAAGAGCTACTACAAATACCGTATATGCTAAAGTTACCGGAGTAGTGTGTTTCCTTTTTTAATTGAGTGCAGCAAAAATGGGGCATGATGAAAGTAGTAAGATTTCAAAAAATGAGCAAACTCAAGAAATTTCAGAATGGCACAAGTGGTGGGGTTTGATATGTTGGTTTGCAGTATACATATGCACGGTTATGCTTTGTGTCTTTTTGTTCCTTCTGATTTATTATTTTATTGATCCAAAGAAAGCAGACATTCCTTTGATTCTCCCCCACTCAAGTAACTCATGGTGATTTGCCCATTACTGATGAGTCAAGATCTCAAGTGTTTTCTGCCGACGGCAGAGCTGCTTTAGAGTTGTTTCCATGGGCTGCAATCTTTATGTTGGGAAGACACAGGAGAAGTACAGAGGAAGATGATAATGGGATTGACACATATTTAGACAGTACTGCGCACTTGGGTAATAACTTGTGGTATCAGCACATGAAGATGGGTGAAAGAACTTCAAGGAGAGTTGTTATGTTTGTGCTCTCATACCTTATGCTATGGGGACTTCTAAGATCTTTGTAGCTACAGAAGTACCAATGCAGAAAGCTCATTCTCTAACGCATTTTGCACTCTGCCAGACAAGAGGACAGTTCCAGGTTCGAACAGTATCCTTGATATGGGTGACTGAAAAGACATCTCCAAGAGAAGATAACTATGTACAGGATCTGAAGACACGAGAGAGAGACCAGAAACGTGGAATCTAGTGATAAGATATGAACAGCCTGGAATGAACGGAGCAGGAATCAGACGAGAAGAAAACAAGATGTTAGATTGTCAAGGCAAGAACCAAGAAGAGATACATAGATATAAGGAAAGAGGTACATTTCAAATGAAAGGAACCATGTTGACTCCTGAAGGGTGTGCAAAAGGAATGACTGTGTGCAAAGCAGCAGCAATAACGGGATATTCTGAGCCAGTTATAGATACTGCAGAGAATGAATGCATGCACCACTGGCCAAAAATTGTGAAGTTGTTGACATCGATCAACAATAAAAGAGGACCGTTGCAGATAGTGCCTCTGACCAGTGCAGCTCTGTTTCAGAAACAATGGCATGAGAAAAGTTGGAGTAAATCATCAGTGTGGCTGAATCTTTTTATGTACCAGGTATGAAGGATGGAACAGTAGTTCTGATGGACCACTATGTCTAGAATTTACATGAAGCTGCCCAAGGATTGGACAGGGACGTGTTCTTTAGTGCTTATTCACATTCCAGTGTTAGTGAATCCGAAAAGTGACCAGAACATTGAAGAGTTTCAAAAAGCAGATGCCCGTTTGAGGAAGACATCACTTCAATTCCTCAACCAGATGAGGAGGGAGAATTACTTTTCAGCAAAATCAATAGAAGCCTTCGATGCCATTCTATTTGAGCACAGGTTGGTCAGCCAGACTTCAGCGATATTTATCACAGCTATCTTCATGCCACGGATCCAGACGATGGGCAACACCATATGGCTACAGATTACTAGATGGGAACTCCTTCAGACAATTAACACTACTATAAAAGGATTCAATGCGATCAAGGAAGAATTGAGGGCCATAAGGCTGGTGACCCTCCAGAACAGGTATGTCCTTGATATGATCACAGCAATGGATGGAGGTGTTTGCGGCAAAATCAGAGAATCATGTTGCACGTTCATACCTTCCCACAATGACGACAATGGGACCTTGACAGAGGCGAAAACGCTGCTGACGAACCTGAACAGCAAGATGGAAGATGAGACAGAAGATATTGTAGATGTCAGCTGGTTCGCGTCTATCTTCTCATGGGTGCCGCAATGGATGGCAAATATCTTCAAACTTCTTGGAGCAGTACTGGTGATGATAATGTTTGGATTCTGCATGATCAGGTAAATAATCACACAGTCTGAAAAGACAGCAAAGAAGGCACTAGGAATGAAGATCATGATCGATGTTGAATCAGGGTTTGGACCCAAGGAGTTGACAGATGAAGAAATCAGAGAATTCATAAAGGCTAGCATTTTAGCACCTGAGGGGACGAAGTTCCTGCATCCAAGGAATCATAAATAATATGTGGGATGATGGATCTACTGTAATCCGAATGGCGAATGCAGCCGTATGACTTGGAGTGTCAATGACCATGTAAAATCAGCATGATCCCTGAAGGGAGTGGTGACATTTTGGACTCCAAAGAGGCACTTTTTCAAGAAGAAATACCAAGATTTGAAACTGGTGAAGGAGTGGTCTATAAATCAACCAGAGGGGGGAGTGTAGAGGAGCAGTTGAATGCCTCTTAAGGAAGTCCCACCCCTATTTTGCCTATATGTTGGAAACCGGAAATTGCGACATGTGCAACTCCAGTAATGGTACCCGCTACACAAAGAGACTTTGAGACAAGGTATCCACTGAGGAAGTCCTATGTGATGTATCCTCGAAGAGATGGTGGTCTCCTGGAGGAGGACCATGAAGAAGTGTGAAAAGGTGAAAAGAAGAGACTGGTGACATCACAAGAAGATGAGTGTGAAGTACTGAGGAGCATGATCGTAGAAGAAACAGTATAGATCTTATGGAACCTGATGGCAAAGTAAAGAATTAAGAAGACGTTCATGTACGGAATGAAGATTGTACATTTCAGAAGCACTGCAGAAAGTACAAGCCGTTTTAGAACTGTACAGATGCTGTAACAAAAGTAGACTAAATAATCATAAAGGCTGGCTATACGTAGTGAGTAAACTGCAGGCAGTGCCGCCAATATATATAAATGTATATAGATTCTGGATATTTGATTTTACAACTTTAGTAAACTCAACCCATGGAGAAAGGAGGATTGAAAGCTGTGTGTGTGTCGCAGTAAAGAAATAAGCCGAAGCGTGAAGATGGACCAAAGGAAAACTGCTTGGCCTAGTGTCAAAGGCTAGGGCAGCCAAAACTGGATATCAGTCCTTGAATAACAGTGAACGTGAGAACACTGAGGCACCCCTTGTTAAGTTGCAAAAAGAGAACACCATGAGTGCCAAGTTCCTTTATTCGAGACAATTAAATGCTATTAAATGGGCTGATTTATGGTCTCCTGATCACGTGAGTCCAAGATGTAAATAGAAGTCGGCATGCATACCTGAACCTTGATAAGAACATGCTCACACTGCCTTATATTCCCAGAGATGACAAGCGACTACAAGGCCAAATTCAAAGACAATCTGAATGGCAGATGGCATGAGCGATGAGAGAGATGGGGCTAATTGGGTGGGGAGGTATGGTCAAGTTCACCCACCAGCACCTGGGGTACCAGTTTAGGTGCGGCTAGAGAATCAAAAGTTCCAGAAGGGTACAAGCATGCCAACCCATTGAAGGAGGCCACATAACGAAGGGCCTTATAGTTTAAGATGCTGTGTGCTTAATAACTGTTGAAGATGACTTGCACTAGGGGAGGGCATAAACTGCTCACCTGACTATAGAGGCCCAATCACAATCCAATCCCTTATAGAAAGTATACTTAGATACTCCCCTTGAGCCTTTCACAATCCCATATAGGTTTTTCTTTTTTTGCCACATAGTATGACGTCACGTATAACAAGTTTGTGCTATAAAAGTAATGTTTTTTATGAAAAGCATTGCGATCATGCTGTGCGACGTCAGCTGATGTCCGTTGTACTCCCTGTTTTAGATAATTAAGAATAAAACAGAGACATTTGCCAACTTCCTGAGTCGGTCCTATTGTTTGGTGAGAGTTATTTACCTTCCCATCCATCATATGATGTGTTACCCCAATTAAAAGGACCATAAGGGTTCAGCTTCTAGCTATGTAGAGGAGGCCATGCATTTAATTTTTATGTTTTTATGTAGCGCTTAAACATCAAATAGAGATGCACAAATATAGCAGTGTTTGTTCTATCAACTTCTAGAAGATTGAAAGGCTAACCACCCCGTTGTGATTTAACCTCACCCATGAAGCTCGCACTTAGATATCTGTACACATTTTGTTAATGCTCAAGTATTTGTCATTATGGATACCAGGCTATAACACCGCTTTGCATGTGTGCTGACTGGCCCTTTCTGCGGCAAGAGTTATTTTGGCAAAATATTTTTAGAAAACACCCACACTGCGATAACGCATGTCCCTGATAATATCTTCTGGTTTTACAGTTGCGGGCAACCTCTTTACAACACCTTGCAACAGCAGTTGAAACACCTTCAGTTCATAGAGTATATGCTTGACAGGCTAGATGATGATCGTTTATTGCCACTGAGCATGGTGAATATGGTTATTGTGGACAATTTGTTGACTGCAGGGGTCAGAACATCAAACTAGAACAAGCCTTTACTCAATATTCCATTCACTGCATTCTGAGCATTTGTTATATTGTGCAAAATGTATTTAACAAGGGCAAGAGTAACAGATATATAACACTAAACGCTAGTTATGTAGTGTTATTTAAAACCCCCTGTAATAAACAATAATTTGCTGTGATAGCATGCCAGATGAATTCAAGCATAACACATTTTTTCATGGAGGCTTTTGAAGACGCAACCATTAAGCCCTTCGGATGTCTCCTGGTTGTTTTAAAAACAACCATTCTCGAGAAGTATAGATTGTGCACCAATATATTTCCGCTGGAATTACCCGCTCTTTATATCCCGAAAAAGACATTAAGTGAAATGTTGCGTCAGTAGCCAGTCGCGCGTTCACCATGTCGACGTGCATACGAAGAAACGTTGCGCTGCTGAAAATGCATGTATACCACCCCTCAACCATGCAAGGCCATTCTAGCCGCGGCCTCCTACGATTTGGTGGCTGCTATTTCGGGGATTGCTCAGAACACTTTAAAGGGCCACGTCCCCCTAATACACCATCAAATAAGTGTGTTGAAAAAGAATAAGAACATTATCAAGAAACGGAGCAATAAGCAAATATCACTATGGGCTAAAAGGAAAGTGATCTCGCTGGCCGGCGGGTTCATAGGATCGCTCATAGGCACAGCCCTATCACTAATCACCAGCTTGCTTTTGGGACATAACAGAACATAGCCATAAAATGTATTTGGTGGACAAGCATCACTTAGAAAGCCTGATGACTCCCACACCGCGCCAGATTGGGATATACAGAAAGTTGTTACCACACGTCTCGACTCAGAATTTTTTTTTTTAAACAGATGTGATTTAGCAGCGTGTGATAAAGCAGCCTTTTATTTTAATATTCTGCATAAAAAATTAAACCACGCCCAACAAAGCCATGCAGAGAAAAACAAACTAACTTTATACAAGCATCCTGAGAATCTAGCTGTGTGAAGACTCCTCCAGAGGCAGATCTGGTTGTGTCTGATGTGGTAAACACTCAGAGCCAACTGCTATAAACCAAACGCAGAACTATTGCTACATAAGATGAACCTTGTTACGGGTAAGCAGTTAATTTCGGTGTGTTTATCACAGATGCACATTTACGGCTCAGTACTTGGAGCCGAGTAGTCTTTTCCCTTTTCCTGTGCTTCTCAAGTCATGCCGGTTACCAGGCTGCAGTCTGGGGTAGGGACAGTCACAAATAAGGGTAATGTTTTGCCCATTGCAGGGGATATAGGCTTGATACAGGGACAGGGTCCTGCTAGTCCCCTGCCCTCTGTTTTGAGCAGAATAGTGCCACTGATGCAATTAACAGCATGGATACCCCGCAGGAGTAACAATTGTTTGTCTGATGTTTTAGCAATGAGTGCTAAGCGCAGTTTGAAGCTGCAACAAGAACAGCTTATCTGCTCTGAACTCAGAATATCAGCAAAGATTTCCAGAATGAGTCTCTCTCGGAAGAATATGTAGTTGCCCCTTTGATATTAATGCCCAAGCCCACACAGCCTTCAACAGCTAAAGCTCTGGAGCCCTGGCATATTCTCTAAGAACAGTGGATGCGGAAACTTGGGGCTTGTTCGAACATTATGGATTTCCAGAGATGGGTGGCATTGGTGGGTTACAATGGTCTCTCCTCGTATTTGCCTGACCTAGCGAAGTCCAGCATGGTGGAAACTGATAGTGAGGAAAACTCCCCACATACTTCCCCCTCCTCCTAGAATTACCAGCAAAAGGGCTGTCAAACAGACCCTATTGAGTTCAGTCATGCAGGTGTGCCTTTGCAGGTGAAGACTTTCCCCACAGCAATCGGGCAAGGGAAAAATATATCACGAGCGGTCCCTATGCTACTGAATAAGTCAGTTCCGCTGGTTGCTTCTCCTTTTGGTAAGGTCCTTCGACTAAAGAAAGCTAAAATGGCCAGTATTACAGATCCCATCTTAAGGAACTTCGTCTGGGACACTTGAAATGTGATTATCACCCATTTTCCCAAGCCCAATCAACACAAATCTAGGGAAGCCCTGAAAAATAAAATCTTGGCATGGTTTAATTCCAAACTAGGGACTAACTGTGTAAGAACGCAATACCTAAAAGTGCTGCGTAGAATTCAAATTACTAACTGGTGTTCGAGTGAAAATACTGACTACATCATTTTGGGATGTGGGTTTAGCAGCCTGCCGATGTACTTAAACTGAATTTTTCTTTCACAGCAGGTAGGTTCATCTACGGGCCTGAGAATTGCATTGAACTGAACCAGCGGTTTAATTGTTTTGCTCCTTTTTGTCAGACTATATTCTCTTAGCAAAACTGTTCTTTGATCCGCCCTCCCCAGTTAGGCCTTTGCTAGTATGTTATTGTAATGTTGTGTTTTTCTCTTTGTTTCAGTTGTTTGTTTTTATTATGTTTTGGTCTTTGTCAGATGTATGATTTTGTTATGTGCCCTGACACCTAAGGACTTTCAGCGCTATATAAATATACAAATAAAATAATTGCAAAGGATGTGGCTGCGTGGACCGATAGGGGAGAGTTCATGTACAATGGCAACGTTTTAAGGGGTTCGAACCTTCATGCTCTAGTACTGGTTTTACAAACTGACACCCCACTCCTACAATAAATGCCCCCTTCAGCTGAAACGAGTTTAGGTAAGCGGTCGCCGATTTAAATATTCCGATTCGGTCGTGGGTAATGTCGCCCAATGACACCTTCTGAAGCGGCTAAAATCTGGGACTCCTCTTCAACAGCACAGCCCTTTAGTCACCCCTATAAGCAATCCCCACTCCCTCAGCCCCAAATAGGAATGACATACCAGCTGGTTTGAGGAATCTTTACCCACCCCCGTCATGCATGACTGTGAAATTAAATGTTTAGGCCATGCCAAAGACGCGACAGGCCTATATGGTTATCCGAGTAAGGTGGGTGGGGCCCCTTTGTTGAATGTATACTTTTATTTTCTATTTGTATTGAGATGGTGGCGGTATAATATTTTTTCTTTCTGTATTAAATATGTCTTTTTTTATTAATACATGTTTGCAATTCCTAAAATCGACTGGTTCTTTATTATGTTGTAATATTTATCATGTATAATAACGTGTTATGCTTGTCTTAAAAAAATAGCTATTTTATTGATACATGTATCACTGGATAGGCAATCCACATTTACATTTTTGGCACACTGTAAACATTTTGCGAGATCTATGCACATTATGGAATGTAATGAATTGTTAACAAATCTGGTTACCGTTTGATCATTTTTCATGCGATTGCTTGAATACACTTCCGAATCAGCCAACAGCGATCTCCATTCAGACATTTGACTGATGAAGAATATACAGAGTCTTGAACCGGTAAAGTAATATAATGTAAGTATGTTGCTATGCTTCTTATATAGTCCATTAAAACTACATCATATATGGGGTGTTGCGGGAAGTGTGCCAAACTGGCAAACACTGTTAACATAGAATATCTCCCTCCAACCACAGAGCTATCCAATGTCTTCTACCCCGGGCCTGCGGATCGGTGTTTACCACCAGGTTAAACAAGACGTTTTTGGGGTAGGTGCCTGGGCCATGTATTGCTGGCATACACACCATGAAATGTTTTCCAAGCGTGCCTATGCTTACACATACATCCTTTTATCTGTAGAGTATCCATTAAATATCAAAAAGTATGTTTCTTTGTGCATTGATCTCGAGAACGCTATCAAAAACGCTCCACGCTCGAGTGTGTGGTGGTTAGGTTTCAGAATGTAGGTTTCCGCTCCTCATGAGGTTGAAATGCCCCTCTGACGTATTATTGGGTCTTAGACCAAAGGCAGGTAGAATATAGCCGAGAGCATACTCATTGTGTGTGAATTAAACTGATACATCGCATATGTGTTTTCCTGTGACAGCCACCAGCCCCATGTATTCTCTAATTATGTTCAGAAGCCCAAAATTGGGAGTATATGCTTTGGCAGGAATCAGAACACCATCCTTGTGCAGCGCTGCTTAGTTCATGTGACAGTGTTTGAACTCAAATGGTTTTTTTATTGTATGCCCCGCTGAGGACCGTTGTTTCAACAATTCCCATGATGTTTATTTTTGGGAGCCGCCCCAAAAATAGGTTGTCTTGACTGGTACCCCGGCTACTGGTAAGAATGCTGAAGACATTAAGAGCGACTCTCTCCACAGGATACTTTATGTTAGATATCTGCAGTCGGAGAGAGGCTTACACAGTTAACGAATAAACTGGCCGACATGATGACCAGTTTGTATTTTTTGGCATCCCCGCTCATTAGGCAAAAAGCAGCTGCATTTCTGTATAGTTTCACTTTAACATCAATGCCGTTAAAGAAATGGTTCGCCTAAAATTTTTATTTAAAAAATAGATAGGCAATATTAAAAAAAATATACTCGCACTTTTTAAAAAAAAATTCCTATGTAAGTTTCTCAGGCTCCTCCGACCCGGAGGAGCCTGAGAAACTTGGAAAGAAAAACCGCAGCGTTTTCAAACACAATAACGTTGTATTTATGTTTGCAGTCGCTTCAAAAGCGACCGCAAACATAAATACAACGTTTTTAAAGCTGCGGTTTTATTTCTAAGTTTTCCGGGCTCCGCCAGCCCGGAAAACGTAGAAAAAAAAAACGCAGATAGTGTTTATTTTTATTAAAAAAATAGCACTTACCGAGATGCAGCTGCAGCTTTTCTGCCTGTAGTCTCCGGTCCCCGTCCTCCGCGTACAGCACCAATGAAGGAAAAGCCACCCAGTGGTAGCTTTTGTTTACTACAGCTGGCTAGCTTTTCCTTCATTAGTGCCGCAAAAGCAAAAGCCAGCACAGGCGGGCATCCATTTCACAAAATGGATGCGCCCATGTGCTTGCTTTTGCAAATTTTGAGCTTGAATAGCTCAAAATTTTACATAGGAATTTTTTTTAAAAAAGTGCGAGTATATTTTTTAAAATATTGCCTATCTATTTTTGAAATAAACATTTTAGGCGAACCATTCCTTTAATCAATAGTTTATCCTGGAAGAAAAGGCCAGCATGTAGATGGCCTAGTGAAACGAATATTCTACTGGTTCTGGCATTAAGGGCTCTCTTTGCAAAACCCTTGTGATCGCTGTCCAGAGCAGTGTTGTCCAAATGCCCCGCATTGTCATGATCACAGTGGCCTGCCTAGAGCTGCTTATCCAGGACATTGTGGCCATAAAATAGGCTCTTTATATGCCAGTAGGCATACCTATTTTCACTCTGCATTATCATTCGATCACCCAACGTTACGTCCACCTGGTTGAACATGGTGGCTATTGGGTAAGCGATCGTGCCCACTCGTGCTGTACCTGCAATGCCAGTTCCATCCACCTTTGTTACTTTACAGGTTAGGTGTAGCAGCGTATTGTTCAAATCCAGATACATGATGGTCGAGCCCGATACAAGCGATTCAATGGGGGCAAGCAGTGATAGAGCCACCAGAGGCGAGACCTCACTAAAGAATCTGTTATCAATGCTGTTTCGGGTCGGGGGTACGGTAAAGCGATTGAGCTCCGATTTGACATATTTCTCCAGAGGATCCGTGTAAGAAGGCCATTGTTCTTTAAAAAATAACACTGTTTTTGTGTTTTTTAGAAATAACACGCTTCTTCCTATTCGACTGTGCACGTCTGGGTTTCAATCTGCTTTTCCTGGTGTATTTCGGGGGACCATGCAGCAGAGACGCTGATCTCTTCCTCTTAGTGCTCCTACATGGTTTATAATTGAGGCCCCATCTGTCCTGCCCGCCCTTTTCTGTTTGGCTAGCCGCTCAGCAACTGCCATTGTCACGCTTCTCACAACGTCTTTTGAAATATTGTTGGCTGCCGTTTTCACGTACGGTTTAGCTAGTTCAAAGCCGCGACATAGAAATGGCATTGCACACCTAAAAAGACTTTTAATGATACTGCAGAATACCACCCCATACATCACGGGTGTTCCGCTGAAATATGGCTGATCGCCGTAACCGGCCTGCTTCATATAATATTCCATGTGTGCCCCGGGTCTCCACAGTTCTTTACCATAACCATTATAACGCTGTTTTATTAGTCTTTCAGCCAGAGTGGTCTAAAGTGCAACCACAGCAAGATTTGTACATATTTAAATAATATAAACTGTCCTTGGTTGTCTCTTATCTGTATGTTGAAGGTGTGAAAATGTTTTTTGCACACAGGAACATAATCGGGTTTGTTGTATTGAATGTTCACAATATAATTATTGTTCTCTTTAATCTCCACGATTCTAAGTAGCGGGGCATAGCTATCCCCCACCC
The DNA here is from genome assembly GCF_040938575.1 of Ambystoma mexicanum. Lineage (NCBI taxonomy): Eukaryota > Metazoa > Chordata > Amphibia > Caudata > Ambystomatidae > Ambystoma > Ambystoma mexicanum. The sequence goes on along the minus strand of NC_090932.1, from coordinate 511,105,967 downwards.
GTTGATATTCCACGATATCGCTGTAAAGCAATAAGCTATAAAAACCCCTGTTAATGTCAGCGCATGTATTATCCCATAGTTCTTTACTTCCAATGTGTTGCACATTCCCCAATATGTTGCACAGTTTCCCTGCTGTTGAAAACTTAACAGATGGGTCTGGGCCCTGAAAAAAAAGTTCCTCTGTTGTGGGTCGAGGTGTAGCATTGTATCGCTTTACTCAGGTATATTTGATACAGATTTCTTGATGTCTGTAACAAGTTCCTGTATATTTCCATACTGCCCCTTGGGAAATCCACCCAGCCAGAGCCCCAGAGGTTTTGTTCGTTTTATGAGAAAGGTGGCTTCTCCCGGGGCTAGAGTATCCCATGATCAGACGTACTGAACTTCAGTGAGTGTCACCGCCCATTGACCCTCCAAATGTGTGGGTTTGGCCAGCTTTACGGTAAAGTTGGATATTTTGTTGCCTGGAAATGTCTTGGCTGGGTGTTGCTGGGAAACATAAAATAAAAAAGCTGCAGATTCCATTTCAAACCCACTGTTACACAGCCGTGGTCTCTAGGGATCCGGCTGGCACCCAACTGTTGAATTTGTTAGGCCACCCTAGCCATTTAAATAGATAGTGCTTCTTGAGGCAACAACCTTTACTCTTTATGACTTATTATATTTTATAAACTTGTTGCTGGTCTTTACTGACTTTTTGGATCTCTTCCCTGTAAAAAAACACCTTGAACAGCCTCCCCTGAGCAATCAATTAATCTATATATATAAAGACCCTCCTGATGAGCCACTCCACCTACAATAAACATCTTGTTGCTGTAGTTCTGCTCATACCCCTTTGTAAAGACAGCTTTGTGTTTTGAGATCTGCACATGATTAAGGGTGTGAATTTTGTCCTTTTAAAATGTCTTTCGCTGTACAGTTTGTTGCAGACCTCCAAAGAATACAGCGGCGTTGCACCAGCTGGGGTGGTTTTAAGAGATCTATGATGCGTGCTGTTGCACACATTTATTAATGCGGGAAGCACCTTCAGATACCTACAGGTGTTTTAGCTGTAAAAGAAATCACCAGAGCCATGTTTTAAAGGTGCGTATAAAACGTTCTACAATAGAGGCTTTAACTTCAGAGTGTGTAACAAAGTGATGCACCCCGTGTTGCTTTAGAAGATTCTGCAGCAGCTTATTTAAAAACTCCTTACCAGCGTCCATCTGTAGTTTAGCAGTGACTCCGCCTTTGTTAAATATGCACTTAAATACTGTCACCACACTGTGGCCAGTCTTGTTCTTTAAAGCCTCAACATAGGGTTATTTTGATAGAGCGACGATGATGGCTAGAATATAGCGAAAGCCATCGTTATCTTCGTGAAACTGACTCAAATTCATAATATCTGCCTGCCATTGTTGAGAGATGTCACATACTACAGTCAATCGCCGTTTAAAATACTGCACAAAGACATTGCATGCAGCCCCATCATTAAGCAAGCATGTTACACTCCCTTAGGCGCTCATTTATGTATACTTTATCGCTGCCCAGTTGGGAACTGTTTTTTTCAATGTTTCTAAAACCAATGGACACATGCGTCTAAACTGTTTCATTTTTGAAAAAGGGTTTTTCACCGATAAAGTTTTAGATATGCATCGTTCAGTTCCTGCACCGATCCTTATCTTTGTCAGCGGTTGCGTCAAGCTCAACAAATCTTTCAAACGTTTAGTGCTCAACTTTAAATATATTTTACAGAGCAAATTCTCTGTGTAAGATATTTCCAAACATTTGTGAGCATCCTGCTCGGGATCATTCATTTTATGTCCGTAGCACCATCTGTAAAATTGTTGTTTTAAACACGCTGCAGTCACTATGGTGGTCATAATCCCCTGGGTGAAACGAATATCAGCGCGAAGAGGGGCCGTCATGTCCAGATCGGTCTCCATTAGCATAATACATTCCTCCCACAGACTTTTTTCCCTTGGGTTTTCAATTCGTTTTGAACAACAAGCACAATGAATACTAACATTGTCTTTATGGCTATCAGTCTCCATCACCGTAAGACAGGTCTTACACAGGCTACAGATCCAGGATTTTCAAGTTGAATGAAAAACAAGCACAATAAATATAAATAGTCTCTGACGCAGTCTGGTTCTCCTTACCCCTGCGCACATGAACCTGTTTTTTTATCAATGCTCCGGGGTGCAGAATCAATCTCTGGCGTCAATGCCACATCGCCTGCAGAGCCATAGCTTCACAGTCCTTGTCTTCAGAGCTCGCATCGACCGCAAATGGTTGCTCCACAACCACATCGTAATTGTCCCAAGACTCTTTGAGTTCATGGTTGACCATCAAATCCTGAGCATCTTCCCTCCAATCATACACCATAAAATCCATAGTCTTCCTGGGGGTGTTCTCCCCTAATCGTAAATGTACCTGTTCATAATAACTGTTTCTTGAATAGCCCCTGTAAAGCTAATAAACGCGGTGTTTTCCAACCCACTGCAAAAGCTATACATCCGGGTTGTAAAGCCCACCCCCGATGCCATCACAGCCTTAAGCCTTAAGCCCCTTTCAATCAAAATGTATATCAAACAATCTTGAAATTCTTAAACTATATCCAATCTATATTAAATGTATTAAAGGTTGTATCAAATGCACCCTCACTTTATATATAAATAATATAAAATGTATATAAACATTATCAAATGTCTGCCAGTTTTATATAGAAATAATGTAAAACATATATAGCATTTATATACAATTGTTAAAGTTCTTATCAAATGTATGCAAACTTTATATACAAATAATATGAAACATATATAATATTTATATACAATTTTTAAGGTTCTTATCAAATGTACTCCAACTTTATATCAAATGTGTTATAAAGTCAAGATGTTGGCTATTGTGCCTAAACTTGTATTAAATCTACATAAAAAGAATGATAAAATCATGGCGTCAGCACCAGATTTAAAAACCAAACCCACTCTTGCGTCATCAAAGCGTCACCACGTCAAAACCGTAACATTCGCAGTCTCTCTCTTCACAACTCACTTCGCCTCCAACAGGCAGCCCCTGCTCTGTGTCCCTCGGTATCCTATCCATTGCTGTATGTCTGTTCTATTTTTACAACTGGAAAGTGCACCGTTGTGCATCTGTACTGTTGTATACCTTTGTAAAGCGCTTCATTGTGTATCTGTATTGTTATGTACGTCTGCAAAGCACTCCGTTGCTTCTCGAAGCTAGGCCCATGCTCAATAAAGACCATAATAATAATGGGACTATGGAACCTCTTCCCTGTCAGCATTAGACTCGCCCCCACACTTATCCAATTCAGAAAAGAACTCAAGACCCACCACTTCAAGGAGTCTCTCCTCAACCCCAAGGCCATCACGTTGCCCCAGCGCTACCTGACTCGCTAGATGCCATCTGCCTCTCTCCTCCCCGCCACCCTGTACAGCTGTACAACTCCTCTATGCCCCTCTGTATCCTACCCGCTGCTGTATATCTGTTCTGCTGTTACCTCTGAAAAGCGATCCATTATGCATCTGATATAAGATCACATTTGGGACGAAGTGAGGGCACAGTGTATGTCAGAACTGTACCGCTCACCAACACATCAGAGGCGGTGTTAGCCTCGCATATCATGCGGCTTGACGTGTTGTAAGGTCCTTTACTCGAATCTTCCCTGCTCGTTGTCAGCGTCTTTGGTGGCGGCAATGGTTGAGATGTCCCCGGACTTTCCCGGTTTTCCCTGAACGCCTTGATTTCCTGACTATGCCCAGATTCCATCTCCGACTGTAAGGAAAGCCTGGGTGGATGTAGGGTGTAATGCACATGGTGCTGGAGCTACGGTGCAGTAAGGATTTAGAGTCCAGCAAGACTCCCGCATTTTCTGCCGTCACTTTTTTGTAGGAAACTCAGTCCTTGGGAGTTGGAACCCTGGGGGTTGCCCTGGGTACCGCCTTGTTGCCCCTGTATCTGACGCTCATTAAATCTGCCCTGCAGTATGGCTTCTTACAAGAAACTGGGCATTAAACTAAAATCAAGCGATACCAAGGTCACAGGGAGTCTAGGAGAATCCATGGCCCGTTCTCTAGCGACCAACAGAGACCGTGTACTGGAGGTCCTAGCGCTTAGTGAGCGCAGAACTAAGAGTGCAACATAAACAAAGTAAACCCCCTGCCACTAAAACGATTTCTTCTAAAGACCTTATCCCTCCGTACAAAGCACTAAATTCAACAGAGGTCATGGATCGACCTTCATTGAAGACAAGCCATATATTACATGCACCGATGGGTAGCCCACACATCTCCGAGGAAGACAGGAGGCCGGTGTTGACCACAAATGCTCCACCATTGAGAAGTGTTGAGACTGTACAGTCTGAGACACCTATTACTCTACCACTTCTAGCCCCCCAAGGGAGGGGTTCACCCAAACCCGATCCATTTGAAGACATGTCCCTTTCCCAATGCCCGGAGTTTATGGCCAATATTGCGAAAGAGCTACTCCTTTGCAAGGAACCATTTTACCTTGGCCTTTTGGTGGATGCCTTAAACGACTGGGTAGCAGCTTCACGGCCACCAAAAGTGAACTCTCTCAGACCCATTGGCCTTGCAGTGCTGATGGTTTGTCACAGGCCTCGAGGGTAAATATTGCCTGTCAAACTCCTACACAAAAGGAAATGATAGATCAAGCTACTCAAACTGATGTTGTCATCAAGGATCCTTTGGGTTCCATTGGGCCAATTGGGCCAATTCAGACATGCAAGGAATGGGCAAATTCCTCTAGTGCAGATATAACACGGGAAACTGATCGTCCATCTTCTCTACACAAGCCTAATGTCAGCCATAAAGGGGTTAAACAGCCCACAGCCATGAACGCCAAACTGAAAAGGATATCCTCAAGAAATCTACAATTAAAGAAATCACAAATGCCATCGATAAGGAACTTGAATTCCCATGATCTCGCAATGGACCAGAGAAATTTCATTATAACTAAAATTCAGAAAACCAAAGAGAAAGAGACCCGAAAAGCGCTGTGCTTCAAGATCCTTGCATGGCTGCGCCAGAGAACAGGCCCAGGAGTAGTCAGACTCAATGACTTATTGATTATTAAAAGGATAGACTTGAGTGACTGGTGCTCACTACCCAATACTGATTGTATTCTAGTGGGCTGCGGGGTAAGCACCCTACCTGCTTTTCTTAGACGATGCAAATATCTGCCCAAAGGGACCTCGAACTGTAATTTGATCCTCTAATTTTAGTATTGGGTGGTTAGTCATCTATATGGCTCGTCCCCAAGAGTATTGCTATCTTGCTCATTCTGATGACTTAATTCCTGATCGAGAATTTTTAGGAGGGGGTCATTATTAGACCCTGCATAACTTGACCGTCTTGGTGCTACAGCTGTATATCTGTATCTATGTTGTTTGTATTGTCTACGCCCTCAAGCCCTTGGGTTAGTAGGTGTGCATTATAAATGTAATAAACATAAACATTGTTGTATACATCGGTAAAGTGCTCTGTTGCTCCTCGAAGCTAGGTCCGCACTCAATAAATACATAATAAAAATAATAAAAGATCTGTTTATCATCAGCAAAGAGATGACAAAAGAGCTCAAAGGAGGAGATGAGCATGCCAAGAGGCGGACTAGGAAGGGCAAATAGGAGAGGATCAAGGACAGATCCTTGATGGACCCGACTGGTAGGGAGGCTACAGAGTATGTACCAGCATTCCAGGAAATATAAAAAGAGCGACAAGATAGTTAGGAGGCAATTTAGATAAGAGCGTTGGCCTGGACTCTGAGGTAAGATGGATTCAGGGGGAGCGATGAGAGGTTGACAGTATTGAAAGCTGCAGACAGATCAAGGAAGAGGGTAATGAGGGTAGGCTTGAGTGGCTGACATTAAATAAGAAGACACAGACGTGGGCAAGTGCTATTCCTTTGAGTGACGAATTTGGAATACAGCGTGGAGGGGGGTACTCTGTCCGTGCATTTCCATACATTTCCTAGGGAGTCGTGATACTGTGTAACACTCCGAACTCCCAAAGTGTAGAATAGTGAAGGAGAATGGATGCAGGTCACTAGCTGGCAGGGTTCTTGAGGGGTAAGATGGTTGTCTGAGAGCATGCTGAGAAGATCCCCAAGGACGGAGGAGAGGATGAAGAGCGGGGATAGGTAGATGAAGGTATGGTGGTGCTAGTTTCTTAATGGTCTGGGATGTGAAGAGGTCTACATGAGTTTAAGATGGCTTACAGACAGGAGGCTGGACGCCAGTTTGGCTAGAGTAGTAGGCAGCTCAGAGAGAATGGAGTGGGCGAGTGTGTGGAAAGGAGAGTGAAGGAGTGAGAGAAAGGCAGAGAAAGAAAGATTGTGAAGGTCCTACAAATTACTGGCATTTATTGTTCCAAATCCCTTCTTATGCTCCCTTCAGCTCAGACCCATAAATTGGGCTTCTAGGCGCATACTCCCAGTACTGCCCCGGGAATGGCATTAATGCTTAAATAATAGTAATATCACCATGTTTTTGGAGTAGTATGTCATGTGCTTACTGCTTGAAAGCATATTAGCATCCAGGGCGGGGGTGCAGCCAATCAGGTTCTGCGGATCATGGCCTGAAACCTATAATCTCAGCCAGCGTTCCACAGAACCCGATGGCTGTCTCCCCCACCCTGCAGTGCCATATTCCTTCCCCCTCCTTCCCTTCCATTTCTTTTTTTTTCTTTCCTATTTTCCATCCCCCTCCTCTGCCTCCTCACCACCTCTCGCTTTTCCCAGATGCAATAGCAATGGAAGAGGGGCTCCATACGGAGCCCTGCCTTCCAATACCATGGCGGCCATCTTAGCAAAGGATTTTCATTAATTGAACAGGAAGCGCCAGGCGTTCAGTGCAATGAAAGAAAATCCTTTTTTTTTTAACACCCCAGGTTACAGCTTTGGTAACCCGGGGTGTGTAAGGAACCTATGGTGGCAACAGTAAAGACAGACACAAGTGATCACAGTTTAAGGGTGTTTATTGAACTTTATAATGGGTGAGATAAACACCTAATCTAAGCCTAAATCTAAGATGGGAGCAAGCTACAACCATCAAATAATAATAAGGCAGTCCTAGTCCTCCCTTTCTTGCCTTTTCCCTTAGGATCTCCCTCCGTCGGGCTCGGATCCTTCTTGTAGCTTGGGCCTCCCTCCATCAGGTTCACTAAGGCCTTTCTATAATACAGTTCATGTATTCTTAACACAGTTCATGCATTGCTCAATTTTATTAGAAAGTGGGGTTTTCCCTCTCCTGACTTTCTCTCAGCATCCCTCCGTCGGGTTCACACTTACCAGAATGTACAGTTCACAACCTTCCCGGAAAGCTGGGTTCCCTTCCCCTAGCTTTCCTCTGGCCACGGGTCAGAGACTATCGATTGTATAAGGGATTTTACCTTACCCTTATAGGACCACTTGACGCCTCACGCCCCCCTTTCCTAGGGCTTCTGATTCTTGTAGTTTCAAAGAATAGGTCCCGGTCAGAGTTTTCTCGAATGAGCCATCACGTGGTGCCGGACCCCTCTGCGCCTGGACCTTTACTGGGCTTTCTTTCAAGTTTAAGCACATACACAATCAGCTTCCTCCAACTCACCAGCTGTGCTGAGCCCCTTTGACATCTTTGTTCTCTGGATTGAAGGATAGTACCACGGTGGCCAGCTTGCCTCTTCGCCTGCGTTATCGAAGCAGGAGATCCCCGTGTACCAGTGACGTCTGTTGTTTCGCATGCCAGATGTAGCACCCGGTCTAATGCATTCCCTTTCGGAGGCTTTGCAATTCTAAGTTGAAAAGGGCAAGGGCGATGCCCCCTTCGTCGTCCTTCCAGGTCCCACCGCCTTTCTTCGCTGTTTGAACTGCCGGTTAGGTGTACCTGTCTCCTCGTGCGTTCAGCCATGCTCTAAGTGTGCTTTCTTGCTTCGCCTTTTATCCCTGCGGGCAAGGTAAAGGGCCATCAGGTGTGCGTAATGATTGTCAATTGCCTGACCCGTGTATGGGACATGTCAGTTAAACGGTTCTGGTGTTGGTCTGGTGTTTATTACTGTGTAAGAAAGTGTTTGTGTGGGAAAAGGGGGAGGGGGTAGAGCTTCTAAATAACCTACAGGGTAGGATTTGTGAAACAAGCAGGAATGACTGTGATTATCAACGGGAAATGAACAAGGGGGATTGTGGGAATGGTAATATTTGGTAAAAGCAGACTTGGAGTGCGGGAAATAATAATCAGGGGGATGGTGAGAAGAATGACTAGTAGTGTTTGAGTAGACAACAGGACAACAAGGATTCTGGGAGATGTAGTTTCCCATGGCCACAAGGTTTGGATATTTAATAGGTTTACCAGATGTGGAGGGGTTGCTGGATATAGAGAAGAGAGATGCATTGGGTGGAAGGGAGGTTGATCTAGAGTTACCTACAAAAACCTCAGAGACTTGGTCCTCCTCGTTTTCTTCCCCTGTGTCTTACCGCGTCTCACCTGGGGTGTTTTCCGGACCAAGACCCCGAGTTCCCCTACCCAGGTGATCCTCCCCCACTGGTCCACCCACAGGAATTGGATCCAACAGCAATGGCCGTGCCTTGGCCACCTGGATAAGGGATTCCCAAGTCCTTCTCAGGAGAGTATCCTCAGGTTTCTCACTGGTGCTAATGGCATGATCACCCCGTGTTTCGCTCAGGCCTATAACTTGGGCTGCTGGGCTGTTACCCCCTGAGCCCTGTTCCAGCCCTTGGGGGGATAATAGCATATTAGCGGCCAATTCATATTTGAGAAAGTCTAAAAATGGCGGCACTACTCTGCTTGCAATATGCGATGGCATGCCACCTATATTGATTTGCTTGCCATTGTCTTAAAGACCAAAGTAGATATATAAGGAAGTGGGTGGCACTGCCTGTATGGATTGGATGAGTTGGTCTCTTGCAGTCTATTTGTTGAGAGGCTATGGTGCAGAGTAAGCAGAGTGGTTGTAACTCGCTTAACACGAAGCTGCAAAAAATTCAATTTGAAAGGATACAAAGCCTTTGCTTTCTGGCACTTACAATCTCTGGTGAGGGGTGTGGTGAGTTAGTAGGGGATATAAGTACAAATTGGAAAAAAGAGAAACATTCTTCGAAAAATATATAATGCAACTCTGGGAATAGCCCTTGTGTGCCACTGTTTCCATGGGATCAATTGTCCCACACTAAGCTTCCTGAGACTTGTCTGCGTGTGTGCGTCAAAGGCAACAACACGTCTTTAAAGCCGGCATCTTGAAGAGGAAATGGACGTGCAGCTTGAACAAAAGTGCACATCCATTCCTGAAAAGCACCGAATACCACATCAGAACTGCTGATAACATTTTCTGCATTCCTGCACGACTCCTAATGCCTCTGCAGATGGCTATCAGATGTGGCCCACACTTACTGCTTTGATGGCCTGTGAGCACGGCGCATCCTTGTATTGTTATTTTCAAAGTGAAAACTGATTGCACAAAGGAACAAAGCCTCGAGTTCTTCTCTTTACTTAATGTTCGCATTTCCCCCTAGAGTTGATGTTCTTTCCAGTCGTGTGTGGTGGTTTTTATTGTCGAGGAATAAAGGTATATTTCCCCCTCTTAAAATATGGCTCCATCACAGAGATTTATGCGAATGTTCCTGGAGGAAAGCCTTTGTGTTATTGGAAACAGATTGAAAGGGACCTTGGGGAAGGCAAGGGGAGCGAATTGGGAAAGAAAGATTGCAAGTGGAGGAGATGGATATGGGGGAAATTAGATTTACAAAAAGTCATACAGTAGGGGGCTTACCGCACTAAGCAGCACTAGTTTCTTGAGTTAGTGGCATCTCAAAATGCTAGATCCACCACACATATATCAATATATTCATATGTTTGGCTATTAAACCAAATGCGGTCAATTATCATAAGTGTTATGGCTTTTATTCAGAATGAATGCCATCCAACCTAACATAATGTGCAATCTGTCATCAGACTATCGTGATGTGGGAAAGGAGAGCGAAATGTGGTCCAGCATGCAGATGCAGCGCAGGACCCTTGGTCAAGGCTATAAACGGTCAATGACCCCCCATTTGGTATTGTATTTATTTTAACTTTTATAGCAGCGAACAAAAACCTCAGGTATCTAGGCGCTAGTTACAATAGGTGCAAGGTGATTTTCTACAAAGTGCAGGACCACGCAGAAGGGTTACACCATGCGGGTGGTTCTTGGAAGCAAGATCTGGCAGAGCACGCCGCAAGGTACGGCGGCTACTACAGGTGTGCAGAAATGTAAAACACGCAGTCAAGGTAGGCGCACAGTCTGGCAGCGTCATGTTACGTGGGCTACATCAGGAGCGCAGATAAACAGAGGGCACAATCAGGGTATGTGCACAGTCTGGCAAAGCCACGCCTCCTGGCAGAGGGGGATCCTTCAGAAGTACATGTGAGCATAAGCATGGCCGGTGCACAATCAGGCAGAGCCACGTCTCGTGGCACAGGGCCCGCTGCAGAAGTACAGATACACATAAGGGGCTACAATGGATACACAGGTAGGCCGGACAATGAATGGCTGCAAGTGTACAGGTTGCAGGGTTGCATGCTGTAAAACGGAAATCGTTCTGAATTATTCAGGAACACAGATACAATAGAAATCAGGACATGAGAAAAGCATCTCTAGGATAGAGGATCTGTCATACCCTATGTAGGGGGGTTCAACGAGGTGACAATGCAGAACTCACGACGGGCTCATATGAGCGTAGTAATATAGGTCGCAGGTCCGGCAAAGCCTCGCCCAAGAGCTGGGGGCTACGTCGGCAGTGCTAACTGAAGGATCAGAAGGCAAAGGTATTGAGTTGTGGCGCCATGTGTTTGCATGACAAACATTTAGAGGGAGTATCATGAGGCGGCTCCTTGTGATGATAGGAACAAGCTGAATGCTGCTGCAATGACTAAAATCCAGTTTATTGGGAGTTGTCACCAAATGAAGAGATTAGACCGGGTGGGGGTCATACTGGATGTGGATTGATACAAGTATGAAGAGACTAGTACCGAGAGCTGTATGACGGTGAAAGTGATAGGCGGCCGAAGGACGATGGTGCACTCGGGGAGTGCAGGCCGTGTGACCAGTGTGAAATGTCTGGGTGGAGGGTCAGGTCGGTGTGGGATATGCTGTGCAATTGCATTGGTTTGATATTGCGATATAAAGAACATGGTTTCCTGATGTAAAGTAATTATAAATATAGAGTGGTCTTAAATAGCGGCCTTCTACCAATAATGTTGGCCTTGCTGTATGGCTCTGTGGGAAAGGCGGGCATAGTGTGTTAGTTGGATAGCAGGAAGGCAGATACCGAAACCTGAAGTGATGATGAATAAAAGTCGGAAGTACCTGGCACCTGTGTGCCGATATGAACATCTCATTGATCTTTGTGTTTGATATGGACCGGGGCACATTAGCTGTACGGGCAGTGTGACGGATCAAGGGAATTTGTCCCTTCCACCCTTCTCCCCAAGGAGGAACCTCCCCCTTTGAGGCTAGGGAGGTGAGCCTGCATTGCAAAATCCTCCCTAGGTGTATGGGCAAGTAGGACCTCACTGGGAGAGACTCCCCCTTTGGGGACAAGGATTCCCGTTCGTCTGAGGAACTCCCTGAGCTATTTCCCATAATGGCACATATGGAACTGTCAGATGTGAAGAACACTACAGAAGCCAGAGACTTGGCAGAAGACAAAATTAAAACATTTGTGAACAAGAAAGAAGATTTGTCTCTTTAAGGAGAGACCATACAACTGAGACTAGCGGACTAAAGACAGAACACACGCTGAGGAGGGGTGAAGTCCAGAAAGAGAGTGGAGAGCATAAGCAGGGGAAGCACCCTGATGGCTTGACACCTCTGAGAGGTTTAGCCGAGTAGAGTCGCGGAGCCCGTGACTTTCAGAAGTGACCTGAACGTGAGAACAAAATGCTGGATGTCCAGAGTTTACACAAAGTGAGAAGCAGAGGATACTGGTATCCAAATGCCAGTGGTGACCACAACCCTTTCGTGGTGGGCAGGGCACCCATCCAACAACGCCAAAAACACAACACCGACAAAAGAGCAAGACATCTGCTTGCCTGCAGCCATACCTGGTCCTCGGGAGAAAGTGAACTGAGGGCCGGAAGCCAGTGGATTTTAAAAGACGGAGAAGTGGAGCAAATAAAGAGAACCCGGGTGAGTACAGGCCCTGGTCAAGTTCCCCAGCAGAATCAAAGGTAACGGGGATAACGGGTGAACCGGGAGGCCATCCGGGAATCGTTATGACGCAGGAGAAACACGTGACCATGAAATAGACGAGACATTGAATTTAGAGTCGATAAAGTGGAACTGTATTAATAGTAGAAAGAGAATCCCAATTAAACTTGAAACAGAGTTCTCTACCACTGGGGCACAAACATCCTGGCAAGAGGGCCGAACAGCCAATAAGACAAAAAGTGAAGAGTGGAGAATATCAGAGATAGAATTCTATGAATGCAAAGATAAGTCAAGTGAATCACTTAAGGAAAAAGTTACTCTGCGTAAACAACCCCAGGAGAGGGGGAACCCTAAGTACCAAGAAGGTATTTCACTGCTAAGAAGGCATATGATGCCAAACTCAAAAGGGTACAGCAACCTGAACCAGAGATGAATAAAGAGACCAAAAAGGGAATATTGGAAAACTATCCCTAAATAGTAAGAAAGAGTGGCAAGAACTGATAGAGGAAGTGGCAAGAGACTATTTAAGAATAGTCTACTAATAGGGAATTGTGAATAATACAACCAGGAGAAGGGAGGCATTCCCCTGATATTATTTAAGTTGGTTGGAATAGTGGTAGGGTCAATCAGAACTAGTTTTTGGACAGAAGACTGATTCATTTTGATGACTGACGAGCAGGTTAGTTATTTACATAGGCAGGGAACACCCGCATAGCAATAGGAAAAGATAGGCATTACACTTTTTATTTAATAAATCACCAGTAGAAATGTCCTCACAGTGTCTGTGTCCTTCTTCTGACCCACCACAGCAGCCACCAGGTTGTGGAGGACAGAATTGACAAAATGATTGCTGATAGAAGATATATTTTATGTGAGTCTGCTAAGTACACTAGACCTGCTTCGCCATTTGAATGGGTGTGAGAAGTGTAAGAGAAATGTTAATAGTGAGGTGTTAGGTGAGGTATGAGAGGGGTAGGTGGAAAAGGGGAGAGGGGTTTTGGTGTTCTTGCTTGCTGGCTCTTGGTTGCACTTGAGATTGAAGTGCAGACCAGTGACATACAGCAGAGGATCGATACATCAAATTGATTTCCCTGGGATGGTAGTGTAAAGAGTTGCACATTTGCTTGTCGTAAAGTAGACCATGCTCCCGGTGCACAGTTTTTAGTCAGCTATTACCTTTCATTTTTATTAAAGTGCTCGGTTGAAAAGCCAAATCTGGAGATGTTTCCTGAAAATTAGGTGGTTCACTTCCAGGTTGAGATGTAGGGGTGGGCTGTTCCAGAGTTTCTAATGATGTGTGGTTTGTAGTTCTCTATAACTAGGTTGTTCAATTATTGTATGCTGCTCTTCTTGCTAATTTGCACAAATAGGCTTCGTTTTTAAATATATTAAATATTTTACATATTTTAATCAGATTTGAAATTAACTTAATTTTACTGTTGGTTTTGTGATTGTGTATTACTTCTCTTTGACTGTGCTCCTAAATTTGAAAATCGGAACTTGCTGTATGATTTGTAACCTTTCGAAAATCTGGAACTGCCTGAGTTTCATTCTGGACCCTGTTTGTGCTTGACTACATTACCCATCTCTATTGCAGTTCCCTATACCATTTATCTGCATTTCAGGCGCTTAAGGGTTTAGCCCGTCTGTGCCGGTCCGTGTTGGTCCGTGTTGGTATGTGTTTGCCGTGCCGTTTTCCGGTGCTGATGTTTTCCTACTGTGGACATGCAGGCTCTGCAGCCATTGCTGACGCCAGAAGTAATATTGGTAAGGCAGGGCTCCTAGTGAGTGAGTTCCGGGAAACAATCCTGTTTCAGTGCTGCACTCCAGCGCCTCAGTATTACTCTTAATGATTGCTCCTCTGTGCTGACTTTACACTGCATTGCCAATGTGAATGCCGGTATCAGTACTGATGGCATAATGGATACTGAGGATACTGACCTACAAGGTCAACATGTGACGATGCCACCAAAACCATGAATTCTTCTCACTGTGCCATGCTTCAGCATGCATATAGCATTATGAAGGCCGATCCTTCTGTGTCACTTTCACTTAATATGGCATTGTTAAATACTCAGTCACTTGTCAAACATGCTCTCGAAGTAGCAGATCTTGTACAGACCCAGCTTTTAGATAAAGCGCGCTTCACTGAAACTTGGCTTTCAAACTCTAATAATAGCGCAGAATCCCTTGCATTTCCCACTGGCTACCACATCTTCAGAACTGATTGCATGCAAGGGAGGGGTGGTGGTACAGCCGTTATTGTGAAAGATACTTTTGCCATTCATATGAGCTCCCCATCGTTTATTGATGATTGTGAATATCCCCTTATCAAGCTTGCTATGGATTGTAACACCACTATTAGTATTCTTGTGATTTAATGCCCTCCTATAACTACCCCCGCCTGTTTGAAGAACAGTTCATGATGATTATTTGTGATCATCATGAGCGACTTTAACCTGTGGGCATATCACGAAGATGACTCTGGAGCTAATTCTCCTCTTGACACCATCCAGGCCCACAGCTTTCTACAGTTGGTTAAAAAGGGCACTGGTAGAGATGGACATATTGTGGATTGGATTCTTTCATACAATCTTTACATGGAATCTCTGCATATCTCTTTATGCCCTTGGTCAGATCATTATCTGACCACCTTCACGCTGCTCTTACCCTTGAAACTAGCTAAAGTGAATTCCTACCCACGCTTAAAGACCATCACAAGGAATAGCTGTAATATCACATAAGAGGCATTCTGTGAACTTGCCTGCCCTCTGCTGAACAATCTCCCCCCCTACCAACTCGACTGAAGTCCTTGTGCAATATTATCAAAACACTATTTCTGGCATTGTTAAAACCCTGGCTCCTCCTATCACAAGGGCTGTTAAAACAGAAACCAGAGGTAATACCTGGTTCTCAGCTGATACATTGGTACTTAGAAAGCGGAAACAACAAATAGAAAGAGTGCGGCGGAAAGCTCCATCCACAGATAATCTTGTTCTTTAATGCACTGTAGTGCTGACTATAAAAATGCCATTGTTAGTGCCAAGCGTGAGTATTATGAAAATGGGGTCCAGATTGCTAATTCCTCTCAAAGAAAATTGTTTAGCATTCTGAGAGAATTTGAAGGGCAATGTCATCCTCATCTGGCTATTGTAAAAGTGATGATTGGTGTTCTGGTATTCAATCTAGCTTCAGTACTATGATGAATACTCACCAGGCCAATATTGAAGCTTTTCAACCTAATATGGTATCGCCCACATATTCTAGTACCAATATTGAGAATACCTGTACTACACCACTGCAATTTGACTTCAGAGAAATCACAGAGACCCATCTGATCCAAATTGTTCAACTTCTCAAACCCTTCTTGCCCTGGTGATATGTGTCCCCCAAGTACGGTTAAGGAGAACATTGGCTCCTTTACTACTTCATTGGTTCCCATGTCATTGAAAAATGTCTGGATTTCCCCCATTCTAAAAAAAGAAACCCTTGAACCTGCTTCCGCAAATAATTATCGCCCTATCATGAATGTGCCTTTTCTCTTGAAAATTCTGGAAATGGGGGCCGTATCTTCAACTGCAGAGTTATATTGAGGGTTGCCGATTCTGGCCAAATTTGCGCTACTTAAGGGTTCTTAACTTCCCAGCAGCTATTGATTTGATTGATCATTCATTGCTGCTCGAGAGGCTGGCTACTATTGCTAATTGTTCCAAACCTGCGCTTTCTTGGTTTGCCTCTTTCCTAAGACCCAAAACTGCTCATATTTCCCCCAGTAATGTTCACTCATTGTCTGAAAGCCTTTCTTGTGTTGTCCCACAGGGAGCTTGCATCTCCCCCACACTTTTCAACTTGTACACTCGCCCCCCTCTTCAATCCTCTTGATAGCATCGGTGTAAGTTACACCAATTACCCTGATGATACTCTGGTGTTTTTTAAACTGACCGGTGACTATGACAAGGACCAACAAGCTATCACTGACACGTATGACTTAATTGAAAAATGAATGGATGCTAACTCCTTGGCCCTTAATAGGAGCAAGACTGAAGGCATGCTTATTGGATCCAGCCAACGTCTAGTCAAACTTGACTAGAGATAATCCCATTTTAAAATGGCTGACTGCCATATCAGCCCTTGGGTTAAAACCTTTGGTGTCTATGTAGACACTAACATTAATATGAAGAAACATGTGGGACAGGTCAAGGCTTCTTGTGCCTACACTACTAGGCTAATTAGGCAAATTAAGTCATACTTGTCTGAACCTAATACAGCTTATCTTGCCACTGCCCTTATTAATTCTAGACTAGACTACTGCAATAGCCTCTTGGCTAATACCTCTATATCTAACATTGCGGTTTTGCAAGTAGTTCAGAATAAATGCCTTTCTCAAATCAGGGCATATCCGATAATGTTTCTTTTTGACCATTAGTTAAGGTGTGATAACTGTGATCAATCCCAACTGAAAATAGCGTTCCCGCGTCCTGCGTCAAAGTGAAATGGTGACAAAATTGGATATGCCCTGATTTGAGAAAGGCATCCTGCCGAAACACGTGCCATTTTAAAGGGCAAAATAATTAAACTCACTTATCACTAAACCTTTCTGGATCCAGCTCTATCTTTTCTGGAGCAGTAATAAGGTGTGGTCATAGAATGATTAATCTGGGTCTGCCCGAGTCCTGACCTGTCATCCTTGTGGGCTTACCTCAGATACCCTTGTGGCCCTTGTTTGGTTCTTATCAGACTTTTCTCTGTGATTATCTTATGTCTCGTCAGTGTTTCCCTGACCTGAACTTTTGTTACGCCCTGCGCACTGAGGCCTGCGGGCGTGTTACGCTTTATAAAACGTAATAATAATAAAAATAATAACAACAATATAGATGTATTATTTAAGAAGGTTAAATAGAGACAGAAACGAGAATCATTATGCCTTGGAAAAGCCAGCAGGTTTGGTGTCGTTTATGAATGGGTGAGTTTGTCAGTGAGCATATGTGTGGTTGTATCTACTGAGTTTGAGGATGGGTGGATGAGTGGGTGGACGAGTAGGTGAATGGAATTGTGTGTAAGTGAGGGAATGTTTGAGTGGGTGGATGGATTCCTGATGTCTCAGTGTGGGATATAGTGTTGAGTAAATGATGAGCAGATGTGTGAGTTAATGGATAGCTCAGTGGATTGTTGGGTGACTCTGCAGAATACTTGTGGATAGATGGGTAGGTGGATAATACCTGGATGCACACAAGTGTCTGTGTCTGGGTGCTTCGGTGGGTGGGTGGATAGATGGGATGGCTGAATGTATGCATTTTTGAGTGCGTGGAATGATATGACAATTGACAAGTCAATGAGTGAGTGTATAGATTGTTTTAGTAACTGGGATAAAGACACATTTTATTCGGTTCTATTCGGTTCTATGTGATTCTACAGATTTTTTATTCGAGGCATTTTTTACTGAAACGTTTTTACCGAAAAAATACCAATATTTTTATTTTTGTTTGGGGTGGCTCACCCTCAAGCCCCCTTTTCCCCCGTGTTTTTAATCCCCCAACCATCTCCCCACCTGTTTTAACCCCTTCCCCAGATATATTTAAAACCTACATTTACAGTCTCTTTAGCAGCAAATCACACACAAGTTCAAACTATCTTTGAGGGCTAAAGGAGGAAGGGGGGGCATTGGTGATACGAGTTGGGATTTAATTTAAGTGATTATTCTTGTGCATTTCTCCCAAGGCCAGTTCATCATATACCACTCAGAGTAATCTGTTTCGCCTTCCATTAGATTCAGTTATTGCTCGCCTTATCCTCACTCAGATGTCAGTTGGCAGCTTCTTTCCTTTTCTGACTTGAGGGCACATCTATCACTGAGATTGAAAGCATTCTTCAGGCTGGATTAAAGTGTTGCTTTGAGTGTGTTGTAATTTGTATTGGATTCACCTCAGGACTGAACACAATTGGGATTTGTAAGGAAGAATGTGAGGCATGGCTCTAAAAAGCTTTTTCAGACAACTGATGTTTTTGCCTAAATTCAAAGAGGTGTAGCAAGAGTCATCTAAGTGCGGTCATGTAAATATGTGCACAGAACTCATTCATGTTTCAAATGCTTTTCTTATAGATGAGTTCCTGTCTGTCAGAATGGGACAATTGGAGGCACTACAGTGCTTCACTAAAATCAAGTACAGCATTGCCATGAGGTAAACCTCACTGCGAGTGAGTCAAGGCATAGTGAAAGTGCAGGAGCTTCAATCCGGAAAACCGTCTTCTGTTAAGATCTCACAGGGCTGGACTGGGAACTAAAAGAGGCCCTGGAAATAATTACTGCAGACCAAAAGAGGCCCTGGAAATAAAGTTCAAAGTGGCCCTATATGACACATTTTCAGCAAGCCCAATGCTTTTCCTATGAGAAAATTTGGAAATACCACAGAAAAGAGGCCCAGGGTGCAGAGGCCCACCGGGAAATCTCCAGAGTTCCCTAAAGGCCAGTCCACCCCTGAGATCTCTCTTTAGAATTTCAAAAAGGTGGCATCAAGCTCCGTTTTGTTCAGCAACATGGAGGTATTTTATCAAAATATAGCAGCTGCAGTCTCTTCAGCAGAATAGACGGGGAAGGTATCATGAAACAATCTAATAGCTGCACTCTTTTTAGCAGGACAGAGGTCTCCTGGTACAATCATACAGCCACAGTCTTTACAACTTGAGTGGAAAGACTTATTGAAGTTCTACTTTATTTGGTCTAGGTGTTGACACATTTTCAGAAGAGAGGAAACATGTTACCTTGATGAACTGCTTAGGCAAAAAAGCAGTATTGATCATCAAACACTTACCTCATTCCTCAACTGCAGAAGATGAGCAAGCTGACAGTTTATACTGCTGTATAAAATGCTATAACATACTCCACAGTAAAAGACTATAATTAAGGCTTTCCCCTCTTCCCTCTGGAGCGTGCCGGGTGCTGCCTTCCTGCTCCCCATCCACCATACAACGGAGCCTTCAGTGCACATTGAGAGGATGAGGGGCACAGTCCACCAGCAACAGACACCTGGTCGGAATGCGCATGATCAGCTGGGCCTGATCTTATTTTTATCTGTGTAACAAAGCTTTCAGTCCTTGCAGCAACGTGCTGCAATCTGTGGTGGAGGGGTTTTTCTACATCTGATGCTGCGTGCTGTGGCCATTGTGATGATTTAGTTCTTGGGCATTTAAAAATGTTGACACTCGTCCTCGGCACTGGAGGGCCTCTGAGGTTTGCCATGGTGCTGTGGATGTAAGATTGGTGATTGGCCTGACCTTGCTTTTCCTTGGCCAATCGGAAGCCTGCTGACGAGGAAGTCAGTCCCCGACTCAAAGGCCTGCATCTAAGGCCCTGTCTGAGCCTGTCCGGGTCTGGAGGGTCCCCACCCCTCCGCAGCAAATCATGGATCAGTCTCCAGGTAGTCAGCCTGCTACCCCAAGGTTAGGGAGAATTCTCTGTTTAGGCTGAATTTCCTAACCTAGTGAGTCCCCCAGCAGCTTTGCTGGATTTCTGGAGTTTGTTTTTTCCTCCTGCCAAGAGTGAGACTCTTTTTCTCCCACTCTTGGACATGATTTATGGTATTCCTTTGACTGGTAATGTGTTTATGGGCTATGGGGTTCTTTACTCCATAGGGTCTCATGTGTGTTTCCTATGTGTGTTACACAGCACCCTCCGTGCAGTAACACAGGGGTGTCATAGTGACAGCCCACCATAGACTCCATACCCTGGGACTGACTACTGTCTCCCAGGGCATGTAAAGTCACCATTGGCTTTACTAGTCCCAAATTATTAACAGAAACCAGTACAAACCATCACATTGTGGACGTACTGGTCGGGGCAACTCAATTGCCCCGGGGTCTGTTAGTCGAGGGGGCACGTCTCCGTCCCCCCTGATCGAGTTTTGGCTGGTGGCAGTGGAAACTACTTTTTATATTCAACCGCGAATATTTCCCTATGGGATTTTCCCATTGTTCGAGGCTACCAACTTTAATTAATTAATTCTCATAGCCTCGAACATACCGCCGGTTTATTTAATTAATATTAATTCTCCGGTTGGTAATTTTTGCCAAGACTCGATTCTAAAGTGGCTTTTGTGTTCTCTTCTATGACTCCAACCCAAGTCGAGCCCTTTGTTCCACTTTTTGGTGGGCTTCTCCACAGAAGCCTCCAAAAGTGGTGCCACTCTGTCTGGGTACCACAGGGGAGGTGGGAGGGGGTTTAGGCACCTTGGACTGAGTTACCTTGGTAACTCAAGTCACACTCTTGTGTGATTGGCCCAAGTGGTGAGCCGGCCGGCTCACCACTTAGCATGTTTGAGTGACAGCTAGGCTGAGTGAATGGGGGTTTTCTGCATAAAAGCAGGGTTTTGGGGACTGGAACTTCAGAAGTCGCCACAGGACCTGAGAATCCGACGAGGGAGAAGCTGAGCCGACCTACCACGATGACACCACCGGTGGAGCCCTGCAGAACCGACTCACCACTTCCCGACGACAGAGAAGATCTCCCGACTGGGGAGGCTTCTTCCCCTGACTGGTGGGCACAACCAGTTTACCTTTCTTTCTTCGCACCCCAGCCCGGTTTGTGGTCGAACTGCGTGTGCCTAGCACCCCGGCAGCCGGATAGCCACTCACCAATGAACCGCGAATCAACGGACCGCTCCTTGTATCTGAGAAACTCCGCAGCTGGTTTCTTCCCTGGCAGTGCAACGGACTCCTGTCTTCCTCCACGACGAGATCCTCTCTTCCCCGGACGAAGCACTGACTTGCATCCGCTGCCAGGAACAACTGCCCCCGCTGGAGCGTTCTCACCACTTTAAGGTACCATGTCCGCCAGGCCTCCCTTTCTAAAGATTGCAACAAGGTGATAATAACTCCTTAACCTTCTGGACTGGGCTGGCCGCCTTGACCCTCCAACTGGTCCCTTTCTTTGATCCAACTTCTTTTTGAACCATTACAAGACTTTTGTGCACTGCAACTGTGTGACCTTGGACACATTTCGTTTCGATCCTCTTAAAGCGGATCCGGCCTACTGACTCTGAATTCACGGTTTTACTTTGCCTTCCCCTCCTGTTCTGTCCTTGTAAAAGTGTTGGGATCTGTTTCAAGTTGTTCTCTGCTTTTCTCTCCCTTTTTAAAAACGAATTATTAGAGTGCCATCTACGTTAAGCGCTCACCGATGTCTGAAAATAAGTGGGGCTTTACTTAAGACTTGACTCAAATTCTTTTAAGGGAGTGTATATCTTTTAGTGACCGTGTTTTTGAATTGCTTACTATTGGTGCCTGTGTGTTTTTCTAGATGTGGTTTTAAATAAATAATTATATCTCTTTTACACCAAGCCCTGGTCAGTGTTTACTTGTTCTATCGTGTGCTCTTGACCTATTGTGAATACTCTGTATACTGCCTAACTCTTCTTGAGGGAAGTCTGACTGCTCAGCCACAGCTACCAAGTGAATCTGTGTGGTACAGACTGCTACCAAGTGGGTTTACTGCCAAACACCTGTAGTCCTAAATCTTTTGCAGTGGTCCCAGAGGGAACTGCACAGGTTTCTGCCTAACACCCACAAACTTTGGGACCCTGCAACTCGATGCATCCTGCAAAATACCTGTCAGTGATGGCTGTTCATCCTCATTAACCTCTCTACTAACCCTAACTGTTGAGCCAAGGTGTGACTACACCATTCTGCCTCCTTGCCTTACTTAATCTCACCTATTCCTCTTTCACCACACTGTATCTAGTTTTGCACACTCAAAGCCTGGTGTGGGTTTTTAACATGTCTGCACCCCATTTTGCATTGCATTTTCTGTTTTTTCTTTTACAATGTCAAAGCCTGATATGTATTTTTAACATCTTTGCATCCCATTTTGCATTGCATTTTCTGCGATTTCAAAGCCTGGTGTGTGTTTTAACATCCCTGCGCCCATCTGTGGTACTAAAGTATTCCCAGTGCATCTGTTCTCCTGTTTGTCTCTGCTACTAAGCCACCTGGTGAGTCTGTACTCAGACTGTTCTGTGCAGCCCCTCTTCTTGTCTTCCAACTATCCCCCACCGCACTTATGGCACTCACAATCTCTCCTATCTTCTCTAACTGCTACACTATGTCCTATGCTCCCTCTCTCACAAAGTCTGGTAGAGAAAAGCTTAAAAAAGAAATTGTGACCACTAACCTTGGCCTACGTATCAAAGACACCTATGCCAGCGCATCTTCCATACAGATCGTCATTGATATCCTCTTTTCTCTCCCATCTCCCGATCTATGGACTCCTCATCTCATCCCTCCTCTCTCTCCTCTCATATCTTCACCCATTAATGGTGGACCTAAATGGGAAGTTCTCTTGACGGGCTTCCCATCATCCAGGTGTATCATTAATGTCTATCACACTGGCACTATCTTGGTTCAGGGTCCTCAACCCAACCTCCTTCCCTTTGCCTGGTGCCTGTCATCCCTCATTAACTTCCTTCCCACACCTGCTACTCCTTCTACCACTCTCTTTGCCCCCCTCCTCCGACTGGTGTACCAGGCCTCTTTACCCCTCTTCCGAGAACCTTCAAAGGTAGAGACCTCTTGTATCTAGCCACTCTTAATACTCCCTCTGCCATCAAACACTCTGCCGCCATCTGCCTCCTCCTTGAAGACCTTGACCTCAATATCATTGCTCTTTCCTGAGATGTGGTTCAAGGCCAGCTCAGTCACTGCTTTTTACTCCTTCTCCCTGATGGCTATACGATCATCTCCAAGCCTCGCCCTAACTGTGCTGGCGGTGGGGTTGCTCTGATCTTCCCTGAGTGGGTCCCTTCTTCCCTCATACCCACCGAGCCATACTCTTCCTTCGAGGGCCTGGTCTGCAAGCCAGTCATCTCTCCCACCTCCTCACTGACCATTGCCACCATCTACAGGTCAATCGATTCTATCAACCTGTTCCTCTCTGAATGGGCTGATTTCTCCCACTCTCTCCTTAGAACCACCTCTAAACTCCTTTTCATAGGTGATTTCCACAGCGACCTTGACTCCTCATTCACATCACCCACCCTCTTCCGTGACCTCTTCTCCTCGCTTTCCTTCTTCAGTCTCCCTTCTGGCCCCACCTACATGGCTGGACATACTCTTGACGCCTTCACCACACTGATCTTTCACTCTCCTCCCTACTGATCATGCCACTCTCCTGGCCAGACCACACCCTCTTCTCTTCACACCTGGGTCCTCTCAGCCCTCTGACAGCACCTCCCCAGCCCTGCCAACCTCATTCACAAACATCCGTCCGATGAAACTGTTGTCAGTTGCTGCCTTCACATCTACCTTCATCCCCCCTACCCACTAGAGACATTACCTCTGACTTTTCTCTCAACAACCTCCATCTTGCCATTACCAATACCCTTGACATTCTTGCCCAGTCATGACGATCCGCCTGAAACATGCCTCCAAGCGTAACACCTGGTACAACTCTGAACTTGCAGCCTTGAAACGCAAGTGCAGAGCTGCAGAACGGGAAGTGGCAGACCACATGCTCACCCTCTGAAAAACTGGCATTGCCTGCTCCAAAGACAATACAGACTCTCCAACCACACCAATAAAAGGGGCCACTTCCGGGTTCACATCTCTGGTGCATGCAACAACACGGCTGAACTCCTTAAAATCTGCAGGGAACTAGACAACCCTTCTGCAGCCTCCTCCACACCTCTTCCCTCCCAGGCCCTCTACAACACATTGGTCAACCACTTCACTGCAAAAACTCAGGACTTCCTGAGCACTCTTGCGTCCCCTTCCCCTCCTTCCACCAATCCACGGGCCTCCTATGGCTTCCCATCCTCCCTCTGACTTTCTCTCCTCCTTCTCTCCTATCACTCCTGATGAGGTCACCAGAGTTGTCTGCTTCATGAAGGTATCCTTCAAACAGGTTCCCCCTGCTCTTCCAGAATAATTAAGGACAACATTGGTTCTCTTGCACCTGCACTTGCTGTTTTCTGCAACCACTATTTTGCTACTGGATCTTTTCCCTCCTCCCTCAAGCACTCCCTTGTGTGCCCCTCCTGATAAAACCTTCTGCAGACCTATCTTGCCCAGCCAACTACCGCCCCATACCTATCAATCGCTTCCTTGGGAAACTCTTGGAGAAGCTGGCCTTTCCCTAACTCACCCAGCACACTCAATTAGTTGGTTGCCTCCACGACCATCAGTCTTGATTCCGAGCATCCAGAGGCATGGAAACTGCTCTTCTGAACACTCATGACTGCTTGCATCTCTCGACTCCAACTCTCCAGCTGTTCTCAGTCTACTTGATCACTCCTCTGCATTTGATATGGTCAACCCCTCCATCCTCATAAAAAGGCTCCATGATACCATAGGTATCTCGGAGCGGGCACTGAACTGGTTTGACCTCCTTCCTCACTGAACATTCTTCCCAGGCTATCCTGGGCTCTTTCTCCTCCCCCACATCTATCTCCATTTGCGGTGTCCCCCATGGCTCCATCCTCTCTCCCTGGCTCTTTAACACCTATCTTGCCCCACTTGCACACCTCATTGTCACCTTCTCCCGTAACATCCAGTGTTACGCAGACGACACACAACTCGTTTTCAAACTTCCCTCTGTCTGACCCTCTCCTTAGTTCCTCCATCATTCCTAACTGCCATCCAGTCCTGGTGCACTTCAAATGATCTATGCACCAACGCCAGCAAGGCAGAAATCCATCCTGTTGGGACTCCTGCTCCCTCTTTTTTCCCCTCACTCTGGCCATCTTCTATGGGCTCTTCCCCTTCTCCTTCATCTGAAGCCAGAAACGTGGGTGTCACCTTCGCCTACTCTCTTTCCTTTCTCCATCACATTCTGGACCTTGCCAAGAAGGCCCACTTTCAACTCTACCTCTTCAACGGAATTCTTCCTTTCTTCACTTTCCCACAGAACCTCAATGTCTCTTGAGCTCTGGTCCTCTCTAGGCTAGGTTTATGGTCATAATCTCGAAAAAAAAAATCTCGAGAAAAGAAATCTCGAAAAAAAAAAGGCCGAAAAATAAAAAGTCGAATTTTTTTTAATGACGTTTTTTATTCGAAATGGGGGGGGGGTTCCCCCCAACTCCCCTTTTTAAAATTTTTTTTTTTACCATTTTTTTTTAAATCCCGGACCCCAAAATAAATATATAATTACAAAAAGAGAAATTCGACTTTTTTTTTTTCGGTCATTTTTTTTCGACCTTATTTTTAGTCGAGATTTTTTTTTCGATATTTTCACTGACCACCTCTAGGCTAGACTATTGCAATAGCCTCTTCCTTAACCTACCCTCTTCCTCTCTACCACCCCTCCAGCTAATCCATAATAGGGCTGCAAGACTTATCCTCGGCCTCAAGCCCAAGGACCGCATCTCTCCAGCCCTGAAAACTCTCGACTGGCTCCTGGTTGCTGCAAGGATCCAATTCAAATCCCCCTGCATCATCCATAAGGCTGTCTGGGGCCAGAGACCACGCTATACACAACTTGCTCTCACTAAATATTCTCCCTCGAGATCATTCGGTTCCCCGGCACCAACTCTTTGTGTGTCAAGCGCTTCGCTAAAAAGCAAGCTGGTGGCTGATCTCTTTCCTTGGCAGGCTCCCTCCTCCGGAACAGCCTACCCCTTCCTCTTCATCTTGAGCCAGATCTCAAATTCTCAAGACTTTTCTTTTCACCTCCTCCTTCCCCTCAACCCTCCTCTGCTAAACCCCACAGTTGCTGAGATTGGTGTCCTCTTGGGCCCTGGCCTCCCACACCCAATCGCCTTCAGCCTCTGCCTCGCTTCAAGCAATTGCCTTGGCTCCCACTGGCCTATGCCACCTCTGGTTTGCACTTACTTATTGGCAGCTGACCACTCACCCAGGAACTCCCAGCTGCTCAATCCTTAATACTTCCCTTTTGGTACACCTTGCACTTATCCCCCCCCCAACCCCTCATCCCTTCTCTCTCCCTCTGCACTTGCACCTTCTGAATGCTCACAAGGTCTAGTAGGGCCGCCTCCATCTTTCATTTCTTATATTTGACTTTCATTCCCATGTTGCCCTGTGGGCGCTTGGAAACATAATTTACTTGTTTATTTATTTATTTGTTTATTTATCTATAACGCGCTAATACACAGGTTACGTGCTTCAAAGCGTTAAGGCGGGAAGGTAACAAGGGAATACAGTAATCATTCTTAGGACTTGAAGATTCCGAATGATGTGAACAGAAAAACTAGTATACTAGGCCTGACGGCATTTCTTCTAGTGCAACTGCAAGAAAGTGGTACAGTTGAGACAAAGCTCAAAAAGAGACAAAAGAGGGGGGAAGAAACGGCGGGGGGGTGGGGAGGGACAGGACAGACGACTAACTGGACTTGGTACATTTAGGTCATGCATGCGTACAGACAGAGATGGAGAGATGAGGGGGGATGGTGGGGGAGGGTGGAACAAAGAGTCTGGTCCAGCAGAGCCCTGGGTTAAGTGCAGAGAAGTTGCCCTGCTCAAGGAACGTAAGTTGAAAGTGCAGTAATGTTAAACAAATGCAGCGGCTCGGAGGCAAGTGCAAAAGATTGGTGGGGGAGCCTGGGACCTGTAGGCTCTGGAGGTGAACCAGGCAACCAGTCAGCAAAAAACTGAACAGAGTTAGGGAGGATAAGGAGGATGGAGAGAGAAGAAAGGAGGTTAGCAGGTGAGAGGGAGAGAGAAAGAGGAGGAGAAAAAGAAGGTCTTGATGAGTTTCTGGAAGTTAATGTGCTCTGGCTCAAGATGGAGAGAGGCAGGGAGCCTGTTAAAAGAGGGAAGCACCTGCAGAGGATAAAGATCTACCCCCAAATCTCTGTTTGTGAAATGGCTCACCCGCAGAGAGTTGGAGGAGGACGAACGGAGGGCTTGACCGGGAGAGTATTTAGGAAGAAAGCATTGTTGACGGTGCAGGGCCTGGCCCCTGAAAGCCTTGTGGATTATATTTATTGAGCAGAGGATGCACAAGAGAGAGCTTGAGAGGAGAGGGGAAAACTCCTGTGGCAAAAGAGAGGTTGCAGTGTTTCGGCCGAGGCTGGAGCGAGAGTGTCAATATTGTCCTTGATGGTTTTGGAGGGGTAGGGGTCCACCTATTTGGAGGAGGCTTTCATAGACCAAACTTGTCTAGAGACCTCATTAGGTGGGACAGGGGAGAGGGAGGAGAGAAGAGGGAAAGGGGTGGAGGCGGCCAAGGGGGCCCAAGAGATGTTGATGCAGGGGGTGGAGCAGAAGAGAGAGAAAACAGGATGGCCCTCATTAGGACCCTGGCGGATTTTTTCCGCCGTCGGCGGACTTTTCCGCCATGGCGCAAAGTCCCTTTACGCCATGGCGGATGGCGGACTTACCGCCCCATTCCGAGGTCGGCGGGGCGGTAAGTCCCCATTGACCCATTTACCCTTCCCCATTCCCATTTCGGCCCCATAGGGCTCAATGGGAGTGGGGAAGGTGTTAATTACGCCACCGTACACTACGGTGGCGTAATTAACACCGAGGTCCCATAGCGCCATGGATTTTTACGCCCGCAAAAAGCGGGCGGAAAAATGACCATGGCGCTATGGGAACTCGTAGTTGGCGGTAAGGGGTCGGCGCAGCTAACGCTGGCGCAAACCCCTTAGCGCCAGGGTCCTAATGAGGGCCGATGTCTTTTGTTTTGGTGGTGAAGTGTGCGGCCAGGGCCGAGCAAAGGGCCTTGGTAGGTGTAGTAGAGGACGCGACTGCAGTAGGGTTGGCCAGTTCCTTGCAGACTTTGAAGAGTTTGGCCATGTTGTTAGACACCACGGAGATGCAGGCTTGAATGCAGACTCTTTTCTTGAAGCGGATGCAGAGTCTATATTGCCTTTGAAGAAGGCGGCAGGCCAGTTTGTCAGAGGGCGTACCTGAAGATCCCCATTTCCATTTTGCTACTCTGTACTTGCGTTTAAGGGCAGCCAGATCGGAGTCGTACCAAGAATTGCACTTTTTGGCAGGCTTCAGTCGGACCCTCTTGACAGCGGCAAGAATGTCAAGAGTGTTGGAGATGGAACGATGACATTTGGCGAGGGCTGTATCAGGGTGGGAGTCAGCCGCAGGAGTAGAAGGAGGAGAGTAGGTGGAGGCAAAAGCAGCTGCTGACACTCTTTTCATGGGTCGGATGACCTTGAAGGCAGGAGGTGCTGTTGTGGTGTGCTATTGCCAAAGGAGAAGAGAGATTCAAGTGAGAAGAAAGAAGAGAATGAACAGTCCATGACAGTGAAGTAGTGAGAGGAATAGAAAGTTGGAGGTCTGTGGTGATGAAAGCATCCAAGGTGTGGCCAGCAGTGTGCGTTGGACCAGAGGGTAGAATGGAAAGAGAAAGGGTGTCACATAGGTTTCAGAAAGGTCCTGAAGAGTCAGGAGAGTCAAGGTGGATGTTAAGATACCCCAGAAGGAGGAGTTGGGAAATGGAGGAGAGGAGAGAAGAGGCCAGGTCAACCCATTCCGAGAGGAAGAGGGTGGACTGGCCCGGCGGCCGATAGAAGGTGGCCAGATTAAGAGAGGCGACAGATGAGAGAGAGCCTGCAGACCAGGCATTCCAAGGAGGAGTAGACCTGAGTGGTAATAATGGAAACAGGGATCCACTCAGGAAAGATCAAGGCTACTCCACCTCCTGGCATGTTGGGCCAGGGCATGGAGGGGATCTTGTAACCTTCAGGGAGGAGTGTGTCACAATTTGTGACAGAGCTGTCCTTAAACCATGTCTCAGTAAGAGCAAGAACATCAAGGCCCAGGAGTTCCAGGAGGTGGCAGATGTCAGAGGAGTGCTTGACAACAGAGCAAGCGTTTAGTGTGGCGACATGGAGCAGGTTGCCACTTTTGAAGGACTTACGTGGGGGGATGCAGGAGACAGGGTTCCCCCTGCAAGGGGCAAGAGTGCCTGAGAGATAGAGGTAGGAGGAGGCAGAGGAGGCAAGGGAGCCCCTAAGCAGTGGCAGTGGATGACCAGGGCAGCAGGGTGGAGGGGGCAGACAAGGTTGTCTGTGTAGTGTGAGTAGGGAAGGGCACCTGTGCAGTTGAGAGCAACAATGGGGGAGTTGTGAGGTTGGTAGGAGTCAAGGAAGCCAGGGTGGGCATAGTTTGCGGCCGTAGATGCAGGTGGCAAGGGAGCCTGTGCAGAGGAAAGAGGAATGTTGATAAGGCGAGGAAGGAGCCTATCAAAAAGTAAGAGGTTGGGTTGAGGCCCTCGTACTAGGATGGTACAGTTTCAATACACATTTATGATGGCCCTGGAGGTGGGAGAGGAGGCACGAAGGGCCTCCCAGCAGGTGCCACCATTTATGTGTGAGGAAGCATAAGGAGAGAGCAAAGCGGCCATATGGGGAGTCCATAGGTCGGGAGAAGGAACGACAAAGAGGATGTCGGTAACAGTCTCTGTGGCAGAAGCACTGACATAGGTGTCAGCGATGGGAAGGCCTGGGTTGGAGGAAAGTATGTCCTTCTTGAGTTTCTTCCTGCCAGACTTAGTGAGTGGTGAAGGATAGGAGATGAAGAAACAGTTAGAGTAGGTGGGGAAGATAGAAAGTCCCATAGTGAGCGGCAAAGGGTGTGGTACACTTAATCAGGCAGAGCAATTGAGGTAAGTGAGAGGAGGTAAGCAAGAAGGGATACAGCGCCCAGGGAGACACAGACACGATAGGGAAGAGACAATGGGAGATGACAAGGGTACGGGAACAGATAGCAGACTAGACAGAGAACAGAGGGGCATGGGGGTAAGCTTGTCATCAAAGGCAGGATGTTAGCACAGCTAAATTCGATTTTAAACAGCTGCAGGATGTGCACACAGCAAAAAACGTGTTTGAACAGCAGCAAGACAATCAGGATGTGCAGACAGCAAAAATGATTTTGTTTTTAGGTCAAACAGGTATATCAGCGCAACAGTTTTTTTTTATTGGTATTTATATAGCGCACAACAGCTCTAGGACATCGTGGCACTTGTTACAGTACAAAGCTTAGTTACTTAGTTACATGGTCATTAGCAATACATGTACAGGTTGCAATATAGTTACATGGTCATTAGCAGTATATATACAGGTTACAATATGGTTATATTACATTTGTGTTATATTACAATATACATGGCAGAGGTGGAGGAGGCAGTCCTCCACTTGCTAGTTGAGGAGAGTGGCCTTGAGATTGTTGCGGAAGACAGAGATGGAAGTTTCAGCTCTAAGGGTGTCAGGGAGTGAGTTCCAGAGTTTTGGTGCAATATAGGAGAAGCCTAGACCTCCCGCTGTGGCTCTCTTTATGCGTGGTATGTGTAGCTGGTTGGTGTACTGAGCTCTGGTGGGGGCGAGTGGATGTGGTCCTTGATATTGCTTCAGATAGGTATGCTGGAGCGGTTTTGTTGATGCATCTGTGAGTGATGGTGAGGATTTTCAGAGTAATACGGTCTTTGACCTGGAGCCACAGTGCTTCACGTCTGGCGTGGGATATATGGTCTCTTCTAGGGATGCTCATGGCGGCTCTGAGGGCATTGTTTTGTGTGGTTTGCAGTCTGTGAATGTTTTTGGCAGAGGTGCCAGCTAGGAGGGCGTTGCAATAATCGAGTTTGGCTCGTATAGTTGCTCTAGCTATGGCCAAGCGGTTGGGGGTGGATAAGTAGGATTTAATGGCATTGATGAGTTTGGTGCTGAACGCTGATGCGGAGGCTATGGCGCTGACTTGTTTGTTCATCGATAGATTTGCATCAATGTGAACACCTAGAGTCTTGACAGAAGATGATAGGGAGATGGTTGAGTTGTCCATATTGAAGTTGTTGTATTGGGGGCTTAGTTTCGATAATGTGTTTGTCTGGCCCAAGATGAGAATTTCAGAGGCCATTGATTGCCATCCAAGCTTGGATAGTGGCATAGATATTGTGAAGGGCTGTGGCGTCTTGGTGATAGAGTCCAGATAGGGGTAAAAGTACTTGAGTGTTGTCTGCATAGTTTGTATATGCAACACCCATGGAGTCAAGTAGGTCGAAGAGGGGTTTTGTGAAGAGGTTATAGATGGTGGGGGTTGTACAAAATCCTTGGGGGACAACACATTTTATAGTGGTAGGATCTGCGTTAGCTGTGTCGGAGTAGACCTTCATGGCTCTTCCTTCAAGGCAGGAAGTGATCCAGGATGCTGCTTGATTAGAGAAATGGGCTGCATGGGTGAGGTGGGTGGTCAGTGTTTGGTGATCTATCAGGTCCAAAGCAGCTGGTAGATCGAGAAGGAGGAGCAAGGCAGGTTTCCCTTTGTCCATGATCTTTGCGATTTGATTTTTTAGGTCTAATAAGGCGGATTCTGTTCCATGCCCGACACGGAAGCCTGATTGTCTTTTGCCTAGTATGGCGTTAGCTTATATGTATGATTGGATCTAGATGTGAGCTGCTTTGTTCAGGATTTCTAAGAGGAACGGGACTGTCGTTATCGGTCTGTAGTTGTTGGGTTGCGCTGTGTCAAGTGTGGCCTTTTTTTAGAAGTGGCCGCACCCAGGCTTCCTTGAGATTGTTTGGGACAGTTCCTGTTTGGAAAGATGAGTTAATGAAGGCAGTAATCAGGGTTGCTAGGTCATTGGCGCATTCCTTGATGATTTTGGGAGGGCAAATGTCTGCTTTGCAGAGGGATGGTTTGAGGGTTTTGATGAGATTAAGGACCTCGGGTTCAGTGACGTCTCTGAATGAGAATTGAGCGTGATTGAGTTTACTACGCTCGTCTTGTGTAGGGCGGCCGGTTTTTTGGTTTGGGAGGGCTTTGCAGTGGTTTTGGATTTTGTTCTGGAGGAGTTTTATTTTGTTGAGCATGGCGGACTGAATGCTCAACAGAATTTGTCACCAGGCTTTGTCTTTAGTTATCTCGTCAGCGGTAGCCGAAGGAGTGACTAATTCATTAAAGATTGGAAATAGTTCTTTAGAGTTCTTTAGCTTGGGAGTTGGCCTTTGAGATCCTATCATTGAAGGAGTTGGATTTGCTGCTAAAATGGCTTTTTTATATTGGAGGGCTATTTGTTTTAAGAGGCTCTTATTTAGATCGTTCGGATCCGTTTGCCAGTTTTTAAGCGACTGACGCTTTTGAGCTCGGAGGGTTTGGAATTCTTCCGAGAACCAAGAGTTGCAGTGAAATTATTTTTTTTCCTTCTTGCTTTCAAGTGGGGCTATAGAGTTTATGGCATTGGTGAGAGTATCGTTGAATATAGCTGATAGTATATTTGGGTCCTTAGAGAAAGGTGGTGCTAGGCAGGGGCTTTTAAGGTGGGGACGCAAGTTGTCTGTATTGAGTTTTTTAGAATTTCTTATTGTGGCACGTGGTGCGTGGGTGAGAGTCTTAGGTTTAGGGTTGGTGGGGATGAGGAATTTGATGCATGTGTGGTCCCTCCATGGAAGGGCTGTGTTTGAGGTAATGTTGGATGCACAGTTGTGAACAGTACAGGGGTGCAGGCAGTGGAGGTGGAAGTCCAGGAAGGAAGTGGGTGTTGAGGTTTGGTGTTTTGAAAGATAGTTCATAGAGATTGTCAGGAAAGGCTCTAAGTCCAGAGGATGATGCAGGGAGCATAGAAATAGTCCACACTTATGTGATAGCTGAGGGGAGTATATCCCTCATTGTAGTATATTCCTATACAATATAGTATGTCGCATAAATGCCTTAAAATGCACAATAAATAGGTAAATAAATGTACTCTACCAATGCATGTGGAGTGAAATTAGTGCAGCCGATGTTCTGTTTCTGCAGGTGTGCTAATGCTGACTCTTATTGGGCCTCTGCTAAGGCAAATCAAGTAATAATAATATAGTATTTTGGAATATTTTAGCACAGTACCACATAGCAGAACACATTCTGACAAAGACTGCATCACACTGAGAGAGGGAGAAAGTCTAAGTCACTCACATTGCCAGAGGTATGCAGTGTACCCTAAAGTGACATGACATCATGTAATATAATGAATTCGTATTTTATGCAGGAAAACATTGCATTACTTTAGGTGACAGTGGAAAGAGAGAGGGACATACTGTAAAGAGAGAGAGAGATGGCAGTAACATATTCACAGTTATAAAACACTCAGTGGACAGTATAGTACTTACTCGGTTGAATACCAAGCAGCTTGTTCTTTCATGTCATTTTAGCAGGTTTGGTGGATGACTTTTCTGGGCGCTTGAAGACCAAGGGCCATTTGTACCTCGAGGGCGGAGTGGTCTTCCAAGCTGTGAATGCTCAAAGTGCAGTTTGCGTGGTAGGATGCAGGTCTTGTAAACTTGTACACATTCTTTGGTGCTGTGGTTGGGGAGTATTCCAGTGCCAAGAGCAAAGGATATACACTGCAATATTGCCTGGGCTTTTAACCACATTCTGGCGTTTGTAGTAGCTCAGGGACGTTTGTATGTTAATTGTGGTATCTCAGAGAGGTGGGCAAATCCGAAACTGTGGTGCGAACAGATGGGGAGTGTAGAAGAAAGTAATGTCTGTGCAGTATCCTTCATTTTACTTTGGTTTGGGAGGCAAGTGCAGACTGTGGCTGTCTGTTCTTACAGTATCTACTCTTGTGCTTTTAGTGCAAGGGGCGGCATTGCATTTCATGATGGCCTTCTGCCCTGATGCACAAATGAGAGTAAATGGCTGGTTTGGACCTGTGACCTTCAGCAATCTTTCATAAATATAGATGCAGGAAATATATTTTTTTAAGATTCAGAGCAACACTGAATTTGACTTGGAGAGACCTGTTTGCCATTTCCATAAGCATGTAGGTTATGGGACATTTCTTTTGCCATATATACAGTATGTGAGAAAGGATATTCTGCTACACCATTTCCCCTGATAACTATTGAAAGGACGTGTACATAACTTTGCATTTTGCAGAGGCCAGCTTAGCAATCCCTCTCTCAGGATCATTGCAGGGATGCAAGATCTTTACCTAATGTATGGACTGTGCACTAACCTCATCCAGGGCCTCATTACAAGTATGATGGTAAGGCAACAACGGCGCCGGTATCGCTACCGGCACTGTTGCTACGGTACCGCCATACTACAAGTTCTGCTCGTGGGTGCCCTTGCAGCCACCAGGTTTGACCTGGTGGCCGTACCGGCACCCGCGAGCAGAACATGATGGTAGCGCCGGTACCATTATTAACGGTACCAGTGCTACCACCCTCCCCATTCCCATTGAGCCCTATGGGCTCAATGGGAATGGGGATGTACCGGGCCCGGCACACGCGAAAGGCAATTACCGGGTCCAGCTGGGCTGGAATAGCCAGGTAATTGCCCATTCGCGGGTGCCGGACCCGGATGCGAGCTTGGAGGTAGCCTTGCCGGTTTTACCAGCAA
Source organism: Ambystoma mexicanum (assembly GCF_040938575.1). Classification (NCBI taxonomy): domain Eukaryota; kingdom Metazoa; phylum Chordata; class Amphibia; order Caudata; family Ambystomatidae; genus Ambystoma; species Ambystoma mexicanum. The sequence continues at coordinate 511,071,486 of NC_090932.1, read as the reverse complement.
GGCTACCTCCAACCTCGTAATGAGGCCCAATTGTATCGCAGTGATGACATTTGAGGTCTGAAACCCGCGTCTCTCTGGATGCTTTGGAATACAAATACCATGACCCTTCACCATTGACCATTTATGGCTAGGACTGATAGGCGAATTAGTAAAAAAAAGACATCTGGAGAGCCAATGTTTGTAGATTCATGATTAGGCTAGTTGCAAGAACACCCTTCCCTAATGCAAGCGTATGTGTTTGATAATTTCAGGTATGTTGTACCATGTTGTGAAGCTGTGGTTTGATAATGATAAACCAAAGTAGCAGCACAAACCACTAATTATCAAGCAGAGATATGCCGTTAGGAAACTCCATCCTAGTCTTGACCTTTGACACAACAGCTGCTGTCTGCCTAAGAGCCTATATGGGTTTAATCGCTGACTCTGTGGTTTTCAACTTTTAGTGTTCATTATTTGTGGTAATAAAGACTTGTTCAGAAAGTGGAAAATGTAGTCTATAATTGTTTAATTGTTAATGTTGTATTGAGCATAATTGGAAATGTATTGGTTGCCCCCTATGCCCCAACTCCATCTGTGACCCCAGGTACTGACTGGGAGCAGCCGCCAAACATGCATTAGGGAATTGCTTGAACATCGCAGCAACTGCAATATTTTTGGGGATAGAGACTGGGCAAAGGTAGCAATGGCAATGATCACTTTCCTGTGGCAGCAACATGATTCTGCTGGACTGACAGCAGCCGATGCCAGAGGGGAGGGACAACATCTATGCCTGGCCCACAATCTCCCACAAACTAGGGTCACGCTAAGAGGCTATTACTGAAGTCAAGGGAGGGAAGCGGCTTACAATCAAGTGTGAATGAGCTGCTGTGCTGTAAGAGCTGTCATAGGTGGGACGGCAAGAAAAATGTAAGTGTAGTGTCGGGGGATGTGGAAGGATAACAAGAGACAAAATGTGTGATCTGCATCCTCAGTTATGATGTAAGTAAGAATAATGTACACAAACAGTGGTAAATGTGTTGCTGGCAGGGGACATAAGGAGTGTGCACTAGAGTGTACCATAGCATGGAACACTGGAACATGATTGCCACTTTTGATTCTGACTGCATTATAAGGTTGTAGCTGACTACATTGTGATGGATGGGGATGGGCAGAAGCTCATTTATGCTTCACAGCCTTCATCATCATGGCACTTGTTGGGAAGTGCCAAAAGCATTCGCCCCTGGGACAAGGAGCTGGGTTCATTTCCCACCTCTGCCAATGCTTTTTGGAATTGTATTTTGGTGCTTTTGATTTGATGTCCTCAAGCAATTACAATAGCATAAAAGTATGTGTATAGTAATATTCCTAATAACTGTGTGCCTTACAGTTTGGGCCACCTTTCTTCATCAATACCTTGTTAACGTTATCTTTGAATTCTGGCTTTATGTTACTATAGTTGCACCCAATAAACAGAGTATATAAAAACCCATAACAAAGCAGGGGATAAATCCAAATCACAAACCATAAATACATACTCAATGAATGCAGCATGGGTCATATGTATGCATTAATGAACACATTACAGTTATCAATGGTGAGCTGATTCTTAGGAGGTGCCAAACTGATGAGGCATTTGTCCAGTTGATGAGCATCACACCAAATTTGAACCCTGGTTCCCAGTCTATCACAAGTGCACCAGGTAGGCTTTCAACAGTGCTTCACCCTCCGCTGAATAGCAAGGAGCCACCTAGTGGTGAAAAGATAGAGTCTCAAAATGTTGTGCCTGATCAGTATCTATCATGGACTTGCAAGTTCATCGTTTCTGGCATACCCATGGGCCTGCCATACTATCTTTAGCAATCAAAGCTAGCGGTCTAGTCCTCAGGATGTTACCTTACACTATGGATTGAAATAAAGATGGCGGGCAACACTTATCCACCGCTGAAACCGTAAAGCATTGCGTCGCTACTCATTTGATACGTTGCAGTGTCATTGTCAGTGTGTTCTTGCTTCTTCCATTTCGTTCTGTTCTGTTCCTTACCCTTGTGCCTAGCTGCCTTGACCTTCTCTGCCTAGATGGCTCTTCTTGTTCACCTCCTCTGGATTCTTTACCTCGCTCTGGAACCTGTTGACTCTATCCTACCTGGTTGTTGCCTATGTACCTGTTGTCCCAGCATCCTACCAACTTGCATCTGCTGTTGGAGTTTCCCTGCACGCCCTGCACCTTTCTTGATCAGTGGCTGCCAGAAGGGTGTTTTAGAGCTCAGAGAGTTCCCCCTACCCTGAGACCTCTATTTGGGGGGGCTACCAGATACCGTCTTTGCATCATGGTGGCACGCTGGCCTAATCCAGAAACAGGCCATACCTCTTTGAACCGCGGCGAAGGCACAAGACTGTGCCAAGTCCAACTGTGTCTAATAAGATGGACAGCATCAAAGATATATTGTGGTCCAACCAACATCAATGTCTCTGGATAATGCAGCTATTAAAAGACAAAAAAGCAATAGTTACAGGATTTGCTCACATAAATTGTGCCAAGCACTACACTGTGACAAAATGACTACTGCTCTGCAGAGGTACAGGGATAAGTAGTGGCGAAAGTGCCTACTCAGACCCACACTACTACTAAACCAGCAGTGATACCAATCATAATTGTAAAACAGACTCAGCCTGACAGGTATACTGTTTTTATTATTTTAGTAATGTGGGCTGAAGGAGGGATGTGAGTTGGTACTGATGCATCACAAACAATAGTTTGGGTGTACCAAAATAAAACAATGCCCAACTACGGTTCCATAAAATTAAAGATCTTTAACTAAACTAACAAACATGCACACAACTAATAGAAACACTACTAGCGCAACCATTTGAGGGAAACCACACAGCAAACAGTCCCTAAGAATTATGGGACACTCTGGTTTTGTAGGCAGGGGTGCTCAGTCAAAGATTTCCTTAGCAAAATATAAAGGTAATTGATATGCCTTTCAAAAAGACAGATAATGGGGCTTAAACTCACCAGAGTCCTTTATGTCAGACCAAGGGGACAGGGCCTCTTCGAAAACCTTTTGTTTCTTCTCTTTGGGGCTCAAAAGCATTGAGGAAGACTTCTAGTTGTTGTACTGCCAACCGGCCAGCGTCGAGGTGGTTGAACCAATGGTGAGTGGGTGAAGTGAAGGTTCGAGGCAAGGGCTTCCAGTGGATTAAATGGGGATTCAAGACAGGTTGAGCCATTGTCTTCCAGAGGGTCCAGTCACTGGTCCAGTCGTTGTTCAGCCGATTCTTCTACTGGGTTGAGCTAGCGTTTGAGATGATCAAGTCGATGGCTTCCAGCAGATTGAGTCGGCTTTTGAGTTAGGTGGAGACAATGCTTCTTTTGGAGTGAGTCGCAGTCGAGAGGTAACAAGTCTGTTGCTTCCAGGGAGTCCGGCAGTGATCGGGTCAAATTGAGACGATCATGTTCAAGGACATGAATCAATGTCTAGACCATTGGAGTATCAGATAAGTGGTTCAAAGTGCTTTGAGTGCTAAAAGCATCACTGCAAGTCCCATAGCAGCACAAAGCTAGTCGGATATGTTCGAGATGGCTCAAAAAAACATATTGAGGTGGTAAACAGACATTGAGCTGCTTTCTACAGTCACTGGGAGACCTTATCCAGGGTCTGAGGGGCAAGGTCAGTCCTGTGTTCTACTCTTCGCACCCAAGAAGGTTTATAAAGTTCACTTACAGGGTTCTGCCACTTCTTGTGAGAAGACCATGGATACCAGTGCTTCAATTTCAGTAGGTCTTGTCAAGCCAGCTGGTCATCCAACCTAGGCCCTTGGGATAGTTAGGGGAAGATCTTCCTCTTTTCTTGAAGCGCTCTGTCTTCAGCTCTATGGCAGAGGGCCTTGTAGAAGACTGTACCCACAACAGAGCTCCCGGTGAATACTGCTTCAAAATTGTTCAAAAGATTAATCAACAAAGGGGAGGGCTCAACTAAGGGGAACCCCCCAACATATAGATAGGCAAAATGCTACAGTGGATTGGTCCAAATCAAACCAGTTATTAAGGCCCAGTCCAGGCTTCTGTAACAAGTGGCCTTTGCCAGATGAGGTCATTCCTAGAGGTGCCTTGTCCACAGGAAGCGGGGTAGGTGACAGGAAGTTTGGGAGCCCTAGCAAAATCCAAAATGGTGAGACACCTCTGTGGACAGAATATCTCCTCTGGGCTACACAAGCTCTGCCCCTTTCTCTGTCTGCCTTCTTGAAAATGTCTCCGTAATGTGCACCATGGTGTGAGGTAACCGTTGTATTGACAGGCCTGTCTTTTCTTTTTTTTTTTAAACTGTTCATGGGGGACCTCCCAGAGGGTGCTCCTGTTGCCTAGAGTTTGGTGTCAACCCTTGTCAGTGGGATCAAAGAGAGGGCTTCCCAACACACCCAGTCCCGAACGATTAACACAAATCAGGCCCTTTCATCAATTACTCGCTGTTCACTATGCTGACAATAAGATACCGGCTACCATCAAGGTGATCGAAGATGCCCTTAAAATACTTGATGATGGCCATCCTTGCCTCCTAGTTTCCTTGACCTTTCAGCAGCATTTGACACAGAAGACCAGCAGACACTCACCAACAATCTACACCACTGCATGGGGATCAGCATGATCGTTCTCAGTTGATTAAAGTCCTACCTTGCTAATTGCAAACAGTTCGTACAAATTGATTCTTCCAGATCACCAACTATACCGATCACCTATGGCGTCCCGCCAGGATCCATCCTGTCCCCCATGATCTTTATTCTTTACATGGAACCGTTTGTAACCCTCCTCATTCCACACAACATCCACATCCACCAAAACACAGATGACACGCAGATCTACCTCAAGATACCCTCCATGGCAGAAATCCACAGGCTCAAGGCCTGCCTCTCATTGGTCCAGTCCTGGATATGCAAGGCTAACTTGAAACTCAACCCCTTAAAGACTCAATGCGTACTGCTTACCAACAACAGTGATCACATGACATCCAGACCTGGCTCTCTGCAATACACCTTGAGGGCTTCACACCCTAGCTGGCCACCTGTGCCAGGCCTCTTGGGTTCAACATTGACAGAAACCTCACAGTCAATCAGCACATAGCGAGGAAGACACAAACAGCTTGGTAACAACTTTACCTCCTGAAGAAAATCAAGAACTTTATCCCAGAAAATAAATTTAGATCCGCTGTCCAAGCCTTGGTCCTCTCCCACCTGGATGGTGGCAATTACCTTTTAGAAGGCCTTCCCACAACTACCCCGACACACCTGGATGTGTCCTACATGCTCCAGCAAGACTCATTAAAGAGCTCTGAAAATTCGACCGCATCCCCCCGACTCACATCAGACTGCACTAGCTACCACTGCAAGCCTGTATCATCTTCAAATCCTTCAAATCCGGTTGCATCATCTACAAGACTATCACCCTGAAGTCCCAAAGCTACCTCACTGAGAAACTCAGCATCTCCGGAGGCCTGTGACCCACCAGGAGTAGGGAAATGTGCAGTCTTGAATTTCTGGCTGTCAGAATCCGTGGTAGGAGAACACGAGGTTGGACCCATAGTGTAGCCGTTGAGTTCTTCCTACCAATGTAACCCTCTGGACACACAAGGTAAAATACAGAGGGATCTATTAGTCGAAAGATATGGAACACCTCACGAACGACCAGGCACTGCAAAAGGAACAAGGGCAAATTACTTGGAGAATCAATCTCAAATTATGCAATGAATAGCATAAGAAAAGACTAAAGCACTAACCAGAGGAATTAACAACTCTTCCTGACAGCTCTGAGTCAATTCGGAATACAAGACTGGATTGTAGTATGCAATCTAATGAGACATAATGGGTAACATTAGACAAGGATAGAATAGAGGATCAGGAAATAAGGAACAGCAATTTTAGAGATTTACCAATAATTATCCTGATGGTATTCCTACACCAACGTGTCACCAAGTGTATTCTATTCATAAACCGATGGCACGAGGATGCCTAAACAAATTGAGGCAGTCTCTAGTCCCAGTTCTATCACGCCGGCACGAGGACGCCTAGCGACTTCAGCGTGGATGGTGTCAGTCTCAAGTTCCAGCGCTTTCTGGTAATACACTCGGGTGTTGTTGGTGTCCTGGCAATCCAGATATGAAGTTGCTGTGTGTTCCTAATCAGAGGCAAGTGGGTGTGTCGGAAGCAGACCGGGTTCGATACACAGGTAAGATGACAGTTCCAAATCAACAGACAAGCGGGAGTATCCGAAAGCAGAACAGGTTCGGTACACAGGTAAGCAGACAGTTCCAAATCAGCAGACAAGCGGGAGTATCAGAAAGCAGACTGGGTTCTGTACACAGGTAAGCAGACAGTTCCAAATTAGCGGGCAAGCAGGAGTATCAGAAAGCAGACCGGGTTCGGTACACAGGTAAACAGACAGTTCCAAATCAGCAGACAAGCGGGAGTATCAGAAAGCAGACCGGGTTCTGTACACAGGTAAGCCGACAGTTCCAAATCAGCAGACAAGCGGGAGTATCAGAAAGCAGACTGGGTTCGGTACACAGGTAAGCAGACAGTTCCAAATCAGGGGGCAAGCGGGAGTATCAGAAAGCAGACCGGGTTCGGTACACAGGTAAGCAGACAGTTCCAAATTCGGCATGCAAGCGGGATGTCAGCATAACGGTCTGGGTCACAAGGAATACAGGGGAAAAGGAAACAGGAGAAACTCGAAGGTTCACAGGAAACGAGGAACGAAACAAAGGAAGAGCTGTGAATGATTCAAAATCAGAGGCGGCGAGATGAGCAACCCGGAAGTGTTCTATAGTTTGCCATGGGAACAAAACTCCACCTTCAGTATAACACATTGTAAAGAGAGCGTAATGGACAGCAGAGTCGCCATGGTAACCCGTGTCCCTTAATTCTATGGAATCGGGAACGGCGTACATGAAGCGGGAGATTGGACGACCATACAAGCAACGGTCTTCTCCTATCCAAGTACTGTTTAACACCCTGATATTTATGTTTGTAATTACGGGAAGGGTTTGATGCAGAGCGAATCCTGACACCGGCAGTGCAGGAAGGAAGGAACTAGAAGACAGGTGTTCTCCGTTTATACCCCAAGACTCTGGAACATCCTCTGCATCAACATCAGACTTTCCCCATCACTTCTACCACTCAGGAAAGAGCTCAATACCTTCCTCTTCAAGGAGTAGCTCTTCCCTAACACCTAGTTCCACACACCCTGCACGCCACACCCAACCTGAGACTCAGTGATCTGCTCCCCACTGTCTCCTCCTGTGGTTGCTCCTCTATCTCTATCTCTATCTGTGGAATTCCCCAGGGTTCTAACCTCTCTCTCTGGCTGTTCAACCAATACCTGGCACTTCTTGCCCACTGCATTGTCGATCTCTGCCTCAACTTCCAGTGCTATGCGGATGACACTCAGCTAATTTTCAGGCTACCATCAGCCACCTCTTCTCCCTCTCTCATCTTGACTGCCTGGCCACCATCCAGGAGTGGTGTACCGCCAATGATCTCTGCCTTAATGCCAGTAAGACCGAGATTCACCTCATCGGCACACCTGCTCCCTCCTTTGCTGTCACTCTCTGGCCGGCCTCTCTTGGCCATCTTCCTGCTCCAACCTGTGAGGTTAAAAACCTCGGGGTCATCTTAGACTCCTCACTCTCCTTCTCTCCTCACATCTCTGGTGTCTCTGAGAAGTCACACTACCAGCTGCACCTCATCAGAGCTATTCTTCCTTTCCTCTCTTTCCCCCAGAAGCTCACTGTCTCCAGAGCTCTGGTTCTGCCTAAGCTGGACTATTGAAACAGCCTCTTTCTAAATCTGCCTGCTCCTACTCTCTGCCCTCTGCAACTCATCCAGGACAGGACTGCAAGACTTGTCCTTGGCCTCAAGCCCAGGAATCGTATCTCTCCAGGACTGAAATCTCTGCACTGGCTGCCAGTGGCTGCGAGGATTAAGTTCATAAACCTCTGCATTAACCGCCTCCAACCCCTCATGATCAGTCGCTTCACCAAGCACCGAGTTGGTGGTAGATCTCTTTCTTCTGCTTGGGCCTCCCTCTGGAACAGCCTCCCTTCCTCCCTGAAACTTTAGGAGAATCATCTCTGGTTCCAGAAGCACCTCAAAACCTTCCTCGTTGCTTCTGCTTTTTCTCCTCCTCTCACCTGCTGACTTCCTGACTGATACTGAAACTGCACTGGTTACCTGGCCACCCTCTGATCTCTGGCCCAGGTCCCCTCCCCCTCCAGTCGCACACCTGCACTGCCTTCCTGGCAACCCCTGCACTTGGGGACTATTTTCTGTTTCCCTATAGTCCCACTACCAGCACTTGACACCTGATGTCTGCACTTACCCTTGCACTTGCCACCTGCTGGCCGTACTTTTACTTACTGTCTATTCTATTATCCCATGTACCTCACTGTCCCCTCCCCGTTGCCCCCACACTTTTCTTCTTCCCCCTTCCCATGCACTTCAGTGATCTGAATGACACCTGGCCTAATACGATTGTTGTCTGTCTTCCCTCTGTTCCCCCTCCCTTGCCTCGTTACGCCTTGAAACACGTGTCTATAGGTGCGTTATAAATGCCATAGCATATCATATCCCTTGCTGCCAATTGCCCACCCTCGCCCTCCCTTGTTAGTTTCCTGCACCGTTTTCTCTGCTTTCCTCACTGTGTTCTACCCCCATGGTTGTAAAGCGCTCCATTGCTTCCCAAATCTGGCTCTGTAATCAATAAATACCCTAATAATCATAATAATAAAAGAGGACATCAAATGCTTGTGGCCGTATAATTGTGTCATCTCAGAAGCTATCATGTCAAAACTAGACATGGCTAATATTTAGTTATTATTCTGTCACCAGGCTGCTGGGGGGTACCCTGTTATAATTTTTTTGAACAAGAGCTACATTCAGTTTAAAATCCACCTCTGTTGGAATTGTATGATGAAGCAGCTGTATTCAGGAATGCAGTGCAGACGTGACCTTTGGACCTGCCCTGCTGCCACTATAGGTTGGCTGCTGGGGATATCAGGAGATGGCTACAGCAAGGTAAATGTGCACGTTATGCTTTTTGGCATGTAACATTATGTTATGAAAGTGGGATCTGATCAGCAGATCTGCCTTTCAGAAAACGAATTACCTGCATCATTATATTAGTAAAAATAAAAGAAACTCATCATCCCAGAGGGCATTCCGCCACACTTATAATTTGGATGTTTAGGGAAGCTGACATATAACTCAGGTATCCTAGTCCTGTAAGTTACCCAACAGACAGCATCTCCTTCATAGGGAATAAGTACTGTAACAGCCAGGGCTCTTATTGGCCTGCCAATGACTGCAGAAAGGGTACAATGCCCCATTCTGTGCATTTGATTTTCGCTTAGGATGATGAGCGCATTGAGCCGAGGCAATGTAGCCTATCGTCAGACTGGCACATTACTAGAAGGTCTGAGTTTTAATTCTGAGCTTGGCAAAATTGTATGGTTTAGGGCAAACTACTTTGGGCCTGATTCATGGAGGTGTTTTATAATGGTGCACTGCAATAGGAAAACGTTATGTGAATCAGGCCCTTGATCTCCAGTGCCTCTGTTGCCTAATCTATTATGAGTGGAAGATTTTGGAAACATCAAACCAAAAATGATAGTTTACATTTGAGGTTTCGCTGGTGCATTCGTGTCTCCACTGCTCCACCAACCCAACCCTGGTATGGTTAATTGCAAACCTCAGCATTCGGGTTGAGAAGGGGCACTCAATAAACAGTGTATGTACTTTTACATAATTGTATTTTGTATTTCATGTATAAAGCTTATTGTGTAACTTTGATGCCATGATCCAAATAACTGTAACCATCTTCTTAAGTATGTAACAGCTCCTAGTTGCCTCTGGGCTTTAAGCACGATGTAAATGACTATACAAATAAATAAATAAATGCCATAATAGCTCATTTGTTTGGGGAAAAACCCAATAAACCGAAATAACAAAAAGGTCAACCTACAACCATTTTAAGAACATGTGAACGAGCCAGAGGCTGGATTTCTGAAATAACAAGAGTGCAAAGACTGCATATTGAAGAAAAGAGACTTTTCTGGGTAAAACGATGGAACAAAAGTAAATCTACGAGCTAAACTGCAGTGATAATCACTCTTCTTCAAAAGAGTGAGTTGCGTATTCAGGACTCAAACAAGAACATGCGAGAGAGGGGGCAGCACGAGTGGGGGGGAAATAAAACAAAGAACTCCACAATCCTCTGGGGTGAAATTCCATAAATCTACAGCCTTGGCCTAATGCATTGCCGACGAATGGCTTGTGCCCATTATAACGGATCTGCAATTGGCATGCAACCACCTCTGTTGCTCGCATGTGCTGTGGGCTGCTGCAGCTGCGAGAAGTGTGGATTAACGAGGGAGGAGAGGGAGGGTGTGCTAAATATCTCCTGGGCCACACGACGTTCCTCCCTGCATTCCTCATCTAAAGCGGTCTATTTTTTATTTCTTAGAATTCATCCCCCTTCTCGAGTTCTTCATTTTTGAAATCATCATTTTTAGCAAAGTTTGGAAAAATAACATGTCAGCGTTGCCGGGGCAACGTATTACAAACACCGTGGAGAGTTATGGAATGGAATGTCTCGCGTCCCAGAGGAGCCAAAGAAACGACTGCGCTGGAATGACAGACGAACGCGCGCCAGAAACACAACCACAAAGCTCTCCCCCCGGACCCCTCCACCTCCCAAGCCGGCACATGCTGCGGCTAAGATGGGGAAAGCGATGAGAGAGGCAACCCACTCTCTATCCCGAGTCACATCACTGAAGCAGAGGCTGAGAAAAACACAGAAGCCAATCAGAGCCGAGGACGAACGAACAGGGACAGGGACAGCGCGAGCCCTGACACAACTCCCCGGATAATGAGGAGAACGACATACGACTCATCCCAACACAGAACACTGGGGTGAACCACCGTTGATAAAAGTGAAAATCAGACTTGAACCACCAGCAACAAATGCAATATTGCCGCCCTTGGATATTGTTATGTTCCGCCCTGCGTCCCGCTACGCGGTGACGCAGGGCGTCCTTAATAAAAGCCCCGCCCCCGCGTTCGGGGAGCAGTTCCGGGCGAACGAGTATCCAGCGTGGGTGTGAGTCATTGCGAGCTCCCGCTGGAGCTGCGCCACAGGCCGCGCGGCCTACCCGCGTAATACCAGCCCCCGCGCGCCGGCCGCGAACCGGCAATACAACAATGGCGACGAGGAGAGACGAGCTCCACAATAAGCTCGGTGCTCTGAAGGCACCACAACGACACACAGCCATCGCGGCTTAATTTTTGGACACCCGGTGGGGGTGCCATCACACACGTGACCCCCCACCCCAAAAAAAAAAAAAAAAAAAAAAAAAATTTTTTTTTTTTTCTCTCTTCTCTCATACACTCATGAGCTCTGCCTCCAAGACCACAGCTCTTCCCATCCACCACAGGAGAGCAGCACCACAGAGTGTGGGGAGTGCCAGGCCAGGAGTTGCAACACGGCGCCTGGACACGGCGGCGCCTCCAAGGCAGGCAGACGTCGCAGCACAGCATTGGTGGCCGTCGGAGGCACCCACGACAACACGGATCAGGTACACGCCAGCATGGCGGCCGGCACATCCACGCCTGGGCCCTCCACGCCGTCCAGAATTGCGGCAAACCTGTCCATGACGCCGCCTCCACCTCGAACCCAAGGCACTTCGTCGACACTGGTCCAACCGTTTGACCCATTCACGGACCCGTCGTCATGCGGACCCAGATGGCAGCTATGGATCCAGAAGTTCGAGATGGCGATGGAGTGCAAAGAGATCACTGCGCCCAGGAAACTGAAGGCACACCTGCTACTCAGTGTGGGTGATGAGGTACTGCGCATCTTCAATTCGCTGAACGTTGATGATGGCCTAGATGGGTACCGAAGCGCGAAAGACGCCCTCACCGATCACTTTCTCCCTCAATTAAACCCAGACTATGAGACGTTTCTCTTCTGCACCACATTACAGACAGCGGAGGAAACCCTTGATGCGTACCACACCCGCCTGAGGAAGCTAGCCATGTCCTGTGAATTCACAAATGTGGAGAGGGAAATCAGGAGGCAGATCATCAACGGGATTTATTCGGAAAAACTGAGGCGCCTGATACTCAGCGAGAAGGGCATCCCCCTACAGCGTATCCTTGAACTAGGACGTCAGAGGGAACTGGCACACACTAGAGCGGCCAACATGGAGGCCACGCTACACAGGCTGCAACCTGCTCTCAACACGGCTATGGTGGCCCGCATCGCCACCAAACAATCCTCGAGAGACGACAACAGTGGCGGATACGGACAAAACAGGTGGCAACCGCGTATTCCGGGACCCACTGAGTGTGGTTGGTGCGGTGGCCCACGACATGGCCGTCGCAACTGTCCTGCTCAAGGCACCACGTGTGGGGCATGTGGCCGGAAGGACCATTACGCGAAAGTATGCCGATCAACGGACACCCCCATACAGCCTCAGCAAAACCAGCCGGAGAAGATCGCGACCAAGAAAAAGAAGCAAGCCAGTGCCAGAAGGGTCGCAGTGGCCAGCTCTTCCACGGAGGATGAAGGGGACGATGTCTCGGCAATGCTGCAGGCCCCCTCCAAGGACACAGACAGGAAAGGAAGGAAGGTATACCTAGTGTCTGCACTATGCCAGGACCGTGGACCTCGAGGAAAAGCCACCCGAAGGCGCAAATGCATGGTCACCATCCAAAATCAGTGCGTTCAGATGACCATCGACACAGGCGCTTCGGTGAACGTAATGCCTGAGAGCATTTTCCTGACTCTAAGTCCTCCACCAGAGCTGAAAAGCACCGACACTCTGCTCTTTGCATACGGCTGTCGAAAGCCCCTGCCGGTAATTGGCAGGTTCCGCACCATGCTGGAACACGGGGAGAACAGACTATGGTCCAAAGTCTATGTTGTGAAGGCAGGTGTTGAGAGCCTCCTGAGTGGGGACGCAGCGGAGGACTTGGGAGTGGTTCAATTCGTCTGCCATGTCAACGAAGAAATGGAGATCGAGCAGATGCTTAACCAATACCCTGACTTGCAAGAAGGCATAGGCTGTCTAAGAGGCAAGACCATCAAACTGCATATTGATGAGACTGTGCAGCCGAAAGCCGTCCGGCACCGCAGAACGCCGTTCCACATGAGGGAACAAGTGGAGCAGGAACTCAAGGCACTGGAGGAAGCGGGCATCATTGAGGAGGTCACAGGGCCCACACCGTGGGTCTCCCCAATGGTAGTCACACGGAAGCCCAAGCAGCCTGGAAAGGTGCGGATCTGCATAGACATGCGTCTCCCCAACACTGCCATTAAAAGGGAACGCCACATAACCCCAACAATCGACGAGATTGTGGCTGACCTCACAGGGTCGAAGATATTTTCAAAGATTGACCTAAAGGCGGGGTATCATCAACTCAAGCTCCACAGAGACTCTCGATACATAACAACATTCTCTACGCATCTGGGGCTGCGGAGGTACAAACGCCTAAGTTTTGGAATATCATCAGCTGCGGAGGTGTTCCAGCAGACCATCCAGGAGGTCATCCGGGGCATCCCTGGTGTCCTCAACGTGAGCGATGATATTCTGATTCACGCCCCCGACAAAGAGACACACATCAAGAGGCTTCACGCCCTACTGGGCCGACTACAAGAGGTTGGGCTCACAATACATCGGGAAAAGTGTGAGTTCCTCAAAGCGGAGATCACGTTTTTCGGATACAAGTTTGGCAGCACAGGCATCTCCCCGGACCCGCAGAAGGTCGCAGACATCCAGGCGGCTAGCCCTCCGATGACACCCACGGAAGTGCGCAGCTTTCTAGGCATGGCCACCTACTGCGGGAGGTTCATCCGAAACCTGGCCACACTATCTGAGCCACTGCGGGAACTCACGAAGGCCAACGTCAAGTGGGAATGGGGGCCAACATGCCAGGACTCGTTCGAAAACATCAAGGACTCCCTCTCAGCGGACACCAAGATGGCCTACTACAATACTGAACTGCCCACAGAACTATTCGTGGATGCCAGCCCCGTGGGGCTCGGAGCCATCCTAATGCAAGTCACGAGGGAAGGGGAGAAAAGACCGATCGCGTATGCATCGAGAGCCCTCACCGAGACCGAACAAAGGTACTCGCACATCGAAAAGGAGGCCATCGCCGTGCTGTGGGGGTGCCGGCATTTTCACCTCTACCTATATGGACGTCACTTCACGACGATCACGGACCACAAGCCCCTCCTACCAATTTTCATGGGAACCTCAGCACACCCTCCGGCACGAATAACCAAGTGGTTATTGCACCTCCAGCAATATGACTTCAACCTCGTCTACCAACCAGGCAGCGGGAACCCAGCGGATTTTCTATCCAGGCATCCGCGAGAGGCCACTCAACAAGAGATCCAAGTAGCGGCAGAAACAGAGGAACACATATGCCAAGTGGTGCGAGCAATGAGGCCCAAAGCGGTGAGCATCGAGGAAATCGAGGCGGAAACACACCAAGACCCGTGTTGCGACTTGGTGAAAGATGCCATCCTGTCCGGTGACTGGAAGACCTTCATGAGACATACACACAACAGAACAGCGGAAGCAAAAGGGTTTTTGTCAGGCATATTCACAGTCCGGCAAGACTTGTCAGTCACGGAGGGTGGACTGTTACTTCGAGGAAACCGCATCGTAATCCCTCTCAAACTACAGGACAGGATAGTGGCCCTAGCACATGAGGGACATCAAGGACTGGTAAGGACGAAAGCCCGCATTCGGCACCGAGTATGGTTTCCCCAGATCGAGGAGCGAGTCGAGACACTCATCACAACGTGCTTAGCCTGTCAGATAACAGGGGGGCCGCCAGACCCGGAACCCATCATATCGGCAGAACGGGGCCGCTCTCGCTGGGAGGCCATCAGCATTGACTTTTGCAAGCTCCGGGAAGGCCTCCATTTGCTGGTGGCCATCGATGACCACTCCCGATACCCGGAGGTTGAGATAGTAGAGTCCACAGCAGCTGAAGTGGTCATTCCGGCCCTAGAGAAAATGTTCGCAACCCATGGACTACCCATCTCGATCAAAAGCGACAATGGCCCGCCGTTTACGGGAGAGGATTTCAAAAGGTACCTACAGGACCTCAATGTGAAATATCACCACATCACCCCAAGACACCCCCAGGCAAATGGGGACGTGGAACGATTCATGCGGACTATCAATAAGGTACTCCGAGTGTCTAAGGCCAACGCCAGCCCCTGGAAGGTTGATCTCTTCCGATTCCTCCGAAATTACCGGGTCACGCCTCACAGCACCACCGGCATACCGCCTGCGGACCTCATGTTCGGCACCGTCATCAGATCCTCGATCCCGCATCACCCAAGCAGAACCCCGGACACGGTGAACGAAGAACGCACCGAGAGAAGGAGGAGGGATGCCAACGAACACATGAGTGGCAAGCGGAGAGCGAGGCCGTCCCATCATCAAGTGGGTGACCAGGTTATCATGCTACGCAACCCTTCCAAGTCAAAACTTGACACAAGGTACGAGGAACTTCCATGGACCGTCAGCAACCGGCATGGAACCATGGTCACTGTGACACGAGGTAACCGCCAAGTGACGAGAAATGCGTCATGGTTCAAAGCCATACCCCGTACACTATGGACTGATAAGGAATGCCATCGGGAAGGCATGGACAATCCACCCAGCGAAGAAGAGCCGGAGGCCATCCCCGAGGAGGATGGAGTGCGGGATGGAAGCTGGGAACCGATGGATGAACCTGGCCTCGAGGACCCGAACAGCGACGATGGAACCGAGTCTGAAGCAAGGGGGAAGGACCCCCGAGAAGGACGATACCGACTGAGAACCACGACGAGACCGCCAGCCAAGCTAAGTGACTATGTGTGGTAACTGGTGCACTAGTGCCATGAAACCCAATGGCAAGGTGGCTGAGTGTTGAAGACTGAGCGCTTATGCTCGATGTGGCCGTTGGTCGGCTGTTTGAGTTGTGTGTTTTGTTTTGTTTTATAATAAAGGAGGAATGTTATGTTCCGCCCTGCGTCCCGCTACGCGGTGACGCAGGGCGTCCTTAATAAAAGCCCCGCCCCCGCGTTCGGGGAGCAGTTCCGGGCGAACGAGTATCCAGCGTGGGTGTGAGTCATTGCGAGCTCCCGCTGGAGCTGCGCCACAGGCCGCGCGGCCTACCCGCGTAATACCAGCCCCCGCGCGCCGGCCGCGAACCGGCAATACAACAGATATGTATAATGTTGTATATTTGCTTCCTCTGTATATTTATGCTACTGTAACCTTAAAGAAATGCGGCCAGATGCCTTGGGGCCAGGCGCGCTATACAAATAAACAAAATACAAATACCCCTTTGCCACACCCCTTTCCCCAAGGGGATGGGCAATATGAAGTAAAGTCTGGATGGTTTATTATGATATATGTCAGTCGATCAATTTCTTTATTTCGGCGCAAACCGTCATAAAATATTACAAATCATGATACAAAATACATAGTCATCCACAAAATTCCATAAAAAACTGAATTCTTAGCAAAGGTACACCATAACACATCGACCACATAAAAGTGCAACCAATTGCAGTAACAACAGATTAAGAACATGCACAATGTCAGCATTTGTCAACCCGACCACCCTGTTTAGCCCTCTCATACACTAGTAGGCTGGTGTCTAGGTAACCGTGCCCTGTTCAGATAGGCACTCAGAGCAAAAGCGACTCTCACCTAGATCACATCAATAAAAAGGTGAGAGAAGGCCTGTAATCTTTAAGACCGCTTTCCCTGTGTATACTTAGCAGCGAAATCTTCCTCAGATACCCATAGATGGGGCAAAACAAGATACAATGGCACAAATTCTCTGCCGCCCAACACATTCACAATTGCCTGCTGGTAGGGGCAAAACATCGAACCTAGCTTTTTTAGTCATTGTATTAGTAATGAAATTAAGTCTTGATGTTTGATTATTGGCACAAAATAACATAGAATACATAGTTCGCTCTGGACATATAGTATGTTTTGGTCGGAATGTTAACATGACCCGACTCCTAGGCCAATTCCCAGACCTCTGAAATTGACCCAGGCCAAGCCATTTTGCCCTATTCATGCTTCTTTTCTTTGCATCGTGGGGCTTGCAGTCTTGCACTTTGTTTAAATGAAGTATTACAAGTCCCGCAACACAAAAGGACAAACAGAATGCATGGGCTAGAGCCGCCTGACATGTGATGCACACTTAGTGGCCAGAACAGCTCTGCATGGGTGATCTCCACTTTGCAGCTCCACCATGCTTGCTTTAAATCTCCATATCGGTCCGGGTCCCACAATTCGAGCTTCTGCACGCTTCCAGCCTGCACTTTCCAGTCTCGCCAACTGCCTCGGACAAAGGAGTTTGCCGCTCCTTTCCACCATAATCTCTCAATGGAGTTCTGCGGTTTGCTACCTTTTCTGTCCGGGCACTGGATTCGGGAAGACC
This sequence comes from Ambystoma mexicanum, assembly GCF_040938575.1. Lineage (NCBI taxonomy): Eukaryota > Metazoa > Chordata > Amphibia > Caudata > Ambystomatidae > Ambystoma > Ambystoma mexicanum. The sequence goes on along the minus strand of NC_090932.1, from coordinate 511,053,990 downwards.
ATTTATCCCACAGGAAACTGGTTCTTCAGGCCATGCAGAAGGCGGGCTTGACCATTACGGTTTGAAATTGCCACACAGCTCCGGGTCCTTACCTAAGACATCAAGTTGGTGGTGGTGAGACGCAGCCTCTCCAGGCAAAGGCGTGAGTGGTGAAGGAATGGGACATCCCCACCACCCAAACCCAGGTGAGTGCCTTCCTAGGCATCATTGGATACAACAGTGATTTCATGAAGGGGTATAGAACCGTTGCCCTGCCCCTCTTGAATGACTAGACATGCACAAAGATGCCAAACAAGTTCAGCTTTCCAGAACTTTCAAGATAGCCTGTGCAGGGCAGGAATGTATCATTCAGGTGTGTTTGGAATTGGAGCATTGTTAGCACAGCTAAACTCTGTGGGCATTGAACAACTAATTGCTCACATTACCTGGCACCTGACAAAGCAAGAGTGCAACTGAGCCAACATTGAAAATGAGATGTTTGCCATAGTTTGAGCAGCATGTAGGCTAAAGCCCTACATTTATGGCTCTCATTTTAGCATGTAAACTGACCACGGTCTCTCAGGTGTTTAATGGCCATGCAGGGAGAGAATCCCAAGTTGCTGCGCCGGGCCATATCCCTACAGGGATCAAATATGCACATCCAGCATGAACCTGGATTGCATCAATCCAATGGCGATGGCCTCGGTAGATACTTTTGCTGTGAGGATGAGCCACCCCCTTAGAAGGGCAGTGCTCAAACTTTTTGGCTGGGTGTGTGTGACAGAATGGCCATCTAGTGATGTTTCTGAAAGGGAGGTCTTCTAATCAGTCCCCCTTTCATAAATATATCATATGGCATTTATAATGCGCCTCTAGACAAGTGTTTCTAGGTCGCGACAAGAAAAGGAGGGGGAAACAAAAGGGAGGACAAAACAGCAATCTTACTAGGATTTGTGTCATTCAGATCGCGCAAGAGCAGGGAAGGGGGAGAAGTGCTGATGGTAGGGGGAGGATGGAGAAGTGCGGGAGAAGGAGTAACAACAAGAGTGCAGCCAATGGGTGGCAACTAAGCGCAAGAGAGTGGACTCTAGGGTTACAGATACAGACCACATGTGCAGGGGAGCCAAGAGGCAGTGCATGATTGCAGCTGGACAGGCGGGGACCTGGGCCCAAATTCAGCAAGGGAGAGGAAGAGAGAAGGCAGAAGCAAAGAGAAAGGTCTTGAGGTGCTTCTGGAACCAAAGATGGTCCTGCTCAAGTTTCAGAGAAGCCGGGAGACTATTCCAGAGGGAGGCCCCAGCCGAAGAAAGAGATCTACCCCCAACTCTTTGCTTGGAAAAGTGACTGACCCTCAGAGAGTTGGAGGTGGAAGAGCGGAGAGCTCGAGAAGGCAGATATTTAGGAAGAGAGAGTTGGAGGTAGTGTGGTTCCAGGCCCCAGAAAGCCTTGTGGACAATGCAAAGGGTCTTGAACCTGATTCTTGCGGAATAGGATGAAAAGTCTGTATCAAAATTACCGACCGCACCAAAAGACCTAAAACACACACCACAAAAAGTTCTAACTACCAAAAGTTTGAATATTTCGTGGTATGTGTTTTGGTCTTTCGGTGGAGTCGGTATGGGCCCTGGTGGGTGTCCCCCGTAACACCCCACTCACTACAGTGACACCACAGTGAGCGGGGTGTTGCGGGGGACACCCACCAGGGCCCCGCCAGAACAAACAAAAGACTATACAGTATAGTGAGCGGGGTGTTGCAGGGGACACCCCTGCATCTCACCCGAGCAAAAAAAAAAAAAAAAAGCCAGGGGCTGTGGGGGTCTCCCCCGCAACACCCCGCTCACTATACTATACAGTATAGTGGCTGTGGATTGCGGGGGACACCCCCACAGTTCACCGAAAGTTTAAAAAAAAGAAAAAAGAAGAAAAAAAAGAAAAGGACCCGCGATAACGGAAGTGAAAGGGAACCGGCACTGCAGAGACACAGTGTGAATGAAGGAAAAGTAAGTAGGAGGGTGGGGTGTGAGTGAGTGTGTGCGTATGGGTGTCAGTTTGAATCTGTGTGATGTTAATAGATGCCTGCATGGGAAATGTACGAACATTTCGGTGTTGCGTACATTTCCCATGCAGACTTTTCCATCGCGGGCCATTCCGCAACGGTAAAATCACTCAGATCCATCCTTGCTGCCTCTGGGAGCCAGTGAAGGGAATTCAGAGCTGGTGAGATACGATCCTTGGGTTTTAGGCCAAGGGCAAGTCTTGCAGTCCTGTTCTGGATGAGTTGTAGAGGACGAAGAGTAGAGGCAGGAAGATTTAGAAAGAGCCTGTTGCAGTAGTCCAGTCTAGAGAGAACCAGAGCTCTGGAGACAGTGAGCTTCTGGGGGAAAGTGAGGAATGGGAGAATATCTCTGAGGAGGTGCAGTTGGTAGTTTGACTTCTTAGAGACGTCAGAGATGAGAGGAGAGAAGGAGAGCGTGAAGTCGAAGAGAAGTAAGAGAAGGAAGAGGGCTCAGGGTGGGCGGCCAGAGAGTGAGAGGAAAGGATGAGCTGGTGTTCCGATGAGGAGGATCTCAGTCTTACTGCCATTAAGGCAGCGATCATTGGCTGCACACCACTCCTGGATTGCAGAAAGACAGTTAGGAATGAGAGAATGAGTAGAGTCGGCTGAGGGGAGCCTGAAGGAGAGCTGAGTGTCATCCGCATAGCATTGGAAGTTGGAACAGAGGGCGGCTATGCGGTGGGCAAGAGGTGCCAGGTATTGGTTGAAAAGCCAAGGATATAGATTAGACCCCATGGGGCACACCACAGGTAGAGAGAGAGATAGATGAGAGGAAGGACCCCAGTTGGACCTGGGAGGGTCGATCAGTGAGAAAGGAGGTCATACAGGCCAGGGCCTGATCAGTGATACCCAGGTTATCACAAAGCCGTTTGAGCAGGGTGGCATGGTTGACCGTATTGAAAGCAGAGGAAAGGTCGAGGAGAATGAGGACAGAAGGAAGGCTAGAATCGAAGTTTGAGAGCAGGTCTTCATGGATGTTCAGGAGAGCAGTTTCCATGCTTCTGGCCGCTCTGAAGCCAGACTGATAGTCATGGAGACAACTAACAGATTCAGTGTGAAGTTAAGCTGAGAGATGGCCATCTTTTCCAGGAATTTGCCCAGTAAAGGAATAATGGAGATCAGGTAATAGTTGGCCAGACAGGAGGGATTTGCAGATGGTTTCTTAAGAAGGGGCTACCCAAGGGAGTGCTTCAGAGGGGAGAGGAAGGTTCCAGTGGTGAAAGAGTGATCGCAGAAATCGATCAAGGCTGGAGCGAGGGTGTCAATGTGGTCCTAGGTGGTTTTGGAAGAACAGGGAAGAACCTGTTTTGCTGAGACTTTCATAGATCAGACTTGTCTATAAACATCGTTAGGGGTGAAAAAAGGAAAGGAGGAGAAGGGAGGAGGAGAGGCGGCCGCAGGTTGGGCCAGGAACAGAGGAAGAGGATGGACAAGATGTCCTAGGCTTTAGTGATGAAATGAGAAGCCAGGGCTGTGCCAAGGGCCTGGAATTGGACAGGAGAAGTAGAGATGATTCATGGCAAAATTACCATGCAAGCACATGCCTTTGTTGAGAAAGGTCCCTTAAACCTCGGCCCTGTAGTGGTACAGGGCAGGTTCAAAGATCTGTTGTGCATTTCTAACAGCTGGTGGAACACAAAGTTCCTGCGTGCAGAGGCAGCTTTTTTTTGCTTCTGCCCCTCTGATACAAAACATAATAATAAAATCCCTTAGTTATTCTGGTGACATGTAAATATTAAAATATAAACTATGCTTGGTCTGGGCTGGGAGGATAGCTCAAGGGCTATATGTTTGTCTAGCAAGAAAGACAACAGAGATCAACACAGGTTTGAATACCGGCCCGTGCTTAGAGACTTGTCTCCTGTACTAGGCATGTAATACAAGGTTAATTAATTAATTACTAAGAGTACACAATTGAGCAGCCACAGCAATTTAATATCACGCCAGTGTCAGCTCTGTGGGCACAGTCCACCTATGGTATGACTGAGAAGTTTATGGGCCTCATTCCGACTTTGGAGGTAACAACGCCGCTATTTGCGGCATGGCTGCCTCCAAAATCGTTATGACTCCGGCCTGGTGAATGGAGTAATTACCGGTCCATTCTGAGGTCGGAGGGACCGGTAATCCCCCATTCACCAGGGCCATTCCCCATTCCAGCCCCCATAGGGCTCAATGAGAAGGGGGAAGGCGGCAATAACGGTACCGTAAATTACGGTACCGTTATTGACTCCGGTGTCCCTTTGCGGGTCACATTCTTAACGCCTGCTAGAAGCAGGCATTAAGGAAGGACCCGCAAAGGGAACTCGTAGTAGGGCGCAAAGGGATTACCGGCACCAGTGTCATTACCGATTACCGGTGCCCAGTATCCCTTTGCGCCCTACTTGTAATGAGGCCCTATGTGTCTGGCCTGATTTTCTCCATACTACCATGTGGAACAATAGCTGTGTGGCTGCCTCTTTGATCTCTCAGACGAAGGCCATCACTGTCCCCTAGGGCACAGGAACCTCCAAGGACGTCTCCTGGGAACCGGGGCTTCAGAGGCAGCACTGACATAGCAAAGCTACACTCACACCAGGGTGCTGACCAACAGAGCCCTTTCATAAATCAACAGTCATAGGATCAGGGTGGAGTTAGATTGACCAGGAGGGTGAGGTGGGCTGAGAGAGGGGTTCCACCATCTTAGTTTCTGTTAGTGCTCTCTACCTCTTCCTGTCCCCCCATTTCCTGCAGACAAGTGACTCTGGGTGTCATGTCAGAAGGAAAAGGAGACTTGTTACAAATGCCACGATTGGACATCTTACATCTGACTTGCTTTGCACCATATCCCCTCTGAAAATATGCCTTTATAACGAAAGGAAATCTTCTACTTTGATTAATCTCTTAACTCTTAAAAGAACAATAAGAGTTCATCTGAACCTCTGTTGGGGATACCATCTATCCCAAAGTCCTCCACTAGTGAGGTGAAGACAGAAGGAATCAAAGCATGGGCTCTGTCCTCTAACCATCCCCAGGGAACAGTGGGGGTGAACTACTATGCATCAAGGCTTCTCTACTGGCTGTGGCACTCGAACCAGGACCCTGCACTGGAGTTTAAGGATCACCTGTAGGTGCCAGCCAATTTCCTGGAGTCGAAGTGCAGAAATGAAGAAGTCACCCTGTCTTGGAGACCCTGAATTGGGCCTCCCAGCACGTAGGTGCCCAGAAGCAGCTTGGAATTCTGTTTCATCGCATAGACACATTTGTGAGCCAGCTCAACCACACTCAGCGCACTTCGAACCATAACCGGACTTGCAGTACTGCTTTTAACACTCCACAAAACATCAAACCACTTGCTAAAATTCGTGCCAACAGATGTTGGCTCGCCCCATTGCCACAGATCGCCCCGAACAGCCTGATCGCAAACTTCACATCATGGTAGAAAGTGATTTGAGTGCCAACTCAACTGCTGATAGCCATTGAACTAGCTGTCTTCAATGCTGATTTCACCCATCAAGAGCCTGCACCTTAGAATCGAGGTAACAGTGACCTCCAGTAGGAGCGCATTGGCTTGAACATCTTGACATCTGCTCAATTCCAGTTATATCTCCAAGATGCCCCATTTGGTACGGTTGAGCACCAGAGACTAGAATAAAGGTACTGTGAAGAAGACTGGGACTATTAAGACCCTCATGCTCTACCTAATTTTCCAAACATATATCCTTGATCTATGACATTGTTGCTAATCCTTTGCCTGAACACCACAGCTCATCTATCCAGAGTGCCCCTTCACAATAGTCTGAATTCTCTGTGTTTCTTTTCGACAGAGATGGGGTTTGCTAGTTTTTCCCAATACATTTTATTGTTTGATAAAAAGTCTATATAGGGCCTCATTACAAGCATGGTGGTGCGAGAATAAATTGGCGTAAAGGAATTACTACCACTTTTCCCACACTGCCATACTACGAGTAGGGCCCTGGAGGGGGGAATTTACCTCCAGCATGATGCTGGAGGTAAATCCTCCTGCTTTTTGCTGAAAATTGGCAAATTCGGCAGAACTACCGTGGCAGTAAATCCAATGACCTCTATAAAAATGGGGATTAACTCTGCCACTGCCACTTGTAATCCGGCGGTAATTCCGCCGGACCAAGTAACATTAATTCCATTGGGCAGTATTCCGGCACATTTACCACCGGAATACCGCTCAACTCGTAATGAGGCCCTATATTTTTTATAGAACCTGTGCGTGTTTTTTTACTTTGACTGGATCAGTACCAGTTTAGTAGCAGTGTGGGGCTGAATAGATGTTTAGCCACTACCCACACCTGAACTTCAGCCAACTCAGCCCTCACATGTCTACAAATAAAACAATGATCCCAATCATAAAGGTGAAACCGGCATAGTCAAGAGATATTCATCCTTCTCCTTTTGTGGTAATGTGGGCGAGGGCAGGCTATACTTTTAAGAGGGGTGTGAAAGTGATAACAGTAGCAACCCAAACAGCGCTAGTACAGCAGTCCAAAATAAAGGAATGTCCAATCAAGGTTCTATAAAAATATATACTTGAATGAAACACACTGATATGCAATAACTGTGGTTTAAAAAAACAGACAAAAGCCCACCCATTTGGAAAGAACATAGAATATGAAGTATGTAGATGATTCAAACACTATGGGTAATGTAGTAGGGGTTTAAGGCAATCAATTACAAACAATGTTCTCAAAAAGGATATGTTGTTGATGAAAGAGGTGCAAATGGTTTAACCAGCAGTCTCTAGGGCCACAAAAGTGGACCAAGGGGGCATGGGCCTCTCAACTGTACCTTTTTCAGTTCTTGGAGGCTGAACGGCTTCGAACCAAGCTGCAGGATGGTCCCTATGTGGTTCCAAACAGGTTTGAATGCAGCAAGTCATGCTGGCCCAAGCGGCATACTGATGTCGAGTTGTTTTGAAGGGGTTGGTCCGTGCGGTTTGAAGGTTCAGGCACTGAGTTCCTCGGGCCACAGTGCCCACGTCCAAACAAGGATACGCCTGTCAGTTGCCATGAAGATTGGGACAGCGTCCCAGGCAGTCACAGAGCCGTAATGTCTGGAGAGTAAGCATTTATTTTTATTTTATTTTATTTTTTGCATTTATAAGTGCACAGACAGCCCACAGGCATCAAGGCGCATGTCATCACGTCCGTCATGTCAGCATCATCATGAGGTCATTACACTCAGCCAATCAAGACACAAGTTGGCCGGTAGTCCGTGATTCCCTTCAGAAGAAATGTGGAGTCCAGTGGAGAACAGAGCATCTCAGCGTTTCAGCACCTCAAAGTAGCGTGTTTTGCTTATCTTGTCTTTTTGGATTCCTGACCTTTTCTCTAGAGTTTCTTGGATCTGCTTTTTGGACTTCCCTTGGGTTTGGCATTTTTGGACCATGGCTTGTTTCTGGCTCTGCTTGTGGGAAATGATTTGACTTGCCTGTTTTTGGATCTGCTTCTGGATATCGCTTTTGCTGGTTGTACTGTCTTGTGATATTTCTGCTTTACCTCCCAGGAATTCATCCCTGCTTGAGGTCTTAGATTTATTAATTCCTGCTGCCCTGTCTCTCCAGCTTATATGCCACTTCTTTTGGATTGCCTCTGCTACTGGAGGATTTATCTTCTATGCCTCCCCATCAGTTGTGCTCCCTTAGCTTCTGCCCTTGTGCCTCCCAGATAGGATCTCTGAGTCTCTCGTCTATGGCATCAGACTGTGGACTTTGATCTGTTCTAGATACCTGCGTCCTTGTGCTGCCCAGGATTCTGAGAGGTTATTGCTCTGTTTGTTTCCGGTCGTTGGGTGGTTTCCTAGTTCATGGACTTTTTTATGGGGTAGATTAACTACTTCGGTTTCTTATTCAGGTCCTGTACTGCCAGGTAAGCAAAGGGTCATGGTGGAGGTCATGGTCAGGGGAAGGGAAACATTCTGACTCCCGTACTTGTCTGCTGTTTCTTTCCTTTACATCAGTGGAGAGGGGTTTTGTGATATCACTTACCTTTTTAATCAAACCCTCGACAAACAGGTGCTTTCTTTTTTTTTACCTTTATTTATAGTTTACAAATACAGAACAATTCAGAACTAAGCAATCTTGCAATCAAATCAAATCAAACAAACCAAATAAACAGTGCAACTATTTACAATTAAAGATGTATTAGCAACCATCACCCTTCTCAGAATTAGTCCTATCTCCCACCTCTCGCTCCCCCTATGCCCCACCCCCAACCCCCAACTCCCCAGGTTCACAATCACATATTCATAGTTTAATACATAGAAAGACATTTTCCCCAGATCTTTTCAAACAGCGCATTTCTCCCTTCTTTTCTATACAATACCCGCTCCATTTCTGCCAGAGCGTGCATATCCGAGATCCATATCTCTGTTTTCAAGGTGATAGCAGACTTCCAATTGCTCAAGATTATTTTCTTCCCAATCATGGCCCCTCTGAATAACCATTTTTTCTGACATTGAGTTAGTTCCGCTAAGATTTCATCACTTCCCAACACCAATGTTTTGAAGTCAAATACAATCTTCTCCGCAAGCACCTTTTCACAAACTGCACCTATTCCATCCATAAGAATCTCACCTTCCTACAATCCCACAACATGTGCTCAAGGGTACCTATGCCCAACAATCAGAGTTTTCCAGCAGACCTCTCCTCCACAATCTTTCGGGGGTCCACAAGACCCGATTCAACATTTAAATTTGTTGTGATCTCTCTGTTAGTCCCAAAGAGCAAAGTCGGACATTCTCACACATTCACATCCACAAATCCACTGAGACTTCAGAACCAATTCTGCTACTCCACTCTTCCCTCAATTAATCATTACCTTTGTATTCTGCAACAATCATATTTAAAACACGGCTGGCTAAGCCCCTTTCCCCCACCAATGCCTTCCTTGTGAACAAATCTAGATTTAGCCTTGTCTCCAGATCAATCTCTCCGATAGCACTCCTGAGGTTTCTATAGTCTGACACATTGAAATTCTCAATGCCAAACCTCATCTGTACTTCTCTATCCATCTCCCTTCCTTAAATAGATCAGCGATCCATCAAACACCACCTAGAAACCATTCAGGCCAGAAGACCACCTTACCCTCAATTTTAATAGACAGCTTCATCCATACTAAAGCATCAGGATCTTTATGGGCATCCATCCTCAACAATTCACTCAGCCTCTTCCAAGAGTATTTCAGACACTCAATCAAAGGATCTTTTACACAACCTGACCTAAACTTCGAGGTTAGCATCGCTCTCGGCATCAATGGCCATTGTTGCTAGTTTCTGCCAACACCCATTTATCAGGCGCAGCAGTAAGGAATGAAACTATAAAGTTAGACATGATTGCGAGGTGGTAGGCTCTAAAATTAGGTACTCCCCATCCACCCTTCGCCAATGGTAATTGCAACTTCCACAACTTTAACCTGGGTTTTTTTTTGTCCCAAAGGAATACTTGAAGCAATCTGTCCAATTCGTTCCAGCATGTAGAAGTTATGCTCATTGGAATCATGCTCAAGAAATAATTAATCTTCGGGGCTGAAACCATTTTCAGAGCGTTCACCTTACCCCATAGTGACAGGTAAACCCCATCTTTCCAAATCAGCTCTAAAGTAAGAACAAACCATTTTTAGGTTTTCATGCACCAAATCTGTGATTTTAGGCGTAACCCAGATTCCCAAATACATCAATCTGTTAGCACACCACCTGAACCCCAAGTCAGTTACAAACCTTTTATCACAACTAGGCACCAGGGGCAAGACCTCTGATTTAGTCCAATTTATTCTGTAGCCCGAGTATAAACGAAACATTGATAAGATGTCCATAAGCGCCGGTAAAGACTGTTGCAGGTTCCTGAGGACCAAAAGCAGGTCATCAGCAAACAACCATACCTTTTGTTGTACTCCCCAGCACAACAATCCAAGCACCCTCGGATCCTGTCTGAGTGCTGCAGCCAGCGGCTCTATTGCAATAACAAACAATAAGGGTGATAGGGGGCATCCCTGCCTTGTTCCTCTTCTTAGAATGAAGGGATCAGAACGCAAGCCATTGGTATTCACATCTGCTGTTGGCTCTGTGTAAAGTAATTTAATCCATGACACAAATTTCACCCAAATTCTATCCCATCGAGAACCTAAAAGAGGAAATCCCAATTAACCCCTTCGAAAGCCTTTTTGGCATCGAGGGATAGGACAGCAGTATCAATATGTGGGTCAGTCGCCTTTGAGATTGTGAGTAACAGCCTCCTAATGTTACTCGAGGTCTTCCTACCCTTCACAAAACCCGATTGGTTCTCATGAATTAGTGTTGGGAGTAGCGTTTCTAATCTTAATGCTAAGACTTTAGCCAAGATCTTATTGTCTTTATTAATCAGACTAATTGGCCTATAGCTTGTAGGGAGAGTATCATCTTTCCCTTTCGTCGGAAAGACAGAGATCATTGTATGTCTCGTACTTGTTGGTAATAGGCCATTTGCCAGTGATGCCGTATACATGTCCTTCATCAGATTTAGCTCTGAGTCCAGTAGTACTTTGTAGAACTCCACTGGTAATCCATCCGGACCCAGGGATTTCCCTATGTTCAGCCTGCTAATTGCCCGCTTTATTTCATCAATCGTTATGTCACCCTCAAGCAGTTGCAAGTCACATTCAGCAATCTTCAGAATATTCATTCTTTTGAGGAAATGGTCCCCTCTGCCAGTAATGCTCAATTCATTCTGGTATAATCCATGTAGAAATCCCAGAAGATATCATTAATCTCTTTTGGATAATAGGTGGTTTGACCATTCTTATCTGGGATTGATGTGATGGAACATTCAGACTCCCTTTTCCTAAGTCTGTATGCTAGCCATCGGTCACATTTCTCCCCCTTCTCAAAATATGTACACCTCTGGTAGAAGTACTTCCGTTCTGCACGATCATCAATCAGTGTTATCAATTATCTCTTCCACTTCAAAAGCCCTGGAATTGTATCTGCACACGTGGGGATAGCCATGGCTTTTCATGATAAGTCACCAATTTGCTTCTCAAGCTCTACTTTCTGACTGTCACATTGCTTTCTTTGACTGCATGCCAGACCAATGAGATGTCCACTCATGGTACACTTGAGAGCCTCCCACACAATCCCAGGACTTAAATCTCCCCTATGATTTTCAGCCACAAAAAACTCAACTTCACCTACTAGTATCTACAGGATGTCATCACTTAGCAGGACTGAGGTATTCATCCTCCACATATACTGCTTGTGTAAGGCAAAGTCCAAACGCAAGTTCATAATGACATGAGCATGATCAGTCAACAGAATGTTACCAATTTCTCAGTCATTTTCCCAGCTGTCAATAACATATCAAGTCTGGAATAAATTGAATGTGCCCCCGAAAAGGAACTATATTCTCTACAAGTAGGATGTTCCAACCTCCAGCAATCTTTTAAATTGTGCTCATCAAGCAGGTCTTTCAAAGCTAAGTACTGGCGATCAGTTTGTTTACGATGCGCCAACATACTCCTATCCACATTCTTGTCAAGTACAACATTGAAATCACCACCTAGGATAATGTCGCTAGATCCTAAATCTTGTATAGTCTGTGCCAGTTTCCAGAAAAAAGACCGATTATCCACTGACAGTGCGTAGATATTACATGAGGTCACTACATAACCTTGAATGTTTACTAATAAAGCAACAATCCGCCCTTCTCTGTCAGAAATGTCATTTAATACTTTAATAGGAGCGTTCCTCCTAATCAGAATTGCTATCCCCCTAGACCTTGAGTTTAATGAGGAGCCATAGACTTTCCCTATCCAGCCTTTCTTCAATTTCTCCATTTCCTCTTTTAGAAGATGCGTTTCTTGAATGAAACATACATCACTTTTTCAAATAGGACATACTTTTCACCCTCTTATTCACATTGTTACCACACGCAAGTCATCACCCATCTTCACCACTCTACCTATGTCTAGCTGCACATCGAAATTCAAGTCATTCAATCGTACTAAACTCAATAGTAAATTAATAAAAGTGAACCCAAACCCACCCCCTCTGAAACAGAAGCAAGACTCTAACAACAGCTTAATGTTGTAAACTGAATAAAACATTCTAACAGTCCCGTGCCCTGGGCACCTCTCCTAAATATACTAGAACTCACTATGTACATATAAATATATATTTTGAAATCTCAGATTCAAATTCTGTCCCCACTGTTATTGCACTCACCACACTCAACCCCAAAGTATTACATAATGTCCATTCATACTCAGCGAATTGACAACACTAAAATACTAAGACATTGTTTGTATGGGAATTTTAGTTTACGGATGCCCTCATACCAACGTAGCGCCCATAATGCATTTCTCAGTGCTTTATTTTCATCATAACATGCCACCTCTCTCCCAGCTATCAGCATGTACACTTCTTGCTCAATGACCCTAGATTCCCTCATGGAGAACCACCCCACATTCCAACCCCCATAGCTAGAACATATGCTTCTTAGCTATTTCAGAGATTGTGTTCCATCCAACTTCTTAGTGGACTAAATTACAACCATGAGACACCCGAACAAGAACTGGTAACATTTATACATGCTATACAAACTCAAGTAGGCAAAAACATACATTCCTTTCGATTCCTTATATATTCTCACCACCTAGAACTAAGACAATCCTAAATAAGCCCTCCGACCCTCCATTATCCATTTCCTATCAAGACCCATCAGCCCATTTAAATTTCGAAGCTAACTTGTACTCATTCACAAACTCTACCAATCTCCAAAACATATAAATGAATGTCACAAATAACATAGATAAATCGGGGGAAAATAGCATTGTTCCAGGTTGTTGCGATACCCAAACCCACTCTGGTAGTATTGAGTGTAAATTAACAAACATTGAAGGAAACCGAAAGATTAACTCATAGGTTGTGGAAACAGAAAGACCGACCTACTTCAACATTTGTTGAGATACCCATCCCCAACGTGTGTGACTAGAACTCGTTCCAGCGTTAACATCATTGTAATGTCTAGAATTTAAATTCAGGAAGTTAACGTGAATAACAATTTAGAATAGGCCTAAGAACACAACAAAAAAGCCTATATGTGGGAACCCCATGTCTGTTTGGACATATCACACTTTATCTGCCGTGGAGTACCTACGTGATAACCCCAAAATTACAGAGAAAGAAACATCCCCTTCTGCCATAATTAATGGTATAAAAGGTGTATAGCCAACCAGGGAAGGCAGAACAGAACACCGTTGCACTATATTGCAGTAACCCCTAGGGTATGTCGATATCCCCCCAAATCAGCCCAGTTAGAAATCATAACCCTTACACATATAGATTCCACACCTAATATGTATTAATATCAGATGTTGAGACACCTAACACGTTGTTTTACACATTATCTGCCAGGAGCATTCATAACAACCGATGTACAGGGTGATTAGAGTCAATGTGCTTATTACCCATTTTAGACAAAACGTCTCCTGTGTAGTTTCCCGAACTCCAATCGTTATGTGGAATAAAATATTGTGTCAACATTCATTGGATATGATCATTCATAACATCATACATACATTTGAGAACATATTAATCAAGCTGAAAATGCAATCACAAATAAAAATATATTGCACATTGAGAATGGTGCAATGGTGTAAACTACTCATTCCCCCACAGACAATAATCTACCAATTAAACCAAACTAGGAGTGATAATAAGGCATATGAACCCTTGTAATAGCCTATTAACATACAGCCTTCACGTGACAAGTCCTCTAAGAACACTGTTGAGAGCCAACACTTCTTGGTTAAATTTACATGGATCGTTAGATTGAAATATGCGGCTGGTGTGTGTGAACCCCATGCAGGAAATGATTACAATAAGCTGTTCGAACAGCAACCGTACTAGGCCAGTAAGGTCAGTCACATCTGGAAGTTTAACATTGAAAGCAGAGCGCTTTCGTATAATTGAAAACAAAGTGCATCAGAGTCCGATCGTACGTTATGGGGAGCCACCAGCATGAGGCCGCAATGCAGTACAAAAACACAGCTCTTAATAAACCGCTGATCCCTGAATGAGCTAGGCGCGTAGACTGTATCCGAAAGCTGCTTACCAGTCCAATTTCACAATGCCGCCTTAGAGACGTTACCTGCCGGGTCAGCTGCTCGATCCCAGGTCCCAACTGCACATCTAATATTCAAACATCCAAGAATCACCCGCGGGGTGCGGTCACCCAATTATCATAGCACAGGTGCAGAAGGATGTTGCATTTGAGAGTTCTAGGAGCCTCCGACTACGGACACACATCCGCGATATGCCCCTCCCCTAAATCAGCTGACGCACGTACAGGGCACGTCGGAGGGTCCTTTACTTCAAACTCCCTCCTCCACATATTCGATGATGTTGTGTCCTCACCCCGGAGGGTCGGGTGAGGGACCCGCACTCACTCCTGCATGCAAACACACACACCTGACACACATGCAAGGACGACGCGGGACGCGTTGTTGCCTGGTCCGCGTCCCGGCGGGAACTGCCGCACAGGCGCCGTTTATTCCTCTGCGCATGCGCGGCCGGGAATGAGGCTCGCGCATGCGCTGACCACTGCGGGGACGTCACATCCCTTCTTTTTTTTGTAACAACAAACAGCAGTGTAGTACGAACAAATTGTACTCACGTGATCAAACGTAACAGTAATACAAACATTGCACATCATGTGTAGGCTTCGGGACTACCTCGGTCAATCGCCCGAGTCCATAACATAGTCTTTGAAATGAGCCGGAAGTCTCCTTCCCCCTCGAACTGGATATCTTGGCACAACCGTGGGCACGAGACAGTCAGCGCCACAGGTAGGGTCCGGATCTCTCGACGGCTCGCTCCCCTGGATCTCTGGGCTTGATGCCCGCATCGAGGACTCCCCTGAGGTCCGAGCTTCAGGCACGACATACACTTTCTTGAAGAACGATCGATTGCGGGTGACGATGCCACGTTCACTGGCTGCAGTCACCATAGTGCCTTTCACATGGGTCACCTTCCAGCGGCGTGGTTCAAATGGCAAGGACAGTTTCCCTTCTTGACGAGCACGGAGTCTCCGACTTGTATCTCCTTTTCTTGCAAACCTCTCCGTTCGCTCTCCTTTTCGTTGCGTTCCGCCCATTCCTCTCGGACTTTCTCGTCGTCTATAACTCCGGGTCTTCGGTCATCCACTTCCAGTATCATCCCTCTCGGGCAGCGCCCGAAAAGTGCCTCGGCAGGGGCAACCCCGGTGGACTGGTGAGGGGTTGTGCGGTACACTCGAAGGAACTCCACCATTCTCTTTTTGAGTGGTTCTCCCTTGCTGGCTGAGATTCGCATCACCTTGTTGAGCGTACACATCATTCTTTCGGCCTCACCATTTGCCCGTGGCCATAGCGGGGACACTCTCCGATGTTTAATCCCCCTCTCACTCAGATACTGGGTAAATTGGCGACCGGTAAAAGGTGGTCCGTTGTCTGAGCACACGATGTCGGGAAACCCATGCATTGCGAACATTCTGTCCAACGCCGCTGTGGTGTAATCGGTGGCCGTCGACTCGACCACCTCCACCTCCGGGTACCTCGACCATTGATCCACTGCCACCAGAAAATACATTCCCCGCCCCGTCGCGCCAAAGTCCATGTGTACCATACTCCACGGCTTTGTGCTGCGCTCCATCAAGCTAATTGGTGGTGCTTTGTCCCCTGGCGTGGCAGCTTGGCAGACCAGACATCTCTTTACAAAGCGCTCCACCCTTTCTTCCAGGCCTGGAAACCATACTTTTGGCCTCAACCTCGCCTTTGTCTTCACGACCCCCTGGTGACCAATTTGCGCCAGCTCCAGTATCCTCAGCCTGAGCTCTCGCGGGATGACGATCTGTCGGCCCCTGAGTAACAGTCCATCATCGGAGATCGATAACTCATCTCTCACCCTCCAGAGTGCCTGTAGATGTTTCTGGGCCTCCTCCTGGCATCGCGAATTATTGCGCAGGACTTCCCTCCAATCTCCACTTCTCACCGCAGCCTTGATGATGTCGAAGACCTCATCTTTGCATGACTCCGTGGCGATCCCCAGTCTCGACAGTGCCTTGGGGAGCACACCTTCCACTATCTGGCAGAGTAGACCGTTGCATTCCATTTCACTGCCGTTTCTTTCTGCACTTGCTTTGTTGGGATGCCTTGACAAATAGTCCGCGGGATTATTGGTCCCGGGTCAGTATACCAACTTCACCCCGTACTCCATTAAGGCCAGCATCCATCTCTCAATGCGGGGTGGGGGTTTTGATGATGCACCCGCTAGTATTGGCAGCAGCGGCTTGTGGTCGGTGACCACCACTACAGGTTTGCCCAATATGTATAGGCGAAAATGGCGACATCCCCATAGGATGGCCAGGGCTTCCCTTTCTATCTGGGAGTATCTCACCTCTGTGCTGGATAGTGCTTTGCTTGCCTATGCAATCGGTCTCATATCTCCACGCTCATCGGGTTGTAACAGCACTGCCCCGACACCGACTGGGCTCGCATCCACCACTACCTCCGACTCCACCGCTGGGTTAAAATATGCCATGGTGTCGCCATCCGACAAGGCGTTCTTTAGGGCCTGGAATGCTTCTTGTTCTCGTGACTCCCATTTCCACACTACCTCATTTTTTGTTAGTGCCTTGAGAGGTTCCGCCATCGACGCCAGTCCTTTTATAAAACGCCCACAGTACGTCACCATCCCTAAGAAGCTCCTCACTTCCGTAGGGGACTGTGGTGCCGCTGCTTCCCGAATGTCTCTGACTTTTTCCGGATCTGGCGATATTCCTGCGGCCTGGAAGATGAAGCCGAAAAATCCAATCCGGTCCTTGAAGAACTCGCACTTTTGGCAGTGTAACGTGAGTCCCAGGTCTTTTAACCTCTTCAGAGTACTTTCTAGACGTTTTAGGTGCTCTGCTTCTGAGTTTGCAAATACCAAAATGTCATCACTCATGTTTAGGACACCTGTCAGCTCCGCCAATGCTCCTCTAATAGTGTTTTGGAACACTTCAGCCGCAGATGATATCCCGAAACTCAACCGTTTGAATTGGTACAGGCCCTTGTGTGTTGTGAAGGTTGTAATGAATCTTGAGTCGGGTGGAGCTCCAGTTGGTGGTATCCCGCTCGTAGGTCCAGCTTGGAGAACACACGTGCCCCTTGAAGCTCACCTACAATGTCGTCGAGGGTTGGTGTTATATGTCTCTCCCTCTTAATCACCGCATTGGGGAGGCGCATGTCTACGCAGACCCTCACTGCTCCCGGCTGCTTAGGTTTGGGGGCAACTACTATCGGTGAAACCCAGGGTGTGGGCCCTTCCACCCTCTCAATGATATCCATATTAACAAGCGACCGCAGCTCTTCTTCTACTTTTTCCCTGAGATGGAACGGAATTCGTCTGTGTTTCAGAGCGGTCGGTCTGATGGTGTCGTCGATGTGCAGCCTTATCAGGGGCGCCTTCAGTTTCCCTACTCCTTCGAAAATGCCAGCATATTTGTCCAGCAGGCACTCGACGTCTATTTGATGCACTTCCAGTGCGAAATGCACCAATCCAAGAGCCTCAGATGCTGCGCAGCTGAGTAGTGAATGAAGACTCACGTCCGTGACAAAAAAGCATGCTTTGATTGCTTTGTCACCCTTGGTGACCGGCGTGACGAACACACCCTTGATGGGTATCGGGGTGTCGCCTCGAAACGTGAATATTTTCGCTGCGGAGCTGTCTAGCGCGGGAGGTCCCGGAAGTTTTTGATATTGTTCTTCGGCCAATACACATACAGAGGCTCCAGTGTCAATTAAAACCTGTGTTGGCACTCCTTGTATGTCCACCATGCACTTGGGTTGCCTCTTCTTCCTGGTTCCTGACGCTAAGTTAGATATGAAGAACACTTCTTCATCTTCCTCCTCCTCTTCCTCAGCTAGCTGCAGCCTTTGTATTTCCTGTTCGAGAGCGGCAATGCTTCGTAGTCTTCTGGATCCGCCGCCGCAACTTCATGCTGGGCATCTCTGTACAGATACGGGGGCTGGGGCACAGCACATACGGGCATAATGCCCTGGTTTATCGCACCAGCCACACGATCTTGATTTGGACGGGCATTCCTCCGAATGTGGCAGGTCATAGCCGCAGTATTGACATATGGACTCCGACCCTGGAGGATTGCGAGTTTCTAGCCTGTTCTGGCCCCACTTGTCTTTTGTGTCCCCATGTCTGCTAATGGCATACGACTCGTCCGCAATACCTGGGCGCCTGGCTGCGTCCATCTTTGCGCCTCTCGACTCCGCCAGTTCAAATGTCCTGCCACTGTCCAGTATCTGTGCCAGCGTCCATCCCGGTTCTCGCAATACTTGTCTCCTTAGCTTACTCGAGCTACAGCCCTGTATTACCTGGTTCCGTATCATAGACTCATCATTGTCCCAGCGGCATGCTGTGGCCATCATTCTCAACCTGGCACAAAACTGATCAAGAGGTTCTTCATCTTTTTGCTTCTCCCCACAGAACAGGAATCTCTCATAGTCCATATTCGACTGAGGTATGAAGTGGTTTTCCAAAGCCGTCTTGACCGTAGCATATGTGACTACCTGCAGATTGCATGCCTCAAAAATGCGAATGACGTCCAGCCCTGCCGAATACAGCAAAGTTGCCCTTTTCGCTGCATCATCGGTGATGCCGGTCGCTGCAAAGTACATTTCAAGTCTTTTAATCCAGAGCAACCATCTTGGCCCCAGTTTGGATGGGGGTCCCGACACGGCAAACTCCTGCATCGGTAACAGAGACCCTTGTTGTGGCCCCGTTGTGCCACGTGCAGTCTCCGCTTCCCCATCGCTGTCTGCCATTGTTGCAGGTCACACAGGCACCTCTAGGTGTCACAGAGGCCGCAAACCTGATATGTGGGGCCCCTACGCCGTGTCTGGCCACTCCTTTCTGTGTCAAAGTAGAGGGTCGTCCCCAGGTGGGTGGGAACGACCAGGGTTCCAAAAATTTGCCGCGTGGCAGAAGCGCAACAGCGCACGAGCACCTGTGCAGGCCGCTACTGTTGCTTACTCGTGGCGTTCGTGCCAGGTCCGTGTCATGCCACGATACGCAGCACCGCTGATCCGACGTTCGTTGTACGTTGGGGCAAGCGTAATCGTGGCGCTCCTCCTCGTCGCCAGTTGTTGTGTCCTCACCCCGGAGGGTCAGGTGAGGGACCCGCACTCACTCCTGCATGCAAACACGCACACCTGACACACATGCAAGGACGACGCGGGACCCGTTGTTGCCTGGTCCGCGTCCCGGCGGGAACTGCCGCAAGGGCGCCGTTTATTCCTCTGCGCATGTGCGGCCGGGAACGAGGCTCGCGCATGCGCTGACCACTGCGGGGACGTCACAGATGAGAGAGCCACAATCTCAGTAAGCGACCTTTAAATGTAAATTCGTTTAACTGAATCCATGTGCCAGCACGATTTTCCATCAATAAAAATGCAAATAGCAACCAAGAAAGTTGAAAATCATGTCTATGATTCCAAAACTTGTGGGGACAAAGTTAATCAGCATATATAAATCTCAGTTACACTTATCTTTCAATGGCTCCAGCCAGTTCATAGCTTCTTTATGATCAGATGTACTCCTATCACCACCTGGAAGAGCTAGAGTCAGCAAGTAAGCTCTGTTTAAAAATGCCTTCACACCCACAAGTCTTGATAGATCCTTGGCTTCTTTAAAGGACTTCCTGGTCAACAAAGACTCCTTAGGATAATCAGGATATACAAAAATCTGATTACCTTTGAAGCAAGCAATCCCTTTTGTTCTTGCAGCCCTCTGAATGTCCTCCTTTGTCCTTGTATTCACGAGTGAAATCAAAATCTGTCTAGCCCTTGGGCCAGATTTCCTGCCCACTCTGTACACGTTATCTATATCTCCTGGGACAATTTGATCACAACAGTAGCATGTCTTCAGTATTTCCATCACCAAGTGCAACAAGTCCTCATTGGCATTTTCCTCAATCCCAACCAGTCTCAGGTTCCTGCTTCAAATTTTTAAGTCCAGCTCCAAGCTCTTCTCTCTTCCTTTCTGTAACTCATCTTTCAGGCTGTTATACACCCAGAAACTTCCTGAAATGTCCATAGTCATCGAGGTTGAGCCACTTTCTAAGACAGAAACTCGGGTGTCCAACTGTGAGACCTTCAGAAAGAGATCATCCATGGAGGATTTAACATCCCCCACATCCTGGGCCACTTTTCCCAGATATTGAGCCACTTTTAGAAGCAATGAATAGATATCCTGTGTGCTAGGAACCTCGCCCATCTCTGAAGCTGGTTTGGACTTCTTAGGGATTGGGTTTTCAGCAACATCAATCTTTTTCTTTGTGTTCATAATCCAATATTATCAGTACAAGGATAGGGCCAGGAGCTACAGGATGATGCTGCTGCCTCTGCTGCCTGCATTCCAGAATAGAACGGTAGAAAGGATGCAGGAGAGAGAAGGAATTCAAGATTGTAGACATGACAAGGAACTGTGGAGCATAAGGTGTGAGTTGGGAGCATGGTTGGGCATGTGGCAGGGACTGTGGAGTGTGAGTTGTGACTAGGCAGTGTGACAGAGCACAGGAGTATGCACTTAAATGGTAGAGTGAGAGGTTTGGGAGTGTAAGTTGTGATGGGAATTGAAGTCAGGGATTTTGGTGAGTGGGATGTGTGGGTGGTTGGGTCATTGGACAACATGAAGGGGGACATTTCCACCATTACAGCTGAGAAGAGGCATTGATTTAATAATATTAAATAGGCATACATACCAGAGCAAAAGGGAGAGCTAATCAAACTCTGTTATGTCAGGCCAGGGACATGTGGGAGTCTCTCTATTAAATTGATACAAAAGGTGCAAACAATGAAAACCTGGTTCTAATGTAGCCTCACACACTGGCTATGTCTTGAAACCTGCCAATGTATGTGAGGGTGTCAATAGCATGCTGCAGAGATCCTTGTAGGTATATATGCTTTAAAAGCCTGCCAGGTTTATTTTTGGTACCACAGATATATTTCTGACTATAATTCTGGGCCTGCCAAGACAAATCAGAAGGCAGCTTGAGCCAAGAGTAGGATGCGTGAGAAATGAAGGTTGTTCGTAAGAAAAGGCAGGGGTAGTGGCGGTGAATCAAGAGAAAGTATCCCAGTGCAAGCATCAGAAGAGTATACTGGGAGTAAATATCATAGTGGTGCAGTCAGGAGCCAACAGGAGAGGTTCAAATACCAGATGGTGCAACAAGGAGCATGTATCACAGGCATATTTGCTGAGCTGAAGGGCACCCTGTTCTGTGGAACGAGGCCAGGACGGGTGGTAGAGCAAGGCTTAGGTGAGCCAGCGAACAGGATAACAGGCATCATCCTTGGCTACTTCCCTACAATGGCTGCCAGTGTGAGTCTGGCCTATGGTGTGCTGACAACGCAATATAGGCTGGAAAGGTGCTGGAGAGGGCAAATGTATGGGGATAAGGCTGCTGCGATGAGGAGGAAGAAAGTCTGAATGAGATGCTGAGAAGATGTATCGAATTGGTCACATAGTGCCAGAATTCGGTCTCAACTTGCGAAAGTGTGAGAAATGTATGCTGTGCCAGGCCACAATTATAGGCCTTGGATGGGGCCTGGTCTTGTGGGCCACAACATGGCCTTTGGTGTGCCAGCACTGCAAGGAAAGCTGACCAGGGCCGGGTGAGGGTGGCTATATAGGGATGAGGTTTTAGGGGAAGAACAGGTTCTCACCTGAGAGACCAAGGGCATCTTACCAAGTTGGCGCCAAATGCAAAAATGTGCCCCCCCCTCAACTATATATGGTGCAGGAAATTAAGTTAAAACTGCACCACGATGATAATCTCTCCTTCTGTACCCTCGCGGTTCCTGCACCAAGCTGACGCTTGTGATATCTTATTTGTGCCAGCACCTGTGTGACGTCTAATCCTTGTCCGCATATGTACCGCGATGAGGTCTGCTCCTGGCTGCATCTCGTCTGCACCCTGTCATATGAGTTCCTCGTCTATACTCTGATGATATATTAACGGACATTAATACTGTGCTCGTCATCACCGTAATGGTCTTGCATTCCCCATCCTTGTCCGAGCGGCGGCATATAGTGACCATGCCAGGTTGTCACCAGACCTTAGCAAAAACAAAGAGGTGATGGCTGCAAGGTTTAGCATGAATCTTAACCTCTGGCATTGCTCGGGGCAATCGTCCAGGGAGGCAAACTGCTAAACTCTATCTAGCTCCTGCTTGCAGCCAGAAGAGCCTGTTCAGCCATCACCGACAAGCACTAGGAGCCAGTTTCGATTTCTCACACCAGCTGGTGACACAACAAATATCCACACACACTCTGCCACAGAACGTTCATAAAAAGGAAGTTTAGTACACAGCCAGGTGACATGCAAACCACTCAGTCGCCTATAATCCAGAAACACTACATACAGTCTGCATCTCACGTGGAAGCCCCATTCGTGGCATACCATACTCCCAGAGGTAGCTCTCCGTTCCCAGCGATGGCAAATACCCAGGAGCAGCTCTTAGCTTATGCTCATTGCTTTTTGTTATCATGTTGCCTGCTACAGGGTCCCAAAGCGATGCATTTGGTCAATTTTAATTATTACTGTTTAATATATCATTCACATAAACTTTCATACAGATCCAAAAGTTTACTTACATGCAAATCAAATAGTTACACAAAATTGCACTTAGATTTCTCCCAATGCAGACGATATCCGCTCACTAATGACAGCAACTGCTTGTTTCATCACGAAAATATTGCACCATGGAAATCACCAGGTGTCGATGTGCATCGTGTTGGTGCATCGTTTTGGCACGCTACAGTGCGATACCCCAAAAACACATTGCAGCGCATTTTCGAGTCTCCCGGTCGGTCTTTTGAAGGCAGGAACCAATTATGTCTGCACTTTAACGTAAACGGGTCCCTGCTGCCAAATTTTTGTCATTCGCGCGGCGGAGTGCAAAGATGATGCGTTGAACATGTTTTCTAACAATCTCTTGTGAATGAGAAGTCGGGAAAGTAATGCTTCAATTATTGCACTGCTAAGACTTAGAAAACCCAGATGGAGTGGCCAGAAGGAACCCCCAATGCATGCAAATGGGGAACAAACATCGCATACATTTGGGAATCACGAATCCAAGTGCAATGTCATTGGAAAAAGTAAGGTTAGGATAGGTTGGTGTGGTAGGTGATTATATGACGGTTAGATAATCCTGCGATCACTATTGAATTATTTGAAATTGCATTTAGTATCCCAACTGCATAAGCAAACAGCATAGGCTGCGAGGTAGGAGCACATATGAACTTGGGTAGTATGATGCGAGCTTTATTATGATGATAACATTGGGAATATTTGAGAATCATATAGCAGGGATTCCATCTATCACAGATCAACCAAGTTATCATTATGCTTCAACCTTCAAAATCGATGGCAGTGTCCACCCTCCCAAGGGTGAGAACAGATAACGTCTCATTACAGCAATGTTTATACGCCACTTCCACCAGAAACTAAATTAAACTCTGCCTGCCCACATGCAGTGGGGTGCCCCCCCCACCCCCTTGAACATATAATGGGTTTGGGGGCTGCAGGGGTGTCCCCTGCTTCCATTTCATGGAATGTGGAGGACGGAACAAAACAAAACGGACTTTCACCACAGCCTTTTCCTGGAGACTTTTTGTTCTGACTGTCTTTTTGTTGCGGAAATTTCCCCCTGGAACCGATTTGAGTGTGTAGTATGCATGAACAGGGTGAAGTCAATCTTTGTTTATTTGAGGGGAGGGTGTTAGTCTGTTGTAAAGTTAGGGGACGGGCACAGGTTGTGGATGGGGAAGAGGGGCTGAATGGAACCGAGGGGGAGGGATGTAGGGGTGATATCATGAGAATACCAGCCTGTTCAGTCCATCAGTTGGCATAGTGACATTTGTAGTGAAAAGCCCAGGTGGGAGGAGGGAGGTCAGAGAGCAAGCACGAAGATGGACCCTCGTCTCCATTCCTAATGTGAGAGGACAGGATCAGAGGGGTGCAAAGTAAGGGGGCTCTGTGAGACCCTGCCAGCAACAAAGTAGACCTAGACATCTAATACCAGAGCAGTTGCCCCGATCCCCTAAACAATTGTTCGACATTTAACGCAATCCAAAGTCGGCTCACCAAAAGCCCGGGACAGGAGAGACCACGATTCCCACCCTGACATCCTCCACTGCGCTTCCCTAGACACAGGACTAAATCCCCCCACGATCAGACAATTATAACAAGAGGTGATTCTAAAACCATAACACTCACCATCCTGGTGAGATACCGTCCTCTGTGTTACAACCCACGAGCACAGTGAAATTCACCGTCACTGTGACAAATATTTCTGTGCATTGGGAGTATCTGAACTTGAGTGGTTTTACCCCGTCGCTGGAAAAGAAGTCTAAAACCAGACCATCTCTGCAAACCTAGAAGACCTACACCTTAAGCAATGAGTGAACGCATTGACCCACACCACTGGGCACATCCTTGATGGATAATTCAGCAATGCAAAGCTCACTATGACAGTTCCCCACTCCCACTTCTGTGGAGGGATCAGCTTGCATTACCATTCACAATCCTCACCCTACTATTACCCTACCAAGGCATATTACGGCACGCTCCATTGTTAAAAATGAGCTGGAGACTCTATTCAAAGCACTGGATGCCGCCAATCACATTCCTAGTCAAATATTTCTAAGACTATTTAAGAGCAAATGATGAAACGTAATCAAATGCATATCATTAGGGTAAAATGCTATCCATTTTATATACCTCGCTTTAAAGAGGTGATGTGGTGCAGAATAACATATTTGTAACAGAATATAATCAAATATGTCACGTGATCGCGCTGTGTTGTATGTTTTTTTTGTAAAATATCAAATACATGTGTTCATCAATGCATTTCACAGGATCCATATCAACATGTCTCAAAGGCAGGAATTCCAACCAAAGTGAACACTTTATAGCAATGTGTACATATTGTACTGAAAAGAGACCAGCAAACATGTTTGTGTTACCTTCTGATGGAGGCTATCTTTCAGGGACTTGCTCTCCTCCTTCAGATCTACATCTGTTCGCGTTGGTGACAGGTCTGAACAGATGACCGTTCCTAAATATATAGATGCAGTTAATCCTAACCATCCTCAATGTAATGGAAGTAATGCATACGCTCTATACGTCTCCCTAGATAAAGGTGTAAGTGACGATTGGGCTTTCTGTAGCGAAAACTGTGAATCTTCTTAACCTGGAGCATATTACTACATTATTAATCCTATCTTGGAAAGTTAGAGAGACAATTCAGCTCCTCTGAACCAGGCCTAGACATCTTCTGACCTTACCCTTATCCCTTCGCCTACCCCACCCACACCTTACCCGGGAATTCTTTGGGTAGATCATGGCTTCCATGGCATAAGTATTCCATAAACCAAAGTATATACATTTTATAATAGGCTGCCTTATTATATCAATTCCATCAATGCTAAGGCAATCTTTAGATATGCCCTTTATTTCACTGAGTCCGCTCTTGATTAAACAAATCAGATTGTTTTTCCCCTAGCAGTGTGCCTTATCTGGATCCTTATATTAAAAAGATGGTCTCTTTCTGTGTGTCACTATTCCAGCGAGGGGCGATGGGTCTGCATACTGCCACACTCAGTTAGCGTCTGAAGCTGCCATCTTGTTGGAGGGTGCATTTAAATACACTGCTGCAGAGCGGTGCATGCTCATGGTGTGGTTTCTGGCTAACTAAAGTGTGTGCATTAAGTCTAGTAATAATGATTGCTGCCTGACATTAGGCATCATTATGCTGCATAATCTAAACCATTATAGTATCTGTTTGGATGCCTTAAAGCCTGAGACAGCCATATGATGCCCACAACCCCGGATGACGAACATGTTGCACGGATTAAAATCCCACACCCGTGACAGCCTGGCCCCACAGGAACCCTTAAAACACTCAGCAAACAAACATGCACCACAACGGTACACCAATAACCTTAAACTCAAACAAGAAGAACGGAACAAAGTTGGAAGAAAAACGACTACAACATAGATAATCTTTCCTACTGCTGGGAACTCCAGATGTAAATGAGAAAAACGTTGACATCTAAGAAGTCAACTATGTGAACCGACCTGGGCAAGTACTTTAGTCACGAAAGGAAATTGTCAAACTTATCAAGAGGATTAAGACCTCCTCATCCTGTATCAACAAGGCAATACCTTCATAACATCACTGTGATGCATAGCATTCCTTTTTAAAATGCAGTCACACAGATACATGGTCAGCTAGACCACAAGCAGACCACTTCGGACCATGACGACATACCCTAGACCATCTGGATCCCTATGGACTTCCACAGGTTGGCATTGTTTTGTTCACTTAAAGATCAGTATTTGTTGATGCTGGTTATCACCAGCAATCAAGCAGGATCCATAGACAACCCATTCCAACTGGACATGAGCACCTGGAGACCATGAAAATGGCAGTGGTGCGCGGTATGAACCCATTTGACATAACATAACATGTACACAACCATCATGCAATAATCTGATATTTCCCAAATGATCAAGTGAACAAGGAATGTTCCCTATAACAATCCCAGCAATGGCAGCACCACTGGTTTAGACAGATCAAACCAGTTCCGTGTACCATCTGCACACATATGGAAGGAAAACCCCTCTTTGATCATAAGGTCATGAAGAGGCTTCTAGCTGTGTTAAACAGAACTGGGTCCAGACATAACCCCTGGGTGACTCCACACTCAGCCAGGGGGGAAAGGATTCAAAGAAGTCAAATCTTACCTGGGAGGATCTATCAATGAAAAACAAGCGAAATGACTTTCCTTATTGTTTCCTGCTACATCCCTCACTCAGCCTGTCCAACAAGATGGATTGACCCACTGCATCAATCGCGGCTGAGAGGTCCAGAAGCATCAACATCAGCCACTCAACCACATCCAATAACTAGACGAAGTTACCCTTAAGGTTGGGTAGTCTAGTCTGAGGGCCTCTGTCTAGTCTAAAGCCATATTGGATGTTTCTGAGATGCTTTATTTCCTATATGTGCGATTGGATCTGGTCTATCTCCATCTTGTCCAGAATCCTCATCAGGAATGGTACATTAAGAACAGACATATAGTTGCCAAATATGTTGTACTCTGCAGATTGTTTATTTAGTAACAAGGTTACCTAAGCCCTTTTTTACCAGTTTTAAGGACCCAGCCTTCTGCAAAGGACTTGTTGCCTGTTTTAGAGAGGAGTGGCGCTAACACTTGAGCATGCTCCTTCACTATTAAAAGGGGTCAGGGCATCCCTGGACAAACATTTGGTTTAAACCTTTTAAGAATGCCTTCTGTATCCTCTGCACCTACGGGCTGATGGGCAAAAGAAGTATCAGGAGACTCATTTATGGAGCGCTGCACGTTTTTTCGGAGGATTTTTATTTTGGAAGAAGGTTTGTAATGCCAATCAGTGGAGAGCAACTTCAATGGGCATTGCCAGATGAGCCAGCTGTTTAAGTATATTCAATAGTGTTCTCGAGAAATTGTCTGATGTGCTATTTGGTCATTAAGAATGTTTGGTTTATTTCGATTATGTCTGTTTTATGCCTATTCCTCCGTGGTTTGCGGATTCCTTCCAGTCTTTGATGCGTTTCTCCACTTTTTTCTTTCAAAACGACTTATTTTAGTGTTGAGATATCGCCATCTTTTAAAATACACAATTTCTTACCACAGGAATTCTCTACAATCTGGTTTTATGCGGGTATGTAGGAATGTATAGGATTTTAAAAACGCAAACCTACCTGGGGAGCAATAGAACGCTGTGCAAAGAGGATGCACCCAAACTGACTCGAGACTCAGAACTGACGTGACATAGCAGAGTTGTACAACAGTGTCAGTGACTTTACACCACATCGTAAGACCGAGGCAGTGCACCCGGAAGGTTTCAGTAAATCCCAGACTTCGAAAGATGGTTCAACGGTTTTTCCTTTTTTCAAGGTGGTAAAAAAGTATCGTTTTTATTCTGGGCAGGGTGCATGCAAGGGACAGTAATGAGCTTCTCTCTCTCTAAACCTCAAGTGGGACCCCTCCACTCTATCCTATCCGAGGCATCCGTAAACCCCAGGTTTTCCAACTAGTGATCAGTAACACCTACTGTATAATGCTAGCTCGATGTGAGGGCCTAAAAATAGAAGCATTATCTATGTGGCTCTGTACCAACACCTCACCTGCAACAAGCTCCATCACTGTCCTTGGCACCACTCCACCTGTCCTCACAAGTACACACCGTCATCCATTCTGCCTTTTGCAGTGTTTATATACCCCTGACTTCCTCCCCCTGCCTTTCAGTGGCGGAGGCAGCTTTTGGTGCCAGGGAGGATCAGATAATAGGGTGCCAGCGGGATGCTGGGGGCACCATGGGCACCAGGGGGTCCAGACTGGGCACCCACCCCTTGCACTCCCCTGGCTCTGCCACTGCTGCCTTTTTCTCCCCCTTCCATTGTTCATCCTGCTCATATGACTCTTTAGGCCAATCCGGGTTTACTCATCCCCACAGGTTGGGCCTAAGCACCTGGAGATTTTAAAACGGCCCATGTAGCCCTGTTCCTTTTTCCTGTGTAGTGGTTTAATCAGTTTCACTCGTGCAAACTTTGGTTTCTGTGCTGCTACCGTGAGGTGCAGTGAGTGACCTTTTGTTGTTTGGGCATGCTGTTTTACC
Source organism: Ambystoma mexicanum (assembly GCF_040938575.1). Lineage (NCBI taxonomy): Eukaryota > Metazoa > Chordata > Amphibia > Caudata > Ambystomatidae > Ambystoma > Ambystoma mexicanum. The sequence continues at coordinate 511,025,212 of NC_090932.1, read as the reverse complement.
AGCACATGTAGTGGGGGGGAAAGACTGGGGCCCTCTCAACTACCACACCCCACCTCTGTGGCAGTACTGGCTCTGGTGGAAACCATGGTACGCCTGCTGCCCCAGGTCGAGCAGAGTCCCTATTCCCACCTGACTGGGCCATGACCCTGACCATGTCACAGCAGGAAGAAATGGGAAGCTGCTTACAAGATGGTTAAAAACGTTGTAATTCTTACGAACAACGCCCTTATCCTGGAACCACAAGCCAAAGCACTGGTCAGAACCCTTTTCCCACTAAAGATTTTACTAACACATCATGGCATACTTGTCGCCCCCACAGAACCGCTCCTGCACCATCAAGATTGCACAATGCCAATGGCCTCTGTGTAGGCCTTCCAGACTACCTTTTGATTCGCTTCCACGGAGCACAAATGCAAAAGCCAGACTCCTGCTGAGACTAAACTGAACATGTTGGCACTTCAGACGCTGCATTGTTTTCTGGCCAAACTCAGGATCAAATACATGACCCTCTGCATTACCCACTGTGCTTTGCGAGAGAAGGAAAAAATAACCCCAAAGAAGCTTCCGAAAACAGGGCAGAGGCAAGACTCTATCATCAAACTTGGTAGCCTTAGTGACACACACGCAGCACAATAGCAAACGCCAAGAAAACACCCCACTCGCTGTTATGGACTTTGACGTCTGGAAGACCATGTCAAGAAAACACTGCATTCAGGAGGACCACCAGACTTTATGGGGCAGGCTGAAAATCTGGCTGTTTCCATAGGGCGTATGAAGGAAACAATGACATTATTGGTACCCCATGAGAGGCCGGGGCTGACTCAAAGATCATACACACCCTAACTCTACCACAACCATCCACTCCACAACAACCACACTCACATAAATACCTCAGCCTGAACAGCCCAGCAACAGAAAAAAGCACTGTATGCCTCACTCAAATCCCCGTGAAATCAGAAAATTCAGATAGCTAAAAAGCAACAAATAAGCTGCGCTTCCGGTTGTTACTACTTATTCAACTGGGGCACCCACAACATGCCTAGGATAATAGTACTCAACCCTGACAGGCAGCAACATGCACACGTGGGAAATTCACCCGATCCCGGTGAATTCAGCTAATTAAGAAGGAAGTAAGCTGGCGCGCGTGGCAAAGCGCTGGGATCTGGAAATTCAAGCATGTCTGAAGAGAACTTCACTGATAGATTTTGACTTTTCACATGTAAATATCAGCTGTGTGACTTGGGGTGCTTTAGACATTGCCAACTGCCAGCTTTGTTTGCTACCAGCTTCTCAATCCTCAGCACCAGTTTACAAGAAACTCCAAGGCTTCTTTGCCTGTCTCAGAATTCCCCTCTCTCTGCCACGAAAATCTATGGCCTCCCACATCAGCAAGTGGATCTGCGGTCGGTGGTGTCCGTCAAGGAGAGTTGGAAGGATGACTTGGGCTCCAACATTTATTTTATTTTATTTTTTGCATTTATGTTATGTTATGTTAAAGGTACTTAAATAGCGCACCGTCACCAACGGAATTGGTCCCCAGGCGCTCTGGCGGATCTGTAAACGAGAAGGTGGGATGAGTTAGTAAGGTGAAGAGGGAGTAGGATAGTGAGAGGAGTGGTGTACTGTTGGCAGCTTCAACTCGGTAGACACCGGGTGCTGAGCTTTGGTGCGAGTATTGTATCGGTGTCAGTCCGCGTGTGCTGTTGGTGATGCTTATGTGTTGTTGCAGCGTGGTGAAGTGCATGCAGCTTGTTGTGCGAGAGATGGTTGTGTGATTGTTTATTTTAGATGAGTATGCAGGGAGTTTGAGTTTATATTGGTTAGTGGGTTATATGACATTTAAAATGCAAGCATTCACAGTTCTGTCTAAGTGTAGCACTTGCTGACCTACATAATTCCGTCTAAGTGTGGCACTCGCTAACCTTCACAATCCTATCTAGGTTCTCAATTCTAAGTGTGGCACATGCTAACATTCAAGTTCCATCTAGGTGTGGCATATGCTAACATTCACAATCCTATCTAGCTACGGCGCAGGCTAATGTTCTCAATTCTAAATGTGGCACATTTATAAAGCGCTGACACAGCCCAAGGCCATCGAGGCGCTGTTACACGGTCACGTCTTAGTTACATACATGGGCGGTTAGGTTACATTAGCCCGCAATAACAAGACTTGTTTGTGTTTCTTTGGGTGAGAGGCTCGTTGCAATTTCCCTTCATTACTTGGATAGGTCTGAGAGTCCTAGTGTGTACAGTTTAGACAAACAGTCTGGTTTTGATGGCCTTGCGGAAGGCGAGGTGAGAGGGTTCGTTTCTGATGGAACGAGGCAGTGTGTTCCAGTGTGTAGAAGCAATGAATGGGAAGCTCGCACTTCTGCCTCTTTGTTTAATTCCTGGGACCGGCAGAAGGTTGGCATATGGTGTTCTGATGGGTCTTGCAGCTGGAGGCAGGATGACTCTGTGGGATAGGTAAGGAGGTGAGCCTGGTGGGTGCCTTAATGCGTGATGGCGAGTGTTTTCAACCAGATGCGCTGGCGGACAGGCAACCAGTGCGGGCCGCCATTTGATAATGATAGGTCAGAATATAGTGAAAATGAAAGTCAACCTCGAACTTCGTTTCACACAACAAATAATTGTGAATGACCTCTACTGGAGGCCATTCAAGATGTGAAAGGTAAGCTCCTATCATCTGAGTTTGGGTAAGAATCTAGTGATGTTAGCTTGCACATGTTCTGGGAATGCAAGCAGATAACCCGCTATTGGTGGAATGTCCACCAGGTGATTGAGCTAATGGTAAACACTGTGGTCCCAAAGACAACATTACTCTTTATGCTGGGGTCATTCCCCCCAAAGCATGCTTTTCATTCGAGGTTCAAAAATTGTTATATAGGGCCTGCATTATGCAAAAAAGCAGGTCCTGGGGGCATGGAAGAGTGTCAGCAAATCTCAGAGTGAGGTTTGGGTTCATAGAATGATGTCTCTCTCTGCGAAGGAGAAAGTGTGCATCACCTGGAAAGAGTGCCAGGAATCCTGATCTTCTTCTGTCTCTTCGCTCACCTGCTTGGACTTGGATGACTTCTTCTTTGCAGTGACAGGCTTCTTCTTCTTTTTAGACGTATGGGTCTCGTGTAGATACGAACAAGTCTCCCCCGACGCCACCCTGCAGGCAAGCTAGTGTCCGGGGCCACTGCTCAGAATAGAGACGTAGATCCCAGGAATTCCAGGGAAGATTCCAGGAAGGGTAGATCCGGAGTCCAGGAAAAACGGCACAACAAGAAGAATGGCGCAGCTTGGGGACTGAAGCCGTTCAGATGCACGGAGTAGCGAGAGACAAGGAAGAGGTAGAATAGGTCAGGAAGGCACAGAGAACGGAGCCAGCTGTGCAAGGAAGCGATGCCGGGAGGCTGACAGCAGACTAGAGCTAAAAACCAGGAGAGAAGCCACAAACAGTAGCATGGAGCACGGACAAGCCGAGAGTTGAGATGCTCCGAGTCTAGGAGATGCTGCGCATTTCAATGATGTTGCTTGCATGCATTCAGAAGCTGATCTGCATGTTCAGCATGTCCTCCGGTGGTGGCCGCCATCTTGGGGGAAAAAATGGATGGAGGCTACAATACGGTGCCGAAGCGACCAGGAGGTCCATAAGGGGTGAAAACAGAGATTCATGACAGCATGCCACCTTCTAAAACCTGTTCCCCGGGCTTGCCCAGATGAATCCAATGGAATTGCCTAAGTAGGCAGGGGTATTGACGTTGGTAGCCGGTTCCCATGTTCGATCGCTGGGAGGATATCCTTTCCACTCCACCAGATATTGCAGGTGTCCACGTCTGTACCGTGAATCACATATCCTGGAAACCTCAAATTCCAGCTGGTCGTTGACGAGTAGAGGAGGAGGACGAGGAGCAGTCTTGGCAAATAGATGGTAGGGTTTTAGAAGGGACGAATGAAAGACCGTGTGTATCCTGTTCCACGATGCCGGGAGAGGGAAATGGAATGCCACTGGGTTAACAATCTTTGTTACTGTAAATGGTCCGTAGTATCTTGGAGCCATTTTGTTGGGTCTCAAATGTCTGGGTAGATATCGGGAAGACAGCCAGACTTTATCTCCCAGGTTGTAGGGTGGAGAAGGACAGCGTTTAGCATCAGCATGTTTCTTTATATCTGTTCTGGCCTTCATTAGGTGTTCTTTAACGTTCTTGTGAGTAGACACTAATTGAGTTATCCAAGAGTTAACGGACGGAGCTGGACTTGGGGCAGGTGTAACCGTTGGCAGGACAGACGGGTGGAATCCTTGAGTCCAGAAAAAGGGGCTGGTCTTCGTTGTGGAATGGTCGGAGTTATTGTAGGTGAATTCCGCCACTGGAATTAAGATCGACCAGTCATCCTGTACCTCGGTTGCGAAGCATCGCAGATACTGTTCCAGGGTTTGATTGGCCCTTTCTGTAATTCCATTGGTCTGAGGGTGGTAACCAGAAGACAAGGCACGTTGAATTCCCAACAGGCGGCATAGATGTTTCCAAAATCTCGAAGTGTTGAGGCCCACGATCCGAAATGATTTTGGTAGGCAGTCAGTGTAATCGGAAGATTTCCGCTACAAAGACATCTGCCATCTCTCGTGCCGAAGGAAGCTTGGTCAGAGGGGTGAAATGTGCCATGTGGGGAAAAAGGTTGATAGTGACCATAATGGCTGTATGTCTTTTAGATGGAGGAAGATCCACTATGAAGTCTGTGGCAATCATCTACCAGGGTCGAGACGGCAGTTCTGGCTGGAGTAAGAGGCCTGCCGGTCTTCGATTGTCAGATTTATTCTGATTACAGACTGTGCATGCCTGGATGTACTGTTTAACATCGTCGATAATTTTTGGCAACCAGAAAGTCCTCTGCAGCGTTTGAAGGGTGGTCCTGGGTCCACAATGTCTGGAGAAGAAAGTGTCATGGCAAAGGTGAATGACTTTGTTTCTTACGGCCTCTGCGGGGACGACCAAACCCGCATCTCTAAAGAGGTAGCCATCCCTGGTCGACAAGGCCCCCGGATTAGTCTTAATATACTCCTTCCACAAGGCAGAACTTTGGGTTTCTGACCTTATACTTTCCAAGAGTGAGTTGACTTGGGCAATAAACACTGTGTCCGGAAACATCCTGGAGAAGGGCCGAGTTGCATCTGGTGTGTAATCCGGCCGCCTGGACAAGGCATTGGCGGTGATATTGGATGTTCCGGGTACGTGTTGTATGTGAAACTGGTAATGAGCGAAGAAGAATGTCCAACGTGCCGGTCGGCTGTTCCTGCATTCCATGGATTGTAGAACCTGCAGATTCCTGTAGTCGGTTCGTACTTGAACTAGATGTCTGGCTTCTCGGAGAAGATGGAGCTATTTCGTAAAGGCCTGACGAATTGCCAGAAGTTCCTTTTCCAGGACTGAATAGTGTATCTCACTGGGGCTCAACGTCCGGGATAGGTAAGCGACGGGATGTTCGTGGTTATCCTCTAGCTCCTGTTTCAAGACAGCCCTAATGGTGTATTCTGAAGCATCCATTTCTACTAGGAAGGGGTTAGTGATGTCAGGTTGAGCTAGGATGGGCCCCTGAGTGAACTTTCTGCGCTCAGAAACCTCTGGGTATTAAGCGTGTTATAAATAACCTATCATATCGTAACTTGTTCTTTAAGGTCTGAAAGGCGGTCTCTTGCGACAACGACCAGTGAAAGGGTGTGTCTTTCTTCAATAGGGCCACAATTGGATGAACAATGGTCGAAAAGGCAGCGATTAACTTTCTGTGGAGGTTTGCGAGGCCCAAAAAGGACTGGACTTGTTTCACCGAGGTGGGAGCAGGCCAGGAGGTTATAGCATCAACCTTGGTAGGATCCATAGCCACTCCTTTCGGACTTGTGATGAATCCCAAGTAGCGCACAGTGGATATATGAAAATTCATTTCTCGGGTTTGGCTTACAGATGGTGCTCCCTTAACCGCTGTAGAACCAAAGTGACATGTTCTGGATGTGAGGCTAGGTCGCTGGAATACACCAGGAAATCATCTAAATAGACAATCACGAACTGAAACTGCATGTCAGAGAACACACGGTCCATAAAACACTGGAAAACAGCAGGGGCGTTAGCAAGGCCAACCGGCATCACCAGGTATTCATAGAGACCGAAAGGCGTTCTAAAGGCGGTCTTCCATTCATCGCCTTCTTTTATGCGGATCAGGTGGTATGCGCCTCGTAATTCCAACTTGGTAAACAGTCCTGCACCACGCAGTGCTTCCAGGATGTCAGATATGAGTGGCAAAGGATACCGGTTTTTGGTGGTACACTGAATCAGTCCTCGATAATCCAGGCATGGTCGGAGCTCCTTGGTGTCTTTCTTAGGTACAAAAAATAGAGAGGCCCCTGCCGGTGAGGTAGAAGGGCAGATGGTTCCATTTGCTAGATTGGTGTCCAGGTATTCTCGGAGAGCCTTTTCTCGTGTTCTTAAAGGATAAACATTCTCCCAAAGGGTATCACTGCATCCTCGGCTGTATCTATGGTGCATTCCTCGGGTCTGTGAGAGGCAAAGTCTGCACTATCGCTGTAGAGAAAACATCAGAGAAATGATGATAGGCTTTAGGGACCTGTTTGACATTTGGTGCAGATAGTGGTTTGTTTTCATATTGTTTGCTGTTGGTAGTTAGCATGAGCTGGGCTTCCTGGGATAAGCAATGGGATAGACTAAACTTGGATCCTAGGAACGGCGATCCTGCCGCCCAGTTGATGTAGGGGTTATGTCTTTGTAGCCAAGGCATGCCCAAAACCACTGGGTAATGGGCCGCCTTTATGATGTCAAATTATATTATCTCCTGATGACTGTGGAGGGAAAGCAGTAGTTTCGTTGTTTGTTGGGTTATGGGTCCGGAAGACAATGCATTCCCATCTATTCCTTCCACGCCTTGAATCACATCCTTGGGTTCCCTGGGTATCAGGTGTTGTTGAGCCCACTCATCGTCAAGAAAAATGCCCAGGGCTCCACAATCCACCAGGGCCAGGACCGGATGTGTCACCTTGTCGTTTAAGGTCAAGGTCACTTGTAACATCACCAAAGTGGTCTTCATGGACGGATCTGAAGAGCTCGAAGGAGCAGAGCAGGTGTCTGTCTCCTGAAGCTGGGCTCCGTTCAGGATTGGGAGCTGGCGTTTCCCGAACGTCTTGGTGGGGCGATCAGGCAGTTCCTTACCAGGTGCTTGTCGGATGCACAATACATACAGAGACCGCTGTTGATCCTGCAAGTCCTTTCTTGTGAAGTCAAAGGTCCCTGCAGAGCACCCGAATGCATGAGTTCAGGCTCTGTTGAAGAAGACTGAGGGGGCTCCCGAGAACTCGGATCCATGGAGAAGGCGTCTGATAGGGACTTCAAGTTTTCCTTCTCTCAGCCTTCCTTTCTTGGATCCGGAAGTCTATCTGTAAGGATAAATCCAAGAGACCCTGGAAGCAACCGGGATGGGCCACCCTTGATAGCTCGTCCTTGATCTCCTCATTGAGGCCTCGGCGGAAAAAAGAAGGTAAAACAGGCTTCAGAGGTCCAGTCGGCTTCCTTGGCTAGTTGTTTGAAGCGGGTCACATAGTTCAGCATGCCTTGGCTGCCTTGTTGGAACTCCAACAGCTTATCCTGGGCAGAGAACACCTGCTCAGGACGGATGAACATGGCCTTAAAGGCTGCAATAAACCCATCATACTTATCCAGCAATGGGTCACTGGCAGAGACCAAGGGCGTAGCCGGCTAAATGATGTATCACAAACCCGACCTTAGCCCTATGGGTGGAGAAATAGTAGGGCTTGAATGTGAAGTGACCCAAACAGGAATCAAGGAAGGAGCGTAGAGTCTTGAGTGCACCGTCGTATTTATCGACAATGCCACCCAGTGAAGTGCTTTCCTGATATGCGGAGTCTCTGGACAGCATGAGCTGTTTTAAGGCTGTATTTTCTGCCTTAAGATTCTGGATTTCCTAGACAATTCCTGCATGCTGCGCAGGAGGTCCTGAAGTGTATTTTCCAGCCCGGGGCTTGTGAGAATTTGTGGGCATCTCAAACTGTCAGCATCCTGATCTTCTTCTGACTCCTGGCCCACCTGCTTGGACTTGGATGACTTCTTCTTCGCAGTGACAGGCTTCTCTTTTTTAGATGTACGGGTCTCTTGTAGATACGGACGAGTCTCCCCAGTCCCCAGACGCCACCCTGCTGGTGAATCTAGGCAGGCTAGCGTCTGGGGCCACTGTTCAGAATGGAGACGTAGTTCCAGGGAATTCCAGGGACGATTCCAGGAAGGGTAGATACAGAGTCCAGGAAGAATGGCACAAGAAGAACGGCGCCACTTCGGGGTTGAAGCCGTGCAGATGCACAGAGTAGCGAGAGACAAGGAAGAGGTAGAATAGGTCAGGAAGGCACAGAGAACGGAGCCGGCTACACAAGGAAGCGAAGCGGGAGGCTGACAGCAGACTAGGGCTAACAAGCAGGAGAGAAGGCACATACAGTAGCGCTGAGCACGGACACGCCGAGTGTTGGGACACGCCGAGTTTAGGAGATGCAGCGCATTTCAATGATGTTGCTCGCGTGCATTCAGAAGCTGGTCTGCATGTTCAGCATGTCCTCTGGTGGTGACCGCCATCTTGGGGGGAAAATCAGGGCTACAATACAGTGCTGAAGCGACCAGAAGGTCCAGAAGGGGCGAAAATGGAGATTCGTGACAGCCAGCAAATCTCAGAGTGAAGATTGGATTCATGGGAAGCTGTTTCTCTCTGCCAAGGAGAAAACCGCCTTCACCTGGGAAGATTATCAGCAAATCTCAGAGTGAAGATTGGGTTCATGGGATTATGTCTCTCTCTGCGAAGGAGAAAGTCACCCTTGCCTGGGAAGAGTTTCAGCAAATCTCAGAGCTAAGATTGGATTCATGGGATGATGTCTCTCTCTGTGAAGGAGAAAGTTGCCTTCGCCTGGATAGGGTGTCAGCAAATCTCAGAGCGTAGATTGGATTCATGGGATGATGTCTCTCTCTGCAAAGAAGAAAGTCATGCTCACCTCGAAAGAGTGTCAGCATATCTCAGAACGAAGATTGGATCCATGGGAGGATATCTCACTCTGCGAAGGAGAAAGTTGCCCTTGCCAGGACAGTGTCCTCTGATGGCTCGGCATGAATCTAGGTTATGTATGTTTAATGATCTGTATCTGTAATGGATAGAACATGGTAGAATTGAGTAAATATTGTCTCCCCACCTCACTGTTCATCTTGTTCTTATGAATTGTTTGAAATCTTGTGTAACTGATGTACTTCTTTTGAGTATGATAAATTCAGTGAGAATTTGACCCAAAAAAAAGAGAAAAGGAAAAATGCCTTGTGGACCTACTTATTGGCAGGCTCAAGAGTCTAAGGTCTCATGAAACACCTGTTCAAGGACATCCTCCACATTGTTTACTTCCAATGTAGCATATTGATACATGCCACCACTTTGTTGGCCCCAATGAATCTCTCGGAGCTGTGAAAAACCAGAGGGTGTTTCACTGCCTAGACCCCGAGGATCACTTACTCACGTGGCCAGGGCACAGCCATTGCCTTTGGATCCAGACCCTGGCGAGGCATGGTATCCTCCCTTTCCAAATACCCCTTGCCCATCCTATTTTATAGGATATTCCAACTTCCCAGGCCCCCCTTTCCTACACAAACACTGAGCCGAGGAAGAGGAGGTCTGAGGCTAAAAGGAGTACCAGCCATGCAATACATTGGACATGTCCCACTAATAAGATCAGGCAGGGTCAGGAACTTGATCCTAATTACATACAGCTGGTACCTATTAGCTCTCCCCACATAGTTAAAAGGTGGAACAATTAAACACACTCTGGGCAAGGTGATGCATGAGAAGGAGCAGTTCTTCCAGGTGGAGCAGAGCGACAGGCCGAGGGATGGAACTGAGGTACAGAGAAACCTTTGACACCCTGGCAAGATATCGTTACCTCCTAAGGTCCTTGAAGGTTGCGCAAGGAAGACCAGATAGAGAGAAGGGCCAAACTTCTTTTTGTATTTCAAGAATATCAGCCACCCTCTTGGATGAACGGCAGAGTTGGAGAGGTGCAGTGATATCAGCCTTGACTTCAGGATCAAAGCCGCGACAGACAAAAATGAATTAACACAGCCAGTGAGTTGGTGAAAGCAATGGAAGTCCGGTCTGTGTTAAATGAAACTTGATGGCACAGTATCCGATAAATGAAGGTTACGCATGTGCTGACAAGACACGAGAGAAAGCAAAGCATTGTTAAGAACTGTAAAGATACAAAGTGACAGAGTGGTCTGGCGAAAGACGATTGCCCAATCAAACGTCTCTGTGAAATGTCTGTTGCCGTAGAAGCGACGGGAAGAGAACGAAACTGAGATGTGAGATTTGAACTGTTGTTAGGTTTGATCCCGGCAGAGGGAAACCTGGATGTGAGAGATGTCTTTGAACTGTTAGGTTTGATCCCAGTAGAGGGAGACTTGGATGTGAGAGATATCTTTGAACTTTTAAATATGAACTGTGCTCGAAACTACATTTACCAAGAGGCCCTGGTGTAGGAGAGGAAAAGTGACGTTTGAGGAAAGAAGGTCAAAGTGTTCATGCTGCGGTAAGAGCAAAAGCCTTGCAGTTTCTCAATTCTTCGACAGAGCAAGGAAAATGAAAGGAGGCTTCAGCCGACGGAGGGAAGCATGTGAAGGTTTGATTGAAGCTTGGGGAATGGAACCCCCACAAATTGTGATTGAAACATTTGAGCCAGGTGGAGGGAAACCTGTGCTGAATTGTGGTAACCAGAAGGAAAAAAACTTTTACGTGGAAGGCCAAGTTGGCCCTGGTCCATGAAACAAACTGCATCCTTGTGTCCGAAGCCAGAGTGTGTTGCAAGGTGTGCAACCTTACCCTGTACTACAAAACATGGGGAAGGGAGTTTACTCAGCCATACTGACATTTCTTTTAAACATTGATTTTCTTTTTGCATTACACATTCCCTTTACACATTTATTGTATTAGAAAGAGGGAAGGCATTAGATTTATTAGTAAAAAACATTTTATTTTGACTAAGGACTGACTAGGACTATAGTTTCTTTTTGTTTGATGGTCGAGAATACTCCCATCTTAGTTATAGCGCAAGATGGGAGTTTTCCAACCTCTTTCAAACCATCAGTAAAGGTTTTGAAATGTGCGCTCTTGTGTCAGTGGCTACTTGTGATACCATGCCTCCCTTATGGTGTCAGGGGTGGGATACAACTCGATTGAAACAAGTTGGAGAACCCTAAAATTTCAGAAACTTAGTAACCGAGCCTCGGATCCCACTACCACTACAAAAGTTGAAAGCCCATATTGTTTATTGTTATACCTGCCCAAAGGAGAACAACAAATGGTTGAAATAGACAGTAATGACCGGATATATAGTATAAAAGGAACTCTGTTCTCCCAAATACACATCCCTGTCATCCAGCAAGACCCATCTTTTCAGTCTCAGGTTTTAATGGACACCCTGCCTCCCTCTAATTACCAGATACAACAGTGAGTTCGGCTAGTCCTAAAAATAAGACCATTCCGGGTCTTTATTAGGCCTGGGGCATTGAGTTGCCGCTTTTATGGAAAGATTTCTCTTTAATGTGGAATCACCTTCTGATTCTGGCATATCGGGTGTAAACCCTGGTACTCAGGGATCCCCACCTCAATCGGAATCATGCACTGAGGGATTCAAGTTTGCTTAAACCTCCTCCGGGGGAAAAAAGACCACCTTCTTTTCAGGATCTGGGGTAAGTCAGAAAGAACCCTCATACATCATGGGAATATTGTCTCAACTGAAGATGTGCTAGCACAGTGGGCCGCCCATCAGATACAAGCAGAAAGCTGTCTCCAATCAAGCTTAGAGCAGCTAGTTGCATTACAAACAAAACCCCTATCACCTCATTCATACTGCAACCCTATCAAGATGGAGAAGATTTGGGGAATGTATTTCAGAATTTTGTTCTACTGGCACAGCAGTTTGGATGGGCTGAGAACCTTGAAATCTGTTATTTGGGACCACTATTGAAGGGGAAATCGCAAACTTCATATCAGTTACTTAATCCCCCAGCAGATGCCACTTTTGCATCTATTAAAGAGGGACTCATAAAAAGGGTAGGTCAAACCAGACACTTCTATAGACAAAAGCTAAGAAGTATCCAACTAAATCCAGGAGAAACCCCTTTTGAATGAGAAAAGCAGATTAAAAACACCATATCTTTATGGGTAGCCAAAAAGACTCTGGCCAAACTGATAAAGATGCTAACTTTGGAACAGTTTATTTCATTCTTTGCCTCCCTATATACAAAAGGCAGTGTTGCAATTTAACAAACCAAGCCTACCCATTCAGACTGCTTAGAATCAATCGGAGGCTATGAAATACTTCCATCCCCTACATAAGAACGAGGATAGAAAAGATCACAAGACTCCCTACCGCCCTACCCCACATATATCAGAATGAGGGGGAAACCTTTCTAAGACCAGAGAATGGATGATGAAAGAAAAACCAGAACTAAGAAAACTAGAGCCTAGAATCAGCGAAGAGACAAGGATAGGAGAGTTTAACGGGGATAAGCCTCAACCACCAACCTGTTTTTCATGCAAGGAGACTGATCATATAGCTAGACACTGTCCACAAAATGAAAAGGAAGAACCCTTGGAAATAGAATTCCTGAAAGTGGAGGAATGGGAATATCCAGAAGAAGATTTAGAATCAGTTAGCATATGCTTGTGGCAGTCACCAATGGAATTTAATTATGAGAAGGCTTTTGCGAATGGGAGGATTGTAAATGCTTTAATAGACTCTGGCAGTAGACAGACCGCAATGAGATCAGATCTAGTTATGCTGGAAGACCTTAAGAACTCAGCCCCAGTTAGGGTTACCTGCGCATATGGGAATAATGAAATCCACCCAATAATACCCATCTATATTAGTATTAGAGGAGAACAAACGCTTATTTCCACCGCCATCATCCTGCGACTCATAGAAAAAGTTATCATAGGAAGAGATTTCTGCAATTCTATACCTTTTTTCAGGACATTCCACCTCCACATGATCAATCTTCAGCTCACACCCAGTTGCAATCTGAGTTTTATTCCTACACCTCTCCCATATGGGATTGATCAGAAACAAACTCCCAAAACAATATAACACCCCGAGATCCCACAACCAAATCTAGTAGGGAAAACCCAGATGAGCAACCGACTCAGTCAGACTTCATGAGCTATTAAAGGGGACTACCATTACACCCCAGCTTGCATCCGGAAATGGAAGTAAACTTAATAGTATGTAATGGTCCCTGGATTCCCCTTCTACCTGTTCTCTTCACAACCCTAAGGAAGGGACACCCCGGAATAGAACAGGATCATCCACATTGCATAGGGTAAGGGTATGTGAAAAAACAGAGGCCTGGACCAGGGGATCCCTTGCTCAGTTGGCAAGGGCAGGCCATCACCTTTGGATCCAGACCCTGGGGGAGTAACACCCGATGTCAAGACAATGTATCCCTCTTTCCAACTACCTCTGTCCCATCCTATTTTATAGGATATTCCAACTTCCCAGACCTCCCCCTTTTCCTACACAAATACTGAGCCATGGAAGAGGAGGACAAAAGGACCACCCATGCAATACATTGGACATGCCCGACTAATAAGATCAGACATGGTCAGGCACTTGATCTTAATTACATACACCTGGTACCTATTAGCTCTCCCCACATGGTTAAAAGGTGGAACATTGAGACACACTCTGGGCAAGGCGATGCAGGAGAAGGAGCAGTTCATCCAGGTTTCTTCCAGGGTGACAGCAAACCAGGCGGAGCATAGCGACAGGCCGAGGGACAGAACCGACGTATGGCAAAACCTTGGACACCCCGGCAAGAGATCGTTAACTCCGAAGGGCCTTGAAGTTTACGCAGGGAAGCCCAGCTAGCTAGAGAGAAGAGACAAACCTCTTTTGTGTTTTAAGGATACCAGCCACTTTCCCGGGTAAACGGCAGAGTTGGGGAGGTGCAGCAGCAGTTGTGGTATCATCTTTGACTTCAGGATCAAAGCTGTTAAAGACAAAAATGTATTAACACAGCTGGTGAGTTGATGAAAGCAATGAAAGTCCAGTCTGTGTTAAATGAAACTTGATAGCAACAGTATCCGTTGAATGAAGGATGCGCGTGTGCCGATAAGACGCGAGAGAAAGCAAAGCATTGTAAAGAACTGTAAATGAAAGATAAAACGTAACAGAGTTGTTCGGCGGAAGAAGGTTGCCCAATCGAACGTCTCTGTTAAATGTCTGATGCCGTAGAAGCAGTGGGAAGAGAAAGAAACTGACATGCATGATTTGAACTGTTGTTAAGTTTGATCCCGGTAGAGGGAGACCTGGATGTGAGAGATGTCTTTGAACTGTTAGGTTTGATCCCGGCAGAGGGAAACCTGGATGTGAGAGATATCTTTGAACTTTGAAATAAGAACTGTGCTCGAAACTACATTTACCAAGAGGCCTTGGTGCAGGAGAGGGAAAGTTGAAAGAAGGTTGAAGTGGTCATGCCAAGGTATGAGTAAAAGCCTTGCAGTTTCGAAAGTCTTCGACAGCGGAAGGAAAGTGAAAAGGTGCTTGAGCCCAATGGAGGGAATTCTATGAAGGTGTGATTGAAGCTTTGGAAAAGGAACCCCCACAAATTGTGTTTGAAATGTTTGAGCCTGGCACGGGGAAACCTGTGCTGAATTTTGGTAACCAGAAGGAAACTAACTTTTGTTGAACTGTAACTAGTGACTTTTCGTGGAAGGCCAAGTGGGCCCTAGTCCACGAAACAAACTGCATCCTTGTGTCCGAAGCCAGAGTGTGTCACAAGGTCCAAGTGTGCCACCTTACCCCATGCTACAAAACGTGGGGAAGTGCGTTTACTCAGGCATACTGACATTTATTTTTAACGCTAATTTTACTTTTTGCATTACACATTCTCTTTACACATTTATTGTGTTAGGAAGAGGACAGGCATTAGGTTAATTAGTATAGGCCTTTTTATTTGGATTAAGGACTGACTAGGACTGTATTTTCTTTTTGTTTGATGGTCGAGAATACTCCCATTTTAGTTATAGGGCAAGATAGTAGTTTTCCAACCCCCTTTAAACCATCAATAAAGGTTTTGAAACTTGCAGCTCTTGTGTCAGTGTCTACTTGTGATACCATGCCTCTTTCACAGAGCAAATGGCAAATGCCATTTAAATTGGGCAAGCAATTGCCACATTTATTGGAGATACCGTATTTTCATCCAGTATTCACAGAAAGGAATAGAAAACTTAAAGTTCACAACATAAATTACAAAAGGCAGACACTGAAAACCATGTCATTCAAGTACAATCAAAATGTTTACATACTTGTCAGCGTAATCTTTGATTTGCAGACTTAATATTGTACATGGAACTCTTAATGACTAAATTAAATTGTTCATATTACCTCTAAACTCCAATAATAGGATTCCTCTTCAGCACTGAACAACATCTCCAAGTGACCTCTCAATCTAGCACTCTTGCAGAACACACACAGACACCATGCACACATGGCTGCTTAATATCCACGAGCACAACCCCACCACATTCATATTGGTGGAGCCAATCAGCGCTTATATTGCAATGTATGGCACATCTTTTGTTCGGATGTATGTTAAAAGAACCTAGACAAAAAGCTCAAATAGCAAAATACTGAGGACCACTCTGGTGGATTTTGCAAATTCTTTTTTTTCTTTGTCCTCTGCATTGTTTCTTACATGCGGGTGACACCCCTGCAGCCCCAAACCTGAAAATACCAAAGTAGGAGAGAGGGGGACATCCTCACAACCCCACCTCACCTATCCCAGTATTTTCAGACTCGGTCATTTTTACCTATGCCGAAAGCGGCAAAACCGCATCTACGACCATCTAGAAACAATAGTATAATCTCATAGAACTTGGAGTTTTCACTTTGCATGAAAAATATAACCAAATGTGACAGCCACACACCACTAACACACCACTAACAAACACACCAGCACTCAAGGCTTGGGTACTTATGTCCTGTAGTCATCTACACTTCAGAGTTCACACCTGCTTCCGCATCTACGCCACTAACCGCTCAAACTTGCATTCAACAAGGCTGCCAAAATGGCAGAGATGCTCTATAGAAGAGAACCTTCCATTACATTGCCTTATATTGCAACACAGATCACCGCGGGTCTGGATAACATTCCTATGCCCAGACACCTCTGCAATGGGACACATGCCAGATTGCCTCATAAATCTCCGGGAGCATATAAGAAGCCTGTCCATGGCAGTGTTACTCCTACGGTTAGATGAGATCCCTATGCATTACCAATAATCTAGAAAACGCCTCGTTTGCAGCATATTCGCAAGGCTGATGCAAGAAAACCTTTCCATCCTTGAAAGCAAGAGAATGCCTTGGCAGTACAGTTTGGAGATACTTGTGGACTCATTCAGAATGGATGTGACCAAGCAGTTTGGGCTGGACTGCCCCTTTTGGGGGTGGGACCAAGTCTGATTTGCAAATGGTCTTTCCGCTTTTGTAATCGCTTGGCAGGCGGAGAACGATGGTCTGGAGGGTTGCCCGGAGCAATGCCAGAGGTTAAGATTAATTCTAAACCTTCCGGTTATCAACTCTTTTGTTTTGCTGTGGTCACCCCAAATGATACGGATATGCCCAGAGATGGGTCCCATGCCTGCTGGGCCTAGAGACCATTGCTTCTCCTCACTGATGACCTCTAATGAGGCCAAAATATGTCTGTGGAGGCTTGTGGTCTCATGCAGAAGGATGTGACCAATCAATTCAGACTGAACTGCCCCTTTTGGGGTGGGACCAGGCCTGATTTGCATATGTTATTTCTCCCTTTGTAATGTCTTCACAGGCGAAGAACGATGGTTTGGAGTGTTACCCAAAACAATGCCAGAAGTTACGATTAATTCTAAATCTTGCAGCAATCACATCTTTTGTTTTGCTGTTAACAGTACAATCAATCCTGATCACCACCCAGATGTAGGAGAAGGCCCTGTATCAGTGGTCGAAGTGAGCGGGAGTGGTCGGGAGCGGTGCTCCTCTACTTTTTTTAATTACGTTTTACTGTTCCTATGCTTTTACTTTAAAAATAAACCATTCCGGAACAGTTTCGTTTTAAAATAAAAGTGTAGGAAGACGTTGAAACTTGCACTTTCAGCGCACTGCACTGAACCTTCCCTTAAACAGCAGGTTAATGTGTTTGGGGGTTTGTATTGTGTGTGCGATGGGGCGTGGTGATAGGGTTTGTGGAGAGTGGTGGCAGGCCAGCAGGGAACATAATTCCACTACTTCTTTTTGTACACTTTGACCACTGCCCTGCATCAGCTGAACTCCATAGGGACACAAGGAACAAAGCACCTATGTGCATGGCCTCAAATACCCAACCTTGCAAACCACTAACCAACTCATCATGCATCCTAAATCAACCTTATACTAAATACATCAACCAACAGTCAGACACAGTGAAGCGGACCGACCACTAGAACAGTGCCCTTTTGAACATTACTCTTCAACTTGGTAGTAAGAATTGGAGCATAACACCACGGTACACTATGGCAACACGGCATGTGCCCTAATCCAATACACCTAGGAATTCAGTCAGGGGTCCAAATGTCAAGTTGCAAGCTCCTAGCCAGGCATCAAAAGTCACTTGTCCCCTCAGTTCTCACATGCACACAGCACAGAATGTGATATTCACCCAGACTCAATTCTCACTTGCCAATTACTAGTGGCTAGAGCACATATTGAGGCCTGATCTCAATAGCACACTGAGTACTTCCGGCCTACACACAACACCAGGCCAAGTCCTGCATCTCACCTTTTCCTCTGCTCCCACTACCTACAACCCTTTGGCCCTCTATTGCAGACACAGCACCATGAAGCTGCCAGAACGGCAGAAGTCACACTATACAAGGCCCAATAATATTACATCACATCAGGGAGCTGTGTGCATATACTTTGGTGGGTTGCAGCTCGGATGCCAATTGCAGTTGGTGGAACCTCCATTCAGGTAAAATATGAATGATGTTCCTGTATGATGGAACTTATGGTCAGCCTGCTGACGCTGACCTGGCGTCTAGGTGGAATGCATTCCTGTGCTGCTACACCCTTTGAGTGATATAGACAACAATGTGTTTTCCCCCCTGGATGACATGGTGGTCCTTATGCTTCGACATCCACCTGGAACCTTCTCATGGAAAGGCCACTGCCTCAACCACACCTGTTTGTGCCCCTGACATAGCACATTACGGCATAATGGTTAGATCTGTCACCATTTTGAAAGCTGCATCCCCTGGTGGGACGTTCCTGCAATGTGTTCGAACTTCCTCTGCGAACAGCACCTGCCAAGGACATTAGGAATCCCTGTTGACACACAATGTACCCTTTTCCCCTTGTTAGCAGACATGGTCTATTTTACTCTCACATGCCATACTTTTGAAACCCACCGTAACATTGATGGTGTTTGCTAAACATAAACCGATGTTCCATTCAGACTCTCATGACTCCAATGAGGGTGGTAGTCTGCATCCTGGAAAGCTGTCCGTCTTTAGTTGATATAGCTATGTAGAAAGGAGCAGTGCCCTAAAAGACAAAGACCATTTTTTGGAGTAACAGTCATGCTTTTGAGCTAATTTGCATACCCACGGTTCCTCCCACAGTGCATTGCTCAGTGGCTCCGCCCCAGAGGATAACTTCCAGTATTGGCTTGTATGTGGCACTGTGGCATGTGCACGTGTTAGTTGAAATGCCCAATTCTTCTCACATTTCAGGTAGAAGAGTTTTTCATGTTTTTTTTTAAACCCACAATAACGTGGTGTTGTGCTTGCTAAACATACCTCAATGCGGCATTCACAGTGCTGTCAGACTACACAACAATGATTATCCCTAATGAAGGTGGGTGTAATGTGTATGCAGTTGTCGTCATTCTTGAGGGCTGTCTGTTTTGGGTTAATAAAACTATGCATAAAATAACACTGCACTATAAGACAAATACAATTTTCTAGCGTTAAAAGCATTATTTTTGGTAAATGTGCTTATCTACGGTGCATTGCTCCGTGGTTCTAAACTGAAGCTGAACTTCTAGTGATGGCTACCAGGTGGCGCTGTGCTGTGCATTGCATGTTAGTTCAAATGCTGTAATCTACTCTCCCTTTCCATCCCCGACAAACTTTTGTGGCTGCACCGAACGGTATACTAACTGCACGACCCTTTCCCTCTCTGCTGTGGCAATACACCTACATGACACTGCCTTGGTGCATATGCTAACCCATTCTCAACATGTCGCAGTATCTAGTGCATTGTAGTAGCAGCAGACATCCTCAAGATGGCGCCTGCCTCTTAATAGCTGTTTGACTAGAACTAGAGCATGCAAGGTTTGATTATCGGAAAGAACACCTTCTAAAAATCTGCAGTACTATGAAAGTCCTGCGTATACAATTGTTGGACTTTATTTGAGTTCCTGTATTGTGGTGTTTTGTATTCTGGTGATGTCTACATTGAAAAAATAAAAGACATACATTTACTATATTGTGAGCTCTTCAAAGGTGTAGATTAACACCTTTAAGCCAAGGCACTTCACCTATTTGAGTTTGAAAACAAGCAGCTACGTGGCCACACAACTATTCTACTCAAAGCTGGTATGCTACAGATAGCCTTTCTCACTGGAATAAGTAGACAACGCGCACCCTGACACGACCCGCACAAGCAACACGCTTCTAGCTGGCTGTTTAAAGAGACTGTTCTAGTGTTTAGGGGTATAGCTTGATATGTGGGGTGACCAGCCACAGAACAGAAGTGAATAATTATTTACCAAACCTCCAGGTAAACCAGTCACCTTTCCACAAGATACACTCACTATACAGAATACTGCAAACATTTACATATCATATGATATAATGGGTTATTTATAACGCGCTTAATACCCAGAGGTTTCTACGCGCGGACCCGGGGATAGATCCTGTGTTGCTCCGTGTCGTTTTACTTCCAAGGCGAGCACGTTGCCCCTAAGCTATCCTCCCGAGACAGCCAGCCAAATATAGCCCGCTCCAAGAAGAGCACCAAGTTGAAGGAGCTTTTCATGGTCAAGTGTATCATTGGTGAGATAAAGCGATGGCTCTTAAAATTCGAAACTTCGCGGCCATGCTCAGTTACATACTATTACACGAGGGAAAAATGCAAGCAAAGACGGGGATTCCCAGCGCCAAGACAAGTGAGTGCAGTCATGTGATGCATTTAGTCCCTCGCCCAGCACATCGGCCTATTTCTCTGCAGCCTGCCCCACATAAATGTGTGCTTCTGCAATGTATTCAGTGAAGTTGCTGGTCTGTGTGTTCTGTCTCGAACTTTCCTAGAGCGCAGCGTTTCCACCTCCACAGCGCCATTTTCCTAACGCAGTCTATGCCCCCCACGGCGTGGTCCCCACTACTATAATGTACTGTCTCTCTTTAATCCTGCCCTCCATCATTACTGCTCAGCAGTCTCTTCCCCGGTGTTCTCGTTTTGTCATGCATTGAAACATGTCCTCTGTTACTGGAAGCTCGTGAGGTGTCTGCGAACTCCCATCTGGCGTATAGCCACTTGATTAAGTGCCCCACCTCTAGTCACTGGTGGTTACAGGCATGCAGCTCGTTGCTTAGCATGATGTCAATATATTTCGCAGTTCATCAATAAAACATAACTATATGTCTTGTAAACTCATTAGATGGCTTTGTAAGGTTTAAGATAAGGTTTACTTTGAAATATATACCACTGCTTATGACTAAGGCTTCCAGTTGTCCGTTTTTACTGATTTGTACACACAAATACAGACAGAAATCAGTCTGCTTTCTGTCTGTATTTATAAAAATTGAAAAACAGTTTTTTTTCTGTCTGGTTCTCTATGATGTCACTCATAGATTGCAGGCCAATCACATTGCAGATTGGCAGCATGGAGAGTGTACAACTTGTACAAAAATAGCTTTAAAGTTCTTCAAATTGGTGACAGCATATATGTTAAGGAAGCAGTAGTCACAACAGCAACTGTTGGTTGCTATGGAAAAATAGAGCTACCATTTATTTCCTATATGGCTGCATGTGTGCTTCAATAAATGCATTTTTTATTAGACTACATGAGGAAAACTACTGGTTGCAAATTATCTTTTTATATGATAACAAATAAATGTGGATAAATACAGAAAAAAGGCTCAAAAATAAATATGGATAAATACAGACGGATAGGGCAGAAAAATAAATACCATAAAACCGGACGCTTTACTTATGACCCATGCATTCCTGTAAAGACATGTGAGAACCACCCGAGCACAAGTTCCAGTGGGGGTTAAATGGTGATGTGATGGCCTGCCAGTGTAAGGTGTCACATGATATAATTCTTTGAAATTGACAACATGGCGACACCATTATTTATTGTTGTTGCTCTGCTTTGACTTTTGGATGCCTCTGTGAGCACATTGATTCCCGTCTATTTGAAGATGATGAAAGGACGGCTTTACTGTTGAAATCTCCGCTTACGTTGATTCACATGAATTAAGTCTCCAGTGCAGTCAAATCTCTAATCAACAATCTCCCCAAAAAGGTTTTAAACTGATGTCCTTACTAGCGAGATTTGCTGTGGGACAATTGAACATGTGCAGACGGTTCTGTGAGTCGACTTTGAGCATAAAAGGCCTGTTGCCAACACTCAATCTACGCCTATTTTATTTTGTCTGTTTGCACTACCCAGGGATCAGTGGCGTAACACAAAATGTGGGGGCCCCCCTGCGAGCCATGCTGAGGGGGCCCCCCAACTCGGCAACAAATCACGGGTTGCGCCACACTCTGGGCCGGCCTAGACTGTCACGCTTGCACAATACGCATGAACTTGCTGCTGAAGGGGTATGCCGCACACTGCACTAGGAAAAAGATATAAATATGTGTTTTAATGCAATATACAGCACACTTTCTGAGATAAATTGGCTATAAAGCCAGAGTGTTTGCAATTGTTTTGTAGGGTAACACAATCCAATACATGCAAGTCACCAACAGTGCACAGGAACATTAATGCTTCCAACTGGCTGCACAATGTAGACCAGTGTAAACACGTAATAACATTATAGTATAGAATGCCAGGCCACATTTAGACATACCTAGACTGTTTTCAGCAAAATGCCAGTCAAAGCAATAACACTCATCAAGAAGAGAGCACACAATAAAGCATGTGTCTCCATGGCCTCGAACAACACGGCCAAACTCTTTAAAATCTGCAAAGAACTGGTCAATCCTGTTGTGGTCTATACCTCTTCTGTTCCCTCCCATGCCCTCTGTACAGCTCTGGCCTCTCATTTCTCTGCTAAATCTCAGGACTTCCTGTCCTCTATGTCCTCTTCCTCTCTCGGCCCATTTTGGCCATCTCTTCTCTCCTCCTCCTTTTTCCTCTTTCTCTCTGACAACACCTGACAAGGTTTCTAGACAAGTCCGATCTATGAAAGTGTCGTCCAAACAGGTGCTACGCTGCTCCTCCAGAACCATCAAAGCCCATATTGACACCCTCGCTCCAGCCTTGGCCGATTTCTGTAATCACTCTTTCGCCACTGCAATGTTCCCCTCTCCCTTGAGCACTCCCTTGTGCACCCACTCCTCAAGAAGCAGTCTGCTGATCCTACCTGCTGGAAAACTATCGCTCAATCTCCACCTTTCCTGAGCAAATTCTTGGAAAATCTTGCCATCTCCCAGCTTACTCTCCACACTGAATCTGTTGGTTGTCTCCATGACCATCAGTCTGGCTTCAGAGCTGCCAGAGGCATGGAAACTGCTCTCCTTAACACCTGTGCTGCTCTCTAACCTTGATTCCAGCATTCCTTCTATTCTCATCCTTCATCTTTCCTCTGCTTTCGACAGGGTCAACATCGCCATCCTGATCAATCGACTCTGTGAGAACCTGGGCATCACAGATCAGACCCTAGAGTGACTGACCTACTTCCACTTGGACCGCCACTCCGCTCCCAGGTCGATCGTGGTCCCATTCTCTCCGCCACCTCTCTCTACCTGTGGCATTCCCCAGGGCTCTATCCTCTCACGCTGGTTTTTCAACCTCTACTTGGCCACTTTGGCCTCCCTGATCTCTACCTTATCCTCTAACTTTCAGTGTTGTGCAGATGACTCGGCTTTCCTTCAGGCTCCCCTCATCCTCCTCTCCTCTCTTGCTCATTCCTGACTGTCTATCCACGATTCAGGATTGGTGCGCCTCCAACAATCTCTGCCTTAATGCCAGTAAGACAGAGATCCTTCTCATTGGGACCCTTGCCACTGTGTTTCCTCTCTCACTATAGCAGACCACCTTGGGCCCTCTTCCTTTGCCTTCCTGCGAGGCAGAAAACCTTGGTGTCATCTTCAACGCCACACTCTCTTTCTCTCCTAACATCTCGGACATCACTAAGAAGTCCCACTACCAGCTGCTCCTCCTCAAAGGGACTCTTCCCTTTCTCACTCTCCACCAGAAGCTCACTGTCTCTAAGCTGGACTACTGCAACAGCCACTTTCTCAATCTGTCTTCCTCTAGTCTCCTTCATCTGCAAATAATCCAGAACAGGACTGCAAGACTTGGCCTTGGCCTCAAGCCCTGGGATTGTATTTCTCCAGCCCTGAAATCTCTCCACTGGCTGCAAGGATCAAGTTCAAGAACCTTTGCATTGCCCACAAGGCTTTCTGGGGCCAGTGCCAACACTAAATCCAATGCTCTCTTCCAAAATACCTTCTTTCTCTAACCCTTCACTCAGCTACCTCCAACTCTCTAAGGCTTAGACATTTCTCCAGGCAGAGAGTGGGGGTAGACCTCTCTCCTCTGCTGGTGCCTCCAACTGGAATGGCCTACCTGCCCCTCTCAAACTTGAGGCGGAAAACCTGAAGTTTCGGAAGCAGTTAAAAGCTTTCCTCTTCTCTGCTGCTTTCTCTCTCTCTCCCCCCCTGCTGACCTACCTGACCTACATGTCTGATGTACTGACTGGCTGCTTGGCTACCCTCAGAGTCTCTCTGAGTCCAGGCTCTTTCTTGATTGGTCACCCTTGCACTGCCTCCGGGCCTACCATGCACTTAGGGGCTGTAACTGTAACCCTGCAGTCCATTGTTCTCCTTGCACAACCAATAGCTGCTCTGCTCTGGCTGCACTTACTGAGAGCATTGCTGCCCTGTTTTCCCCTCCCCTCTCACTTGCACTTCCCTGCTCCCTTTTCCCTTGCACTTCTCGTTCTCACAATGACACAAGGCCTAGTGAGATCGTTTGTCTTGTCCTCCCTCTATCATCCCTCCCTTGTGTACACTTGTGTACAGGCGCATTATAAATGACTTGAATCACATCATATCATTTTATCACAGATGCCCAGAAAAATATACAATGCCGCAGTAAGAAATGGCTAGACTGGCAGCACCCAAATGCCAATCTAACCAGGTAATTAAAGTTAGCAGGACTACTTTATCAGAAATGTCCAGTTAAAAGAAAGTCATACCAAACTGAGGAATGACTAGACTGGCTAAATCAAAATGCCTCTCTAGCCACTAATACCACATATCATGCCTGTTTAGCCTGGACATGGACAACCATTATGATTTATCACACAATCCTGCCCCCCCACACATCCACTCTCCCTCCCACCCACCACCCCAACCTCCACAATCAGCTCCTTGGCCCAGAATTACCTCTGCATCCCTCTTCCTTGTCCCAGAGCTTTCGTATGAGGCTCCTTGCCTCATAGGTAAGTACTGGGATGAGGAACTGCGGGACTAGGAGTGATGAAGATTACAGGTAGCTAAATCAGGCATTACCTCCATGTACCTCTACCTCTTCCCAGTACTTTTGTATGAGGCAGAGTGCCTCAAACACACGTACTGCCTCGTATATAAGTACTGGGACGAGGAAGAATAGGGCTAGGAGTAAGCAAGGCATTAAACACAAGTAGTAGCGCAACACCATTGAGTTGACTGGGCTTCAGCACTACCCCCCTGACATTTTTGGCTATATTGACTCAACTTGGCTAACCTTTAGAGCAGTTGCCAGACCGAACAGAACACAGATTTTAAACAGCACCTGGTTTTTGCTGTTAACAAGAACACAGCAATTACCAACGTAAAGCATTTCACTGTTAGTACCTGCATTCAAATTCCATATTGTTTAGGCGATTGAAATCGTGATGTGGGTTTAGTACTTGCATGCCAGGGGAGTGATTGGAATGGTAGAGAGGGAACAGGAGACTTATATGAGAGAGTTAACTGCTTGTAACATTGAATCTGCACTAGAATAGTCTCATTAAAATGCGTAAATAATTTGGATGCGCCCACACAAATAAGTTTCCCCCTCCCCACTGCATGTGAAGTTAGCGCCTCTCCCAACATTTGAAGGGTTAGCCCCACCGAAATGAAGGTTTTCTTGTGCCCCTGTACACAAGCACACACACCATTCACCTTATACACACCCAGTCATCCACACATTTAAGTGTGCACCCTTTCACCATACACTCACACAGGTAGCCACCTATACATTTATGTGTGCACCCTTTCACCATGCAGGCACACCCCCACAGCCACCCATACATTTAAGTGTGCACCCTTTCACCATACACACACAGGCAGCCGGCTATACATTTGAGTGTGCACCCTTTCACCATAGACTCATACACGCACACCTCATGGAGTTGAGGGGGGGCCCTATTACTTAAAAAAGAAATTGGGGCTCATTACGGGTCCAGCGGTAACCGTGCCGGTGCTACCGGCGGGTTGCCACCAGACCCATAAAAAATTACTATGGCCTGACTTCCCAGTGCCACCGTGCTATTTCAAGTCCGGCGGCTGGGAAATCAGGTGCCGGTAATTTCGTTAAACCCCAGACTCCACGGGAATGGGGACACAGAAGCACCTGCACCATTGTTAACGGTGCCGGTGCTTCCGTGACAGGTCTGCCTACCGTGGCTGCTGTGCCTGGCAGGGTCAGACCTGTCGGGCACGGCAGCCCCACCAGGCAGACCTGTAATATGCCGGTCCGGAAACAACAGTGCCTGTAAGCTTACCAGCACTGTTGTTTCCGGACCGGCATGGTCAGAATGAGCCCCATTGTTTCTTTTTTAAGTCACTATAACTTCATTAAGAAATTATTTCAGTTAAGGACCGAACCATAATCAAAATAATTTCTTTATGATGGCTGAGTGGCTTCAAAAACAAACAATTTCTTTTTGAAGGCATAGGGTTCCCCACCCCCCTCCACACCCCATGACATGGAGGCCTCCAGCCTAGGGTCTTCCATGTCATGGGGAACGGGGGCCCTCAGACTTCAAAAAGAAAGTTTCTTTTTGTAGTCACTCTGCCTTCATAAATAAATTATTTCTGTTACAGAAATGTTCTTTATGAATGCAGAGTGAATTTCAAAAGAAACTTTTTGTTTTTAGAAATTTTTTTTTTTTTTTTTTTTTTTTTACTGGGGCCCCCTCCCAGCCATGTGCTGGTGGGGCCCCCGACACCGCGGGCCCCCCCGCACCGCGGGTGCTGCGGGGGCCCCTGTTACGCCAGTGCCAGGGATATAAACAATGTCATTCAGTGTTTTTCCTGAGCCCATCTTTGCAGCAGCAATCTGAGTGTTGTCATTTCGCAACATCAGTCAGTGCATCCTTAAGGTTACAAGTCACCCATGCACTCTGAGTACCACCCCGGTCTAATGCCATTGGTGCTGTACCTCTACCACATCAGTACAGCCACAGCTCTGAGATTATCCTTTCATCCAAATCTTGTGAGCTGCCCAGTCCCAACACCTTTAATACAGTCCTGGGACCTTGAGGCCATCGTTGCATTTACACACTGAGCAC
The DNA here is from genome assembly GCF_040938575.1 of Ambystoma mexicanum. Taxonomy (NCBI): domain Eukaryota; kingdom Metazoa; phylum Chordata; class Amphibia; order Caudata; family Ambystomatidae; genus Ambystoma; species Ambystoma mexicanum. Next base: position 510,998,332 of record NC_090932.1, on the reverse strand, counting down.
TACCCCACACCACACCATCAGTACAATCTAAGCACTGCGATTCCATCCTTGTACCGAAACCATGAGAGCCTCCCTGCCCCCAACACCATCAGTGCAACCATGGAATCCTGGTCCATTCTTGCACCTGAAGCCTAGGCAAAGTCATGCCCCAATATCGTCAGTGCTGCCCTGCCCCAACATCAACAGTGCAGCAACGGGCAGAGTCGGGGACAACTGGGACAAGAAATAGGCATGGGCACCTAAAAAAAAGTGGCCCATCCCTCGCCTCAAAAAGAGAGGCCCTCCAACCATCATGCAGGAATCACGTCAATTTACGACTTTGCATGCACCGGTAGGATAACCAAATGGGTGACTACACCTGCTGCAGAAATCTGTGGAGGCATTCTATGGTATTAGGTGTGACCTGCCATACAGCGGCATCTTACATCCAGAAAGCTGGACTTGAGTACCTGGCACACTGCCAACATCTATCCCACTTCATTGGTGCCACCTGGTACCGCTGACGATCCCACAACTCTATGTATGTGCAGGGTATAGCTCCTGCAAGAACAGGCTATGCTTCATAGCATGCACCGGTATGATAATCCAGTGGGTGAATACACCTGCTGCAGAAATCTGACAAATTAGATTGTGGGTCGCACAGGCATCACCCGCCGTTACAGAAGAATCACAGATGCACCCCATGTTCTGGATGTGAATACCTGGGCTGGCCCATGCTGCCTGAATCTACCCCTCTCGATTGGTGCCACAGGGTACTGCAAGGCAATATGACAACTCACCCCTTCAAGAACAGGCTATGCATGAAAAGGAGTGGGTTAAGACATGTGCTGTACAATTCTGGGGACTGTGATGTGTGCAGTGGTGGAAGTGGAAAAAGGAAACTAGTGGTACTCTGGCTGCATCCAAAAAGGAGGGTGTGGGATGGCCGAACAGCTGGTGAAGGAGTTAGGGGGAATGGACTAGAGGATCACAAACTTTTGTTGAACAGCAAATCGCCATTCTTCAAATTTGATCTGTACCTTTTAAGCTTGACTGGGTACAAATAGTTTGGATTTCCAGGCCTTCAGTAATTATGTTTATATAGAGTTTACTTACAAAAAACAGAAATGGCATAATGGAGCTACATGACAGCCATGTAAATCCTTATAGCAACATGTTAAGCCAAAAGAATATAATTGTGGCTTTCATTTTCACATCCTGAATAGTAAACCATAAGTCCCAGAATGCAAGATAATGCCAACCTGAAAAATCTATGTAAATGCAGTGTACTTTCAGGGATTTCAGACATGCAATAAAATAAGTTGTGTAATAAACTCTGATTTGGAGATTCTTTGTCACAAACCTCCAGCTCGCCCAAATCCTGTCTGCCCATCCATCCATCCATGGATCCATTAATAGTATATACACCAAGCTATGCTGTCCATCCATCCATTCATCCATCCATCCATTGGTCAGGTGTCTCCGTAGCGCATAAAGGAATTCAGGTGGGAATGCATGAACCTTGAAGAGCATTTTTTTAAACAGGTGCTTTTGGTCAGTGAAGCTCTGTTGCTGGCACACAAACAGCTGCATTGTAAGAGCAGCAGATTAAATATATAAAGGTTGTGTCTCAATGATGCTTCTGAGCTTTTCCCTGTTAAGAGAGTCTACTTAAAAAATGCACATAATTATGATCATAAATAAATGCACTTTCTGGCTCCATATTTACAGTCTCCTTTACAGGATTGAGCAAAATCTGCAGTGAACTGCATATCCCTGCAGTTTCTGGGGCATTTCCGTGTAAAGCGCACTCACATGCTGAGTGGCGATAGACGGGGACTCTATGCCTGTAAAGTTCACATTGCCATCAACTCTCAGATTCTCCAGCACACAGCTGGCACTTGCAGCAGTAGTGCTGGAAGAAGGGTGCATTACACTGGCTGTGCTAGGCCAAAACTATGCAGAGTGTGCTCGGCGCTGACTGACTGAGCCACGTTTTAAGAGAGCTGAAACTGCACAGATTTAACTTTGGCTCTGCATTTCCATACACTAATTCAACTTATCTTTTCATCAGAAGCATACACATTGAATCACCATTCTGCAATCTGCCTACCTACCCCCTGACGAACCACAAGGTACTCTCCCCAGAGAACCAAACCTGATGGATTAATAATTGCTGGAATGCCTTTTCTACTCATTGTTGTCCATGAAGGTGATGTTGAAAACATTTGATTGGCGACATAAAGCAACTATTTTTTGTGCCCATGTCAAGATATTAGTCATCATGCGGAGCGTGCTGTGTTGCTGGCCTGCACCGACCATAAAGAAGATCACCTCATGTAAAAGGGAAGTTTAGATATTAAAAAAATGTTTGTATGCATATGCAGTGTGTGTGTATGTGATCTCAGCACAGAGCGGGTGAAGCCCCCCAAAACATCTCTGCGGTCGGAGACCTGGTCTCGGCCTCGTTAAATGAACATAAAACACCCCGATTTGTGTAGGGGTGTAGTCCGTTTACACACGCTTCCATGTACTGCAAAATTGTACAAAGAGAGAGTTACAGAAATGGGCAGTGCCAGACACACAATGCAACTTAATTGTTTTGAAATAGAAACTAGACTCGGGCACATACTTTTTAAAAGATATATAGATTGCTACTGCGACATTCCACTCTATTAAAAAGGCTGTTTTCATAATGTCATGTTCCATTGAAGTATGTGTACATTGGGCACTTTGCCCGCTGGGTATGTCATTTCAGTCATACACACTCTGCTATCAGGTGCTGGGATTTATTTTCTTGTTCATTCAGTTAAATTAACAAAGTAATTTTGGTCATTGTTCACCTAGAAACACTTGTGTACAGGCACGTTAAAAATGCCACATCGTATCATATCAAAGGCTCATTGTTAACAAATAAATATATTTTTAGATTGACTGGTAGCACAAGGAATACCAGTGACAAGAGAACAAAAGTACATTGCAAAACTGCAAAATAAACTGTGCCCTCTTAGCGGCATCCATAGAGTGACTTCTAAAAGCAGCAATGCTACAACGGGTCTAGGGCATGGTTGGGTGCTCTGCTTTCTTTCTCCCTTTGACCCTTTGCACATCTGTACATTTCAAGGAGTAGCTGCTCACTTCTATTTGTTTTAAAGAGGTTTCAGACGCCTGCAGCGGCTTCAGGGCAATCACTAGTTAATTTAAGTAACTTTACAGCAGGGGTCTCTGCATGGAGGGGATGTGCCTAGAGGACTGGGCTTGCAGATGGTCTACAGGCCCAGTCCAGTCCTCCAGAGATAAGAATGCTATAAAAGGTAGCTGACCTGGCGGGCACCGGCCCCTTCATTTTATATTTGTATCTTTACTTACTCTGTGTGATCACGCCGGCCCACGTGCGTGCACAAATAATGTCTTCTGCTGTTCACCTCGGCTGGGCTTCAGAGCTGGGTTGGCCAGGCGCAGTATGCTGTCGGCCTGCTGCAGCGCCGAGTTGAGGCCTTGTCTTCTTTGTTACACTTGAAAGTTGGACATGCTTTGCTTTGCCACAGCCAGAGAGCCAGAGGTCTGCAGGCTGCCGCTCCATGTCAATAATTCCTTCCTTGCTTCCCAAATGTGCGGTGGGGGTGTTGTGGTGAGTGACCGACCACACCCAGACCCAGCAGCACAACACACCATGCGAATGCGGCTCGCTCAACTGTGTTTGGCTGCCGAGCCAGCACAAGCCACTTAGCAACAGCAGGCCCCTGGCAGTTGCCTGGCCCCTGCCCCGAGGCTCAGAGCGAGGAGGACTCTAGGCAGGCCATACCGCCGGCCGCTCTCCCCCAAAACAAACATGCACACAACACAGGACTGGAGCCGCCCACAGCAGAAGGCAAGCTCTCAGTTCACTCCCTCCAAACCCTGCCGGACAATTTGTTACAATTTGTTGTTTAATCAAAGTTCGGCTGCCACTTGGCACCACGCTGGCAGATGGTTGGGGACACACACTGTCCAGCATGGCCTCAGCTATTGTGTGCATTCATCAAAGCAAAGTTAACACTTAGCAAGTGTTAACTTTCTTTGTTGAATGCCTACTGCATCCCATCCGCTGTGCGGCGGTGAGCAACTCAGAGCAATAAGTAATGTTACGTTGCCTAAAGTAACTTAAGTTACTTAATCACAAAAATAATGTTATATTCCGAACCAGCCCAAGGGTGGCTTTTAAAACCGGCCCGGGCCATCCCAAGTCCAAATTGCATTTGCCGGTGTCAGAATGTCTGATATCGCAGTCCGGCCCTGGCCACGGGAGTCCACCTTAAACCTGCAACTTGAGTGCCATCCTGCTTCAGTACCATCAGTCTAGTGTCAGGAACCCTGAGTCAGTCCTTGCAACTGCACTGTGACTGCTTCCCTGACCCAAAACCATTGGTCTAGTGACAGGAGCCTGGATATATCATTGAACCTGTACAATGGGTGCTGCCACGCCCCACACCATCATTGCTATCCTGCCCAAATTCCATGAATGTAGCTAAAGGACCCTGAGTCCATCCTTGCTCCTGTACGCTGGGTACTGCCAGCCCCAACCCCAACGGAGCAGCTGCATGACCCTGAAAATTTCATTGTAACCACATCAAGAACACAACCCTGACCCAACAGCATAAGTGCCCCTTAGCCCAAAACCAACCATGCAGTCAGGGGGCCTTGGTTTCATCATGCACTCATATCCTTAGCGCTGCTCTACCCCTTCGCCATCAGTGCTGCGCCACTCATTCAGGATTAGCACTGATTGGGAACCCCTATCCTGCCTTGCTCATGCACCCTGAGTGCAGTCCTATCTCAAAAACATCAGTACATCCCTGGTACCATCCTTACACCCCCATGCCGAGCACTGCCCTGCCCCAGTACCATTAGTGCAGATTTAGGACCCTGACTCAGCATTGACGCCACATGCTGAGTACCGGCTGGATCCAAGACCATTAGTGCAGCCACTGGATCCTGAGTCTCCCATCGCACTCAGACCTTGATAGCAGCCCTGACCCAACAGCATGAGGACCGATCAACCCAGTACTAGGATGGCAGCTACTGGACCCTAAAACCATCCTTGTGCCTGCACCCTAAGTACTGCCATGCCCCAACACCATCAGTTTAACCCGGCACCCTAACAAGATCCTTGCACCTCCACCTGGAGCATCATCCTTTCTCAGCACCCTCAGTGCAGTCCTGAGACAATGAGTGTGTCCTTGCACCCATGCACAGAGCACTGCTCAGTTCCAATGCCATCAGTGAAACAATGGGACCCTGAGTACATCCTTGCACCCTCAGGCTGAATACCAGTGTGCCCCAAATGCCATTATTTAGTCCCAGGAACCTGTATGTTGCCCTCTCCCAACACCCCTGGTGACACTGTTCCACCGACACATCAGGGCCCTGAATCCATCGTTGCCAATGCACCTCGAGTACTGTCATGCCCTAACATCCAGGCGACGTCCCCAAGACCATTAGTAGAGGCACAGGACCTGAATCTACCATTGCACCTGTATGGTGAGCGCCTCTCTGACCCAACACCATCACTGCAGCCAAGGGACGCCAAGTGCAACCTTGCACCCTGTGATGCTTCAACAGACCAAGTGACTTGAAAAAGCAAGGTTCAAACAGTTATTATTCAGTGCTGAGGAGCTGGTTGCAAAAGATGCAGGGCTGGTTCTAGGCAAGGTTAGGCGCTTGCCTATATGTGCAAAATGTTAGAGCGGCAAAATGCTGCTTTAACTCCCACTAAGTTTAATGTGCTGCCTCCTGTACACTGTCTGCAAGCGGCGCTGGCAGGAGCAGCAGCAGAGTCCGAAACCAAGCGACACTGTGAAGGTTGGGGTAGGGTAAGGCGTGGGTCATGAGTGGCACTGGCATCATGTGCGTGGCAGCAATGGCGGCACCTGCACATTATGAACTGAGCTCCGCATGTGCCTCTCTGCTCTAACTGTGTGCATCATTAGAAGTAAGTTCCAGGCATCCCACAATATTCAAAGGGATGTTGTGGAGAAAGGGGTGCAGACAGCTGCTGAACAAGAAGACTTTCCTGCTAGTGCCTTGGCAGAAGGAGCAGTTTAATCAGGTGAGAGAGCCCACCCCTTTCCCCCAGCTCTGTGTAATACCCTTGTCTCTATTGCTGTTGATACCCCTCTTGACCCCTGTAATTGGGCTGGCTCCTCTGATATGATAGCATTTTAGGCCTTTTGTGTGCAGGGGACCACCGCCCATGGTGTCCGGCTCCTTAAAAATGTGTTTAGAAACACCAGTGCTGATCCATAACCAGATAAATTCCAAATCCTCTGCAGAGCAGGAATCACAGTCCATCATATATGTGACCGTTGGCGAAGCCCCAACGGCAGTGTTGCTAGTCGGGCCATCAAAGTAAACATCACACATTTTACATACATGCAAAGGTAAAAGTCTGGCTGAGAATGTTTCTGGCTCATACAGATGAGTATGGCTTTTTAACTTTGAAGGATAAATGCCTTTTCACAAGGTTGGTTGGTGGCCTGTTCAGGGATGCTTGTCTCCAGGCAATTAAGAAGTACCAGCCTTGCACTGCCCACAGTAAGTATACACAGAACACAGGAACCGGCAAGACCACCCACAGGTGAAGAAATCACTGCAGGTCTGGCTAAAGTCATAGAGCTCACACTTTTTCACTCCCCTAATTCATGTATTAGGGGAGAGTCACACCTCCAGGGGCTGTCATTTGAGATTGTTTGCATCTGTGGCCTTGAAGTGGTGTGTACTTGCCTATGGCGCATCACACATCAAAATAAACTTAAAAAGACATAAATAACTCTGCCCGAGTCTTCCATAAATGCAGAGTCTGGAATTGCAAGGCTCAGTGATTTGGTGGTGATTTACAGAGTGGGCAGTGATCACAAGTCCTCGATCACCTTGTGATTTGTTTGGTAGCAATTCCTAAATAAATTTGTGAGTAGTGCATTTGCTAAATGGAAAGTGTCTACTTTTCTAAAAAAGCCACTACAACTGCTCAAGAAGCATTGGCAATGCCAAAGGTTTTGACTTTTGTGTAGGGTAGGCATAGATATTTGCCAGGTACTGCTGTAATGGTACTAACTGGCAATTATTGGCAGCTGTTGTAAAATAATGCGAGTAGCTTGGCATACAGTAGTGCCTGGCAAATGATTGATTAATACTATAGCTAGTCCAAACCTGTTGGCTTTGGCAATGCTTGCTTTTAGCAGAACTTCAGTGAAGGACATGCACACTGCACATAAATCAAGTGGCTGAAGGCACATTTGGTTAAGACATTTTTATTACACCGGTAGGGCATGTAAAAATCCAATTAAGCCATTAATTTGCAGAAGACTCCCTTGAAATAACTCTGACAGGCATTTCAACCAAAGGTTAATGCTACTTCTTGATAAAGCTAGCACAAAGAGATCCCAGGAGAATGTGCTTATAGCGGCTAGAGGCAGAAAGTGGGTGGAATGGCCCTGGGGATTAGCATGGTCATGGGCAGTCAATGAGTCGACAAATACCACCTGCACGTTTGGTGTCCCTCAACACATCCCATCACCCTCCTAGTGGTACTCCAATGCAATAGTTTCAGCGTATATGTGGTGCTTAGGATCACCTACTAGGAAAAATAGGAAAAAACGAAAAATGCCAATGCCTTCTCTACACCAATGAGCAAACCCTGTGGCCTAAATAAGTTCAATTACACTAACTTGGCCGTTTTGGCACTTTGATGCAAAGGGTCATCTAGGATGAAAGTCGCTCCATTTCCCAGTCCTCTCGATCTGCCACTGCTTGCAAGCACAAGATCCAGAACCACCGTCCATATCCGTCCATGCCTAGACTTGAAGTGTCGGCTACACAATTACAGTATTCACTGAAGTGCTTTTTCAGCTGTTTCCCTCAACTACATTATAAATGCAATCCTGATTTTTCCACTGTTAGTTTCCCACTGTAATGGCAGGAGCAGGGATAACTCTTGATCACACATACCTTTAATACATTTATACTGCCACTATGCAAAATAAGGTGGCCCATTAAAGACCAGCAGACTGGTGCCTCAGAGTGGGCACACCACGCCTGGGAAAAGACTGGCCAGGTGTGGCTCCCTCCATAATTGACGTGGTGCCAGCTCCCACTCTGCCAGTGTTATGATGAGGTGCTGGTTGCTAGAGTGTTTAAGCGTGTTATATTTTCATCTTTCCTGTATCTTTTATTAAATATTGTGCCCCATTGTGCCTGTGGCCTTTATCTTTCCAGGTGTAGCAATAGAGGGGAATTGGCCCTTGCATTTGGTGGGAAGAGTGGTACTGTGGTACCCTTTGCTGAGAAAGACCTCAGTCCTCACATGTCACTGTGGAGGGTTGTGATTTGTTGGTCTGATTTTCGCACCCATTGCCTGACCTGTTTACCAGGCCCCTATGAACCCATTGGCCGTCCCATAGCCAGACACGAGGCTTTGGACCTCACCATAGTGCTTGGGTATTAGGACAGGGATTTTCAGTGTTGGAAGCAAGACGACACGAAGCAACACCGGTTCTATCCCCGGGTCAACGCTTAAAACCTCCAGGTTTTTAAGCGCGTTATAAATACGCAACTAAGAAAAAGAAATATGCAACTAAAAAAACAAACCACAAAACAATTCCTGTAACAGCGCCTCGATGCCCGCGCGGCTGTGTGAGTGCTTTAAAAATGCGAAATAAATAAAATATAAATGTGGGAATGTTTCCCACAGAATTGCCGTGGGTGACTTTGGCTTGTGTGTGGCTGACCCCTCAGATGCTGTGGCAACAGCTGTAAGTCACAGTGTGGGTATTATGCCTGTCTCTTGATAGTTCTGACTTATACCAGAGGCACTGCATGCTACGCAAATGAGGTGGTGGGTCTCAGGCTCACTGTATCTGACATGAGAGTTATGGAGCTAACTTGGTTCTACTGAGCATAGACACCAAAACATTATTCCTCCTTTACATTTACCTTTACCTTGGAGGACAGACCCATGAAAACAGAGTGATGGGTGATCTTGTGCTTCGTGCTGGCGTCACCTTTACCAACAACCTCTGGAAACTTTACCTGTAAAGGATTCTGACAGTTCCCTGGTAACTTTTTAGTTTTTTCTTTTAAATAATAAGAGACATATTGCAAATTATTGTTGAATTTATACATATCATAGTAAGTAAGTATTGGGATACGTTTAGTATTTTACACCAGGTAGTGCTGCTTATGTGCTTTCAGGTGTCCAGTATGCATTACCAAAATCGTGTTCCTACTGTCTGTATTACCTATATATAATTTACAGAAAGGATTAGATTCACATGCTCAGCATTACATTTGTTGTTGCTATAGTGTTTAATAAACCTGTATTTATGAAACACAGAGGCTTTAATTTGACTTCTGAAACCTACCTTTCCTTACCCTCACAGTAGATGTGAGGGTAAGGAAAGTGCAATGGGATCCATCCACAGCATAAGACCCAAGCAATGTGTTAGTTGGAGGTAATGGGTTTGCGGCAATCAGAAACGAAATGAGGGCGGTTGGTTGAGAACGGTTAGGATCTGGAGTGGGAGGAGAGGGGGTGCCAATATGACAGTTTGCCTAGGGTGGCAAAATTCCTTGCACTGGCCCTGAATAGATCACGGTAGGGACCAAGGAATTCTCAAAAACAAAATAGTTTTTCCCTTCTTGCAATGGGTCTTAATCAACAGTAACAGCATGAAACAATCAATACAGTCTCATGATCATTCCTGCTGTTGGGATGAAGGTCACACCACATTTGCGAATCCAATGCACAGTCTCGATGTGGAGCGCAGCACCTTTAATCGTTTTAATCGATTTGTAATGTGCACCAGTAACCCGGAGGCTTAAGGGTGCAGACCCAAAACAAATAACAAAGGCAAAACATAATAAAACAAACAGAACAGCAATGCAAAGTCTGAACCCATACAATAGGAAAGACAGTTTAACCATTATCTAAACAGTAGAGTCTTCAGTTTTTCCTAAACATTGCAGTTGATGTCAGGGCTCGTAGGTCAGAGGGCAGTGCATTACAAGCCTTTGGTGCTGCCGAGAAAAATGCACCTTTCACCTTTCACCCTTTCACCCTGCTGATTGGTATTATGAGACCTGCGAGACCTGACATATAGTTTAGGAGGCACCCCTTCACTCAAGTGCAATGGGCTTGCACTGATTAGGCACTTATGGGTCATGAATAGTAAATGAAATTGTATCCTCGTTTCATTGGGTAGCATGTCGATCTCCTGAGTTCTCAATGAACAAAGGATAGGATCCAAGTATCTTGCAACTACGAAGCCGAGTCGAGGAACCGCTGGTGACCCGCTGGAAGGTTTGGCACCCTGAGCCCGCTGTCGTACAAACTTCGTCTTCGTCTTCTGGCCCCTGTTCTAAATAATGGAAGTGGTTTGTTTAGACACGTATGTTATGTTATCATTATTTTATTGGGGTTTATGTCACTCACTGCTGCCATTTGCATCGGCTCCAGTTGCTCTGGTGGGTTTGGTTAGTGGAGAGAGATGAAAAATGCTAGATAGCTTTGTTGTCGTGCTAATATGTGCAGAGCAGAAATACCTCACATACTTTAAGCAGGTCTGTTTCTGGGTGTCCTGTATTGAAAGCATAGCGGAAAACATAGGGAGCCTGCAGCAGTGTGCACTGAGAAGATAGTGGGGTGGGAGGGGGTCGTTCTCGAGGGAGTTCAGAGTAGGTCAAGGCGCCATACTTCTGTATCAGTCAGGTTAATTACATTGGATATTAGGGAGCAAAATATGGTAGGGCACCAATAGTATTGGGCTGCAGGGAGCGAAACCTCAGAGGGGCAAACCTACAGTGTGACTCATAGGAACAAGCTATACTGGCAAAACAAGGAGCTAAGAAATATCCAGACTGGAATGCAAGAAGTACAAGACGAAGAAGGCCAGAAAACAAGCACTCTCCTGCTATGCTATGCTTTAAAACAGCCTTCCTGCTCGCATCCGGCTGGCTCCTCCCTCCCTCCTCTGATTCAGGAAAAATCTGAAGATCCTGCTCTACAAAAACACTTCACAGACAAAGGAGGAACCAAAGACTGTCAATACAACCCCCCTCCCCTCGACCCCCACACACTATGTTCAGTTCACCTTAATTGTGCAATTCTCTGTCACTTTCCAGCTGGGCTTGCACTATATAGATCATCTACATACATACATATATACAATGGGACACATGGGAGCAGAACTCGGGAGAATCAGGGTGCAGGACTTGGGAGTATTATAGCCTAAGATCGAAAGCGTACATTATTAAAGCGTCAAGAAAGAGGTTGCTTGTGACAGTCCTGCAGTCGTGGAGGGAATATTGCTTTCAATTTTACTTTTAGAATTTTGGAAAATGTTGCCTTTCTGGAGACCGTGCTTGAGCTCTACAATCAATTGCACGGCTCTGCCGGTGACGACATACCATGTTGTAGCTTGTAGCTACAAAAACTGATCCTAGCGCATCAGCTTGAAAGTCAAGGAAGTGGCTGCAAGTGGCAGTTCTGCAGTGCCGCTGCCATGCTGATCGGTTGCTGGGAATCTTGGTCGATGGAGGTTAGCTGCAACTTGAAATTTATTTTATATACTAAACTGCTCAATTGCGTTGTAACTCACTATGCCCAGCAAAACTAAAACCAAGGCAACCCATTACAATTTAAGAAAACCCAAAGGCACCATGGGGGACACGCCTTAGAGCATCCGGCTGGGTTCCTGGAAGAGAATCAAGATCAGTTGAGTTTCTGCCCAGACCAAGAGCAAAATTACTGTCTATTTTCATGTAGAACCAGTATTAACCCCTATAGCAGAGAGATTAATCACAAAGTCGGCTACCACCATAACCGATACTATACTACCAGAAGTGGTGGGAGGTTCAATTGAAGATAGCACACACTTGGGAGATATTAAATAATTCACTGCTAGATTTTTGCTATTCTTTACGAGGAAGCATAGCAGCAGCAGCATACATACCACCGCTATGCAATATCGCAGTGTCAGACCTGATTCCTTTAAACGAGTCTGTCATGATGGCCGACACAAGAAAGCCTCAAGATAGATGATCTGCTTCACCCAATCTTTTTACACAATCGAGCTCAATGTCCAGTCTGTTGGAAACACAAACTGGAGCTGAAGCATTCTCAGAAATACAGTTGTTTATGGCTACAATTCAGTTTGCAATGAAGATCATGCTGAAGTTTTGTAGGCAAATTCATGACAATACAAGACCGAGGAAAGCCAAGACACAGCCTTCTATTGCAAGTCAATTTACTAATGATAAGTGTACATCTAGGGATGGGAGTGCCGCGAATGTAATGACTGTTCCAGTACCTACGGTGTCAATCCCATCCAATGAACGTCGTATCACCTTGATAGCTTCCTGTCCAGCGGGAATGAATGATCCAGCAATAAGTGGCGAACCCGAGATATTTCTGTCTCGAAAGCAAAGAAGGCTGGCCTTATGACAAAAAAAAAATACAAAAAACAGGCACAAATGTAAGTTGTTTTGCAGCGTCCCAGCTGCTTTGACAAAGATACCGAGAAAGCTAGAAAGCGCATAGGGTGGAGGAAGAAATGCCAAGCAAAACATGTGGGTACTTTAACTAGCTGGCTGCTAAATAGCAACAAACCAGAAGCCAGCTTATTAATGGAAACTTTAATAAATTACTTGGAAAGTGGGGCTTTAGACCATGCTTCCATCGACGCTGATATCACGGAGTACTGTTCCACAACAGAACGCGGCAATGAACGACCACTAAAAAGAACCAACATCAGCAATATAAGAAACGAGAAATCAAAAACCAATACTATAAAAATTGTAAGTAATAAGCTAACAATAAAATGAAAAAATGAAGAAAACAAATGAAAAAGGGTCAATTGTTCCGACTTGCTTGCACTGTTACAATTAATACCCCCCCATTACGTGTATTGGTAACAGATGATTTCGATTTTATGGAGCCTTTGGATTGCCTAAACCATAATGTTACACAAATACATTGCATGTAAAATGACACGGCTACGATGATCCGCGCATATGAGACCCAATTAAAAATGATGGGTTTCAAACTGGATGTGGACGAGAGCAATGGCGATCCTATCGATACGTATTCAGATGTATATGATGAAGGTTGGTTTGCTTCCAATAATTGCACACACAACCAAAAGCTAAAGTGCTCAATTAAGCGTAATTTAATGCATGTCAAAAACAGCCGACACGTGTTTCGAGCAACAATGCTCTTCTTCCAAGGCTGCAAAGTTATTTGAATATTATGTGCATATTTGACATTCATACATATGGATGTTCCAATATAAGTGCACCATCCAAACCATAAGCATAGAACGAGCATAAGAGTGGTATTTTGATATAGAAAACACATAATAGCCCAACAAAGTTTGACAATTTGAATGAAATCAAGAATATATAATATGTCATGGCAATAATATAAATAACATAAAAGGATATTCAACCGAATGTTCATTGAAGTTGATTGGAAAACAAAATCAAGTGCCATGCATGGAAGGGGAAAAAAACAAGAGAGAGAAAATGCAAAAGTCAGTGATAAGAACTGTCTTGTGAGTACAAAACTGGTCGCACTTGTGTCCATGTACTAATAAAATTACTAAAGAAAGCAACTTTACCTTGAGATGCTTGAGACTAGCTTTGGCGCTAAAAAAGAGAACATTTTGGTGTTGCTTTTATAAATATTAAATCTTGAGAACAGCCCAAGTTAGCGGCTTGTAAAATTAATGGCTAATTGTTTACCCCAATTAAGTAATGGTGAATACCAAAAATCCTTACCTTTATGGTTGTTGATTAACTGGTAAATAGAATTCAAGTTCGGGCTCCACTGTAAGCGGAAAAGTGCTGAATTAGCCGCAATAAATATTATTGAGACGATTGTACTGTACAGTGTTTCGCGCCTTGAAACACTTGTGTATAGGCGCGTTATAAATGCCATATTATACCATATCATACCATAAGAAAATCAATATGGTTTACATACCTATATAAGCGCATATGCGTATCAAAACTGGCCGTTGAAAGTTCAATCATGAAAGGTGAAGGTGTCCATAGAGGACGGCATCGCACGCGACACCAGTTTGCAGGGAGACAGAAAATAAGAGGCCTAATTAGTAAGATAATTGAATCTCGCAACTGCGAGACGGTCACGTGCGCATGCCCCCAGGACTAAGTAAGGGCTCTGCGTGAAAGACCTGAACTTACCGGCGTTTCCGCCCATACTGAGAATAGCTGGCACCTCGCGCCTGTTAGCAGCGCTTCTATGTACATTTGTGCATGTTCCGTGTACTCGATTTTGGAAGCAAACACTAACCTCACCTCACGGCGGCCATGTTGGGTGTGGGACCCACAGTGCGTTTACTTACGGAATTACATGTTTGAATTAATCTTGTTGGTCAGTTGAATAAAATTAAAGAGAGTGCAGCTAAATATACTGGTCAGTAAGATCTCTGCTAGGAGGAATAAGTGCTCCAAAGGAATTTGATTGAAACGAAAGAACAGATTCGTATTGTGGCTGATTGGAGACAAACGTTGGGACTGTAAATCCTGGCACTTGTCACCAGTGAAGAGAATTGGTTGGCTGCCAATTAATTGGAGATCGTGTAATATACACTCGACTTTGTACATAACAATTAAGGGGACCACAGTGAGCGCACATTAGTTGCCACTTGCGGGCCTAAGGAACTAAGAAAATTGAGACATTTGAGAACAGCAGCAATTGAGCAATTGCTGCTTTTCGAAATGAACAGAGATAAAAGTTGATATGAATGTCCGATGGGGGTGAAAGTGTGACTTAATATGCACTGAGAAGGCCCCTGTGTCCCCCTATTCTGAGAATCACATACATGTAGTCCAATTGCAATTTAGTATAAATGTATTAAATGTATTAAACCATAACTGAGTGTGATAATTCCTTAACCGTGCAGGGAAACAGTGGTGACCAGTGTTGGATACACAAGACCGTTCCCATCCAATGTATATGCTAACATGTATGGAACCCCATACTTGTAATTCTGACAAAATTTGAAGTATAGGCTTTGCCCAAGATACACAAGCAATTCACACATATACCTGAAGGGAGACCAATCCTAAGTGGGGGCGGTGGCATCATGGAACCCATATCCATTTACATTAACGACTGCCTAGCACCTTTAGTTACCTCAATTCCTACCTTTCTGCGAGATACAATGCATATACTTCAAATTTTGTCAGAATTACAAATCAAATCTGGGATATTGTTGGTAACGCTTGATGTTAAAGCTTTGTACACTTCGATCAATCATGATAAAACAATCACAAGTGTTGATTTTATTTATCAGAAACATTCTGCATCATATTTTGAACACATTGTCATGGTCAAAGAAATGCTGTGCTGTGTTTTATGTAACAATGTTTTTTTGTTCAACAATTGTTATTATAAGCAGAGAATTGGTGTAGCTATGGGGTCTAGCTATGCCCCAGCACATGCCAACATTTTCATGCAACCACTATGAGGAGCAATTTGCATTTGCTGACAACCCGTTTGTTGAATTTATTCACGTTTGGAAACGTTACTTAGACGATGTGTTTTTGGTTTGGACGGGTGCGGTGGACAGTCTCAATGGATTTGTAAATTATCTGAACAACAATGATTGGGGGATTCAATTCACTCATGAATACAGTAGCACCAGTATCAATTTTATCAGACCTTTCAATCAGCTTGGTTGACAATACTATTGTTACAAAAACATTTCGTAAGGCAACCTCAGTCAATGCAATCTTACATGCTTCAAGCTGCCACAAAAAATCGGTCATTAAAGGAATGGTTTGGTCAAACTTTTTTATTGCCCCTACGGGTCGGCCATGTGTTTTTAAGCCTAAGTCGCTCGATTTTAGAAAAATTTCCTATGGACCTTACCCGAGTTTTCGACATTTAAACGCACGTGAAAACAGGCACCAAGAACCTGCCATTTTGTGATAATCCTATCATTTCCCCTATCGCCCTGGCTGACCTGCTTTTGCAGCACTAAATCATATCCCCCGCCCCTGAGCCTGTCATCAGCAGACGTGTACCGCCCATTTCACAACGCCAAAGCACGTCTCGTGTCAACATTCGCTGCGCTTCAGCTAATGACGTGTCGCCATGGAAATGGCAGGACGCCTCTTTCCTCAATAAGTATAAACAGACCGTTTCACAACACACAGCAGCAGATTTTCGATTCCATTCCTCTCTCTGTGTTACTTTGAGTATTCTGTGACTCGTTTCTGTGCTCTGGTCAGCTACCTTCGTTGCTTGTAGCCCGTGTGGACAGATACCAGTACCACCGCTATCAATTATTTTAGTTTGTGCAACACACAATGGATACGATAATGCCCTACATGTACGAGCCTGAGTATACCGAGGAGGAACTACTGGAAAGGGAAACACGCGAAAACGATACGGCTTCGGATAGCAGTTGGCAGGATGAATCAACGGATGAAGACACTGGACCTAGTCGCATGGACGGTGTTTCCACCTGGTGCACATGCAATTGGTGCGAGCTAATGCCGACCGAGGAGGAGAACTGCTGCTGCTGTGAAAAATCGGGATGCGTGGCCTACATTTCGGAAGGCGAGCCACGACCGCAATGCATCACTGAGCTGCCAGACTTCAGGGAAGCCTGCCTCACACGGTCCGTGTTGAGGATAATGATGGTGCTTATGCACGAACTTCGCGCAACTGTTCGTCCTCGTAATCCGAGTAACGAGTAAGTATACTCTGCTTGTGATGCCAATACTATTTCATGGTCTTCTACTATATCCAAAATTAAATATACATATCATTGTAACGCATGAAAGTCGTTCAATAGTGTGCAGTGTCTAGATAGCATTTGTCCGAGCAGAATGCCATTAGTTACAAGAATTGTCATTGACAACAAACGTTTATTAAAATTATCTTGGTCATTTAAAAACAGTGTGTTTCATTCCTTTTCACAGGTGGTACAGGCTGGTGGCCTATCGTTCCTTTACATGGTGGCTTCACGGGAGGCTTGGACACCGCGTTCGAAGAGTGATACCCGCCTGTGCCGTTCGTGCCATAAGAGAAACATTCCCGAGTGACAGCGGTCAGTACAGGGGATTTTCTCTCGCTGTGCTGCAACCAGAACTGTACAATGTGTAAACTTTTGTTTTTTTGTGTCATCAAAATAAGCTACAAAATAAAACACCACATATATTTTAACAACGGTTGTTTCGATTTTTTAAATCAATCAAGTGTGTCTCCATGCAAGGATGGACGTCAGACACCTGTGCTCGGAATGGGTGAAGTTCAGGTCGCTGCGAAGCGGGGTGGTCACTATCTAAGCTAACCAAATATATTATCAATAATGCATGCACTAAATAACACTTGTTCAAAGTCTTTCAGTCGGTTATGTCTCTATAAAAGTCACACATATATCAATACTATCAATGAACATTGGATTATACAGGCCTTAGGTCTAGGGTCTTGGCCACTATAATACAGTGTTTGAAGTGTGGGTCTGTGCTCACAAGAATCTCCGATATGTGGCATTTGTTATTGATAGGCAACGATATACTGCAGTAGGGGTCTAATGTTAGTTGGGGATCTGCTAGGTGGCCATCATGGCGTGGTCAGTGGTCTGGCACATGAAGAGAATACCTTGCAGGGACACAGGGTCAGAATGGCAGTTACTTTCCACTGGCGAGGGTGCGTGGGCAAGGACACTTTTGTGGAGATGAACGAGCCATGTGCATGGTTCAAGCCGGTTCACATGCAGGACCGTGATCTCAGAGAGTGATGTGTTACATTTATTAGCTGTTGCAAATACCTCTGGAGTTTTCCAGTCAGAGTGGGAACGAGGCTGTGGGCCATGTGCCCTGCGCGCTGTACTATCGCAGTGAGGCCTGGTCACCAAAATGGAGTGGAAAGGGGGTACAAAAATGGATGCCCCGTGTCCTTTAACATCACATAAGGGCAAGGGACGGGCGCAAACGGTCAAGGTGCCAAACAGCATGTACACTTCAAAAGGTATCCCACGCCCAGGGGCCATCGCTCACATGGCCTCCTCAGACACTGAGTCTCCAGGCAGGCCTCCCCTGAGGCAGGCCGCCCCCCTGCAATCCACATAAGTGTGTCTCCATTCAGCAGTCTTCCTGTGCCTTATCTGCACGCCCCATGCCCATCCATCCCACCCCCTCTATCAAAGGTGGTTCGCACCCGGGGATGAGCGCTGGCATGGGGGGCTGTGACAGGCGCAAACGGCCAAGGTGCCAAACAGCATGTACACTTCAAAAGGTATCCCACGCCCAGGGGCTATCGCTCACATGGCCTCCTCAGACCCTGAGTCTCCAGGCAGGCCGCCCCCCTGCAATCCACATAAGTGTGTCTCCATTCAGCAGTCTTCCTGTGCCTTATCTGCACGCCCCATGCCCATCCATCCCACCCCCTCTATCAAAGGCGGTTCGCACCCGGAGATGAGCGCTGGCATGGGGGCTGTGGCAGGCGCAAACGGCCAAGGTGCCAAACAGCATGTACACTTCAAAAGGTATCCCACGCCCAGGGGCCATCGCTCACATGGCCTCCTCAGACCCTGTGTCTCCAGGCAGGCCTCCCCTGAGGCAGGCCGCCCCCCTGCAATAAACATAATACCACGACATACACACGTCATTCACTCACAAACACACCCCTGTTTCTAATACTTTATAAACCACTTGATATGTCTCATGAGAACATCTTTGTGCTTTGCAAGTCAACTCCTGAACCTTCTACCTGAGACGCACTGAGATCTATGCTAATCTGCTCGTCGCCGTGCTATCTGTGACCGCTTCGAGCAAACTCGTCAGTGTGCTACCTGTGGCCATCTACCTGTTCTCCTGCAACATACTGCTCGGCATGCTGAATCCAACTGTTTGCTGGTCAAGGTAAGGCCATGTATCCTAGTCATATTTCGGTCATTTTTACATTTCAATCTATTTGCTATTACAGTACCCAACAGAGCTATGGTCATTGGTCTCATTGCTATTGACTTGAGTTTCAATTGTTATGCTATCAATAGATCTATTTATTTTCATCTGTGTCAATTGTCATCGAATTGCATCCTTCGGGGGTCCAGTCTATAATGTAAGCATGGTTCCTTTTCGTGCAAGACAAAACAGAAATTTCTGTAACTTATGCAAATACTAAGCCGCACATGATGAACTGGTATAGTTCCGGCCACCAAAACAAACCTTGCATTGAGCATGGTATGGTTCATTTACTTGTTTATGACATTTTTATTCATCAAGGTTTTATAATAATCTTCATATTTACTTTTCAGAATTTTCAAACAATGCCTGCCTGTTCGATTAGCGGTTGCCCTTCGAAGACCCATGCTAAATCTGAAGGCACTACAATGCATGTATTCCCGAAAACTGTTGATCGAATAAGAGAATGGGTCAGACATTGCGGATATCCACTGGATGAGCTGGAAAGTAGAGTCCAACAAGTCTTTGCGGACAAGAGGGGTGATCGATACCGCATCTGCAGCCGGCACTTTCCCTCGAACATGTACACCACATCTTGGGTAACAAAGAAGAACAAATGGAGATTGACACGAAAATTGCTCGCAAACGCTATTCCCACTCTATTCATCCACAATCCGCCACTGGTGAGTCAAGTGTCCGTTTTTAGCTTTAGGCCTTGCAGTAGTGTGTAGGTAGCCGAATGGATTAATTGATATTTTAGGTGTTGTTTCCAATTTGTAATACTTTCGACATTGATATGAGTGTATAGCTTTTTGACTAATGATATTTATCAATATATTATTTTTAGATTTCATAACCCACAAATGAAATCTATATATGGGCACAGGGAACTGTGCTATATTGCGCATTACTCAAGTATTCTGTCTCCTTACATGGCAATTTTAAATATAGGCATTTCATTATCAAACAATAATTTACCTTTACAACTTCTTGACTATCCCTTGAATCTGAAGCAAGAACATTCTACTTCCGTCACGTGCTCGCAGTTATCAACCACTTCTAGCGCGTATCAGGTAATCATACTTGGCTATTCCGCTACAGACTTGTTTTATGCATGTCAAGTAATAGTTTGTATGTATCGTGTGATTATTTTACCAATTGTTTGGTTAGTGCTTTCCAATTGATATACACCTTAGTTGTCGTCCCCTGGTGTTTGTTTTCAGTTATAATTAGTGTTATCCATTCTAATGCAAGTACTGTCTTTCATGGAAATGCTGAAGCGTCCACCACATTGACAACAGCCCTAGATGTTCTTCAGCAGCCCGAGGTATGGATACTGACAGCTCAACTGACCGTGATCATCAGGACTGGAACACTTGTCGTTTGATTGTTCTACACCATGTTTCATTTGTGGTTAGCCGTTGATATGTACCTGTCCGGTTGACCCCAAGCGTGTGTTGTGTTTTCAATATTGTAATCCTTACTAATGCAAATACTATGTTTCAGACTGTTGTTGAATCGTCAACCCACGCACTTGATGCAGAGCCTGACATTCAAGTAATTCCGGTGGAAGGATACGAATCGGCGCAACAGCTTTTGGAAGTGCGCACCACATTGACAACAGCCATAGATATTCTTCAGCAGCATGAGGTATGGATACTGACAGCTCCATCGAGCGTGATCATATAACGTGATTCCATTTGCTATACTTTCTTCCCTATTAACGCAAGTACTGTGTTTCAGGGAGATGATGGAGCTTCCACTACAATCACAAGATCACATTTAGATGATGCAGATGTAAAGACATTGGAGAAATAAGTCGATTAAATCTGATCATTTTTAAATATTCCTTGATTCTTTTAGATAATGCAACATTTGTGGTTATCTCTTTATATGTACCTGTGCTGTCGACCCCAAGTGTGTGTTATGTTTACGATATTGAAAACCATACTAACGCAAGTACTATGTTTCAGGGAGTTGCTGATGCCTCCTCTTCAATACAATCATTCGTGGCAGTACATGTAGAGCCAGAGGTATGTATACTGACATCTCCATCGAACTAGGTCATCAGAGCTCGAATACTTGTCGTTTGATTGTTCCACACAATGTTTAAATCGTGTTTGGCTATTGAGATGTACATGTGTGTTCGTCCTCACGTGCGTTTTACGCTAACAATATTTTGATACACAGTAATGAAAATACTATGTTTCAGGGAGTCGATGGAGCCTCATTCCGTGCTGTTTATGCGGATACAGAAAATACAGTCGTTGCAGCGCAAGAGGAAGGGGAGACATGCGGATACGTATCAGAGCAACAGCGTGCAGATGTTGAAGGTCGAGTCAAAAAAGTTGTAAAGAAAAGAAACCAAAATAAGGTTAGTTACAAACAGTTCATAACTTTAGAACATTTTGTTGTGCTGGGGACTATTTTATGTTTTTTTTCCAGTCAATTGTACTATACTTTATCTTGTGTTTAAACTGAACATCCCTTTTCCAATCTGTCCTCTAGTTACCCGTGGGTCTACGAACTATACATACACAGACAGTGAAGCGAATGAGAGATGTTGCTTGCCAGACCATTTACACTGTGGAGGAACTATTAATTCAGACACGGCGTGTTGAGACTCGGGATGCTCATGTCCAATGGCCAGAACATGAAATGAATGTGTCTGGAGAATCCAGCAAAGTTTTATTGGACCATTGCTACAGTACGACCGCACCACCGCAACAACATGATACTGGAAGTATTGAAGATAGCTCTGAAGTAGTCGCAGATCAATTCACACAATCTACACCCGCCAAAAAATTGCCATCAAAAAAGCTGTCAACATTGTTGTGTTCTCCCATCAATGGTGAAGTAACAGATGTTGAAATGACAGAGAATGAACCAGCAGCAGCATTCACCGACGCATCAGAACTTGATAGCAGTGATATTTCTTTCAAATGTGGTGATATGTCCTCAACATCACAGGCCGAATCAACTTTGACGCAGGATGACAGTCGAATGAAAGAGGGCAAATACATAGTATTCGACAGTTGTTTGATGGATATTATAAGTATGCTGAAATGTGGGCATTCCGTCAGAGGGAAAGTATGTGGGAAGCCATTGATTCATGTGACTCGTCAAAAACAAGGCAGTAACGTCACAATACATGCCGCCTGTAGATTACATCATACGTTCTCATGGTCTGCACAACCGATGCTGGGGAAACTGCCAGCAGGCAATCTACTGTGTGCAGCTGCATCACTTTTTAGTGGCTCCAGTTTTAGAAAGTTAGAGTCTTTCTTTCAGTTTGTGGGACTCCATTTAATTTCAAAAACGCAGTACTACAAATACCAACATGATTATCTGTTTCCGGCCATTAGAGATGCTTGGAAAATTGAACAATTGTCTCTAGCAAGTACATTCGAAGGCAAACGATTCAGGCTAGCTGGCGATGGACAATGCGACAGCCCTGGATTTTCTGCCAAGTACTGCACCTACCACTTTCAGGCCATGGATAGTAAGAAAATTGTGAGTTCGGTGGTCGTGCAGGTAACACAATGTACATCCTCAGTGGCCATGGAGAAACTAGGATTTATAAAATCAGAGGAATATCTACAATCGAGGGGAATGCACATCGACCTCATAGCCACGGACAGACACGTTTCAATTGCCAAGACAATGAGAGAGCAGTTCCCACATATTAAACATCAATTTGACGTATGGCATCTTGCTAAATCAATCAATAAGAAAATCTCGGCTGCAGGGGAAAAAAAATGTTTGGAAAGTATTTCAGAGTGGTCCCAGTCTATCAGCAACCATCTTTGGTGGAGCTCCAAAACTTGTGAAGGGTCAGTGGAAATACTACTTGAAAAATGGTGGTCACTGATGCACCACTGTACCAACGTGCACCGCTGGTCAGAAAACCTACATTTCCACCAATGTGAACATGGCCCTTTATCCCCAGTGGAGGCACGGAAGAAGAAGTGGTTGAATCCATCTTCACCGACACACAAAGCCATTGAGAAGATTGTTTTCGATAAAACTCTATCAAGAGATTTGAGGGGACTGACAGAATTCTGTCACAGAGGAGGTTTGGAGGTGTTCCACAATATGTGCCTAAAGTACAGGCCAAAGCGCTTGCATTTCAGCATACAGGGCATGAGACATAGGACTCTACTTGCCGTCTTGGCCCATAACGAGAATCTCGGCCGTGAACAATCTAGGACTAAGGGTAATGTAAGGATGCCTCGCTACACTAAGGCCTTTTCAAAAAGAAGTAAGCAATGGGTGATCAAACCAGTTTATGAGGAAATGGAGTTCGACTTTGTCAAAAGCCTTATTGTTGCTGTATTAGAGAAGCACAGATATGGAATTTTGAACATTTCTGTGCAGAGCACTGATCCATTGCCACCCAACATTGCCACTGTGCCATGTCCACCCAAAGGAGAGCTGGTTGTGAAGTACAAATCCCGGTTTAAAAAATTGTAATACGATTGTCTTTTTGTAAATAAATTTTATTGTACAGTGTGCATACAAAGTATGCTAACCCTAACCCCTACCTTCACCATCCTGGGTGCCAAACTACCTGGGTGTCATCTTTGAATTCTCTCTCTATTCACCTCATATTGCTGACCTTGTCTATTTGTGTATGTATATATTTTTGTTGATGTAACTAATTTTCGCAATCTATTATAAATGCTGGGCACTGTTAACCGAGGGGAGGCTTGCGTATTACAAATAATATAACAAACAAACAATAAATCTCACTTTCAAATCAACTGCTCAGGTACTTTATACTTTCACCTGACCTTCCCTAAAAAATTAAAAGTCTCAATAGTTATGGTTCTTTGGGGCTTCAAAGCTCGCAGACAACGAAGACAAAATTGGGGCCTTAGAACGCGCCAAGCGAGCCGTTGCAGATGGGAGAGAAGCCAGTTCGCATTTGCACATTGAGGCGCACTACATAGATGGATTCGAAACTTCAAGTTCTCACAGATGGCTTTACTACGGGATGTTGCAAAGAAAGAATGTATGCTAATTTCTAGTGAAGGTCAGCGGCTTTGATTTTCAGCTCGTGCCGTGAAGAGGCCCACAACTCGCACTGGCAGTATAAGGTTCTATTGTTTTTTTTACCTTGAGAGACAGGGACCATGCTGAAAGAACTTCATTTGAAGGGGGGTTTGGGGGGTCCAATAACGTTTGAGACGATAAGGCAGAAAATTCTTAAACTAGACCGAGTTTCATGTTAGTTCAGTATACGAAAAATCGTTGTCAAGAGCACAGTGGGATTTACGGACTGCATTACGCAGAGACACAATGGAAATTGCAAATATAATGTAAGTAACTCTTTAGACGCTTTTATACCGGAATGAAGAATTAATGAATGGATGCATGAATAAATGAATGAATGAAGAGCTTTGAAAAGGTTTGTGGGATCATCCTTGTAGCGGGCACATGGGCATGCAGGTCCACATTCCACACGCATGTAGACAAAAAGTCGTTTCTCATTGTGTACCAACCTCGATTTATTTAGTTAGTTTTCGCATTGATTTTAGAGCCGAACATACTCCATTGCACTATACTTGAAAGCAAATAGTTTCAGCTCGGCCGTTATAAATCAAATGAATAATATTAATAAAGATCGGCTGGCGAGACTAATTATAATTATACATTTTATGTTTTCAAAATAGGTACATACTCCTGTTTTGCCCCTGCCACCAGTTTCAGACACCGGCAGACGGTTTCTTCAGCCGCCAGCTGCAGCTTAATGTAAACAACTGCACCATTCTGATGATCTTATGGGATGATCGCCAAGGGCCCATATGCCTTTACGCGGTACTAGCGGCTAGAAGCAACATATCAACCTTTACGCTGGCCTAGTGCCTACTTGATGGAACAGCCTTGGGTTCAACGTGCGACAATAGTGCCTCTTTGAACGAAAACCAACACCATGTGTACCATAAAGGAACAGCGCGTGACTCACAATAACATTTTAAGGATTTGCGGATAGAGATAAAAGAAAATAAATGACTTTCGGAGTTCATATGTCAATTGCTGAATATTCTATAAACATTTAATGTCAAATAAATGTACTTTACCAAATTTACTGTGTTGCTGTTTGATTTTAAAGTACAGTTTCATATTCTGAATTGTGGCGCGCTGTGTTGTGAGCTGATCTGTGTTGGTTTCCGGGTTCTGTGTGAAGTCGCGTAGAAGACGACTGATTTAGTGCCGCAAAAGCAGGTCAGCCAGGGCGATGGGGGAAATGATAGGATTATCACAAAATGGCAGCTCCCTGGTGCCTGTTTTTGCGTGCGTTTAATGGACGAAAACTTGGGTAAGGTCCATAGGAAATTTTTCTAAAATCGAGCGACTTAGGCTTAAAAACACATGGCCGACCCGTAGGGGCAATAAAAATTTTGACCGAACCATTCCTTTAAAATATACCAAAAGGTGAATTTATCAGAGCACGCAGGAATTGTTCAAATGACAGGGACTTCTCAGATGAATGTAAATTTTTATGTCAGAAATTTAAAGCAAGAGGTTATGACCAATATACGGTGACTAAAGCAGAACACACTGTACAAAACATGAAGAGGGTGGATTTACTCACTCCCAAAATCAGATCAAACTCTATTCACACCAATAAATTAAAATTCATCACACGGTACAACACAGATAGCTCCAACTTGTACAAAATTGTTTGACGCCATTGGCACTTACTTCAGTTAGATCATGAGATTTCACATTGGTTGGACAATTCTCCCAATTATATTTACAGTAAAGCAAGTAATCTAAAAAACATTGTATCTCCTTCATTCATTGACCAACCAGCCATCTACTACAACTTGGCTTAGCTAGAGAAGCAACCACGGTTTCCATAAATGTGGTAGATCTTCGATGTGTTGTCACGCATTAGAGACCTCTCACATTGATTTTGGCAAACTTGGAATCTTTAAAGTGAATTCTTTCATTAATTGCAACTCAGAATTCTGTGTTTACTGCATCCTGTGCATATGTGGTAAGCACTACATTGGTAGTACCATCAGGCCTGTTAAGGCGAGAATACGTGAGCACTTATTGTCTATTTCTAATCTGGATTCAAAATATCCACTTGCCATGCATTGGCAAAAAATTCATCAATTAGCTAACAAGTCACAGATTAAATTTGCCGGCATGGCAAAAGTAACTTTACCACAACGTGGAGGCAATCTCACTCTCAAACGGAGACAATTGGAAGCACGTTTAATTTGCCAATATCGAACTGTATCTAATGGCTTCAACAGCGACCATGAGCTATCTGTGTTTCTTTAAGGTCATGCTTAATCATTGCATTAGACCAGTATGGGGTTCCATACATGTTAGCATATACATTGGATGGGAACGGTCTTGTGTATCCAACACTGGTCGCCACTGTTGTCCTGCGCGGTTAAGCAATTATCACACTCAGTTATGGTTTAATACATTTATACTAAATTGCAATTGGACTACATGTATGTGACACTCAGAATAGGGGGACACAGGGGCCTTCTCATTGCATATTAAGTTACACTTTCACCTCCCATCGAACTTTCATATCAACTTTTATCTCTGTCCATTTCAAACATCAGCAATTGCTCAACTGCTGCTGTTCTCAAATGTCTCAATTATCTTTGTTCCCTAGGCCCGCAAGTGGCAACTAATGTGCGCTCATTGCGGTCCCCTTAATTGTTATGTACTAAGTCGAGTGTATATTACACGATTTCCAATTAATTGGCAGCTAACCAGTTCTCTTCACTGGTGACAAGTGCCAGGACTTACAGTCCCAAAGTTCGTCTCCAATCAGCCACAATACGAATATGTTCTTTCGTTTCAATCAAATTCCCTTGGAGCACTTATTCCTCCTAGCACAGATCTTACTGACCAGTATATTTAGCTGCACTCTCTTTAATTTTATTCAACTGACCAACAAGAATAATTGAAACATGTAATTCCGTAAGTAAACGCACTGTGGGTCCCACATCCAACATGGCCACCGTGAGGCGACGTTAGTGTTTGCTCCCTAAATTGAGTAGACGGCGCATGCACAAATGTAAATAGGAGCGCTGTTAAAACGCGCGAGGCTCCAGTGATTCTCAGTACGGGCGGAAACGCCGGTAAGTTCAGGTCTTTTGCGCAGACCCCTACAGGCTGACTTAGTCCTGGGGGCATGCGCACGTGACCATCTCGCAGTTGCGAGATTCAATTATCTTACTAATTAGGCGTCTTCTTTTCTGTCTCCCTGCAACCTGGTGTCACGTGCGATGCCGTCCCCTATGGACACCTTCACCTTACATGATCAAACTGTCACTACCAGCTGCACCTCCTCAGAGGTATTCTTCCCTTCCTCTCCTTCCCCTAGAAGCTCACTGTCTCCCGAGCCCTGGTTCTCTCGAAGCTGGACTACTGTAACAGCCTCTATCTTAATCTGCCTGCCTCCACTCTCCGTCCTCTGCAACTCATCCAGAACAGAACTGCGAGACTTGTCCTTGGCCTCAAGCCCAGGGACCGTATCTCTCCAGGACTGAAATCTCTACACTGGCTCCCAGTGGCTGCGAGGATAAAGTTCAAAACCCTCTGCATTGTCCACAAGGCCTTCTGGGGCCTGGGGCCTAAATACCTTCAACTCTCTCTTCCTAAATATCTTCCTTCCGGAGCCCTTCGCTCATCCGCCTCCAACTCCCTTAGAGTCAGCCGCTTCTCGAAGCAACGAGCTGGGGGTAGATCTCTCTCCGCGGCAGGGGCCTCCCTCTGGAACAGCCTTCCTGCCTCCCTGAAACTTGAGGAGAACCATCTCCGGTTCCGGAAGCACCTCAAAACCTTCCTCTTTGCTTCTGCTTTCTCTCTCCCTCTCCCCTACTAAATTCTTCCCTGAAACTGCACTGGGCCTCTCTCACCGACCTTGGTCCCGGGCCCAGCCACTCTCCACTTGCACTGCCTCCCTGGCAACCCTTGCACTGCGGGACTGTCTCTGTATCCCCACATCCCCCCCTTCCCAGCACTTGTCTGCACTTACCTTGCACTTGCCACCAGCTGGCCCTATTTATTTATTTTATTCTACTTACTTGTACTGCACTTCCCCCCTCCCCTTCCCCAAGCACTTTTTCCCTTCCCCCTACCCCTGCACTTGCGCGATCTGAATGACACCTGGCCTAGTAGGATCGTTGTCTGTCTTCCCCTTGTTCCTCCCTCCCTGCCTCGTCGCCCCTTGAAACACTTGTGTATAGGCGCGTTACAAATGCCTTATCATATCATATCATAACGGCCAGTTTTGATACGCATATTCACTTATATAGGTATGTAAATCATATTGATTTTCTTATGTACAGTACAATCATCTAAATAATATTTATTGCGGCTAATTCAGCACTTTTCCGCTTACAGTGGAGCCTGAACTTGAATTCTATTTACCAGTTAATTAACAACCATATAGGTAAGGATTTTTGGTATTCACCATTACCTAATGGGGATAAACAATTAGGCATTAATTTTACAAGCCGCTAACTTGGGCTGTTCTCAAGATTTAGTGTTTATAAAAGCAACACCAAAATGTTCTCTTTTTTAGCGCCAGAGCTAGTCTCATGCATCTCAAGGTAAAATTGCTTTCTTTAGTAATTTTATTAGTACATGGACACAAGTGCGACTAGTTTTGTACTCACAAGACAGTTCTTATCACTGACCTTTGCATTTTCTCTCTCTTGTTTTTTTTTCCCTTCCATGCATGGCACTTGATTTTGTTTTCCAATCAGCTTCAATGAACATTTGGTTGAATATCCTTTTATGTTATATATATTATTGCCATGACATATTATATATTCTTGATTTCATTCAAATTGTCAAACTTTGTTGGGCTATTTTGTGTTTTCTATATCAAAATACCACTCTTATGCTCGTTCTATGCTTATTGTTTGGATGGTGCACTTATATTGGAACATCCATATGTATGAATGTCAAATATGCACATAATATTCAAATAACTTTGCAGCCTTGGAAGAAGAGCATTGTTGCTCGAAACACGTGTCGGCTGTTTTTGACATGCATTAAATTACGCTTAATTGAGCACTTTAGCTTTTGGTTGTGTGTGCAATTATTGGACGCAAACCAACCTTCATCATATGCACTCTACGTGCACACTCTTGGCAGGGTGTCCCCACATTGCTTCCATTTGTTGCCCTTCAACAAACTCAAACTTCTTGTCAGTGCACCAAACCTCAATTTTCCTTATCTGCCAAACTTTCTTACGGATTCGGATGTAAACACCAATGATCACTGTAATATCCAAGCTAAAACGATGGCAAAAAACGAACACTACTAGCCCACCGGTTGAAGACATCCAGCTAGTGCCAAAATGGCTAGATGATTCTCTTCCCACGTTAGTGTTGAAAACACCCGATAATGTCTTGGAACACTCTGGGATTTGGACATCTCCTTGGTTCAGGTATTAGTATCAGGGAATATTCCTAAAGCGTGGTGCAATGCAATTTTAGTCCCTATATATAAAAGAAGAGAGCACAATGTGCCCAAGAACTACAGACTGTTATCAGTGTTGGATATAACAGTAAAGGTATGTTCCTCCCTCTTATTAAAGGAACTCCAAGCATGGGTAGACTCAGCTAAGCTGTTAGACAAGTTTCAAACCAGTTTTCGGGCTGGGTCAACAACTAGAGACAATCTAAGAATTAGGGACTTGCTGACGGAGCGAGCAAGGAAAAAGGGTAATCCGGGCCTCTATGCTCTCTATGTAGATTTTAGAGCAGTCTTTGACACAATTAGTAGGGAAAGTTTATGGTTGAAACTTGAAAATTGGGGATGCTCGGATTATATATTGCACTTCCTGAAATTATTCCATAAGAACACTACTGTACAGGTCAGGTTGGATGGGGTGTGGGGTCAGGACTAACTCTATCCCCATGGTAAGATGGGTGAAACAGGGTGTGTCCCGGCCCCTCTACCATTTAACTGAAACATAGCCGACTTGCCATCATTTCTAAAAGTGGTTTTAAATTTTCCCCTGAAGATTGAAACTGGGCAGATTGTCTGTTCATTATTCACCGATGAGTTGGTGATCTTCGACCATACATACTCCGGCTTGTCAAGATATGCCGGAGATTTATGGAAGAACGTTACTAGTGGCAAGGTAGTGAGACCAAGACTGTTAATTGGCAAAGGCCCCATTGAATACACAAACCAGTATAAGTATTCAGGAATAGAAGTGGGGACGAAAGCGGGTTACAGTGATTGTGTAGCCACAAAGAAGAGAAAAACATTACAACTAGCAGCATTTATCACACAGTTTAACAAACGGATGGAGGGATACAGTTTAGAAGGTACTATTCAACTCTATAGACAATACTATTGCCCAGTGGTATTATATGGACTGGAAAGCTTGCCCGTGGTGGATATAAAATGGCTACAAAGAATCAAAGGAATCATTGGGAAAGCTGTATTGGGATTGCGCAGTGTGTGCCGACGGAGATACTGCGACTCGAAATTGGTTTTGTCTCCATGCAGGCAAAACTGCTGATGAGGCGAGGTATATTATATATAAAGGAAAAGTCTCATCCTAAATGCAATTTGTTATCCACATTTGGTCAGAAAATGAAAATAAAACGTAGTCACATAGGTACAATCTATATTTGATTTGTTTGCGAGCATTGACTGGTATCCTGATTGGAATAAGAATTTGTATGAATTAAAAAGAGAATTCAAAATAAAAATAGAGAAATAGGATTGGTGCTGTAATTTACGGCACCTGAGCAAATTAAAACTTTACTCTCATGCAGGTTCTCTGCGGTTTGACTTTAAAAAACCACAACTATATCTACAACTATGGCCCTCCCCTCATGTGCGCAGGCTTATTTTGGTTTTGCACATAAACCAACTCCCAGTGCTAGCAGTTATTGGGCCTAGTTTAAAGCTCCCCAAGTAGTGTATTAATTCAAAGAGCAGTAATATGCACTTAGCGCTTTGTAGGTTGTGGCTGATTGCGAACCAAGGGTTTTCCAAATGTGAAGAATTATACAAAATAACAATGAAATATGTGATTTCTTAAAGCAATTCATTTTAAACTATTTATATATATATGTCATTTTTATTGTTTTAAGAAGATGTTAAACTATAATGTATGTTTTTATATGTGAAAGGTTTATAACTGATTCACATAAAAAAATAAAAAATAAATGAAAATAAGATTGAAAGTTGAATGGTGAGCAGATTAGTGAGGGAGGCAAGCAATCAAACCACAAATAACAAAGGATTGCATGTCCTAGCATGACATGATAAGAGTATGACAAGGCATAACAAAACATTAGAACTTGTGGCAAAGCAGGAAAAGATATAACATGGCAAACAGCCTAGTCTCCTCCCTGTACGCCTACATCTGGCCTATGCAGAAATCTGCCATTTCTCTTTCTCACTTTGCCACTGTCTCTCTCTCTCTCTCTCTCGATCTCTCTTGATCCCTCCCATATATACATTATTCATTGTGTGCAGCAAGTATTTGGAAACTTGCAGCTAAAATGAGAGTGTACCCTTGAGACTCCACTCATTACCACGGTTAAGGGTTATAGGAGGCATGAACATTAGGATCAGAGAAAAAGCCTGCGTGAGAGATGGAGACCACAAGTGCTCACTACACCTTCCTTACTACTTTGGCTAGGAGGCTGAGCGTTGCCTTAAAGCCTTACTCTCCCCTGCTCCGGTGGAGTGCTCAGTGGACCCTGACAAAACCTTTGCTCATCGTGGGAATGAACGGCGCTTGTCAGGTGATCGAGGCAAGGGCCAGAATCATTGTTGGTTTCTCCCAGAATTCTATCACAATGGGCCTCATTACAAGTTTGGTGGTAGCCTTGCTGGTAAAACCGGCAGGCTGCTGCCAAACTTGCAATATTTTCCGGCACCCACGAATGGGCAATTACGGGAGCATTCCAGCCCCACCGGACCCGGTAATTGCCCATTTGCGGGCACCAGAAAAAAGATGCTCTCCATTCCCATTCGGCCCCATAGGGTTGAATGGGAATGGGGAAGTCGGAAGGACCGGCGCTGCTTGTAACGTTGCCGGTGCATCCGACATGCTCTGCTCGCGGGTGCTTTTCTGTCCGACAGGTCCGACATGCTGGGCAGAAAGGCACCAGTGAGCACAGCTCGTAGTTTGCCGGTCCGGGAACTACAGTACCGGCAAGCTTACCGGTACCGTAGTTCCCGGACCGGCAAACTTATAATGAGGCCCAAAGTCTCCACAAAGCCTCAAGCTCCTCTCACAAAGCACTCACAGGCACAGGCCGAAAATAGATCCTGCATCGGCCTGCCCACCTCAGCTGGTGTTGTAATTGCTCTATAATTTCAGTTATAGAATGATGCTGAAACCCTGAAGGGACTTCTCGACAATGGCCGAATTGAGGAGCTGGCCAGACAACAGGGGGTTCCTCAAAGTTCCCCACAAAGCTGGATGCACAATCTCCTCACCTAAAACAGTGCTGCAGCTGGTGTTGATGTGGCCTCTCGGGCTTTATTGGATCGAGTGGTGTAAGTATAACAAACAAGGATGCACCTCTTGGTACTGGCCTTGCTCAACAGTGTCAGGAAAGGATACACAACCTGGCAGGGTTATTCATATAATAGGGATACTGGTTCTCCCCCAGGTCTCTAAAGAACAGCACATGCTCAGGGATACAGTGCCCAGTCCCATTTTGGTTTAAACGCATAGACACAACGATACAGCACCCAGCAGCTTGTTGGCTCAGCTCACAGTCCCAGGTATGTGTAACCTAGCCAGTTCTTTGTCACAGGCCCCTTTCACAAGGGTATTTCATCCTGCTCACTACAATTAATATGTCCCATAAGAATAGTGTCTGGAAAATGACTTCACGAGCCGGGATATAGTGCCTCGGGTCATTATAAAGGGTAGAGAGCGATTCTACTCACCTAAGTAATCTTTCACAGCTCCCCTTCTCTGACTCCTAAAAGCCATAGTGCCCTTCCTACTATAGGGTAATTGTACCCTTATTTCTCTCCTTGAGGGATACAGTGCCCTCATCATTATAGGGTTCACATTTCCTTGTCCTTTTACCTGTAAGGGATATAATGGCCTTCTTTCTGTAGTATTCATTTGATTTGCTCTTAGGATCAGCAGGTCCAGCTCCCCCACATCTCTTCTCAGGATCGGCACTAGTCTCTGGCTTTGCCTTTCCAGGGCTCTGAGGACTTAAAAGACCTTTTTCCCTCTTGGTCTCAGCTCCTGCTGAACGATGCCTGCAGTCCCCTGTGTTGAATTGCTCTGACTGACCTTACTGGTTGATATTGGTGCTACCAGTTTGGCCTGGTGCCTCCATAAACCAGGTATTGCTTGCCTACGGGTACAGCGGGGAGAATCGTCTGGCTACCCCCACCATGCCAAGCCCAGGACGCAGGGACCAGTCACACTGTTGCCTTAGATCTCTTGTCCCGTAAATGAAACCAGTGAAGAGAGTTGTTCTGTAGGGCAGATAGTGCCTGCATGGCAGATTCCCCTGCCGAGGGTGTAGAAATTAAATTCAAATTGGTCAGCACAGGTTTGTTTGTCTGCACTGCAGGAACAAAGGGGCGATATGGTGGGTTGGGCGCTAAGAAAGCTTAAGAGGTTATCCAATCACATTACAAGGTTTCTACATATATACACCAGAGGCCTGTTGGGCTAAGGGAGCAGGGCCAGGGTGTAGCTATTAAAGTACCAACCATTCTGAGGGATAGTACCAAGTACCACATCAAAACTGTAAGATATCCCAAGGGGTGGGCTCATCAGCAAATCTCCAAACCCAGCTGCATAGGGAGACACACCTGACTTTGCTTTGGCCGAAGTGAGCCTGGAAGGCAGGGCTAAGGTCCTATAAAATGAAGGGGCGGTCATTGAACTCATTTCAGAAAGCTGGTGAACAGTGCAGAAGGAGCTGGCGAAAGAGAGAGAAGGCTGGACGAGAGACCTAGGAGGATGTGAAGAGAGGGAGCTAGAAGACAGGGCAGAGAAAGACCATGGAGGCTGGGGAAAGGTGGGAGAGAGAGAGAGAGAGGGAGAGAGAGAGTGGGAGAGAGAGAGATAGAGAGAGAGAGAGAGAGAGAGAGAGAGAGAGAGAGAGAGATGGAAGGATATGGAGAAAGTCTTAATAAGCTGGTGAGAGTAAGAGAAGGGTAGGGAGAAGGAGAGGGAGGGGTGGAGGGAGAAGGAGTGAGCGAGGTAAAGAGTAAGAAGGAGCTGTAAAAGAGCGCATCCTTTTCAAAACTATGGCCATCACACATAGATGCCTCTCCGCTGACGTCCCTCCTTACTTATCCGAAAGGATCACTCTCAACTCATCCACCAGACCCACCAGATCTCATTTGACCAACCAGATTTACATACCGACCTTCAAAAGAAGTAAAGCTGGTGGGTCCAGCTTTCAACACCCAGAACCCAAAAGCTGGAACGCACTACCCACTGCACTAAGAAACGGAAAATCCTACACTGCGTTCCTCAAACTGCTGAAAACCACTCTTTTCAACTAACCGTCTTTCTACCTTTCTCATAACAATTCCCTTTATGTAACTCAAAGAACCTACCTACCTGTTTGTAATGTATTCCTGTACCAAGTGAGCATACTGTAACAGCGCCACGATGCCCCCGGGCCGATGTGCGCTATACAAATTCAAATAAATAAATAAATAAGTATCAAGAGACAGGAGGCTGGGGAGAGGGAGAGAGACCCATGAGTGTGAGAAGAGAAAGACATAGGAAGCTGGGGTGGGAGACCCAAGAGCTCGGGGAGATAGAGAGAACCAGAAGGTCAAGAGAAAAGGGCCCAGGAAACTGGAAGTAGGAGACTGTGAAGTTGACTCTGATTACAGTAGTGTCTGAGGAGGGTGTGAGAAAAACTAAGAAGGAGGTGGTGGGAGAAGCCACAGAAGAGGGGGTGAAATAGCTAACCCTTAATATTGAGGCGCCTAAACAGAAATTAGTAAACAATGAAGACATGGTTAAAGGGCAAGCTGATCTGAGTGGAGAGGTGAAGAGGAGAATCAGCAGGAGAGGGAGGCATTGAAGGTCAGAGGAACATGAGAAGAGCAGGGGGAAGTGCAAAGGAATGAAAGAAGTCACATGGGGAAGCCTGAGAGGGGTTCATGAAGGAACCAAAGACAAAGAAAGGAGGAGGAGGAGCTGGAAAAGCACAAGGACAACAGGGAAAAAAGAAGGACAGAGCAAGAGAATGTCCTCTAGGCACGAGAATATAGAGACTTGGGTTGAAGGGTGTCAGGAGGGAGATGGTGAACAACGCTTTAATGACCTTAATTGGCCTCCTGTCTGTCTATGGCTCTGGGCCTTATTTAAGGCAAGCTCCAGAATGACAGCAACTACAGAATTACCCATCAGGCTCCAGTGCAAACTTGACGCCGTGGAGGACTCCCCATTGTACCATAGCTGCACAAGAAGATCACTGAAGAGGCTGTGAACACCCAAGACTTTATTTACTGACTGAAATGGCAAGATCGTGAGAGACATTTTCATGGCATTTCTTCTGCTTCATTTGGGACATTGGACAGCTTACTCCACATTTAGTTTGTGTTTGTTAAAGCTACCAAGAAGGACCGGACCTGATCCTAAAAAGAAGCAAAATAACTTTTGACGTGGACTTTCCTGAACCTCTCCGTGAGAAACACAGGTGTATTTTTGGGCATGACTATGCTGACCATGAGTTTCTTTGGAGTAACTCAGCAGTGGAGGTTCTCACTCCATGCTTGCAGGTATTCATGTTGCGTGTAGTGTTACATGTAGAGGTCTGCGTCTTGCCTCGTGTGCGCTGTACCTTACCAGTGCAGCCTAGTGATACAGTATGGAGGAATCGATTTCCTGAGAGTTTGTTTCTTTTTCTAGATTCCGATTCAGTCATGAGCAGAACATGAGGGAAATTGTCAGGTTGTTCCTAAGGGCATACAGCCCGTCCACATCGTTGTGTGGGCGGACCGCCGTTGCGGTCCTACTTCCCAGTGAAGGGAAGTGACTTTGGGCGAGGGTGGGGGCTACAGGGTTGTTCGGCAGTTAATGCTGTGTTTAAATAAAGAAAGGTTCTCTGCTAACTTGGCTCCCGCGCAATACTTCCTTCTGCCGGTTTGAGGGTCCGCGCAAAACCCTACAATTGGCGACAAGGGGTGTACGACACCCGCCTGTGCCAGAGGGAGGCCCGCAGTCGAGCGGTCGTAGCGTGTCAGGGCACCTCCACTCCTGAGGTCCTGAAGGCACGCAGAGGACCACGGTCGAGCGGCGTGGGGCATCGGCGTGCCTCTCCGGAGAGCAGACCCGCCATGACAGGGAGGCCCATCCAGCACTGCGAGCATAGCGGGTGCAGGCCCTCCTTCCACACCACGTTGGGTGTGCTTGAGAACCACGAGGCAGGCCCAGCAGACTCACAAGTCGTCGCGGGCGCCAACCCCGCCACCCCCTCCTCCCTCTCCACCCTTCACAAGCCACGGTAGGCGACACAGGGACCCGGAGACCGGACAACAAACCCCACGAGGGTCAGGGAGGCACACCACGGCCTGCCACGGCGACGCTACACACGAAGAGGTGCACCCACATCAGCCGCAGAGCACTTGCAGCTCCTACTAAGCACGTGCTCCATGTGGAAGCAGCACGTGCAGCGAGGCCGCTACACAGCAACACAGCAACATCATAAGGCCCTGCAGGAACGGCAGGCCCTGACCAGAGCACGCACGCCACACCGACGTGGATGAGCCCTTCACAAGCCCAGCAGCATCCTCATCAGGCGAATCTGGAGCCATAGCGGATGATCCTCAACAGGCTCAAGGATCAGGTAACACCTCTCAAAACATGCCCATACCTGGTCCATTTGATGTCAGAGCCACCTCCAATCTGGGACCCAGATGGGTCATATGGTTAAGGCACTTCAAATTCTATGTGGGAGCGATTGGCCTAACTGATGACGCAAGGCTAAAAAACACCTTATTCATGACAGTAGGACCAGTTGTCAGGGACATAGCAGGCGAACTGATGAATGTAGACACTGTTACCTATGGAGAACTTCATGGGAAACTATCGGAATACTTCACTCCCCACACGAATATTGACTATGAGCGCCATGAATTCCATACCACTAGACAGGAAAAAGGGAGTCACTAGACAATTTTGTGATGCGCCTACGCATCAAGCTGAAATACTGTGAATTCCACAAATACTCCAATGAGGAAGCATTGAGATCCCAGGTCATAGCTGGCTGCATATCTCAACCGTTCAGAAAACAATTGCTCCAAAAGCAAAGGTCCCTCGAGGAAATCCTTGCTTTAGCCAGAATTGAAGCTGCAGTCGAGTCGCAGCTGGACAGTCTAGGCAAGGTCACCATTCAACACCCGACACCCAACTCGGACACAATCAACAAACTATATGCTACCCCCTCACATGGCGGTAAACACACAGAAGCCACGTGCTACCGATGCAGATACGAATATCCACACGTGGGCGACTGCCCTGCAGTTGGACAGAAATGCACCACCTGCGGTGGAATGGACCACTACAGAGCCGTCTGCAAGAACGCGCCGGGACCTGGGCCCAGCAGACCGAGACAACAGGAAAGAAGGAGAGGCTCGCGACTCAGCCCACCCACTGGGAGAGGAGAAGAGGAACAAATGGGGCCACGGAGAGAGGACAGAACCCGGAGGAGCTCGTATGCAAGGGAAGACAGGAAGCCAACAGACGGCTCCAGACGGTCCCAAAGGAGGAGATTCTTCCAATACATCGAAATGCGATCCCCATCAGGCAGTGAATCCCAGTCATCAGAAGATGATCAACGGAAAAAGGGATATGTGTGGGCGCTCAATAACGCCACAGCCACCCAACACAGTCCCACGCTCACACTACAAATCAACAACACACCGCTTGAGTTCCTCATTGATACAGGGGCGACAGTTAACATCATAAGCGAACAAGCATACAACTCACTCATCAGCCCACCAAAAATCCGGAAAGTGACAGTGGACATATACCCATACGGAGCCACCACCCCACTACCCTGCAAAGGGACCATCTCTGCGTGGTGCGTGCACAAATCACACGCTGCAAAGATTCCCCTACACATTCTGAAGACAGAAGCCAACAGCGGGTGCATCCTCAGCTTTAAGACAGCCATCGAGATGGGTTTGGTACACATACTATATCAACTCATGGCCCACAAATATTTCACCAGACTCGATGCGATGGAACAAACGTTTCCGAATCTATTCAAAGGACTGGGAAAACTGAAACACAGGAAGGTACAGTTGCACATAAACCCGGAAATACCGCCAGTCGCCCAGCACTATCGCGGGATACCCGTGAACATACAACACCAAGTTGAGGAAGAACTAGACAAGCTCATCAAACTCAACGTCATCGAACCAGTCTCGGGGCCCACCCCATGGTTATCCCCTATTGACCCCGTCCCCAAAAAGTCAACCGACGGATGAATACGCCTGTGCGTAGACATGAGGAGAGCAAATGCGGCCATTGAAAGGGAGAGACATCAGGCGCCCCGGATCACCGACATGATCCACCTCCTCCACGGCCCGCAAGTTTTCTCCAAATTGGACCTCACAAAAGGCTATCATCAAATTGAGATCTCACCCGAATCCAGGTACATCACAACATTCGTCACACACTTGGGCCTATTCCAATATAAGAGGCTCAGCTTCGGGATATCTTCTGCAGCTGAAATGTTTCAAGAGGAAATACACAGAATTATCAGGCACGTGC
Organism: Ambystoma mexicanum; assembly: GCF_040938575.1. Taxonomy (NCBI): domain Eukaryota; kingdom Metazoa; phylum Chordata; class Amphibia; order Caudata; family Ambystomatidae; genus Ambystoma; species Ambystoma mexicanum. The sequence goes on along the minus strand of NC_090932.1, from coordinate 510,959,628 downwards.
CAAATTGCCTGAACTATTCAGACGATGTTCTGGTTTTTGGGAAGACTAAGGAAGAGCATGACACAGCTCTTCACAGAGTGTGCGAAGCGCTGCAAGCGGCGGGGTTAACACTGAATAAAACCAAATGCGAATTCGGGAAGGGCTCATTACGCTTCTTCGGCCACATCTTCCCCAGCAAAGGAATGCGGCCGGACCCGGACAAAGTGGCAGCGCTCAACTCAGCCGCTCCTCCAACGACCACGACGGAGCTCCGGTCCTTCCTAGGGTTGGCCAGCTACTGCTCCAGATACCTAAAGGACTATGCAACAATTAGCAACCCCCTGCGCCTACTAACGCGCAAAGACCAACCCTACACCTGGTCCACAGAATTCTAGAGAGCATTTGAGGCGATATGTGATGCTATTACAAAAGCGGAGCACATGGCCTACTTTGATGCCAAACGACACACCGAAGTAGTCGTTGACGCCAGCCCTGTTGGCATGGGCACTATACTAACGCAAATTGATCCTCATGAACCCACAAACGTATATGTAGTGGCATACGCGTACTCCCAAGCGGAAAAGGAAAGTCTGGCGGTGGTATGGGCATGCGAGTACTTCCACCTGTTTTTATACGGCAAGAAGTTCACCATCATAACGGATCATCAAGCTCTGCTCACGAAATACGGGGACCCTAAATCCAGGATGCCACCGAGGATAGCCCGATGGGGTCTGCGTCTGCAGGACTATAAATTTGTCATCAAGCACGGCCCGGGAAAAGAAGACAACCCGGCTGACTATCTATCTTGCCACCCAACCGGCCCGCCAGCCCTCAACCATCCATCGCAGATGAATACCTCAACTATGTCGTCCACCACCTGCAACCTTTGCCCGTGGGGTGGGCAGACATAATCGCACAATCTGAGCAGGACCCGGCACTACGAATCATACGGCACTGCATTCAAGAAGAAAGAAGAGCGCACATGCACCAACAAGCGAGACAACAACCGGAGGATGTTCAAGAAGACATCAAATACATGGACCAAGTCCGAGATTAATCCTCAATAGTCAACGAACATGTAGTACTAAAAGGATGCAAGGTACTCCTCCCGAAATCATTACGCACCAGAACGATCCAAGTAGCACATGAAAGTCACAGAGGGGTGGTTGCCACCAAGCGGCTACTATGACAAAAGGTGTGGTTCCCTAGGTTGGACGCGATGGTGGAAGCGATGGTAAGCCAATGCCCGACGTGCGCACAAGTAGCACCACCTCCACACCCAAACCCACTTCACATGTCACTGCTACCGGGACACATGTGGGAGGAACTGGCAGTGGATTTCTTTGGACCCCTGAGAGATGGCACATACGTTTTGGTGTTAATAGATGAGCACTCAAGATTCCCGGAGGCACAAATCATTGACAGCACTGCAGCCTCCAGCGTCATCCCAGCACTGGACCGCATGTTGTCCACATATGGAATACCCCGGATCATAAAGTCTGACAATGGAGCACCATTCATGAGTAGGGATTTTGAGAACTTTTCGAAATTTATGGGGTTCCAGCACCGAAGAATAGCACCCAGATGGCCGCAGGCAAATGGCATGGTTGAGAGATTCATGGCCAACATCAAAAGAACATTACAAATAGCGGGCATACTCAACAAGCCTTTTGAACAAGCACTCTATCAGTTCCTCAGGGACTATCGACACACACCTCACAGCACAACGGGTATATGCCCAGCCAACCTGCAGGGTAATTCATAGAATTTCGCAGAAAAGTGTCGCAAGCGGCTGGCGCAGAGTGTCCGCGTGCGATTGTCTGCGCCAGGCGCATGCGCCAAAACCGATTTCCGCGCACAGCGTATTCATGGATTTTAGGCTCCCAAACCAGCCGTGGCGCAGAGTATCGCAGCGACCCTGCAGCAGTGCCAGTAACGCCCCCAAGAACGCCCTCGCGCAAGGAAAAGCTATCAAAATCGCTAAATCATCGCAAAGGGCTGCGCTAACCCTGGACCAGTTTACAGGGCTGCCAAACAAGGAACGCAAAGCGGGTAACGTTTATATCAGGGATACGTGGGAAGTTTTACACCCGATTAGCCAGGGTACGTGTATTACAGGGTTACGCGGGAATGATCACACGCGATTTGGCTGGGTACGTGTATTACAGGGGTGCGCGGGAAGTTTTACACGCGATTAGCCAGGGTACGTGTATTACAGGGGTACGCGGGAATTATCACACACGATTTGGCTGGGTACGTGTATTACAGGGGTGCGCGGGAATTATCACACGCGCTTTGGCCGGGTACGTGTATTACAGGGGTGCGCAGGAATTATCACACACGATTTGGCTGGGTACGTGTATTACAGGGGTGCGCGGGAAGTTACACACGCGATTAGGCTGGGTGGGTACTCACAGGTGTTCCCTGTACACCCTCCACGGCCCCTGCAGGCAGCCCACAAAACAGGGGACTACCCTGCACACCTGCTTATGTCCCCTATCACCCCAACCCCCCAGCAGTGCAGGGGCAGCCTCCACTAGGCCCCCACTCATGTCTCCCACCCCCCAACCCCCCCAGCACTGAGGGGCACCCTCCACCAGGCCCCCACTCATGTCTCCCACCCCCCACCCCCCCAGCACTGAGGGGCACCCCCCACCAGGCCCCCACTCATGTCTCCCACCCACCCCACCCCCCAGCACTGTGGGGCAGCCTCTACCAGGCCCCCACTCATGTCCCCTATCACCCCCACCCCCCAGCCACCAGGGGCAGCCTCCACCAGGCACCCACTCATGTCCCCTATCACCCCCACCCCCCAGCACTGAGGGGCACCCTCCACCAGGCCCCCACTCATGTCTCCCACCCACCCCACCCCCCAGCAGTGCAGGGGCACCCTCCACCAGGCCCCCACTCATGTCTCCCACCCACCCCACCCCCCAGCACTGTGGGGCACCTTCCACCAGGCCCCCACCCATGTCTACTACCACCCCCACCCCCCAGCAGTGCAGGGGCACCCTCCACCAGGCCCCCACCCATGTCCCCTATCACCCCCACCCCCCAGCAGTGCAGGGACAGCCTCCACCAGGCCCCCACCCTTGTCTACCACCACCCCCACCCCCCAGCCACCATGGGCAGCCTCCACCAGGGCCCCACCCATGTCTAGCACCACCCCCAGCAGGGCAGGGGCAGCCTCCACCAGGCCCCACTCATGTCTCCCACCACCCCACCCCCCAGCACTGTGGGGCAACCTCCACCAGGCCCCACCCATGTCTACCACCACCCTCACCCCCCAGCAGTGCAGGGGCAGCCTCCACCAGGCCCCCACTCATGTCCCCTATCACCCCCACCCCCCAGCCACCATGGGCAGCCTCCACCAGGCCCCCACTCATGTCTCCCACCACCCCCACCCCCCAGCAGTGCAGGGGCAGCCTCCACCAGGCCCCCACTCATGTCTTCCACCCCCACCCCCCCAGCACTGAGGGGCACCCTCCACCAGGCCCCCACTCATGTCTCCCACCCCCCCAGCACTGAGGGGCACCCTCCACCAGGCCCCCACTCATGTCTCCCACCCACCCCACCCCCCAGCACTGTGGGGCACCCTCCACCAGGCCCCCACCCATGTCTACCACCACCCCCACCCCCCAGCAGTGCAGGGCCAGCCTCCACCAGGCCCCCACTCATGTCCCCTATCACCCCCACCCCCAGCCACCAAGGGCAGCCTCCACCACGCCCCCACTCATGTCCCCTATCACCCCACCCCCCAGCACTGAGGGGCACCCTCCACCAGGCCCCCACTCATGTCTCCCACCCACCCCACCCCCAGCAGTGCAGGGGCACCCTCCACCAGGCTCCCACTCATGTCTCCCACCCACCCCACCCCCCAGCACTGTGGGGCACCCTCCACCAGGCCCCCACCAATGTCTACCACCACCCCCACCCCCCAGCAGTGCAGGGGCAGCCTCCACCAGGCCCCCACTCATGTCCCCCAGCACCCCCACCCCCCAGCACTGAGGGGCACCCTCCACCAGGCCCCCACTCATGTCTCCCACCCCCCACGCCCCCAGCACTGTGGGGCACCCTCCACCAGGCCCCCACTCATGTCTCCCACCCCCCACCCCCCAGCACTGTGGGGCACTCTCCACCAGGCCCCCACTCATGTCCCCTATCACCCCCACCCCCCAGCCACCAGGGGTAGCCTCCACCAGGCACCCACTCATGTCCCCTATCACCCCCACCCCCCAGCAGCGCAGGGGCAGCCTCCACCAGGCCCCCACACATATCCCCCTGCCCACAGGCCCTGACAATCCTCAAGCATGGGCCTCATGGCCAGCCACCACAGCCCAAAGACACAACCAAGTATTACATGCGCCCATGATACTACTCCAATGGAAACAATGTAAATGAACACATGTGTTTCACACACACACAATGGTTGCAAGTGAACCTGAAAACCCATATCATGACATGCATGAAAACAATGAGATGAAACCACACATTGAAGAATGAAAAAATCAAAATAATGTATTAAAAACAACAGTAATGGCAATCAAAATTAAACAAAATACACAAGTAAAAAAAAAAAGAAAATTAAGCTGGCTGTCCCTTTTCAAATTAAAATCAATAAATGATAATCCAAAAAAATGTCTTCCAAAGTTCCAGTCCATAAAAAGTAAATGAAGGGAAAAAAGAAATAGAAAACCATTGCTCCATGGAAAAAAATATTCATAGTAAAAAAAATATCCAAATGCAAAGTCCAACTATGTACAAAGTATTCAGGGTCCATCATCCCAACAGACGAAATGAAACCTACAAAAAAACCTATCTAAAATGGAACTATATACAAAAGGTGGAGCAGTGTCCGTCGACTCCAAATAAAAATAAACAATAAAGGAAACCTATCACTAAATAACTATATACAATGGCGGCTGGCCAGTCCAGAGGCTCACTCAGTGGTGTTCCGGGCCAGGGCATTATCGAACTCCTCGTCTATGTCCCGGAGGCGGTCCTGTTCCATGGCCTCGAGGGTCCGCAGGGACGCCGACATGTTCACCTCCAACTCCCTGCGGATTGCCTCGAGGCACTCGGCCCGTCTCAGGGCCCTCCGCATGGAGTTCTCCGCCCTGATCATCGTGAGCCGCGCCTCTTCCGCCCGCCGCCGCTCCGCATCTATGGCGTGGCCCAACCGCTGCCACACGGAAGACACTTCCCGTCCTGGGTCCTCCTGCCCTCCGGCCGATGCCTGCCCCTCCGATGTCGAAGGCCCTGAGCCATCATGGCTCCCACCACGTTGCTGCTGCTGCTGCGCCTCTGCCCGTGCACTGCCTCCTGCTGCCTGCACATCCTCCGCTGGCTGGGGTGCAGTCGTTGATGTGGCCACCCCTGCTGGACGTCCGACTCCCGACTGTGGCAGGGATCTGTTGTCCACCAGCCTGGCCGCACGGTCAGAAGCAGCTCCACAGGGCACCCAGGTGACACATGGGTGGGAAGATGGCTTGGAGGACGACTGGGGCATAGGGGGTTCTGTGGAAGAGGGGGTCGGAACAAGGTCCAGGAAACAGAGGAATCCAGCCCTGGTGAGCTGTCCCAGTGGGTCAACGCGGTCAACGAGCCATGCGAGAAGACGTGCAGACTCATCATGAAAAGACTGCAGGTCAGCTCGCATGGCCCGTTGACGCAACGCCACCCCACCCTGGACAGGCTCAACCTGGTGCAGGATAGCCACATCCGCAGGGAGAGGAAGGCCAGGTGTTGTAAGCCAATCCCCTCCCTGAGAACGGGTCTGTAGGTAGGCATCCCCGCTGGTGCAAGCTGATGCAGTGACAGGAGCAGGGACAGGATTGCACACAGGCACCTCCGCGGCGGCCTGTGCTGCCTCCTGTCCCTGACCCTGCACTGCACCACTAGCACCAGTGGAATCCCCACCTCCAGACCCCGCCTCTGTTGCTTGCACGGCCTCCTCCTCCTCCAAACCCCCCACCAACCTGGATGACTCCGTGCCATCTTCCTCCGTTGGGCCCTGTGGGGTCCCAGCTGCCCCTTCTGCTGCCCAGGAGTCCAACTCCAATCTCCGCCTCTTGGACCTCCCCTCGGCAGCTGCGGCCTGGGACACGGCACCGGACTCCTCACTCCCCGACGAGATCAGAACCTGGGAGGGGATCTGGGCCTTGCGTCTCCGGCTGGTGGTGCGACCCCTGCCGCTGTGCTCCACAGCACCTTCTCCGCCCTCTTCATCAGTTGACGCTGCAGACAGGGAGAAAGAAAACACAGGCATCAGGGCACTGTACAATGGACTCATACACACATGACAGTTATACATGAGTGGCATTGGTAAACCTCAGACATGGCATCACAATCCCCAACACACATGTCATTTCAACTTGCACACATGAGCCATACCACAGCCATATTGCAACAGCCAGCACCATCCATTCACATACAACAGCATGAGCAGCCAAAGGTCATCCACACATCACATGCAACATAGGGAGTACACTACACATGCACACACACCACCAAACTTGCATGCATGTGTACACCTCCGCCAAATGTGCCAGTGTTCCGATCGACATCCATGTCACACCTGACAATCATTCCTCCACATCCTGTGCCATGCAAGCCCACACACACAAGCACCATCCATGTGCACACATGAGACCCCTCGCATGTGTCACCCTCATGGCCCTGTACACCCCCCCCCTACTTGCCCACATAAAAATACATGTTCAACCTGCACACTCCTGGCACACCACCACACGCACAGCTTACAATCAGTATGCATGTACACTTACCGCTCGACTCCCGACGGGTCTGCCTCTCAAGGACCTGGACGTGGAGCGCTGGGGATATGCGTTCCAGGACCCTCATCTGATCTTCCGACAAGTGGCCCCGGCGCCCCTTAGCATCCGCTGCCTTCAGGAGGCGCTGGGCCTTGTTGAGGGTCCTGGACCTGAAGTCCTCCCAGCGCTTCCTGACACGTTCGTAGTCGCGGACTGCCACCTCCTCCGCGTTGATGGCAGTCACGATGTCCATCCAGATCCGAGTCCGTCCTTCCTTGTCGGCGCGCAACCTTCCGAAGAGGGCATCATACTGCCCCAGGACATGCTCCACCAGGACACCAACTTCGGTGGCAGTGAAGCTGGTGCCCCTCTGCCTCCTTGGCCGCGGGTTGCCACTGGTGCCAGATGTTGCAGTGCCCGACATGGCAACCCCAGAGGCAGGAGTGGGTGGGCAACTGGGTCCTGGGGCTGGGCTGTGGGGCGATGGAAAAGCAGTCGGGAGTCTTCGGTTCCGGCAGGGGTGGTCACAGCAAGAGCACCCCTGGCTGATGTGCAGGCAGCAAATGGCAGGGCACGTGGGCAGCAGGCAGTCAGGCAGCAGCAGATGGCAGGTGGGAGCGTGCTCAGGGCTCTGGGGGGGGCAGTAATTCGGCCTTCTGGGCAGGAGCGTGGTCTTCCATGTGTGAACGCGTGGCCAGCTTGATACGGAGTGATTTTGCACGTGAAAATCCAGCACGTCTGCGTGTAATTCGAGGAAAGGCCCTTAGCGCGTAAGCGCGTCAGCACACGTCTGTACATTCATTGGCCCAAAGGCCACCAGCGTAGGCGCGTCTATGAAGTCACGTGCACGTTGAATATGGCACACGTTTGAAATGTTGCGTGTTAAAAAAATGAAAGACACGTCCGAGTGTCAAAGCGTGTAATTGGTGGAAATGGCCTTAGCGCGTACACGTGGAAGTGACAAAGCGTGTAATTGGTGGAAATGGCCTTAGCACGTACACGCGGAAGTGACAAAGCGTGTAATTGGTGGAAATGGCCCTAGCGCGTACACGCGGAAGTGACGCTGGACGTGTGGGCCTGCATAAAAGGTACGTGTAGAACACCATTTCCTTGTACGTGCTTTTCGTGGAGAGCGAGTGGGTGAAATCTGTACTTCTTGTCGTTTCACACGCGATTTACTTCACAGCGTTTCAAGTTCGTACTCCCTGTTACCTCTGACAGCTTTTTCTCTTTTTTCTCTTTTTCTGGTTTTCCTGGGCCTGTTCCCTCAAACAGCATTCCCTTCTACTGTTGTCCTGTCTCCTCAGACAATGTACAATTCTTCTTTTGGCGGGGGTGTTGCCAACGCGCACACGCGCTTCATTTTCATGCTCTTTTTCCTGACAGACGGTGAGTCACGCACGTATCTAACATCTGTGCTTGCCCGTGTGTAGCCTACCCCTTCAGAGGTCATTCTAGGCTGCGTGTGACACGCATACGTTCATTCTTGTGTTACTGGGTGCCACAGCGTAGTGCAGGTTTATTTTTCCGCACACGTGGTCTAGGAGGGGTTGCGTGCACGTTATCTCCCTTTTTTGGGCTTCCTGTGCGTTGCGTGACCCGTCATCTTTCCCCAGGGGTCACATTCAGCCTTGCTAGAGCACTAGGGTACGATTACCATCTGGTACCCAACCCCTTTGACCCCCAATTGCCCAGGACAATAGTTCACAGCCACTCCTATACGCACATTAACATCAGTGCCATGGTTGGGAGGCGAGGAATCCGTAAGGGTGGCAAAGGTGGACGAGCCACAAGTGGTGGCCGTGGTGGATCCGGTAGGGGACGTGGTCGTTACTTGCAGGGTGACCCTGTCCCCCCATGTGTGGAGGACCAGTCAAGGGCACCCATAATCCCCCCTCTGCCCCCCCTGGTTGAGGGTGATGTGGCTGACACCATCCATGCTCAGCCCTTGTTGGACCAGCCCATTGTGGCACCAGACCTGGCTGACTCCATGGCTGACTTCCAGGTCAGCAGGCCTATGACACGTGCGCTGGTGCACGTTGATGTCATCAGGCCACGTGGATCAGGGGCAGCAAGGTCATCTGCTGCCCCAAGTAGGCAGGGTGGAGAGGCTGCAGGGGCAGCTGCGGCTCCATCCACCCCAGCTCTCACACACCCAGCCAGGACAGTGTCGGTCCTAGTCCATCCTGCTGACATTCCCCCTGACACCATTACACTTGAGCCAATGCCTGCACCAACTCCCATGCTGAGTGTGCAATCCCACACTCCTGATACAGAGTCCACCAGGGCTCCTGCCCCTAGTGTCCAGAGCGGCGTAGGACACTCAGGATCCCCACCACCTTCCAAGCGGGAGAGGAAGAGTGCTCGTCCAGCACAGGCTGATGCCCCAGACACGGCTACACAGTCCGGCCCATCGAGGAAGCCCAGCTTCACGGATGCCGAACTGAATGCACTTGTTGAGTATGTGTCCGCACATGATAACGAAATGGTCATTGTTGCAGGATCCAAGACCACACTTGCACAACGCCAGGCGCACTGGCAGACCGTTGCGGACATCGTAAGTGCCCTTGGAATCGTGAGGCGCACAGCCAATGATTGCTATAAGCGCTGGAATGACCTAAAGCGCAGGGCAAAGAATAAGCTGGCCTCAAGTCATGCCGCAACTCTAGTGACTGGAGGTGGATCTCCAGTAGAAGACATGGAACTCACTCCACATGAGTCAGTCGTTGGGACCTACGTCACGGAGGAACAGATCCAAGGCGTGGGAGATCTGCCAGATTATGAGGCATTGTCCGGTGAGTGCACATGCATGTGTGTGTCATCCATGTGCATGGTGTGTGTGTGAGGGCTTCTGTTTGTGTGCCAGGTGAGGGTGTGTGCGCCTGAGTTGTTTGGGTCACCCATGTGCTTCATCCAATACATTCTGCGCAGCAGCATTTGGCCATAGCAGTATCCCTTCTGCCAACAGTAGACATCTAGCCCAACAGCACGCCAGTTGCCCTTGAAGTGTCACCTTGCCACAACATTGTTGCTTATTTTTCTCTGTTCATTCAGGCAGATTGTTTGCATTCCACCACTTTTACTAGGCATTTCTCAGTCCTCTAGTCACATGTCTGACATGGCTATGGTAAAGTGGAGTGACTTTGTTACCTGGATATCATTTGTTTAGACATGTCCCTGTGCAATTGGACCATTTTGGACTGGCAGCTCCAGGTGAAAAATCAGACCTGTTTGAATTAGAAAAGCTATTACATGAGGGAACTGGACTGAATGAATAAGTGCTGCCCTCCTCTCCATCTTCACTCAATGGCAATGGTACATGCCATCTGTGTGATGGCATGTGTGTTTCACCTGGCAATCACAGGCCAATGTGTGATGCCACTGCCAGGCAGCATGCAGAAAATGTGTTGATCTTCCATCTTGGTGTCATCAATGTGTGCCATTTGCCTCCCCTTCATACGCAGTGAGGGTGCATGCATGGGAGGGTTTTAGTCATGTGGGACATGTGTCAATCAAGTACTGGTTCTGTTGCTTCTCAGCCCTAATTGTGTGCGATAGTGCTAATGCCTGTTTCCATTTCTTTTCTTTCATGTCTTTGCAGGGGATGACGCACTTGATACAGCTGGGGTTGTGGAGATGGTGCAGACCCAGGAGGGGTCTAAGGCCCGACCGACCACCAGTGAGGGACGTGGTGTGGTGGTGGGTGAAAACCCACAACTGCTGCAGGTCGTGCTCTCAAGGGGTGTCTCTGGGTGCACCTCCCCCGAGCTGTATTCAGGTGTCGATTCGGATGATGAGACCTATGTGGCATCGCAGGTGAGTGGTCCTGGGAGGGATTCTCTTCTGTCTGACCCACCTGCACCAGGGGTAGTACCCTCAATGGGGATGTCAGTGTTGGCAGGTCCACCTTTGGTGGTTACGGATGCAGAGTCACACTCCGCAACATCTGATCCTGTTCCTGGGCCAGCAGATCAGAGGTGGAATGCAGTCCTGCAGCCTCAGGCAGTGCCGGCACAGCAAGGCGCAGTTCGCCTTGCCCCAGACAGGTGTGGTGCCCGCCGACGTGGTGGCCGTACGCCACCTGGCAATACCGCATGGGAGCAATCCATATACGGTATGGCTACCCAACAGGCAGCATCATCAGAGATGATGGCTCAGGCCATGCATAGGGTGGCCACTTCCATTGTCCCCCCAGAAAGGCTGATGGAGTGACTGCAGCAGGCAACAGACTCCATCTGCCAGTCACACATGGAGGACATGTTGGTGTCCAACAGGGACAGGCCGGCGGCACTGGCGACTCTGCAGGATGCCCTTTCCATAGAGTCCCAGGGCCACAGGGAAGCCCTGAGGGTGGAACTCAGTCAGATCAGGACGAACCTTGTTGAGCTTGAGGCTTCAACACACAGAAGGACAGAAGAGCAGCTGGAGCGTCTCACACGTACGCTCTCAGCTGAGATGCAGGCAACTCGGGCGGAGGTCCGGTCATCCCGTGAGTTGTTGCATGGGGACCTCCGCACGATTATCCTCCAGAACCAGACCTTCCACACTCGCATGCTTGCTGCCATGGAGGAGCAGACTAGGCCTTTGCGTGGGCTGCCTCCCATAGTTCCACCACCTCCTGATGCAGCTGCAGAGTCTGAGGAGAGCGACCACAGTGATTCTCTCACAATAGGGTAGCCGTGTCGGCCACGAGCCCGTGGAGGTGTTTTTTTCCCAGAATCCACACAGGTGGGTTCTGGTGTGCATCCTGACCTCGGACCTCCTGGGTGGCCTCCCCCACCCCTCCTGGCCCATTCATGGCCATTTTTGATTTTTTTTTTTTCATATATTTTTTTTACAGTGTGTTCCCTTGTGTGGCTCCCGTGGGCATCCGCTGTATTGTGGCTGGGCACGTGCAGGCTTATCCTGATTTTGGGTTAGATGCTTGGGTTTGTGAGACACACACCCCTCCTGCTTCCCGTTTCCATGGGCTTGCAAAGGGTGTCCCCAAGTGACATTGATTTACACGGTGACGTTGGACTCCCACTACATGTGTGGGTAGTCTAGTCAATACTGTGTATACATTCCTAGTGCATATTGCTGTTGTGTTGTACACTGCATGTTGCATAGATGTGTAACTCATCATCCATGTCTACCTCCTAATTTGCAGGTCCTTTCCTCATGTCTACACAAGGCCCTCTACTTTGGAGATGGAGTCCATGTTGGCAGCAGTGCACCTACAACTCTACATGACGGCAACACTGTACAGTTGGAAGTGGTGGGAGTGCAGGCATTTCCAGGTGGTGAGACTACTAATTTCTTAGATTCATAATGTCATGTTGATGGTAGTTTTGAGGGTCAGTAGCTGATAAGTGTTATTGCTAAATACCTGCTCAACTGGGGTGTTGGTCCTGCATTACTGTGAGCATGTCAGGTGTCGCGAGTTTCAATTAGGGACACTGTACTTTGTGACAATTGTGTCATGTTGTGGGGATTACTTTGTTTGCCCTCACATAGCATGACATGGCATGGTGTGTCGTGTGGCGGTGCTGGGGATGGGTTGGGTGACATGGCACTGTCCTCATGTTGCATTTTGCAAGTGGGTATTCATTTTAGCTGCATGAATGTGTTTTTTCACGAAACTGCATTGGTGGTGTCTGTGTAGGTAGGGATGCACACATTGTAACACTTCCAGGTGAACTATCTCAGGCTGATATGGTTTTGACGGTTGATTCTCCAGACATTCAGGATCATTGTCAGGTTGAGTCATCATTGATTGTCAGATGGTATGTGCCAGGGCAGTGTGCACTCCACATTTCTATGTGAAGTAATTAGCCACTAGCTGTGTACGGGCTGCCTCCCCCCATGCCCTTTCCCCTCCCATGTGCAGCGGGCGTGCATGTGGTTGGGGATGTGGGGGCACCACCATGTCCACGGCCAGGCCCGGCGTGTTGCAACGTTGTGCAGGACACATGCTGCCACTATGATCCTGCACACTACTGTGGGAGCGTATAACAGCTGCCCGCCAGAACGGTCAAGGGAGCGAAAGCGTGACTTAAGCACTCCGAATGTGCGCTCCACTATGCCCCGGGTTGCAATGTGGGCTGTGTTATATCTTACCTTGGGTGGTGTGGTGGGGTTCCGAATTGGCGTCATCATGTGGGGGCTGAGAGGGTAGGCACTGTCCCCTGTGGAGGTGGTGATGGGTATCATTGGTGGGGTTGTGACCTTGCTCAGTATCTGACATGCATGCATGTGCAGTGGCATTCATACTCACCAAGCAGCCATGTATCGCCATGCCGCCCAGCTTCTAGGTCCCGGCTTAGGGTGGACATTCGGTAAATGAAGCTGTCGTGGGTGGACCCGGGATAGTTGGCATATACTGAGGTGATGATTCCCTTGGCATTACATACTACCTGCACGTTGATGGAATGCCAGTGCTTGCGGTTCCTATAGATGTGCTCAGATGCCCTGGGGGGACGTAGAGCCACATGGGTGCAGTCGATGGCACGTAGCACTTTGGGGAATCGTGCCACACCGTAAAAATCCAGGGAGGCAGCATGCCTTTCTGCAGGTGTTCTGGGCAGGTATATGTGCCTGCGGACTGATGGGCATGCAGTGATGATGTTCAAGACCTGGTGTAGGCAGCGTGATTGCGTGGCCTGTGACACCCCACTCACTATGGCACTTGTCCGCTGAAATGATCCAGTGGCTAAGAAGTGCAGTACATTGAGGACCTTCTCCAGGGGGCTGAGTGCTTGGGAGCACAGGGTGGGTGATTTGAGGTCATCCTCCCACTCACTCACCAGGTCCAGTATTATGTGTGGTGGAAACCTGTACCTCCCATACACCTGGTCATCAGGCATCCCAAAAAGGCTGGTTCTGGGTGTGAAAATTCTGGCCCTGACTATCCTCCTCCTCCTCCTTTGGTTGCCCACGGCCACTGCTGCTAGGAACGGTATATTCATCCTGGTGTCTGAGCTTGTTAGTTTTTTGCGCACAATTTTATGCGTCGCGGGTCGACGTATGCCTGCTTCCTGCTGGCGTAAGTGTATCTTTGCGCGTGTTGTAGGCGAGCGTGTGAAACTTCCCGCGCACCCCTGAAATCCACGTACCCAGGCCAATAGCGTGTGGAAATTCCCGCGCACCCCGGAATACACGTGCGCTGATGTACTCGCGTGTGTAAGTGCCCGCGCACCCCTGAAATACACGTACATAGGCCAATCGCGTGTATGCGCACTTTTGTCCAATTACACGCGATGACACTCTGACGTGCAGTCTTTCCACGTGTGCTCCGTCATCACGTGCTATGAGGGAAACACCCGTGCGGGTCACGTCACAGATGCGCTTACGCGCTGAGGGCCTTTGGTCCAATAGAATCGCGTATGCGTGCTGACGCGCTTACGCGCTAAGGGCCTTTCCTCGAATTTCACGCTGACGTGCAGGATTTTCACGTGCCAAATCACTCCGTATCAAGCTGGCCACGCGAAAACACACGGAAGACCACGCTCCTGCCCAGAAGGCTGAATTACTGCCCCCCAGTGCCACGAGCAGCCTCCCACGTGCCATCTGCTGATGCCTGCCTGCTGCCACCGTGCCCTGCCATTTGGTGCCTGCACATCAGCCATCTGCAGGGGTCCAGTTGCTATGTCCACCCCTGCTGGAACAGAAGACTCCCGACTGGGATAACATCCGCTCCACAGCCCAGCCCCAGGACCCAGTTGCCCACCCACTCCTGCCTCTGGGGTTGCCATGTCGGGCACTTCGACATCTGGCACCAGTAGCAACCCAAGGCCAGAGGGGCAGAGGGGCACCAGCTTCACTGCCACCGAAAATGGTGTCCTGGTGGAGCATGTCCTGGGGCAGTATGATGCCCTCTTCGGATCGTCCCGCGCCAGCAAGGAAGGACGGGAGAGGATCTGAGCCGACTGTGTGGTTGTCATCAACGCGGAGGGGGTGGCAACCCGCAACGTCCAGAAGATCAAGAAGCGCTGGGAGGACTTGAGGTCCAGGGCCCTGGTGAAGGCCCGGCGCCTCGTGGAGGGGGGCCGGGGCCGCATGAGTTCCATCCAGATGAGGGTCCTGGAACGCGTACGCCCAGCGCTCCACGCCCAGATCCTTGAGAGGGAGACCCGTCTGGAGTTGAGCGGTAAGTGGCCAAGCATTGCTGTGTGAGACAGGGCCTGTTGCGGTGTGCTGGTTGTCTGATACTTGCCTGCATGTGTGACATAGGCCATGTACGGGGGTGGGGTGGGTGGGAGACATGAGTGGGGGCCTGGTGGAGGGTGCCCCTCAGTGCTGGGGGGGGGGTGGGAGACATGAGTGTGGGCCTGGTGGCAGGTGCCCCACAGTGCTGGGGGGTGGGGGTGCAGGGAGACATGAGTGGGGGCCTGGTGGAGGGTGCCCCTCAGTGCTGGGGGTTGGGGGTGGTGGGGGACATGAGTGGGGGCCTGGTGGCAGGTGCCCCACAGTGCTGGGGGGTTGGGGGTGCTGGGGGACATAAGTGGGGGCCTGGTGGAGGGTGCCCCACAATGCTGGGGGGTGGGGGTGGTGGGAGACATGAGTGGGGCCCTGGTGGAGGCTGCCCATGGTGGCTGGGGGGTGGGGGTGGTGGTAGACATGGGTGGGGGCCTGGTGGAGGCTGCCCTGCACTGCTGGGGGGTGGGGGTGATAGGGGACATGAGTGGGGGCCTGGTGGAGGGTGCCCCACAGTGCTGGGGGGTGGGGGGGTGGGAGACATGAGTGGGGGCCTGGTGGAGGGTGCCCCACAGTGCTGGGGGGGTGGGGGGTGGGAGGCATGAGTGGGGGCCTGGTGGAGGGTGCCCCTCAGTGTTGGTGGGTGGGGGTGCTGGGGGGCATGAGTGGGGGCCTGGTGGAAGGTGCCCCTCAGTGCTGGGGGGTGGGGGTGCAGGGAGACATGAGTGGGGGCCTGGTGGAGGCTGCCCCTGGTGGCTGGGGGTGGGGGTGACAGGCAACATGAGTGGGGGCCTGGTGGAGGCTGCCCCTGCACTGCTGGGGGGTGGGGTGGGTGGGAGACATGAGTGGGGGCCTGGTGGAGGGTGCCACTCAGTGCTGGGGGAGTGGGGGGTGGGGGACATGAGTGGGGGCCTGGTGGAGGCTGCCCCTGCACAGCTGGGGGGTGGGGTGGTGGGAGACATGAGTGGGGGCCTGGTGGAGGCTGCCCATGGTGGCTGGGGGGTGGGGGTGATAGGGGACATGATTGGGGGCCTGGTGGAGGCTGCCCCTGCACTGCTGGGGGGTGGGGGTGGTGGTAGACATGGGTGGGGGCCTGGTGGAGGCTGCCCCTGCACTGCTGGGGGGTGGGGGTGATAGGGGACATGAGTGGGGGCCTGGTGGAGGGTGCCCCACAGTGCTGGGGGGTGGGGGAGGGTGAGAAACATGAGTGGGGGGCTGGTGGAGGGTGCCCCACAGTGCTGGGGGGTGGGGGTGCATGGAGACATGAGTGGGGGCCTGCTGGCAGGTGCCCCACAGTGCTGGTGGGTGGGGTGGGTGGGAGACATGAGTGGGGGCCTGGTGGAGGGTGTCCCTCAGTGCTGGGGGGTGGGGGTGGGTGGGTGACATGAGTGGGGGCCTGGTGGAGGGTGCCCCACAGTGCTGGGGGGTGGGGGTGCTGGGTGACATGAGCAGGTGTGCAGGGTAGTCCCCTGTGGTGTCGGCTGCCTGCAGGGGCCGTGGAGGGTGTACAGGGAATACCTGGGAGCACCCAGCCAAATCGCGTGTAGAATTTCCCGCGTACCCCTGAAATACACGTACCCAGCCAAATCGCGTGTGGAAATTCCCACGCACGTACCCGGCCAAATCGCGTGTGGAACTTCCCGTGCACCCATGTAATCCACGTACCCTGCCAAATCGCGTGTGAAACTTCCCACGTACCCCTGAAATACACATACCCGGCCAAATCGCGTGTGGAACTTCCCGCGCACCCCTGAAATCCACGTACCCAGCCAAATCGCGTGTGAAACTTCCCACGCCCCCCTGAAATCCACGTACCCGGCCAAATCGCGTGTGGAACTTCCCACGCACCCCTGAAATCCACGTACCCAGCGAAATCGCGTGTGAAACTTCCCGCGCACCCGTGGAAACCACATACCCAGCCAAATCGCGTGTGAAACTTCCCGCGCACCCCGAAAATACACGCACACGTTATTTTTCAGTCAGCGGGTGTCCGTGTTTGTGGGTACCTCTTTGCACGTCATTTGTCCTGGAGGGCCACAGTATAGGACATTCATCATAGCTGTATATAGGTGCTATTTGTTGGCGCACCTTTTGGCGCACATTTATTACAGGTGCAGAGACGCTACCGCCTGCTTTCTTGTGGCGGTCGTGTTTGTGCCTGTGCGCTGGTTTGACCGTGCGCTGTTTTGCCCTATTCGATTCCATTAATACGTGTTGTAGGCGAGCGTGTGGGCGTTACGCGCACTTGCACCCTGTACTTCCCCCGTGACGCCCACATTTTGGCAAG
The DNA here is from genome assembly GCF_040938575.1 of Ambystoma mexicanum. Taxonomy (NCBI): domain Eukaryota; kingdom Metazoa; phylum Chordata; class Amphibia; order Caudata; family Ambystomatidae; genus Ambystoma; species Ambystoma mexicanum. The sequence goes on along the minus strand of NC_090932.1, from coordinate 510,942,414 downwards.
TTGTTCCCCATTCCGAGTGTTACGCCCCGTGTTCCGCCTACTTTTGTTGTGTGCGCCGCGCTATGTGCGATTTTCGCTGTGGCCTGTGCGATTTTCGCTGTGACCTGGCGCACGCCGTTAGATGGCCTGTGCGCCAACGTGCGCCGCGCACTTTTTTAGCGCACATCTGATGGTTTTCTTGCGCACGGCCTTCCATGAATCGATGTGCACTGCTTTTCGTGCGAATTTCGCCCTTGCACTGCGATTTTCGCTATTCCACTGCGAATCGCACGTTTTTGGCCACTTGCGCCGCGCTAATTATTCCATGAATCGGCCTGCTGATGTTCCGAAGACCAGTTCAAACGCGACTACCGGAAGACACACACTCGGCAGAGGCAACGCCACTAGAACAGGCGGCCAGAGACAAAGATGACACAGCGAAGGCCAAGATGAAAGAGACAGCGGATCATAAAAGGAAAGCACAGGAGTCAAACATCGAACCCGGGGACCAAGTGTGGATGCAACAACCGAAACAAAGAAAGGACGATACCACGTTCGCAAAAGAACCGCTGACCGTTACACAGAGAAGAGGGATGATGATAACGGCACAAAGAACGGATCAATCCTCCGTGACTCGGAATGTATCTCACTTTAAGCCCCAGATAAACCACACGGAGCATGTGCAAGACAGAGCAGGAAACAGCGACGATGACCGAAGTCAGGACGCCCCCTACCTAGGAGACAGTGAGGCCTCGGAAAGTGAAGACAATCTGATGCCACATGAACAGACAGAGTGGACACCGCGTAACTTCGGTAGACCACAGAGAAGCCGCATAAAACCCCAGAGACTCATAGAAGAGATGGAGTGAGGAGCGGCAACTATCTTACCTGTTAAAAAGGAGGGAGATGTCAGGTTGTTCCTAAGGGCATACAGCCCGTCCACATCGTTGTGTGGGCGGACCGCCGTTGCGGTCCTACTTCCCAGTGAAGGGAAGTGACATTGGGCGAGGGTGGGGGCTACAGGCTGGTTCGGCAGTTAATGCCGTGTTTAAATAAAGAAAGGTTCTCTGCTAACTTGGCTCCCGCGCAATACTTCCTTCTGCCGGTTCGAGGGTCCGCGCAAAACCCTACAGAAATTAATGTCTATGCACCTACTCGAAATGACAGGTAGGCCCAGGGGCGTTGCTAGGGAGGGCTAAGGGGGCTATATCCCCTGATCTTTTGGTTGTAGCCCCGGATAGAATCTCAGGAGCTACAGCCAAAAGACTAGCTAGCCCCCAGTCCCAACAGTACTGACATCAGCTTAGCCCCGGGTCTTTTCCAGACCTAGCAAGGCCTACACCTTGTAAGGCAACAGGTATACACACACTTGTTGCAGGGGATGTAAATGCAGATATTTGTCCTATTTGTATTTTAGTTGGAGTCCTTCTGTCCCTGAGGAAAACTTTTCATTGTTTCTGTCCATCGAAACTATGAGGGCGTATCTGTTTCGTTTGTTCCCTTTGTGGGTCATTGTTGTCCTCAGGTTCAGCCCCAGCTTTATAAACATTTCTACTTTTGAACACTAGCTGGCCATTATGTTTAGGTAAGGTGGTGCCATCCTGTGTGATTGCGCCGCCGTCATAGCCATACTGTCTGACGGTTTTTGAGCCATTATTCATGCATTTGCACTTTGTTGGTGTCATGTTTTTATTTGCAGCACTTTAAAGCACATTAAGCACTTTAAATTGTGATTATTGCAGGTGATTATGTACTTTTAGGTAAAAACCTACATGTTGTAGTTTTCACTGTGTATCGTTACAAATTGATGAATACATATTTCTATGTTAATGTTGTGTGTCGTGCCTGAAAATTACTTACAGAGAGGACATATGTTCTCCATTGGTACAATATTTTCTGTAATAATATATGTGTAAAAGTTCCCTCTAAGAAGATATATGTGTGTATTATTTGTAGTTTTCCTGGTCTTCTTAGTCGTTACGGGATCCCTGGTGTTTTTTTACACATAAGTTAAGTTTTATGCACATTCTTGGTCCCTAAGAGACATGCCTATGTTCTCCCTTATAACCCTAAACATGTTGAGAAACATATACCTCGAAACTAATAGAAATATTTCAGTCTGCTAGTATAACCCTAATAAAGGCCTATTGAAAACATATTCCACATCTGCCTCATGCTCAGTCCTTTTTTGCTTTATGACACCCCCATAGGTAAGGCTCTCTACCAGGGATGTCAATTCACCAAAATGCCAGGGTTCGCGGAAGTGATATCACACGACCCTTGACCTCTGATGACATCATAGGAAGCGATGTAATTTGACCCCACCCCAAAGTGACTTCACAGGAAGTGATGGAAAATGAGCTTTCACCCCTTGACAAAACAGGAAGTAGCATCACATAGCATTGTTCCTAAGTACACTACGAAAAATATGGTTACAATATCACTGTAATTTGATATAGATTTCATGCAAGATTGGATCAGCATATCTATTCGTTAATATCAGTGTGTTTATAGGCCCATATTACCAAATTTCTGTGAATGCAAGAAAATGTCCAAGCCAAATGATAATGATGTGTTATTATATAGCACTTACGCTTAAGCGCTTTAAATAGAAGAAATATATATACAATATCACCCAAGCTGTGTTGGTACTCATTTATCAACCTCAGAAGTATGAAAGGCTGAGTTGGCCTTGCCAGGATTCGAACTTGCAACCTGCAGATCACACACAAATTGCAGCAGCAAGCGCTCAACTAACCAGGCTATCTTTATCGTACTGGCTGTAGCAAAATGTGCAATTACATGTGTGAATGTAGGCAAAGTCAGAAATCAAATACACTCTGTAGTGGATACCATTAAACTGGTAACTAAGATTTAACAGCAGACCGGTTCATCTGCAGGTCTAGTGCAAAGTTGGCCACATGTCAAGCCTGTGTGGATCTACTTTTCAGGTTTCAGAGATTGGCAAAATGCATACCATTGGCAGGGTTCATAACTACGTATTCAAGAATTTAGAGTAGCCCACGGAAAGCAGCGCACTCACACAGCATCCCGTACTCTGGGCACTCGTTACCTCATACATGCAAACAAACATCCTGAACAGCGTGCCAGGGAGATAGGAAACATAGACACATTACAACAAAGCATTAATTGTGGCACAATGAAATCAAGTGTCACTTTATGTGCTATGGTCAAACATTTCCACATTATACACAAGCTTTTAGGCACAAGGATTTTGTCAAGTGACCGAGGACACCGAGATGGAATGTCTTGTCATGATCGTAACAGAGACAACGGCAGAAATAGAATGCTCTAACTTCAACTTGCAAAAAGCAAAAAAAATAGTCCGAAATAGATGATTATTGTACTCTCAAAGATTTTTTGTAGTTTTTGTCTGCATTGTGAATTTAAGGTGTTTAAGAACAGACTAAATCAGTGACTCATCCCCTGAAGTGTACTTGAAATAAACCTGTAATGAGTCTAGCAATTATTCTAAAGAATTCCAGAAAGACAAATTATGTGTTATTCCTATTCTTTTTTTTGTAGGGTCAATGCTCAAAGTGTTGCACTTGTGGAACCCCCAGTTTTTTTTTAAAGCGGCCTGAACAAGAAATTCAGCTAATCGAGAAACAAAGAGCCGCATGGCACTGGCCACAGCCCAGGAGCTTCAATTGTTTAAAAAGAAATGGCTCTGTCTCTCCTGCTAGTGGACAGGATTCCCCTGGCTCCGCCCATGCTATTGCCTCTTCAGATTTGTGCCACTATTCTGTTGTCTTCCCGCGCCTTTCTTTTCGGCCCTTTCCCTTAATTCACCATTCATGTCTCTCTGGGATTTTGTTTCACTTTCTTTTGGTATGGGGCTCTCACATTGGTTATCTTTCTAGATGATGTTATCTGGCCCCCATACCTGGATCTGTGGTATTCCATCTCGGAACCAGGCAGAAGTCCCAAGTCAGTGCTGGCTTCATGCTTGTCCGCCGCAGCATTCATATGATTCCCCAAGGAGGTTGTCTGCCTCCAATCGCAGAGCCTTCTTGTGTACTCCTGCAGACCCCGACTTGCATCTGCAAGAAGAGCTGCTGGCCTGGTGTTCATAGTCATCCTTGCTCCGAGGGAGCGCTCTATGACTGGCTGTAGCTATTTCATTCTCGTTGTCTGTCCTTTGCTATTGTTAGTGCCTCACTCGATCCTGCAGGCTGGGATCCCTTCTGAAATACTGGGTATTATGGACATTTGGAAATGGCAGCCCTTTGCCCTCCCATAATTATAATTATAACTGTGTCAGAACCCTGAATGTCTTGAGACTGCTAAACATATTTTTACAGAATGTAGAACATCGGGCCCCGAATATATGACTCTGTTAGGGCCATTCGTGTATGAGTACGAAACTATTAAGAGTGATGATTTTTGGGCTTACTGTCTTAACACCATAGCCAAAACGTGCATATTGTTATGTATCAGCTGTGGGCAATCACTAAAAAAAAGGCTAGATAGTGTTACAAGAATGAAGTGAATAGATAGAGTGAATTTGTCCCTGTTTTAAAAATTCTGAAACCTTGATTAATATCTAAACGTTGGTGAAATGTATATGTGCTCTGAATTGTGATTGTTTTTAATGAAATAATGTGTTTTTGATATGTAATGTTTATGCATTTTTATGTTTTGTAAAGTTTCTTTGAAACTAAACAAATAAAGAATAATTATTATTATTATATTATAATTATAATGGTTCTTTTATAACATGCTCAATACCAACGAATGGTTTCTAAGCATGAGTTCGGGATTCGAACCTGTGTTGCGCTGCATTGTCTTGATTCCAAGACAAACACGTTATCCCTCCTCCCCTGTAGCTTTGGGCATAAGTGGCAATCATCGAGACCCTGTAGGATCCTCTACCCCACACAGTGCAGTGCTTCAGAGTTCTGTGGTCAAACGTTGGCCAAGCCCATACAAACAGGGGCTATTCCTCGCTTCCTTTTGTTTCTCAAAATGTAGTACCAAGTACTGACAGCAGGCCTCACAATTTTCCCTCCCCTCTTACCAGTGGTCGAAGTTTAAGAAAAGAAGTAGTGGAACTACGTTCCCTGCTAGCCTGCCCCGCTCCTCACAAGCCCCATTGCTCTGCCCCCTCCTACACACAATACAAACCCCCAAACACAGTTGCCTGCTGTTTAAGGGAATGTTCAGTGCAGTGCACTGAAAGTGCAGGTTTCAACTTCTTCCTACATTGTTATTTTAAAATGAAACCGTTCCGGAACGGTTTCTTTTTAAGATAAAAGTATAGGAGCTGTACAACTTCATTTAAAAAAGTAGATGAGCACCGCTCCCGCTCACTTCGACCGCTGCCTCTAACCATTGACAAGCGATACATGGAACTTGGCGAATACAAATAATGTGCTGTGTGCACGTTAGCACTGAAGGAGGTGAGCGATTTTGTATGCATTGCAGTAGTTGCGAGCAGATGTTTTTAGCTTGATTGGCGGTATATCAGTAATTTACCTTCTGACTTTCCTGGTTTTGAGTGCAGGTCTTGTTTGAAGAGGGTTGCTTTGCAGTTCCCACCCTGTACCACCTCCAGGTAGCTCACGGCTTGGCAATGCCATGGGAGGACCCGTGTCCTGGACAGCAGTCTCCTCCTGCCCATGGTGTGCAGTCAGGATATGGATGTTGCCCCAACCTGTAACTCACGAGGACTGCTCTGCCCCAACATCATCAGTGTTGCCAGGCCCCAACACCATCAAGGCAGTCATAGACCCTTAGTCCATCCTTTCACCAACACCCTGAAAACTGCCCTGCCCCAACACCATCAGTTCCCTGAGTCCATTCTTCCACATACACCGAGTACCACCCTGCCCACCCACTCACCGTACCACCTGCTCTAACACTAGCAGTTCAGCACAGTGACCCTCTGTTCATCTTTATACCTGTATCCTGAGTACCAACTTGCCCCAACATCATCGTTGCCGCCCTGACCCAAGACCTTCAGTACAGTCATGGTACCTTAAGTTCATTGTTGCACCAGTACCATTGCATGGCATTTTTCCCAAACACCATCAGTGTAGCCTCACAACCATGAGTCCATACTTACACCTGCACACTCCGTAATGCCTTTCCCCAACACTATCACAGCCACTCCAGGACACTGAGTCCATCTTGCACCCTCTTACTGGGTGCTGCTCTGCATCCATCTTTGCTCTCCTTGCAGAGCACTGTCCTGTCCCAACACCTCCAGTGTAGCCCCAGGACCCTGATTCCTTCCTTCAACCCACATATTGAGACATCCCTTCCCAAAACCATTAGTAAAGCAATGGGAATCTGTGTTGATCATTGCACCTGCACTCTAAGTACCACTCTTCCCCAAAACCATCAGTCCTACCATGCCCCATAAGTGCTGCTCGTAATGAAGTCCCATGTCTTAGGCTAGTGGGTGGGACAGGGGACCACTAACCACTCTGAGGTAGGTCCCAGCAGGGTTAAGTGGTGGTTCCTCGCACCCCCAGTCTATTCTTATCCTTATGTGCCAATGCTGAGAAGAGGTAGTTCACCTGTTGTCATCTGTGCAGCGGTTGTGAGGAGACTGCTACCTGGGAAGAGGTACTTCACCTGTTGTCAGCTGCACAGCGGCGAGGAGACTGCTCCCTGGTTTGTTTTTTGTTTTGTTTGTTTTTATTTATTTCTAAAGCGCGCCTGACACAGAGGTATCTGGGTGCTTTTGAATACAGTGAAAAAGTTACAGGCATAAGCAGTTAGTCAACATTACAGTTGCAACAGTTGCAATTGTAGAAATAGACATGATAGTAATGCAGTTGTAACAGAGATAGTCATTTGAAACGAGATAAAATTGGTTTAGTACAATTATTACTTATTGACTTCAAGAGACGGTGTTTCTCCTGAAGTTGGTAAAGAGCTGGGTTGACTTGATGAATGGCGGGAGAGTAGTCCATAATTGGGCTGCCAAGACAAGGAAGCTACTTCCTCCTGTTTTTTTTAGTTTATACCTCGGGACCACTAGAGAGGATGGATTAGCTGACCTGGTGACCTGTGTGCAAGATCTAATGGTGAATGTGTCCGTTATGTAAGGTGGGGCTGTGTGATTCTATGATTTGAATGTAAGACACAACGTTTTCAACTCAATCTTTTCCTTGTCAGAAAGCCATTTGTGTTGTCTTCTTGTTGCAGAGATGTGCTCATTCCTGGGGATGTTTAAGGCTCTGAGAGCTTTATTCTGCATTATTTGCAGTTTATTGAGCACAAATATACTCGCACCTAAATAGAATCTGTTACAATAGTCCAGCGTAGACAGTATAAGTGCTCTGGCTAATGTGAGACAGCTTTCTGTAGAAAGTAGTGGTCTGCAGGCTCTTATCAGTTTATCCGTATAGGCAGTGGCTGAGGCGGTCCTGTTGACTTGTTTGTGTAGGTTGGAGGTAGTGTCGAGGTAAAAGCCTAATGTTTTTACTTGTTTGGCTACTTGGATGTTGTTCCCATCTGTGTTGAAAGAGGCATAATTTTGGCTGATCTTGTTAATGTTAGTTGAAGATCCTACCAACAAGAGTTCAGTTTTTATCATCATTCAGGCAGAGGCCATGGATGGCCATCCATGCTTGAATGATTACTTACATTTTGTTCACAAGCCGTACATCAGAGTCATAGATGTCAGTTAGAGGAAGGAGGATCTGGGTGTCTTCAGCGTAATTCGTGTAGGTGACACCCAGACGGTCCAGCTCGTCAAATAGTGGCTGCTGGTTGAAGGAACGAAGGGCCAATCAGTGGCGAGGCTCGGCTGGTGTTGCCAAGCAACCAAATGAATAACAAGAGTGGCTGCCATTTTAATAAGCTCTTCGTGTCTTCAGCGAAATGGGGGTGCCGAACAAAGATCATTCTTAAGGTATGGAGGTCAGCATGGGGTGGATGGGTCTCCACAGAAGGTGGGGGTAAGGTGAAGAGTGCTTCAGTATGCCCAACTCATACACCTTACCGCTATGCTGCCTTGATGCGGGTCACAGCGTTTCTCCTTCTTCAGGCCCCACAAACGTTGCAGGCTGGGCTCCTTAGCCCACCTGGGAATCACGGTCTGTGTGGGGCACAGACAGGCCTGTGCCTTTGCGGGGTGCCTTCGAGGAAGGGCTTTCTGACACCTTCCGGCGCTGCCCAGTGCTGGTTGAAGGAACAAAGGGCCAATCATTGGCGAGGCTCGGCTGGTGTTGCTAAGTAACCGAATAAACAACAAGAGTAGCCGCCATTTTAATAAGGCTTCACGTGTCTTCAGCGAAATGGGGGTGCCGAACAAAGATAATTCTTAAGGTATGGAGGTCAGAATGGGGTGGATGGGCCTCCACGGAAGGTGGGGGTAACGTGAAGAGGGCTTCAGTATGCCCAACTCATACACCTTACCGCTATGCTGCCTCGATGCAGTCACAGCGTTTCTCCTTCAGGACCCACGAACATTGCAGGCTGGGATCCTGCCCATCTGGGAATCACGGTGTGCTTAGTAAGAAGTAGTTCACCTTTTGTCAGCTGTGCAGCAGTTGCCAGGACACTGCTACCTGGGAAGAGGTAGACCACCTGTTGTCAGCTGAACAGCGATTGCCAAGAGACTGCTATCTGGGAAGAGATAGTGAGGACACTGCTACTTGGGAAGAGGTAGTTCTCTTGTTGTCAGTTGTGCCGCGGTTGCAAAGAGACTGCTTCCGGGAAGAGGTAGTTCACCTGTTGTCATCTGTGCAGCAGTTGTGAGGAGACTGCTACCTGGCAAGAGGTAGTTCACCTGTTGTCAGATGTGCAGCGGTTGCGAGGAGACTGCTGCCTGGGAAGAGTTAGTTCACCTGTTGTCAGCTGTGCAGCGGTTGCCAGGAGACTGATACCTGGGAAGAGTTAGTTCACCTGTTGTCAGCTGTGCAGCAGTTGCCAGGAGACAGATACCTGGGAAGAGATAGCGAGGAGACTGCTACATGGGAAGAGGTAGTTCAGCTGTTGTCAGCTGTGCATCAGTTGCGAGGAGACTGCTACCTGGGAAGAGGTAGTTCACCTGTTATCAGCTGTGCAGCAGTTGCCAGTAGACTGCTACCTGGGAAGAGTTAGTTCACCTGTTGCCATCTGTGCAAGTTCACTTGTTTTCAGCTGTGCAGTGGTTGTGAGGAGACTGCTACCTGGGAAGAGGTAGTTCACCTGTTGTCAGTTGTGCAGCGGTTGCCAGGAGAATGCTACCTGGGAAGTGTTAGTTCACCTGTTCTCAGCTGTGCAGTGGTTGGCAGGAGACTGCTACCTGGGAAGAGATAGCGAGGAGACTGCTACCTGGGAAAAGGTAGTTCACCTGTTGTCAGCTGTGCAGCAGTTGCCAGGAGACTGCTACCTGGAACAGGTAGTTCACTTGTTGTCAGCTGTGCAGCGGTTGCCGGGAGACTGCTACCTGGGAAGAGGTAGCTCACCTGTTGTCAGCTGTGCAGCGGTTGCCGGCAGACTGCTACCTGGGAAGAGGTAGTTCACCTGTTGGAAGCTGTGCAGCGGTTGCCAGGAGACTGCTACCTCAAGAGGTAGTTCACCTGTTGGCAGCTGTGTAGCGGTTGCCAGGAGACTGCTACCTGGGAAGAGATAGTTCACCTGTTGGCAGCTCAGCTGTGCAGCGGTTGCTCTGGCAGAGAGACGTCAGAGGTCTTTTTCCAAGAGCCAACGAGAAGAGGACCTATACACAGAATATATCAGCTTGAGCTAACACCATAAGGACGCCCGAGGAGAGGATGATTTCTTAAAGAGCCTGTGAAGGAGGGAGGGAATATTGTCTGCTGGAAAAGGACCCTGGGCGAAAGGGGAGCTTCGTATGTAACTAGAAAGCACACAAGGCACAATCCATGCGGACTGGTGCAATGTTGCAGATGTGGAGAGGGAGAAACATCACGCATTGTCAATGACGGTGTCGAAGTCTTTCTTCTTTTTCAATTGAAAGGGGCCTCGGGCACCTGTGGTCCTATCCACTTGTTTTTCGCTATTCTTCACTAATGCAAAATGGGCAAAGTGAAGTACAATCGTCAAAAGAAAAGCTGCAATGTACCTTGCAATGTCAAACAGTGGATTGATTCAGCTGCACACACCTGTGCTTGTCACAGGCCAACAGCCGGAGGGTGGGTGATGGTGGGTGGTGGTTGTTGTGGGCCCGCACCTGTGTCCCTGGAGCGGGCCACTCAGCTGTTGGGATCGCCCGACAGATACCTTAGGGGCTGTGCTCAGGCAGCCCGACACTCGGCAGGTGGCACCCTGCACGCCCGGTACACCGGAGCAGATCACCATGACTGGGGGCACACGGTGGCCGCGTCTCTGGGGGAACCCAGGCCGCGGTTGTCCCAGCGGCTGTGATCACACAGCGTATCCAGTCAATAGGGACGGCGTTGCCCAGCCGGGGCACCATTCTGATGCCGGGCAACGTGGCAGGCCTTAGGCATGCCGCATGGCACCGACCTGGTGCTCCACACACGACGCAGGAGTCAGATCTTGGCTTGACTGCCGAGCCGGAAATGGCTCGTGACTTTTATTAACTTGGTCACATGGTTACCTCCATGTGACCATGATACAGTTCCTGGGAGCTACGATGCTCCCCAGGAGGGGTGAAATGCAACACTCCTCCTTTTTCATAACAACAAAACAAATAGAAAAATCACAGCACAATACACACATTTAACACTCAAAATGTAGATCCCACTAGCCCTCACTCCCTTTATTAACCTGGTTGAGTGGACTCTGACCCACTGACACATCACCCCGAAAACAGAAACACAGCTTCATGCACTTTCCTGTCTGGGCCAGTTTAGGCCTGCGGGCTACCCGCCTTAATGTGTACAGTCACAGGGCCAACAGCGTATTCGTCTGACCCCACCACGGTGTCATCAGGACAGTTTGAAGTTCAGGGGCCGGTAAAGCCGCACCTGGGGGTACCAGGGGCCACATCGGCCTGTTCCTTAGCTGGTGGAGGCATATATCATGGCAGGCTGCTGGCTTGGTCATGTCGGGTTAACTCCACGTTCAGGGTGTGCAGCTCCGCCATTGGGACTGCTAGGGCACCACCTCGTTCTCATCACTGGATGGTTGCAGGTATACTATAGACGCACGATGGCAAGGTGTTAGCGTTCGCTGACGGGCCACTCACAGCACTCCTCCCTCCTCACTGGACTCCTTCATGAGTCCCCTTGTGTCCACTGCTGGTGTGCACCTGGCGTAACTCAGAGAGTTGAAGGTCCCTTAGGGTGCACAAGCACTCCCCATGGAGCTGCTACCCTTCCTGGCTCCTCTGCAAGGGGTGAATTGATGGGTCAGTAGGGTATCCTCGCCCTGATGGGCATTCTGGGCTGATGGAGGCCCTGTTCTGGAGCTGGGGATCGCTGGTCACATGGCTCTCCCCTTCTGCTGCGATGGGGCGGTGGGGCTACAGGACGCTGTTATTTCCACTTCGGGTTACTCCACACTCCGCTGACAACCCGGGATGGCTTGGCGATTGTAGCACCTTGGAGTGGCATTTGTCCTCCTTTGCAGCCAACCTGTGCCAGTGTCTTGCACCACCGCAGGCCTAGGTTGTTAATGGCGCCAGCCCCTTTTTATTTTCTCATTCTCGGCCTCAGTATCACCTTTGAGGGACTTTGGCTATACCCCCAACTGACAAATGCAGCCCTTCCTCATGGTGGCGGGTGCAGGACACGCTGTGGGGGTGGGTGCTTAATCATCTAGTTGCCCCTCCCCCTTTCCGATGTGATGGTGGTGGTCACACGCAGCTCCCCTCCGTGACTTGGGAACCGTGGCTCCATCCAGGGACCATAGTGCACTACAATACCAGGTGCTTGATGGCCACGCCCCTTTCCGCCACAGGTGACAGCCCTTCTTTTGCTGCGGGCGAGATGAGATATCTTTTTTTTTTCCTTTTTCCTTTTTTTTCCCTTATAAATCACCTCCGGGCCCAGGCGTTGGGAGGCCACGTCCCCTCCTTTCAGGGCTGCTCGATGCCTCTGCATCGGGTCTCTTTTGCTTGTTGGTGTCGCCACAACACTTCTGTTGTTGTGGGCGAGATATCTTTTTTTTCTCTTTTTGAAATCACCGCCGGGCCCAGGCGTTGGGAGGCCAAATCCCCTCCTTTCAGGGCCGCTCGATGCCTCTGCATCGGGTCTTCATTTTCTCCAAGCTCCGAGTCGGAGCAGCCCTGTGGTCCCCTCCTGGCCAGCGAAGTCTAAGTGGGCCACACTCCTTTCCGACACGCTCCTGTCCGGAGCCATTGCCCCAGGCCCCGTGCGGCACTTAGAGCGACACGATGGAGGGCCTGGGGGGATAGGCGAAGGGTGGGGGGAACCAGAACGGCGCGAACAATAAAGGGAGGGGCAGCCAGGCGGCGCCCCCACCCGCAGCGTAGCCCAGGCAACCCAGGATCGTAGGGGTATGGTGCGAGAATTAGCAGCATGGGGTCAGGAGGAAGTCCTGCCCCCCCCCCAGCTAGCAACAATGGGCCAAAGGGGTATAAATACCCCAGAGAAGGAAGGAGAGCCACATTCAGGCAAGGAGCTCACCTAACACGGGTAGGCTCCCAACACCTGGATCAGGGGGAGAGAAGAACGTTTTTCGTTTTGCCTCTACGGGCTTTTCGGGATTCCGTTGTCTTCATTTTTTTGCTCCCACTCTGCAGTGAACTCTGAGAAGATTGGAAGCGGGAGTTTGCGCCGGTGGAGAAGAAGACCAGAAGCGGGCAGCAGCGCAACGCCGGAGCCGCATTGAGAAGGTATCGTCGGGAAGAGGAGCCACGGCAGAGGAGTGAAGTCGGGACCGGAGCCCAGCTGTAAGTCCGGGTTGAGCCACGGGAAGGCAGCGGGAGCCGCGGGCGTTTTAAGGAGAGGGCGGAAATCGGTTGGATCAGCAGGAGCAACGACGCAAAGACGTCGAGACTCCCCCAAGCGGAAGCAGCAGCCAGCGTTACCGAGTGGCGCCCAGTCGCAAAACAAATAAGCCCTAAGCAGCATTTTTTTTTTACTCATCTGCTGCGAGCAAATACCGTGGCGCAACTGATAAGTGTGTTGCCTTTGGACGCCAGGGACCTCGATTTCTAATCCCGCGTCTGCAGGAAGTCAGGTGCCAGAGGGGAGGAAGTCAGGCGCAGCGTCGGTCAACTTTTCCTGACGCGTGTGCAGGAAGTCAATCGCCGGCCTCAGGGGTGCAGGTAATAAGAGACCGGTGGCGCAGGCAAAAAGTCTGCGAGCTAGCAGTACAGGAGACCCGAGTTCTGGTCCCACACTAGGTGTGTCATTTTTGTTGCAACTTTTTTTGAACTTAGTGTAATATTTCGGCGGAAGCACGATATTGATTCTGAATTGACACTCATCCTCTACACAGAAGGGCATACAAGAGAAGAGCACATAGAGAGGAAGATCCCGGAGAAAAAGCATAGGAAGAAATGGCTGAAGCTAGGGCAAGAAGAGCGCAGGAATTTAGCGCATGGGCTAAAAAAGCAGAAAAAGAATATGGAGCACAATGGGTACTGGAGCTAATGCAGAAGGAGGAAAAGGCAAGGGCAATGTCGCCTTTGCTATTAGAGGAGTCCAGCGGCAGCGAAGATGAGGCAATAATACCACAAGGCCAGAAACGGGCAAGAGAAGTGGCGGTGGGGCCGCAGGAACAGCCAGAGGAACCCAAGAAAAAGCAAAAGAAGACCAACAAAAAAGGTAAAGAAAAAATTGATAATAATATGGGGGAAAAAATTGTAAAAATGTTAAAAGAATGCATAACGGTTCAGGGTAAGTCGCCCAGTGCTCAAGAGGGGAAAGAGAAAAAACGAAAAAACCACAGGGCCAAACAAATGGCGGCAGTTACATCCGACGAGGAGGAGTGTAGCGAAGATGAAGAAAGAGAGCATTTAAAGGCTTGGGTGAGATGGAAGGGGGTAATACGCAAGGATAAGCAGAAGAGGTCTGGGGCAGAAGGGGCTGGAGGTGGCCAGGGAACTGATGACTCAGGCTCAGGCAGTGGGGTACCCATCACGCAGGGCAATGGACAGGGGGTGCTACCAGGGGCCGCCGCGCAAGGGGCACTCCCCAGCATACCGGTGGCACCGGCCGGGGTCTCTAGCATAGCAGTTCAAGAACCTGCCACAGTAATGACGAAATATGGCAGAGCCACAGTGGGGAAGGATGCACAGGGACGGTCGATGAAGGCTCAAGCTTGGTACATTAATGAGAAAGTGAAGGAGAAGATATGGAGGAAGGAATTTATAGATATCTTCTCATTGCTAGACGTACAGAAGAGAGGCCAGAATGTAGCACTGGAGGATATGAAAGAAGATGAGAAAGGATTACTGAAGAGGGCACCGGTAGCTAGGAATTTCGATAATTGGACAGCGGCCTTCCAAATTATGTCGACCATTATCCTGCAGAAATATCCAGAAGATGGGCTGTCACTAGTAACATACCAACAGAGGGTGTTAAAAGTTTACAAAGCATTTGGGGGGATGCATGGAAAGAATACGATCATGAATTTAGAAAAGAAATGGATTGTTTCCCGGACATAGGTTGGGACGAAGAGAATTTCAATCTATACATATTTAATGTGCTAAAAGTAAAATGGGACGCTAGGGAACATAGCAGTTCTGGGGGCTATCAAAGGAGGAAATATTGGCAGTACGATTCCAGGAACGATTATAGATATGGGAACAGAAGATACAAGAACAACTATGACAGATCAAGAGAGCAGAGTTTTCGGAGTAGGCAATACAACACACAGAGAAGTTGCAAGGGGGCGGGCGAAGTGCCAATGGGCCGACTAGGACAGAGACAGCACAATGCAGAAACTTTGAAAACGGGGTACCATGCAGCTGGGGCAAGAAATGCAAGTTTAGCCACAGATGTGAAAATTGTAGGGGCGAGCATAGTACAGCAAAGTGTACCAGAACATCATCTAGCACACACAAGGCGCTGGAGAAAAGGAACTGAAAAAAGCATGGAAAAGGGGGCCACACCCGTAAAAATTGAAAGAATGGAAAAGTGGCTACAGGTATTCCCAGACACAGAAATCGCGAAGACAATCAGGAGAGGCTTCCAGGAGGGCTTCAGAATACCTTTTGAGGGTCAGGGTTCCCGGAATATCCCAAAAAACCTGACATCTGCCTTAGAAAACAGAATGTTGGTGGGCCATAAGATCAGGAAAGAAGTAGAACTGGGAAGGATAGGGGACCATACAGGGCTCCCCCATTTGACGAATATATATGCTCACCATTGGGTCTGGTCCCGAAAAAAGGAACCAGGCGAGTACAGGCTAATACATCACTTATCATACCCCCTGGGGCATCAGTAAACAATGGCATATCACAAGAATCAGCATCAGTGACATATGCAGATTTTCAAGATTCAGTGCAGATTGTCAGGAAAGCAGGGAAAGGGGCATGGATGGCGAAGGTAGACATAAAATCAGCCTTTCGCTTATTACCAGTCAACTGGGAATCACAGAGGTGGCTATGCATGCACTGGGAGGGTGAATATTATGTTGACAAATGCCTGCCAATGGGTTGCGCTATCTCATGTGCATATTTTGAGAAAGTGAGTTCTTTCTTACAATGGTCACTCACAAAAGAGCTAGAGGAGGCACAAGTGGTCCACTACTTGGACGATTTTTTATTTGTGGGGCCGCAGGGTTCCGAGCTATGTGGGACAACCTTAAACAAATTAATTTCATTAATGGAGGAGTGGGGTTTTCCGCTGGCGAAAGAAAAAACAATGGGCCCTACTCAGAGAATACAATTTCTGGGTATAGAAATAGATTCACAAGAAGGAGTGTGCAGGATCCCGGAAGAAAAGGTAACAGACCTTTTGAGTACAATTGAAAGCCTAAGGGGAAAAGACAAGGCCAAGGTTAAGGAGCTACAATCACTGGCAGGAAAACTAAATTTTGCTGGACGGGTTATACCGCAAGGCAAGATATTTCAGAGAAGGATCGAACAGCGAACAAGAGGGGCAAAAGAGGGTCACCACAGAGTGAGAATTGGCGGAGGTATCAAGAAAGATTTGGAAGTATGGGGTATATTCCTGAAAGCATTCAACGGAGCAATAATATGGCGCTCACCACTAAACGAGGAAAGCAATAGGGTACTGTTTACAGACACAGCCGGGGGTTTTGGTTTTGGGGCAATCCTGGGTACAAACTGGTGCGCAGAGGGGTGGCCAAATGCATGGCGGGAGGCAGCTTGGACGAGCAATATCACATTATTGGAGCTGTTCCCCATCTGGGTAGCCCTATGTGCTTGGGAGGCAGAGCTGAATAGCAAGGAACTGAATGTGTGGTCAGACAATATGGCGGTAGTACATGTGGTAAACAATGGGAGCGCATCATGCCCGCTGGTATTGGAATTGATGAGGGCAATTACTTTGGAGTGTCTGAATAATAACGTGGCACTAAGGGCGAGGCATATCGCCAGGGAAACAAATGTGGTCGCTGACGCCTTGTCTCGTTTCCAGTGGGACAAATTTCGGGAGCTACGGCCGGACGCAAACAGGATAAAGACGCCCACGCCGCTAAAGGCATGGGCCCCGTTAGAAGCAATGGAGAAAAAACGGTCAGCTACCAGGTTGACTCAGAAGAGGAGGTACAAGGCCAGGTGATAGAAAGATTTGCCAGGAACGCCATAACATACAAGACCGGTAAGCAATACAAGAGGAATGTAAATAGTGTGTTAAAAGAAACTGGCTTACAAAATGTGGGGGAGATCACAATCTCCAAAATGTGTGCATTCCTGGAAAAAGCATTTGCGCAAGGGAAAAGAAAAAGCTGGGAGGCAGCTCATTTAGCCGCTGTCGCATACACAGCAAAAGTGGCAGGGGTGACAGACCCAACTTGCAGCCCTCGGATAAAATATGCAATGAAGGGCTGGGCAAAATTGGAAGGAAAGAAGCCGGATGGGAGGAGACCCCTTAATTTTTGCAAAATGATAAAACTCTTGCAGTTGTTGGAAAGCACGTGCAGCGATAGTTATGAGACAAAGCTGTTCAGGGCGGCATTTGCGCTAGCATATTACTGAGCTTTCAGGATCGGGGAGCTAGTAGCACGCAACACGGTGGTAGGGGACGGCCTGGCAAGAGAGGACATCTGTGTGGGGTCCAAGGGCATGTCTATTCTACTTAGGAAATCAAAGACAGACCAAATGGGAAAAGGTAGAACAATAGAGCTGAATTGTATTAAGGATAGGGGGCACTGCCCCAGGTGCATTACACAAGAATTCATCGAGGTACGGCCCGATGTAGGGGGCCAACTACTAATCCATAGGGACGGCAGGGCCCTCAGCAGATACCAATTCCAGGCAGTGCTAAAGAAAACCATAGCCACAGCGGGATGGGAGGCGGCCGAATTTGGTACTCATTCCTTTGAATAGGGGCAGCCACATCAGCATGGGCAGAAGGTTTGGGAGAGAAAGGAGTGAAAAAGATCAGGGGATGGAGGTCTAAATGCTTTAAAAGATATGTAAGAGAACATTTGATATGATTTCTTCCCTATCACCCCCATGCAGATACGAGCCCATTCAAGTCGGCATGGATAGTCGGCCATTCATTAGTTTCCCGGGCAGGCAGGTGGATCGAAGATTTCAGAGAGGGTCTACATTTTAAAAAAACAATAACTTCATGGTGGGGCCTTCCTGGGATGCATTGGGAGGACATCCACGACCGGTTGTCGGATTTGATCGGTTTCAGGGATCCACCCGAGTACCTGGTAATCCACCTGGGCGGAAATGATCTAGTCAAAACAAATAAAGGGGAACTGCTGCGCAACATGTGAGAGTCCCTAAGGGCACTAGCACATTGCTGGTGGAAAACCGAAATTTTTATGTCAGAGATTATCACACGCAGAATTTGGTACGGCGCGCACAGGAGGCATGCAATCGAAGTTGCAAGGAAAAAGCTTAACAAAGCTGTAGAAAAATACTGCAAAAGCATGGGGCTACAGTTCATAAAGCATGGTTTGTCCCAGAACAATCCCGACCTGTTCCACCAGCCGTGTAGGGGCAAGAGAAAGAAGGAGGAAAGGAGAGCCCGATAGCATCGTGGCGGTCAGGCACACGGTGGTTGGGCCGCCTTGTGGCGGGTGCTGGCCTATTTCGATGGTTGAGCTTGGGTCGCTGCATGTTTATTTGGTCAACCGCTTTCTTTGTGGGGTCATCATGCGGCATGGGCTGCTCAATTGAAACGCTAGCTGGTTGTTTTCTCGGTTGCCGCACGATTGCTTTGGGGGCCCCGGCATGGTTTGTGCGACCGCCTCGCAGTGGGAAAGGAGGCATGCAGGTTTTGTACGATTATGGAGCAATGAGTTACTGGGCTTCTGTCGGGCCTTCACATAAGGCTATTGGCATTCGGGTCCAGGAGGGGTGAAACCGCAATGCGGTGGGGGGAATGTGTGTCAAATTTGCACTCTAGTTCTCTTTTCCGTGGGTCTCCAGTACTCGGTTGTCCTGTCTAAGTGGGACTCTGAATTTGCAATAGTCTATTTTTCTGGCTCTCTGTCCCTCGGGTACTCTAGAATGTTTGTGTTCTCTCTCAGCATAAATCTGCCCGCTAGGCTATATGTCCCTGGGGTTCTCTAGTTATCACTCACTAATTGAGGTACTCTGTGCCTGAACTCGTGTTGTGCGCCACTTCTCTCTTCCGGGGGCGCTCTCTGTCTTTGCAGTGGTCTGACTTTCTCTCGATGAACTGCGCTGTCCCCACTGTTCTCTGATACTGCATTTCCTCTTCTCTGTGGCCATCTAGTGCTCTGCCCATCTGGGGCTCTAGTTTTCAGCCCAGCTCTGGTACTCCATCTAGCCCGTTAGCTCTGTACTCTGGTGCACAGTCTGTGTGTGTTATCCTGCCCCTGTGGTGCAGTAGTATTTCTATTGTCTGTCCCTGTTGCACCGCAGAACTCGGATTCTCTGTCCCTGTGCTGTGGTACTCAAGTAATCTGTTCAGGTGGTATATCGTGTGCCTGTAGTAGTCTAGTACTCTGCCGCGCGGTACTATGTCCTGGGGATGTTGTATCAATATGGTTCTCCAACCCTGGGGTACTCTCTTTTAACGCCGGGTTTCTGTGCCTGTGGTAATTTAGCCTGAATGTATTGTAGCACTTTGGTTGTCCATCCCAGCAGTAGCGCCCATTTGCTACCCAAGCCCTACTCCAGTGGCCATATGGTGCGGCGGGCCTCTTTTTCGGCTCTTTCCACTAACTCTCGCCCTCTGTATGCACTCTTTAGGTTTGCACCTCGGGGGTTCTCTAGCACTTCGGCTGCCCATCCCGGTGGCACTGTGACCCCGTGCAGAGACCTTCAACCCCCGAGGCCCCTGGCTAGCGGCTGGGGCTGAGTCGAGCTCCTCTGAGTGCAGGCCTTTGTTGCCACACATGGAGACAACTGGCCGCTTGTTGTGTGTAGCCGGACCGGACAGCCGGAGGGAGGCAGAGAACGTGGGAGGGTCTCCGGCGGGAGTTTCACCTCCCAACGGCATGGCGCTCCGGGTGGGGGGAAGGCGTTGAGGGGAGGGGGGGAGCTGCGCATGTAATGAAGAATCACTGATACCGTACGCATGCAGTAGCATGCCCATAGTGACACGTGCAATTTGTTCCCTATTAGGTCACCATGTTGGTTCTCGCAAACGCAGGCAACCCGGGGGTCGACGCCGTTGAGCTTGTGATATTGGAGGAAGGGCACACGGAGGAGGATGTAGCGAGACCATCATCAACGGGGCGCGGCATGGATGCACAATCTTGGACGGAATACGCTGCCCTCGCTGAGGTTCTAGGGTGGCAGGCAGCCAAGAATGGGGGGGCCGAAACTGGCCAACACAAACACAAACCCTGGGCACAACTCTGATGCAGGGACATCTGCCCCAGAGGTCAGGGACCTGCCAAGCAACGATGGCACCAATGGACCTGATCACATACCACTTAGTGGCGGCCAGGAGGGGGGCCCCCACGCAAGAGAACGGCGAAGACAAGCGGGGGACCACACCCAAAGAAAACAAAGAGGGACTTGGAGGAGGAGTTAGCGGTACTAAAGGCACGCATAGCGGCGGCACCGGTGGGCACTGCCGGCACTCCTACGGCTCGGCAGCCTATGCCGCAACCGCATAATCCCGTGCCCAAGGCTCCGCCCAAACTTGCGACCCCCCTGGACAGGGAGGTTGGGCCGGTCCCAATCAACGGGCCCACTAACAGGGATGGTGAGTCCGAATTAATATGCAAGATTGTTGAGGCGGTGTTAGCAGCACGTGGGGCAAAGGCCACACCAGCTCCCACCGTAACCAACAACACAGGGCCAACCACCACGGTGCAAGCAATGTGTGGCGAGGGATGGGAGAAGGAGCAAGAAACAGCATATCGGCCGCCAGTGCAGCAGCTGGCACTGAGGCGGGAACACAGGGTAATCAAGAACAAGTGGGGGGTCAGGCACAAGGAACCTCACCAAACTACCAGCTGCGTCGGGGGGCGACTATTCTTCTTGGCTCCTTCCAGAATGGGTAAAAAATCAGATATGGGCGGGGAAATTCATAGACATACTATACCTCCTCGAACACGAAATGAAAGGTCAGGATACATTGCAAGAAATAGGGGGGAGAGAGACGGTCAAAGTCAGGAAAAGAGTGAGACCTGCAGAAACCCTAGCAAACTGGCTTGCTGCCTTCAAAATACTGGCCCAGACAATTTATCAGAAAGACCCAACCGCGGTTCCGGCTCTGATGGGTTACAGGGCGTGTGTGATACACAAGCACAATCAACTGGGAGGCAACAAATGGTTCTTGAGAGACCAGCGTTTCCGCCTCAGAATGGAGCACGACCCTGACCTTAAATGGTACCACAAGTTTGGGGAGGACTGGCTGGGGTCATCCAGGGGGACTATTGAACAGGCAGACGGTACAATAATCCTGGCAGGAGGGCACACCAACCACCTGGTAGACTTAAGTGAAGGTTCCTCCCTGGCTGGGGCAGGACTTACTATGACAGCTATAGCTCCCAAACCAGGGACGGCAAGGGAAGGCAAAGCCGGGCCGACCGCATGGGTAAATAACACGTTGCCTCAACTGGGCCGGTTAACCACGGGACCAGCACATACGGCACCCTCACAAGGGACGGCAAGGCCAGGAGGTGGGGGGCCCCCGAATCATCCCAATGGGAGGGCCATGCTCTACTGCAGGTTTTATAATGATGGGGTTTGCAATTGGGGCAAAAGCTGCAAATTCAGACATGCATGCTCCCTGTGTGGGGCACACGGTCACTCAGCATGACGTTGTAGGGCACGGCCGGCGGCAAACGAACAAGCAAAGCTAGCGCATTAGGGCTGCTCCAGCAGCGGGCATCAGGCCTCAGGCTACATATTTCTGCCATTTATGTCACTTACCATGGTCCAAGTAATGCTGTACACTAAAATAAACATTTATTTCCTCAAGGTGACTGTGATTCTCGTACATCAAGGAGCGAATGGGCAAGGGCACTCACACTGGCCGGAGCAGGCAAGCACAGCCACAATGGTAATGATGGTGGGCAGGGGGCCAAGGGAGGTGCGGGGGGAGGGAGACCAGGCAATGGTCTGGACCGCAAAGGGTCGTCCCCCATCAATGTCGACAGTCTGCTCACTTGGTTATCACGGTACCCTTTGTCTCAGGAAAGGGACCTACTGGCAGAGGGTTTCTTACACGGGTTCTGCATCCCTTACAAAGGGCCCATAGGAGCCAGAACAGCGAACAAGTCCTAGTAAATTAACGAGTGGCCTGACGTGGCCAGGGATAAGATCAACAAGGAAATCGCTTTGGGCAGGATAGCAGGCCCGTACCAAGCTGCCCCACTGTGTAACCTTATAATCCCGCCATTGGGGAATGTACCAAAAAAGGAGTCTGGGAAATTCCACCTCATCCACAACCTATCGCACCCAAAAGGGGGGGTCGGTCAACGACTGGTTGGACGAGGCGGATTGTTCTGTGTCATGCGCCTCTTTTGACCAAGCTGTGAGCCTGGCACGAATAGCAGGAAAAGGGGCCCTGCTGGCAAAGGTGGACATAGAGGCAGCTTTCAGATTGCTACCAGTGCATCCAGATAGTTATTTCCTACTAGGCTTTCAATTTCAGGGTCAGGTTTACGTCGACAAATGTATGCCAATGGGGTGTAGTATCTCTTGCGCTTACTTCAAAGCCTTCAGCTCCTTCTCGAATGGGCACTTAATAAACTGGAGGGCAGGGCGGGCAAAACGCACTATCTGGACGACTTTTTATTTGTGGGTAGGAGGGATTCGGACGTCTGCGCTGCATTACCGCTAGAAGGCGACAAGACGCAAGGGCCATGCACAAAGCTAACCTACCTGGGGATCGAGATAGACACCGAGGAATGGGTGTGCCGCTTACCTGGGGAAAAGATAGAGGAATTTATCGGGCCATCAATGTAGCATTATCCAGCGACAAGGTCACAGTTAAGACCATTCAGTCCTTAGTTGGTAAGTTTAACTTTGCCGCCAGGGTCATACCGGCTGGAAGGGTCTTTGCAAGGAGACTTGCGGCAGCAACGGGAGGCAATGCCAAGGGTTGGCACAAGATACGCATGGGGGCAGGCTTGAAAGAGGACCTCAAGGTATGGCGCACTTTTCTGAGAGAATTCAATGGGGTATGTCTATGGCAGTCACCATGGACGCCGTGTACACAGCTACAGCTGTTCACAGACGCTGCGGGCCGGGTGGGCTTTGGGGCCATCTTGGGGAGGGAATGGTGCAGGGGCAACTGGCCGACGAGTTGGAACAGGAAGGGCCTGTGTAAAAATATCACCATTCTGGAATTATTCCCGGTGGTCGCAGCACTGCACATCTGGACGCACGAATTAACGAACAAACGACTGGTGGTCTGGACCGACAATATAGCAGTAGTGCAGGCGGTAAACACTCATTCAGCACAATGCCCTGCCACCTTGTGTTTGATGCGCCACCTGGTCCGCAAATGCCTAAAAATGAATGCAGCTGTGAAAGCGCACCATGTACCTGGGGTTGCTAACACAGCGGCTGATGCTCTTTCTCGTTCGCAGATGACACGATTCAGGAAAGCGCATCCGCACGCACAACCCAACATGACTCTGTTCAACAACCAACTGTGGCAGCTAGTGAGTTGGGTAAAGGAATGCGACAGCTAGCGTCAAGGGCACTGGCCGGAAGCACAAGAGCCTGTTACAGGGCCAACTTTAGCACTTTCCTTGAGACCACCAAAAACTTTGCGGGAGCCAGCGAGGAAGAGAGGGTGGACAGTTTTGTGCTATGGGCCAAAGGGGTGAAAAAATCAAGGTCATGGCTGGCGGCCAACCTCAGCGCGGTGGCATTTCACAGCCAACTAGCAGGTTTCGCCGCGATCCAACCAAAGGCTTCCTAGTGAGGGCCGCACTGAAAGGTTGGGACAGGGACAGGGGGTCCCCACAACCAGCCACAGTGAGGAAACCCATTGATTTTGAGTTACTACAGAAGGTCATGACCGCAACAGCAGGGGTGTGCTACTCTCAGCACGAAAGCACTATGTTCAAAGCATGTTTTTCCTTGGCCTTTTTCGAGGCACTAAGAGTCAGCGAGTTGGTGGCTAAAGCAAAGATTGACCACAACCACAGGGCCCTGCTAATTGGGGACGTGCAGCTATTTAACGAAAAGCTATTTGTCACTATAAGGCTATCAAAAACAGACCAAGGGGCCAAGGGCTGCGAATTGGTGTTAGCCAGACTAGGCCAAGAAGCGTTCTGCCCAGTCTCTAACATGGCAGCGTATTTAATGAATAGGGGGGGGGATATCTGTTCACGCATGAGGATAGAGTCCCACTTACCCAGTTCCAATTCAGACGAGTGTTGGAGGCGTCCCTGGCAAGATCCGGTGTGAACCCGACACACTATTCTACCCATTCATTCCGCATAGGCAGAGCTACAACAGCGAGCAGGTAGGGGTTGGGCGAGGACATGATTAAAAGGATTGGGAGATGGGAATCAGACAAATATAAACTGTATGTTCGTTAACTGGCCGATGCGGGCCTCGGGGGGGGTGGGGGCTGGATTTCAGCAGTGCCACAAGTTCGACCCTGCAGAATCAATGAAGGACCTCTCATGTCTCCACAGAAGCCACCAGGGTATGGGTCGTGGGACACTCCTTCATGGCCAGGGCGGCGGTCAGAGCACAGACGGCTTTTAAAGACGGCAACTTGGGCCTCTGAAATACACAGATCAGGTGGATTGCCAGGGCCGGCCCCCAATGCACGAGACTGTGGGATATATTGCAACAGGCGGCACAACAACACTCTTCACCCGACATTTTGTTGCTACATATTGGGGGCAACGACCTGGTGGCCAAAGGGAGAAGGGATTTGACGGAGCTCTCGAGATCACTTCTAATCAGGATTGGGGGGGCTTTCCAGGATTGCGAAGTGATGTGGTCGGAGATAATACCAAGGCAGGAGTGGAGGGGGGCGTTACGCCACGGGGCGATAGAGGAGGCAAGGAGAAAGACCAATTGCCGGATTTTTTTTTTTTTGAGAGGTAGGGGCATGGTCTGGGTTCGCCACCCCCTAATTACCCTGAAGGTTCCTGGTTACTTTGGGGGGGACAAAACGCACTTATCCGAGGTAGGCACCGCACTGATGTCCTTGGAATGGAGGGAGGCCCTAAAGAATGCCGGGTGCACATAACAGTGCGCAAGCACATAGGGCGGCTG
Source organism: Ambystoma mexicanum (assembly GCF_040938575.1). Classification (NCBI taxonomy): domain Eukaryota; kingdom Metazoa; phylum Chordata; class Amphibia; order Caudata; family Ambystomatidae; genus Ambystoma; species Ambystoma mexicanum. The sequence continues at coordinate 510,917,753 of NC_090932.1, read as the reverse complement.
GCTCCGTGGGGAGGGGGGAGGGACTGAACCCCCCCTCACATGAGGGGATGCAGATCAGGGGGCGCGCTGCGTAAAGGTCGGGGGCGGGGGGCTTTGCCTGATGCTAAGAATCCTGGGCCTAGAGAGGGTTAGGAGCAAGTTCGGGGTAGGAATGGGGAAGCCTAGGGACCAAGGAGGATGAGGGGGGTGGGGGCACCGGGTTAGACTTCGTAGAGAGGCCCAGGGGGAGAGGGCTCTGCAAGTGTTAGGGGCATGCCGAAGCTCTGCCCAGGGGACGGCAAGGCAGAGGGTGGAACGCGGGGGGCATGATAAGTGGGGGATAACGTAGGAGCGGCACAGTTGGGAACGGGGGGGACAGATCAGAGTAGTAAAGGGGGTTAGGACAGCTGGACATCGCAAAGCGATGACTATATAGGCCGGCAGAAAGGTGTTTGTCCGCACTGGAAGGCAGTGCCGGAGAAAATGTATAAGTATGTTGGGTTTGTGCTGTGTTGGGACAAGGTTGATGGTGTCTGTATAGGAACCTGATTAATAGCTAGGCACCGCGTGGCTGCCTGTTTAGCTATAACCCGACACGGGGACGAGTGTCGGGGGGGTGGGATTACCCAATGGGTACCTTAGAAAAAAGGGGGGAGTATGACAAGAAGGTGACGCGAGGGGAACTTTCAAATGGCCAGGGGTAGTGAGAAGTTGCTAGCAAGGGCCGGGCTCAACCTGAGGCGTCCACCGGACGAGGACGGTATGGGAGGAGGCGGGGGGAGAGCTGGGGCATACCTGGGTAGCCGCACACGGCGTAGATGAACCTGTGGTGTGGTGAATTACGGATCGCCTGTAAGATAACTTCAAGACTTTATGCAAAATTAACTCTTCCAACTTTAAAAAAGTGTCTTTGTGTTATTTCTGATGGGCCAAATGATACCGTTCAGGACGGCCCAAGGGAGGGGCGGGGGGGGGCAAGGGGACAAGACATAGAGGAGGGGGAGGGAAGCGGCACTGGGATGCCCACGCTAAGATCTTGGCTTGACTGCCGAGCCGGAAATGGCTCGTGACTTTTATTAACTTGTGTGACCATGATACAGTTCCTGGGAGCTACCATGCTCCCCACGAGGGGTGACATGCAACAGTGGTGATGGGTTAAGAGGCGCATACAGTCAGGCTGGGTTGCCTTAATTCCTTTGTCTTCAATGAATTCATTTGTTTTTCATTAAACCTTTTACAGCTCTGGCCCTACCCAGAGGGTCTCAGCACGCCTTGCAGAGTTACAAATTGCACCACGATGTTTTCAATAGTACCAACGTTTTTTTACACTCAACTGATTAACGTCACTGGTTATTCAGACCCTGCCCCGAAAGTAAAAGTAATAGAGGTCTTGCTGAGTGATTTACGTGCACTGCTGTCTACACCTCGGAATGCTATCAAGCCCTCTTTTGTTTCCTTAGCACGTGATGACGAGGGCCATGAATATTACTTTACCCTGCCATAAAGCGGGAAATCCGGAGAGTGTTTGCTATGGAATACTTTTCGCTTAGTCAGAATGTACGAACTTGGGAGATTTTGTATCGACCCTTTGTATATAACTATGTGTTAGGTGTATCTATGCCTAAGTGTGTGCATGTTTCACATGTCCAAATAATTGCAAACCAAGTTGTTACGTCATTCTCAGGAAAGAAAACGCCCACACACATTGCAAAGGGAGCTGCATTCCACGCGTTACAAGCCCTAATACGGCAAAAATACGTCACTGTCTGTATATCTTAGAGAAATGGCTGTCCTCGATACAAATAGCTATCCAGGAACTGTTTAGACATACGAAAATGCCAAGCAAAATAGGCGGGGTAATGGGGGAGGGGGCCTATGTAGAATGTTGACACGAGTTCCTGCTCACCGTCAGCGACCAAGCGCCTGCCTCTTTTGTACGGCTGGTGTGTCCGAGAGAGAGACTGCAACCAAACCACAGCGTATTAGGACATGTTGGAAGAAACGCAGTGGCGCAAGGAACACTACATTTCGGGGACGATGGGGGTGTGCTAAATGGTGATGAGAGGGGCCACTTTAGAAACTGGCGAGGCAAACGCGCAATATGCCAGTGAGAATGACCAAGTGATTGGATTTAAAGACAACATACACATTTAGTTGATTTGATGATTTTTGTATCTAAAGCCCAGGTATCCTATCACGGATCACCTTTAAGCAAAAGCGACCACCAGAGTACCAGGCGGTAATACAGTGTGCCACAAATTCAACTTCCTCATGAAATATTTCACTGCCCATACGTTTCCATTCTGGCCATACCAAAATATGACAATATTGCCATAAATTAACATACTCATGTTTGCCTTGCTCATAATGCCAGTAATGTTACTATAAGAAAATATGTTCATGTGGGCTCTGCCAATACAATACTGTATCCCCACAAAAGGGCATACTTCTGGTGGCATTGCCATAAAAAATGCAATATGACAATAAGAAGACATGTCTGAAGTGGGTGCGCAATGTGGGCCAGTCTAGACACGTAATAACACTTATCATGCTTACTTTACAAGAGATGCCCATTAAAAATTGTCAAGCCACAGAAAGAAATGTCTAGACTGGGTGGACCAAAACACCAGTCTAGCCATGTAATAACACATGTCATGGCTACTTTATGATAGATACCCAGTAAAACAAAGTCATGCCACAGTAATAAATGACTAGACTGCCTGCACCAAAATGCCATTCTAACCATATATCATGCTACATCAAAGCCCCCTTCCCCTCCTTTCCTTCACCCACCCACCTCATGCCCACAGAACTCTCATTCTCTACCCCCCAAAAGCAGCTCCTCGATCCAGTGTTACACATAAGCGCACACACACACACACACACACTCACAAACACATTTACACAAAATTAATTCAGACATTTAAACATACAATTCACTTGCGCCCGCATTCACCGTACACTCACTGATTCACATGTGCACCCAGTATCCCATACATCATACACTCATATACACACACTTACTAATTCACACACATTACATAATACATATGTACACGCTTCTTGCACACATGCCGACATACATAATGTTATGTTATTTTTTTTTTTACTGCGCTCTATCACCACATACGTGGTCCCTGGGTGCTCTGGCAGATCTGTAATGCCAGAGGCTAAGGTGGGGGATAGTTAGCACGACAGAGCAGAAGAAAAGAGCAAGAGAGCTGTGATGTGCTGTTGGCAGCTTCAGTTCCATTTACACTGTTTGCTGAGCGTAGGTGTGAATTTTCGGTCGGTAGATGTCGTATGCTGTTGTGCAAGGGTATGTGTGGTTTGATTCATTGTTGCGGTGTAGTGAAGTCTGTACGGTTTGTTGTGCTGTAGAGGTATGGTTGTGTTTAGTTCAGAATTTGAGAGGTGTATGCAGAAGGATTTGTTTTTTAGTGGGGTTGGTTAGTGGCGATTCCTTATCGTAACCCCTCAGTTTTGGCTGCCTGTGGCATATATCCCTTACAATGTTGTACATTGTGGTGTGCAACAATTCCCATTCCTATTTTCTGTGCAGAGATGTGGGTCATTAACAGGGCTATTTAGTGTTTGTACCCTCTCCACCCCTCGTTTTTTAGAAGTTTTCTGAATTTTAGATGGTCTTTCATGGTTCCTATTTCTCTGGGGAGGGAGTTCAAGAGTTTAACAGCTAGGCAAGAGAAAGGCAAGAGAAAGCTGATCCGCTGGGTTCTATCCTTGTGTACGGTTTAGGTTTTTAGTGGATGTCGTTGCTGTACTTGAGTGTTCTGGTTGGCTGGTAAATGATGATTCTTTTGTATGAATTTTTGTATGAATTCCGCTCCTAGTCTGTGGATTGATCTGTGTGTTATGCACATTGTTTTGAAGGTCATTTGTAATTTGACTGGCAGCCAATGTAGCCTCTTTAGCACTGGAGTGATGTGGTCCCCTCGTGAGAGTTTGGGGAGAAGTCTGGCAGCTGCGTTCTGTTTACGTTGCAGTCTATCCTGGACATGATGAGGGAGATGATGGCCAGTGTTTTGTGCATGAAGGAGAGGAAAGTAGAATCTTTTTGATCGTGTGTAGGTCGAAGCATTTCTTGATTATCACGTTTACCTGCTGTTCTAGGGTTAGCTCGTTGTCCATTTGGATTCCAATATTTTTGACGATTTTGGATAGTGTGGATGCTGTTCCCATTTCTGTGGGCCATGGGATGTACTGGTTGCTTCCTTGGTTTTTGGATACAATCATGATTTCCGTCTAGCACGGGTTGACTTTGAGGCTGTTAGTGGTCAATCGTTTGTGGAGTTCTTTGAGGCAGTCTACTAGGGTTATGTTCTCCTCTTGTTCATCATCGATTTTGTAGATGATTTGGGTGTCATCTGCATAGTTGTAGCAAGTGAAACTGTGGGGGTCATTACAGGGTAGGCGGTAAGGGATTACTGGCACCGGTAAGGGGACCGGTGCCGGTAATCCCTTACTTCTCAATTCTGAGGTCCCTTAGGGGGAACCGTAAGGGACGTGTGGTCGGACCACACAACCTTTACGTGTCCCAATAAGGGACCAGGGCGCTAATTACGGTCTTGCTACTCGTGAGCCCGTTATTAGCGCCCTCCCCTTTCCCATTGAGCTATTTGGGCTCAAATGGGAATGGGGAATGGCATGTTCAATGGGGACTTACCGGTCCCGCCAGGGTGGGACTACACCGGTAATGCCCCATTGAACTACACTGGTGCCGGACCCGTTATTGGTGGCAGTCATGGCGCAAATAGCGCCATGACTGCCACCAGTCTCGGAATGAGGCCCTGTGTCTTTTGATGAGGTTGATTAGTGGTGCCATGTAGATGTTGAAGAGAAATGGGGATAGGAAGTATCCTTGTTGTACTCCGCAGGTGGTGTCCCGCAGTGCAGATTTGAATATTTTTATACATACTGTTTCTGTTCTTTCAGACAAGAAACATTTAATCCAGAGCAGCACCATGTCAGTGATCCCTATTTCTTCCAGTCTCTTGATGAGGATGTTGTGGCTGACTGTGTCGAATATGATATGATATGATAGTTTATTAATATAGCGCCTATACACAATGTGTTTCCAAGCACTTCAAGGCAAGCGAGGGAGCAAGGCAAACTACAATGACATTCTTACAGGCCATGAACAGTAAGGATGTGAAATTAACTATCGTACTCGGCTTGATGACATTTCAGATAGTGCAAGAGCTAAGACATAGATAAGGAAGGGATGGGGAGAGTAGGCAGCAAATGGAAACAGACAGGCGACTACCATACTAGGCCTGACGACATTTCTGGTAGAGCCAGAGAAAACAAAAGGTGAGGGAGAGGGGTGCAGAAAGGGAGGGGAGGAACAAAACAAGCGACTATTGTACTAGGCCTGATGACATTTCAGATCGTGCTGGAGGAGGGTGGGGAGGAAAATAACAGTAACTGGAGGGGGGAGGAGACAGACAAGGTTGCTATCATACTAGGTCCAGGGACATTTCTGATAGAGTAAGTGCATATCAAGGGTAGAAGAATCAAGCAAACAGGCAACACCTGTGTGCGAGAAGGGGGGCACAAGGGAACATCATGGGGTGACCAGAGGTGTGGAGATTTCCTCTGAGGACAGCGGGAGTAAACACATGTTGGTGCATGCTTACCTGCTGTCCGGGCATGGGTTCGGCCCTGGGTGTTCCTGGTCCGGACATGTCCAAACAGGAATTGCCCTTTTCTTTGTCTGCCCTTTGCTTCGGACACCTGGGCGAGAGACACCCTTAATCTAAGAGTGAAGAGCAGGAAGGAAGAGACAGGGCTAAGAAGGTTGGCGGGGCTTAGGCCAGGTGCCCTATATATCCACTTGTACCTGCTCCTCATCTGCAAAGGAAAAGAGTCTGGAGGGCTCCTTAAGTAGGGAAAAAGAGCAGCAACCAGGAAGGCACCAGGTGGGCGGGGAATAGGCCAGGTTACCTAGATCCACTTGCAATTGCTCCCCATCTGCAAAGGAAAAGAGACTGGAGGGCTCCTTAAGTAGGGAAAAAGAGTGGCAACCAGGAAGGCACCAGGTGGGCGGTGCTTGCTAAGTGGGGATAAAGAGCAGCAACCAGGAAGGCATCAGGTGGGCGGGGTTTAGGCCAGGTGACCTAGATACACTTGTACCAGCTCCCCATACTGCAGAGAGGTCGAGTAGTATCAGTACTGAGTTTCTGTTGGAGTCTGCGTTGGTCTTTAGGTCGTCCCCAATAGAGAGAAGTGCCGTCTCTGTCCCTCTTATAGGTCTGAAGCCAACTTGTGTCTGGTCTAATAGTTGGTTATTTTCTATGTGTTCCAGTCTTTGTTCATAGACATAGGTCTCTAATAGTTTTGCCGGATAGTGAATGTTTGAGATCGGTCTGTACTTAGAGAGGTCTTGCACATCGCCTGTTGTATCCTTGAGGAGTGGTTTGATGTACGTAGATTTGAATGCTCGCGGTACGCTCCACGTTGAGAGTGATAGGTTGAAGAGGTTTATGTGGCACTCCAATTGTGTGCCCTGCGTAAGGATTGATTAATAGATTTCAGGTGGGCAGGCATCCTTTGGGGAGCCTGCTTTGTTGCTTTGTTTTACCAGCTTGAGGAATTTCTCCCGACATTTGGGTTAAGCTTTGCAGCTTATTCTGTGGTCCCAGGGTAGGTACAGGATGGTGCACGGTCTGGTTGACTGGTCTACTGATTGGTCTACTTTGTCTGATCCAATGTATGTCAGTGATTTTATTTTTAAAGTGGTCTGTGAGATCATCACTTAGTTTTTGTGAAGGTACCAGTGTGTTATTTCATCCAGGGGGATTTCTCATTTCATTTACAATGTTGAATATTTCTTCCTGAGTGTTGGTGCATTTGTGATTCGGTCATTGTAGTATTTGTTTTTGGCTTTAAGAATTTCCTTTTTATACTCAAATTTGATAAATTATTCTTTTTTCATTGGTCGAGTTTTTCCCTCCATTCTAGTTCAAGTTTCCTGTTGTTTTTTCATTGTATTCAGGAGGGGTTTAAACCATCTTGCCGCTGCTTTCTTTCGTGATGGGATGAAGGGTTTTTCTGGGCAGATGCTGTCTATTGTTTCGGCGATCCATTTCGGATTAGGTCTTCTTTTTTGTTTAGGTCAGTTCTGTCCAAGGTTGTGCTCAATGGTTTAGAAGATTCCAGTTGTTTTTCTAAGTTACTGCTTTTGATGGTATTCCAGTTCCTTTTCCAGATCGGGGGGGGGGGGGGGACCTTAGCGGCTTTTTAGGTGCTTTAGATGGTAGTTGGATCATGAACTGTATAATGAGGTGGTTGTGTCATAGCTTTTGTATTGGTGGCGCAGTTGAGATCCGTTTTTTGTTGGCAAAGATTGCATCAAGAGTGTCTCCTGCTGTGTGTGTCACTTCTTTCACCATCTGATGTAGTTTATTGTGTCTAGCTGCTTAATTAGTGTTTTTTGTGAATTTGCGTCCTCTTTTTCAAACCATATGTTGAAGTCCCCGAGGACTATCAGGTGATCATGTTTAATTGGCAGGTTTGTGATGGCTCCTATGAAGGTGTCTATGAAGGTAGCGTCATAGGACTGTGGTCTAGAGATGAGTATGAATGTGAGATTTGTTTTTGAGTCCGCTGTCAGGTTAAGGACGAGAGGTTTGCGGTTTCTGATGTTCAGCGGGTCAGCTGTTTTTATTTTCAGGTGCTCTTTGTAGGCTACTGCAAGTCCTCCACCTCTTCATCCTTTTCTGCTTACCTGTGTCCATTTGAAATTGTCGGGTAGACAGCTGTGTAGTGTAACTTTCCAGTTGTTATCTAACCTGGTTTCTGTGATGAATAGGATTTTGATTCCGCCATTGTAGAGTAGACCGAAGATCTCTATCGTGTTTGGATATTGATCTTGTGTTGATTAGATTGCAGTGGATTTTTTTCTTTACAGTGTCTTGTTTTGTTCTTGGTTTTGTTCTTATAGTGGGCTTGTTGGCGAGTTTCCTCATTACTCCAAGGATGTGGGTTGTGTTCAGTAGGTTCTGTTTGGTCAATGTGTAGATTGGCTAGGTTTCGTATTGGGTTCATGACTTCTTCTGGTTCCTTTTCTGTATCTTGTTGCCGTTGCTGTAGTAGGTCCCCTTGAGTTTTGGTGATGTATGGAGTGAAGGTGTTGTTTTCCCTCTTTCTCCTTCCGGATGTTTCTGCTCTTTTCCTATGCGGTCCTGGTATCTTGCTGGCGTATCTAGCATTGCTGGTGTTCATAAGTTGCTCTGGTGGGTGGTCCGTCGCAAGGTATGGTGTTAGGTATAATGATTTTTGCCTTGTTTTAGAGTTTGTTCTATTATCTGTCACGCTTATGGGTGTGTGGTCCATTGCTGTGTGTGTGTTTGTTGGCGTGGTGACATGGTGTGGTTCCATTTGGTTAATTAATTCTCCAAATTTTCTCTTGCCTCATCCTGTTCTGTAGTGTGGCATATTCTGGTCCCTTAACATCCTGTAGTTTGTGTAGTTTGTGTTATTGTATTTGGGTGTGAGGAGCCCTTGCCCACCTACAACACTTTAAAGTTTTGTGGGGGTTGTTGTTGTTTTAAAAAAAATCTGTTTTCTTTGTGGTTTTAGTGGTCTGTGGTTATTGTTTGGGGGCACGGTCATGGGGAGGGAATGAGCTAATATTCAACAATGCTTCCCTCACCCCTCTGCCTAACAAAAAGCAGGTACACACATCAGCTCGCTGGAAACTGAAAGAACGCATACAATTTTTATATGCTGGCTCACATTCGTGGGGATGGAGCTGATGTGTGCATTTGATTTCTGTTAGGCAGAGAGGTGAGCAAAGCCTTTCCTGAAACTAGCAGCTTTCAAGTGTTGCTATGTTTGTGCAAATACATTTTTCTGCCTGTCATGATGCTTGCCCCCGGAAGGCCAGACCAGGCCCAGCAGCCCCGGAAGCAGGCATCATGCCACTTGGAGCATGCCCAAAAGCCCCAGTTAGGGGCTGTTTGGGTGCAGTCCTGGCGCCTATGGCACCAGGCTCATAAAGATAAAGTCAGTCCTGGCGCCATGGGCGCCAGGCTCATTATTGATAACTTACCTGAAGCAGACCATGCTGCATACTCACCTGAGGCAGACCTTCGGGGGGCATATCATCTGGTACGTGTCAAAGAGGGTGACGAATGGAAGACTGCTTTTCACACCAAGTACGGACTATTTGAGTACCAGGTGATGCCCTTCGGACTATGCAATGCACCAGCAGCCTTCCAGTTCTTCATGAACGATGTCCTCCGAAAGCTTATCGACGTTTGTGTGGTCGTTTACATCAACAACATCTTAGTATACTCTTTATCAGAATCTGAGCATGTAAAACACGTCTGAGCAGTCCTAGAGAAGTTACGCCACCATAAATTATATGCTAAACTGGAAAAGTGCATCTTCCACACTACAGAAGTGGAATTCCTTGGATTTATTCTGACCCCGAGAGGAATCCGGATGGATACACGAAAAGTGGATGCCATTCTTAATTGGCCTTCGTCAAGTTCAATCAAAGGAGTTCAAAGCATGCTTGGCTTTGCCAATTTCTACCGCAGGTTTATCCCGTACTTCTCGCACATTGTACATCCCATTACAACGCTATTGCGAAAAAACAAACACTTTGTGTGGACAGAGGAAGCCGAGAACGCCTTCCAAGAGTTAAAAGCTAAATTCACATCTGCTCCCATATTAAGACACCAGCGCCCCGAGCTTCCCTACATAGTGGAAACAGATGCATCCAGTTCAGCCATGGGAGCAGTCCTTTCCCAAAAGGATCCCGAAACTAACCAGCTTCACCCAGTGGCGTTTTGGTCAAGAACATTTTCAGCCCCCGAATTAAACTATGCCATAACCGACAAGGAGCTGCTGGCCATCAAGTCCGCCTTCAAGGCTTGGCGGCACTATCTACTGGGTGCCAGACATACCATCACGGACATCACCGATCACCGCAACTTACAATACCTAAAGACAGCCAAAGCCCAATCTTCTCGCCAACTCCGTTGGGCATTCTTCTTCGCTGAGTTTGATTTTGTAATAACCTATCGACCAGGTTGTAAGAATGGTAAAGCAGACGCCTTGTCCCGGATTGGAATGGGAGAAGCAGAAATAACTTTAGAACCCGTACCCATAATTCCGGAACAGAGAATCCTTGGCCTGACATCCATACAGACACTGGAGGACATTCAAAACAAGATCCACCAACTCTTTGATTCCTTTGCTCTTCAGGACTGGGCAAAGAAAGGTCCAGAGTACTCTGTCATCGATGATTTACCTTATTACCAAGGCCGGCTATTTTTACCGCAAAAAGAACTACAGGAACTTGTCATTTCCCATTACCATGACACCTTAATAGAAGGGCATCCGGGTATTGCAAAAACCGAAGCTAAAATTAGGAAGCAATTTTGGTGGCCCACCTGGCGAAAGGATGTCAAGTCATTTGTCATGTCTTGTGGCATTTGCGCACAAAATAAAGGGGAAAAGAAAAAACCTGCTGGATTATTGCAACCATTAGACATACCACCTACCCCTTGGCATACCTTGTCATTAGACTTTATCACGGATTTACCCCCGTACCAAGGTTACAATACCATTCTAGTTATTGTAGATCTTTTTTCTAAGATGCCCCACTTCATTCCTTTAAAAGGGATACCTTCAACTTCAATCCTGGCCAAGGAATTCCTTGAAAATGTTGTCCGCCTGCATGGCTTTCCTTCAGTGTTAATTTCAGATCGGGGCAGTCAATTCATTTCACATTTTTGGAGGACATGCTGCCAACTGGCACAAATTGATGTTAGGCTTTCGACCAGTCACCACCCTCAGACCGACGGTCAAATGGAGAGGACCAACCAGACTCTTGAACAGTACCTCCGTTGTATGCTACATCAGTCTGAGGGGAATTGGAAAGACATTCTGTGGATCGCAGAGTATGCGTACAATAATTCCGTACACTGAGGAACTGGACAAAGTCCTTTTTTTACCATTTATGGGCACCGTCCTCGAACCTCGGATTTGGACTCACCCCAGCATTTAGAGATGCCCGCAGTGGACCATCTCCACGCTGTTATTACACAAGCCTTTAAAGAAGCAACCATCCATCTGCAAAAGGCTAAGGAAAAATACAAAAAGGATGCGGATCAGCACAGAAGTGAAGCTCCTCAATACCAAATAGGGGACCAAGTATGGTTAGCCACTAAGCACTTACCACTCAAGGGGACTCGGACCTTTAACCCCAGGTTTTTGGGACCTTTTTCTGTCAAGGCAATTATTAGCCCAGTGGCCGTCAAGTTGGACCTACCTGCTCATATGCGAATCCATCCCGTCTTCCACGTGTCTCTTTTGAAGCCAGTGCAACCAGGAACTAGGCTAACCACTCCACCTGAACCTATCCTCATAGACGGGGAGCCCGAGTTCGAAGTCAAGAATATTTTGGACTCAAAAAGAGTGAGATCAAAACTCTTTTACCTAATTGACTGGAAAAGTTATGGTCCGCAGGAAAGGTCTTGGGAACCTAGTGACCACGTGCATGCACCTCGTTTAATGAAGAGGTTCCATCGGGAATTTCCAGACAAACCACGGCCAAGGGGGAGAACGACTTTAGGAGGGGCCTTGAGGGGGAATGCTGTCATGATGCCTGCCCCCGGAAGACCAGACCAGGCCCAGCAGCCCCGGAAGCAGGCATCATGCCACTTGGAGCATGGGCGCCAGGCTCATTATTGATAACTTACCTGAAGCAGACCATGCTGCATACTCACCTGGGGCAGACCATGCTGCATGAAGACTCAAGCCAAATGAGGCTTAGGAGGGACTATTTTACTGAAGGGACTATTTTGTTACTTGGATGGGGCTGTGGAAGAATACTTACCTGGAACTTCTTCCAGTGTTCCGTGTTTTCAGCAGCTCCAGTCTTCAGCCACGCCCGCTTCAGTCCTGGGACTCCTAAAACAAGAAGAAAAGAAGGATAAAGGTTAGAACAGGAGTTTTAACTTTAATCCTTACCTGAATCCTGATCCATTTCGCCACGGAGCTGAAAGACAGAAGTCTTTGAAGCATCGCTTCGCATTCCTACGGCGCCGCGCTGAACTCACCTGCTTGGCGGTACTTCAGCATTCCATCACGCTCTCTCCATCTCGCGGCCGCCCTCCGACACCTAAGGAGACAAAGACAGCAAGGTGAGCAAGGGGACTCTCTAAGGCTATACAAGCTACCCCCAAGGACTTACCTGATTTACCATCTCGGGTCGGCGCAGTCAACTCTGCTTCATCGCCGTACCCCGGCCCCTAAGGGGAAAACCACAATAGACTTACCTGAATCTTACCAATTGCCATTTGGAAATCTTCGAGTGGATTAATCGGCAACCTGCAAGGAATCGGACAGAGTGAAGATCAGACATTTGAACTCTTATGAACAATTGGACTTTAGAGTCAATACTGGAACTCACCAATTCCTCTACGCCAGTGAAGTAACTGGTCATCAACGCGCCCCTGCGGTCGACGCAGGATGGAGAGCTCATCCTTCCAAACCATCAGGTGAAACTAAGGAGGGGACATCAAGAGTGATCTGTGAGAAGACAACGGGAGTGGGGAAGGTGGGTTGACACTCAATTCCACGGGTGGTTAAGTCCTCTTCTCCTTTGCAGAAGAATATTCCTGCGAGCCAGACAAACTAGGCTGAGTGGGCCAGTCCAGTCAGTCATCTCGGCGCTACACGTCACGCTGGTGGAAACAACAGCGGCCCAGTTCTGGTCGACACCCCCGTGGGAACCAGGTGAGCGTAACACTGCAAGAATACAGTAAATACTTGAACGCTGCCAGTTTCAAGAAAGGCTTGCTCAGTGCCTAGCATAAAACAAGTGCAGAAGCCCCTCCCTTGAACTCTCACCTCAGGGGGGCTAAAGCCCGGTTAACCCAATGGTGTTGGACGCCTGAAAAGACATAAAATGTGCCAGAACACCACAGGAGAGGAGAAGAGATTCAAAATGCCACTAGGGATGTCAATTCACAAAAAATATCTGGGGTAGCGGAAGTGACACCAACACCTGATGACATCACAGGAAGTTATGTCATATGACCTTTGACCCTGATTACATCTTATGAATAACATCCCTTGCCATTTAACCAAATGTCATCACGTGAAGTGGCTGATGGATGTAAAAACGTACAAAAGCGTGCAAATCATAAAATAGCAAACTATTACCAAAGGAGACACACAACTTGTGTAGATACAAACCATATTTTATCTGAGGTGCTGCCTTGAAATGCTATAGAGAGGGTCATGTTATGACGGGGAGAACCAGTATAACAAAATAGGACAAATGCACTGCCATGGCCATATGATTATTTCAAGGTCCCGGAGGGCAACGTTGTGAGCAAAGCACTGGGTTTCAAAATAACAGCTGCGCTGGATCATACACATATAAATGAATTGAATGACCTTAGTCTAATACAGCATGTGGACTCCATACCGTTTGAAGATGTTAGGCCACAAGGTAATACAAAAGGCCATATGCCACTTCAGCCGGTATGGGCATTTGCTGTCAACTTATATCAATTATAACTGCAGATGTCAGGACTAGTAATCCTAGGCCAAGTAGAGCCCCATATTCGCAGGTGCTGCCATAATGCAGGCCTCTGTTTGAGGATACCTCTATCTCATGTCTTTTATATCCTTACAGCCTAGGTATGGTCAGAATGTGTAAGTTACAGCTTTATAAATATGGCAGCCTGCAATATCTATACAAAAGCCAGGAAATAATGCTCTTATTGCTCTTATTACAGTCCTAGCTGTGAGATCTCAAATGACTTGTAATCCGTTATTAAGCTTCATTTGTGACATCACAATGCTTGCTGCTTGACCGGCAGAAAGAATTACAGCTGTCACTGCAGCCCTTAAATCAGTGGAAATCTTTTCAAATTCCTTGTTTTCAAAATAGATTTCTGTGTCCCTTTACAGCCATCAATCCACAAGGAACTGTTTAAGGCAGAATGTTTAAGTTGGGCCCTGCTGAAGTGTATCACACGTGAGCAAGAATCTGCACGTTATTTCTTATCTTAAGGCACAAAATGAACACTTTTTTCAATCAATTGTATTAAGCTGCTTGAACTATTTTTCTGCAACACATTAGGAGATGCATGTTTGCTTTTTTAATTCCAAACAGATTCTACATTGATTATATGGGTCAGCAAATTGAAGTTCTCATACATTATGTACAGGCAAGAGACGAGGTATTAAAGGGAATGACAGTGTCTCAACATGTATTATAAGGAAAAAGTACCCCCTTAGCATACATAAAATGATATGAAGTTAACTTCAAGTTCCATGACCTTATAAAGGAATTGGGGGTTCGGTCTTCTTCCTCTATTTGGTCACAAAACTCCTTATAGCGTATGATAGCGGGTACTTTATCTCATTACACGGCCACGGTAGTGGCCGTGTAGTTATGGTTAAGTTGCTGTTTCCATAGGAAGAGCACTTTTCGGGCAGCTTATAACTCCGCTCCCCCTGGACGAAGCCTCACCAAACTTTGCAAAGAAATGTATATGGGTCACTCTGAATTTTTTTGCAAAGTTTGGAGATGTTTGGGCCAGGGGGGGCAAAGTTATAGGGGGGGTCCCAAAACGTCTTTTTTTCCCATAGACGGAATGGGGGAAAAACGTTGCGCACGGCTACAGGTGAAACGGCTGGACGGATTTGCACCAAATTTGTGCCAGGGGCAGGGGCTTGGACCCGAAAGCGTGCTTTAGTAAATTTGGTGACAATCCGTCTACTACTTTCCTTTAAAACGACCAAAAAATATGTCTGAATAAATTAGTGATATCTATGTCTGCTCCGCGGTCACATTTCCCTGTTCGCTCCGCCGACATGATACCGATTGGCCGGGGGGGGTGGCGTCTTCACCGCGGACACGCAACGTGTGTGCCGATTGGCTACAGCGAGCCGTGATGTACGTCAGAATGTGTGGATGCACCCGACATCTTGGATCCGAAGACAGCGCTCTACTTACGAGAGGCGAAATGCTGTTTTCGAAACTGTTTTGCTCTGCTATAGTGCGTGGGGAGGATCACAGAGTAAGGGACGGATGAAATACTGTACTTGTTTGGCCGGCAATTGTTTATTATATATTCTGCATTGATGCCTTCTTCAGGATGTTTGTACGTGGAGAAAATGAGGGATCTAATAAGGCTACTATTTGAGTCCGTGCTGTGTACAGGCACCTTGAAAATGTTCGCAGGACACGCGTGGCGTTCGTGACCATTAATTTTAAGTGTATTTCCCAATTACATTACATTTTCCTATGGGTGTGTTATTCCTTAGTACGCCACCATCGTCGTGACATGCTGCAGTGGTTGTGGATAGGGCCTAGAGTCTTGGATGCATGGCCGTAGGCCGTAGGCCGAAGGCCATATTTACAAGACTATAGGCCCTGCCCACAACCACTACTGCATGTCACGACCATGGCTACACGTGTAGTATTCATTATCGCTTACATGGCTGAGGGGAGAGTGTACACTGTTGGGTGCATGGCCAAAGGCCATGCACCCTACAGGAACGTTACAAGCACTGGTGTTATAAGCCAGTCCACATGAACACATTGCAATAATATCTATGTACAAACAGGTAGGAGTGCAGTTTCTGGACAGAATAAGCGAAGCATAGCACACCTATCAATACACCCGTACTACTGTACATCACTGAGGTGATTGTGAGCAGGATGTAGAGTTTTGCTTCTATGGCTGCAGCACGTAGCCCATACATCATTGTCGTAAAACCTTAGGCCCCGCCCAGAAACACCAATTCATATTACTGCAGTGCATACACTCGTCCTATAGGTTAGCATGTCAGATGGTTCTGGGGAGGGTGTACAGTTTTGGCTGCATGGCCGAAGCCCATGTACCCAGTAACGACCTTGTTAGCGGTGGAGGCATAAGCCATTGTACACGTATACATTGAAAAGTATGTGGACATATATCGTAATCTCTAGGTCCTGGTGGCACCCACTGCAGCACATTCGAGAGGGACGTTACTGACTATGTTGCTTTGGTGGAGTGGCTGTTCCATAGAAAGAACTGTTTTTGGCTGCCTTATAACTGTCGTACCCTTGGACTAATCGTCGCCAAAGTTTGGAAAAAAAATGTATCGCCTACTCTGACTTTGGTTGGAAAGTTTGGTTATGTTTGGTGCAGGGGGGTGAAAGTTATAAGGGGGAAGGATTCTCAAAACGTCTTTTTTCCCCTTATACTGATGGGGGGAAAAGGTCATGCTCACGACCATGTGGCTCTTTCCCAGATTGTTTGAAAAATTGTGTGCAGTAAGGTACCTTTGTTCGGTGGCCCCCTCTCTTCTACTAATGTTTTAGTGTGCGCGGATACCGCCAGAAACTGCTCCAAAACAAGACAGCATTATAATTCTCACACTCAAGTAATAGCATTTCAAAAGGTGACATTTCAGGGGGCCCAATAAGCTGTGGCAGTACAAAGTGAAAAAGGGCAGTTTTCTTCTCTGCAAAATGATACGTTTAAATGGAAGTTCATGCTCATTGCACCACGACCAATTATAGCGCGTGAATTAAAATGTGTTTTGCCCTAATATTTCCCTCAGATTGGCCTCTACAGTTTTGAGAACTAAGGCTATCATCTACACTGTTTGCTTGAAAAAGCGCTTCTGAAGCTGTATGGGAGTACACGTTGTTATAATTCGTTTTCATTTTGTTGCTTCAAAGCAAGAATATATTTGCCTTCTGAGTGAAGGCCACACGAGTTGCTTGTTTGGTTGACCGCTCAGTACGCCCGCGCATCCGAGTGAAAGTAAAGGGGCAATTGTTTTTTGACCTTGAGCCCAAGACAAACTTGCGCGCTATTCACAGAATGAAAGGGTAAAAAAAAAACGCAATTGATAAGGTTATGTATTAAAAAGTTTCTAAGTGACATGCATATCAGTCAAGGAAGATTCTTCGCTGCAAACACATTCGTGACTGACTTGCCAAAAAAGAATGGAGCCTGTAAATATTTTGTAAGTTTTCTTTGGCCCACTGTACAGCAATCCGTGCTTTATTTTTACATAACTGCCCATCTAATTGTGCTAATATAGTTAACGTATTATTTTTCTGCCTTTGTACAATTTTCCTGTAATGTTGCAGAGTGCACACATTGCTCATTTGCAGGGTATGACTGCACTCAACCATTTTTAGTATTTATGTTCCTAATTTGCAACGCTTAGTTTGTCCACATAAGTTTGTGTATAACTTGGACGTTTTTTTGGTCTTCTTTGAAATGACGAGACGTAATTTTTTTTTATTTGTCCACTCTTTTTTGTTTCATACCTACATTATCGTCTTTCTGTGTACTTGGAATTTTATTTTCTCTTACGACGCATGCACAATCTCGCAGTTTCTAGCCTCCACCTATAGGTACATTTGGACATTAGTAACATATTACTAAAATGTCAAATTTGAGCACGTACATTTGTGTACCACTTTGTACAGTTTCGATTTCATCGTTTAAAAAATGTTGGTACAGGTTGGTTACTGACACTTATTTTTTGTAACTTTTCCCGATTAGGTATATTCTGCCGTACTGTGCGTGCCATGGTTTTCAAATCCCGAGTGAGGGCTTCTTCAGACAGCAAATACAATTGCTGGTGAGCGGTTGCCTGTCCATAACAATAATGTGGAATGACACTGTAAACCCGCTTTGTCTGTTCGCTGAACTCGTTATTCGGAGCAACGTGACATCATTTATGGTGCTGTAGGCTCTACGTCATGACGACTTTTGGGAAATAACTGTGGAAACAAAGCGACTGCTTCAACGAAAACCCCAAAATGTTTGTTTGCGCCAAAAAAGGCTTCCTTATCTTCAACGTTTGCAATGCCTCGCTAACCAGCATTAAAATCATTGCATTGCTTATGCGATTATTCCGATGGCCTCTGCAAGTTTGTTATTAAATAAATCTAGTTTGTAACCTGTAAAATGGTCACGTGTTCTGTACCATTGCTCTGTTTTATTTGCAAATGTAATGTATTAGCTTGTACGTCGCTCAATGTTTATTTACAGGTTCTGCATCACGCCACGTCCTTGTGCTTTTTGCAACCTACAATGGAAAGGGAAGAGGGCCTATGTATGCAATAACCGCCTTCCCTTTCTATGGTGGCCATCAAGAAAGATGATTTTCTTTTGTGATCCTTACTGCCAAAGTCGCCTGGGATTCTTAAATAAATCTAGTTTGTAACCTGTAAAATGGTCACGTGTTCTTTACAATTCCTCTGTTTTATTTGCAAATGTAATTTATTAGCTTGTATGTCGCTGAATGTTTATTTACAGGTTCTGTGTCACGCCACGTCCTGGTGCTTTTTTCTTCCTACAATGGAAACAGAAGAGGGCCTATGTATGCAATAATCGCCTTCCCTTTCTATGGCGGCCATCTTGAAAGAGGATTTTCTTTTGTGATCCTTACTACCAAAGTCGCCTGGGATTACAACAAGTACATGTTTTTTTTAGTAGCACACATTACTGCAATGGTAATTTAGACTATTGCTGGCAAAGATTATTGCGCCTATGTACTTTACAGAGAAATAAGGAGTGCGTCAAGTGTATTCAAATTTTTTTTTCCAATTATACTGTGAAAGGTCGTTGTTAACCCATTATTAACTTTGTTTATGGGTATCTTTATTTTTTGCCACGGCAGGTAATAAGGTAATATGCGACCAGCATTGAGCAAAAAGGCATCAAACAGTAATATGAGTGACTGTATGTGTGGCAACAATTTTTTTTTCCGTCTGTTATGAGCTAGATAGCAACACACTTTCTTATGATTTTGCATTACACCACTGCTGCTGTTTCTTAGGGAGGAAGGATGCATTTAGCTGATGTCTTTTTCAGATAAGTACAACTTTCTCTACCAATATATAATGTGTAGTGCATTCACAGTCGCTGCATACCAGTACGTGTTGGCGTTGTTTAAGGCAAATGTGGAAGGGATACGTTCCTACATGAATATAAAATCTATTTCTACATTGTTCAACAGGTATACTTTGTTTAGGTGAGTGTGTACTGCTTCTGGGACATGTCACAGTGCTGTACGACAGTACTTCAGAAGCTATATATTGTTAACCAACGACCCTTCCTAAAGGAACCTTTTGGTTATGTTGCACTACTGAAAATCTGTGCCATGCAGTACAACATTTTTTTCGTAGGTGCACCTTATATGTACATTGTACTACTGAAAACCTGTACAATTCACTAAAAAAAAAACTTTGTCGAGGGGACGTTATGGTTAAGTTGCCCTAACAAAGACTTGTACACTTCACTACAAAAATACTTTCCACCTTCCCTTTATGTTTTAAATTAAAACCAAAAAAACCCTGAAATTCAACAGTTATGGTAAACTAAGCCCGCAACCCTGCCACCGCCCCTGTGCACTGCTAACACTAACACCCAGACCATGAAAGATGAGATGTAATCTGAAATGTCAATGCTGACATCAATGATGACATCACTTGTTTAGCCCCTTTCTTTTCCTTCCCTGCCATAAATATATATGTGCATTCAGTAATAAAATGTCACTAAAAGAATGTTATACTTCACAGTGCAACCAAACACCACTGCACATTTTCCCATTATAATAAGCTAAGCAACCAAAACTCGCAGCATCTATGTGCATTACTAAGACTAACATCCAGGACATCAAAGATGACATCACAAATATCATTGATGACATCACTGATGACATCACATGTGAAAGTAATATCCCTAAAAAGTCACTGCCTACAAGGGGTTATTCTATTATGTTGGTAGCAAGATGTCAGGGGTGATTGTGTAATGTTACACATGTAATAACTAGCTCACAAATGTACACTTAATGCACACTTGTACTAAAACAACAAATACATATGCCAACCCAATGCATCTAAATTAGCGGCAAATACGGGGAAACTGAAGTCGGGTAGAAAGAACTAGCAGCATTCCACAGTTTATCTTCCTGTATACAAATTAATTGTGTGTTTGAGGCCTGCCATTGCCCCATGCATGTGCATCATGAGCTGACACAAGACTCTAAGGCAAGTACTTTATGAACACACGACAAGGGTAACGTTTTGGTATACAACACCTTTTCAATTTTCATATTGTGCTGGTCAGTGAATAAAACCACCTAGCCTACATTTTTCAATTTACCAAAATAAGTGAGGCACACATGTGATGTCATCAGTGATGTCATCAATGATATGTGTGATGTCATCTTTGATGTCCTGGGTGTTAGTCTTAGTAATGCACATAGATGGTGCGAGTTATGGTTGCTTAGCTTATTATAATATCTTAGAAATGTAACATGTATTCTTGTCTAAGAACACTTTTGGGGTGGCTTTTTTGTAACCCTTAATCAAGCCTTCCTACGCACCGCTTGCAGCGCCTCAATGCCCGCAGGCTGCAGTTGAGCTTTACAAATGTAAAAAATAAATAAATAAAATAAATAAATAATGGGGGAATGTGCAGTGGTGTTTGGTTGCACTGTGAAGTATAACATTCTTTTGTTGATTTTTTTTACTGAATGCACATATATATATTTATGGCAGGGAAGGAAAAGAAAGGGGCTAAACAAGTGATGTCATCATTGATGTCATCATTGACATTTTAGATGACATATTTCATGGTCTGGGTGTTAGTGTTAGCAGTGCACAGGGGCGGTGGCAGGGTTGCGGGCTTAGTTTACCATAACTGTCGAATTTCAGGGGTTTTTCGGTTTTAATTTGAAGCATAAAGGGGAGGTGGAAAGTATTTTTGTAGTGAAGTACAGGTCTTTGTTATGGCAACTTAACCATAACGTCCCCTTAACAAAGTTTTTTTTAGTGATATATACATATCCAGTTCCTCAAATCACCTGGGGCAGTTGACATATCGATTGATTGATAAATTGATATTTTATTTATATCGCGCTCGTACACATGGGAGTACAAAAACAACGTTCTTACCAGGCCCAGTGACAATCAGAATTTGCAAGTGCATGGGAGAGGGGAAAGGGGAATGTGCATGAGAGGGGGGAGTGGTGGAAAGTGCTGAGCAAAGGAATACAGATATATAAATAGATAAATAAATAAATAGTAAAAAAGCAATATACAGTGATAGCGCAGCCAGCAAATGGCAAGTACTAGGTATAAAGCAAGAGTCGGGGTGTATCTGATAAGTGCAGAAAAGGGAGGGTGCTGTGTGGTTACAGATAAAGACCCCAGTGCAAGGGATCGCCAGGAGGCAGTATGGATGGGTGGCAGGGTGAGCAGGTACCTGGGCCCGAAAGTCAGAGGGTAAGCCAGGTGCATGGTGCCAAACCAGAGCAGATCAGAAGAGGAGGAGTGAAGGCAGAAGCAAAGAGGAAGATCTTGGGGTTCTTCTGCTACCAGAGATGGTTCTCCTCAAGTTTCAGAATGGCAGGGAGGCTGTTCCAGAGGGAGGCGCCTGCCGAAGACAGGGATCTACCCCCAGCTTGTTTCTTTGAAAAACGACTGACCCTGAGGGAGTTATAGGTAGAGGAGCGAAGAGCTCTGGAGGGAAGATATTTACGAAGGGACAGTTGAAGGTATTTTGGACCCAGGACCCAGAAAGCATTGTGAACAATACAAAGGGTTTTGAATTTAATCCTTGTAGCCACTGTGAGCCAATAGAGAGATTTCAGGGCTGGAGAGATACGACCACAGGCCTTGAGGTCAAGGGCAAGTCTTGCAGTCCTGTTCTGTATGAGTTGCAAAGGGTGGAGAGTAGAGGTAGGTAGATTTAGAAAGAGGCTGTTACAATAATCAAGCCTAGAGAGGACCAGGGCTCGAGAGACAGTGAGCTTCTGGGGGAAGGAGAGGAAGGGCAGAATACCTCTGAGAAGGTGCAGTAGGAAGTTTGACTTTTTTGAGACATCAGAGATGTGGGCGGAGAAGGAGAGCGTGGAGTCAAAGATGATACCGAAGTTCTTAGCCTCCCAGGCGGGAGTAGGAGGAGGGCCAAGGGAGGCCGGCCAGAGAGTGATGGGAAAGGAGGGTGAAGATGTGCCGATGAGGAGAATCTCTGTCTTGCTGGCATTCAGGCAGATATCGTTGAAAGCACACCAATCCTGAATGGCAGATAGGCAGTCAGAGATGGGAGAAGGAGAGGAGGTGGCTAAGGGGAGTCTGAAAATGAGTTGAGTGTCATCCGCATAACACTGAAAGTTGGAGCAGAAAATGGCAGTGCAGTGGGTGAGAGTTATCAGGTATTGGTTGAAGAGCCAGGGTGAGAGATTAGACCCCTGGGGAACACCACAGGTGGAAAGGGAGATAGATGAAAGGAAGGATCCAAGTTGGACCTGGGAGGGTCAATCAGAGAGGAAAGAGGTCAGCCAGGCCATAGTCTGATCAGTGATACCAAGGTTGTCACAGAGACGGTTGAGCAGGATGCTGTGTTTGACCGTGTCAAAGGAGGAAGAGAGATCGAGTAGGATGAAGACAGATGGGATGTTAGACTAGAGATTGGAGAGCAGATCTTCACGGATGTTCAAGAGAGCAGTTTTTGTGCTTCTGGCAGCTCTAGAGCCAGATTGATGGTCATGAAGACAACCAACAGAATTGGAATGAAGGTCAAGCTGTGAGATGGCCAGCTTTTCTAGGAGTTTGCCCAGAAAGGGCGTAATGGAGATTGGGCAATAGTTTTTTAGAAGAGGGTGCACAATATATCAAAACCATGCTGTCTCTCTTAGAGCTTCCCGAATGATGGGCCAGTCCGTGCTACTTGCGACTTCAGGCCAAGCCCTTGCTGGAAGCGGTTTATGGTAATGTGCCCTTAACGAACAATGTGTATTAATATTATCAATGATTAAATGAACATCAAATGCTCTGCAGGATTTGAATCCTATCTTGGCAGATGGGAATCAAAGGATTGTACCCTTTTGTTAAAACATAATTTGTAGATCTTACCAGTTAGGGCATTTACCTGGAAGTGGGGTTAAAACTGCCCTACAAAATGACAACTTTGCAAAACACTCGAAACAACAATTAATTCCCTTTTATTCTGCCCCCTATATAAATCCTTGAGGGGTTGTTGGTTAAAATACCTGTTACTAACAAAAGGTGTTAGAAATGTACAAACTGCACTACATTTCTGTAAAATGTACAAAGACCCAATAAAATAAATACGGCCTAGTCAAATTTATGAATGGTGCTTGGCGGAAGAGATTGAATTAAGTAGTGAAAATGATTAATGTAGAAAGTATACGCAATTTAAATCTACTTTTAACCTATTCTTCAAGTTTTAATGTATTTTGTATGTTGCTATATATATCAAATATGTCTTTTTAATCTACTTAAAGCACTTTAACAGTTGGTACTAATGTATTATAAGATCTAAATATTTCTGGGGGCACACAGCACTTCACTTATGATAGGACTGAATACTGCTGAGATACGATGGGCCAAACAAATAACAATGCTCGTGCATGGTTTTGTTTCTAATTATGCTGGTTATTCCCTAAAGGGAATCATGATGCTTTACATGCATTGGCTGGTTCCGGTAATAGCCTACGGGCTACAGGACCTATCAATTAAAAACGTATCCTGGCTAGATAAAATAGAGGGTTTTTTCTGGTAAAACATTCTTGGTCTTCCGCCCTCTTGTTCTATCCAGTATATTAGACCAGAATTTGGTCTAATATCATTAAAAGCTATTGTTCTGCAACAGAGAGGGCTCCTTCCCTTGAAAACTATTTGCCACCCTGAGAGCCATATGCCACAAATCATAGGAGCCAATGTCATCAAATTGAAGAAGATCAATTGATGTAATACTTATGACAATGCATGTAGAGAACTATATATAGATTTAGACTGGTCAGTAGATCAAGCTTGTTGTGGCCGGTATAAATCGGTTAAATTTGCCATTAAAAAAAAGCTGGTGAAAAAGACTGGGAAAATAATGTTATCTATATGAGCGAATTATATAACTATAAGCAATTAGAAGGAATAGAATACACTAATTTCCGCCCACAAGTTTACTTGCTACACTGACCTGATCCATTGGTGTGAACATTTAGCTTATTAATGAGAATCAACCAATTGCCAGTTAGGGCAATTCATGGTGTCCAATGGCAATTGTCCAAAACCCAATGCTATTTTCACATTTGAGAGATATTAGAAAATCTTGAAACAGTAAAACACGTGTTGACTGCGTGTCCTGTATTGTCACAACTGTATATGTCAATTTATGGGCGATACGTACATCATTACACCACTATCCAAACGGAACACCTTTGGTAGTACTGCCTAAATACGCCCTCCAGGTCTATGCACAATGCACTTTAGAGTGTTTGACTTAAAGCTGTGTCGGCTTTAGAAATACTGAAATGAGAAAGAATGTTTAGAATTAAATGATTGAGGTTCTCAGAAGAAGTAGAATATTTAAATGATGTTGTGTATTTATTGGTATAATTAACTGTTCATTATGATTAAGTAGTGAGATGTGTAAGATCGTAAGGTGCTGTTGAAGCAGATAATAACAAGAGTTAATGTTAGTAGTGCTGAGACACAAAATGATAATTGTTTGTATGTTAGTAAGCCAAATTCAGCTCAACTGATTGAATTGAATTGAACGAAGTTGTATTTTTACTTGATATATGTCATTTTATGTAAAATTAATGTGTAACAGTTGTAGAAGTTCTTTGGAACTAAAAACAACAATAACAATAAAATTAAAATAAAAAATAAAATACTGCTGCTTGAACATTGTCTGTATTGATGAAATTTGTATTTATTGATTTTAAAATGTTGTTTGTCATCCTCAAATGCCCAGTCAGTAATGCCCAGTAATGCCACCCAATGTTAGTTGATGCCTCATACACCTGTTACTGGATCAAGTCAGAGGAATATCCAACTGACACGAAACTCCACACACTGTATTAGGTAACAAAGAACCCTTTCTTTCTTTTTTTTTTTTTTACCACAGAACGACTCATCATAATGTCAAGTCTGTAGAGGCAATGTCGATCAATGAACTTTTATTCCAAAAGTTCATAACAAACAAACTGAAAGCGAACCCAAGACTCCTGAATGTGTTTTGATTGGTACGTGGATCATCATTAGGAGGACTAAGATGCTGACTCCACGGCATTGTGCTGATTTATGCAGCTGACCACATACGCCATTGACCATGCATGTCTGAGCTATATGGTCAGCGGCATACATGGTTCAGTAGAGCTTGCTAAGGTACAGAAGTGTGACCTGCAGAATGCACATAGATCCTAGTTGTGACGACATAACCCATTTAGGTTTCTTACTAGCCATTTCTCCTTATATGGTAATGCATTGGCTCAGAGTTTCATTTCCTATTAACATAAGACGTATTATTACAGTGCTTAGAAGCAGGAGGACTATGTCATGTCTCACTAGTAAACCTGATTATAATAGTGCTATAATTTGTTTTAAAAGAACTGCAGTGGACAGTAAAAGAAGGTGGGTAGATTGCCAAATAAATGTTTTTTTTATCTGCACAATTAATTAAACAGCCTAGTGTGTCACATTTGGATGGCTCCTTTAGTTAAAAGTGTAACCCTGACATGTGCCTGCCTGCACTTTCCAAGTTCATATTTCAGCCGATCTGGTCAACCTATCATCCTTCTGGGGTTGAATATTAAGTACTCTCACATTTTGTAATAATTGCAACCAATTTTACAGCGCTTAGAAAAAGGAGGAATCAGGAGTCAAGCATGAACCCCCATAGATAAAAATATGATATAACACGATTTTACTTGGCTACGTGAAAATCTAGGCCACAGCAATCTGAAAACATGGAGTATTTTTGCACAAAATGATAAGC
The DNA here is from genome assembly GCF_040938575.1 of Ambystoma mexicanum. Classification (NCBI taxonomy): domain Eukaryota; kingdom Metazoa; phylum Chordata; class Amphibia; order Caudata; family Ambystomatidae; genus Ambystoma; species Ambystoma mexicanum. The sequence goes on along the minus strand of NC_090932.1, from coordinate 510,891,957 downwards.
CCAAGAAACATAAAAAAATTAAATGGAGTCCAAATAAGAAGCTCTGCATCTGGGGCATCCAGTATGCTGGGCCTATATAGATGCACACTAATCCCCAGCTGCTCCTTTGCAAAAACAGCACATGAGAAAGTCAAACTCCATAGGGTGATTTCCAAAAATAAAGAGGGCTCTAAGAAGCTACTTTATTTTCTTTTTTCACACTGCCTCTGCATTACTTCACCAGCGTTGGAGAGACAGTGCCAGAGGTTGCACGGGAGTTACCAGGTTTCGTAACTGCGATCCCAGCCGACCCCTAAATGACATTCATCCATGCAACACCTTCTCTGCAAATACACCCATGCTCAACGAGAACACTTTATACACTTCAAACCCCAAGCTTGGGCTGGCCTATAAGGAAATAGGGCAATGCCCAAAGTGGCGGACAAACGTCCTAGTGTTGGCCAGTTATTTTGTCTAAAGTGTGGCTGTTTTTTTACTAAAGTGGATACATTTTTAGCCAAAGCGGCCAGTTTGATGTGTTACTTCACTGAGCAGCTTGTGGTTTAAACACATGTTAGCCCCTTAACACTTCCCTCCTGGGCCCTCCACCAGCATGTGTCCATTCCACTGCCCCCCTCTCTTCCCTCCCTATTTCCTGCACTTGCACATCCAAATGCCACAAGGGCTAGTAGGACCATGACTGTATTTACTGTTTTGCCACTGTTATTATTTCCCCTGTGCCCTTCCCATTTAGCCTTGTTGCGCTTTGAAGCACAACTTATTATTATTATTATTATTATTATTATTATTATTATTATTATTATTATTATTATTATTATTATTAACTCTGTTGTATAAGGTGCCCCTTTTCATGCCCCCAAACACGGTGAGGATTGCACACAACTGCAATATGGTGCATGGGAATAGTTAGGGGGCAGGGATTGCTTCTGCCTTTGGTACACGTGCCTCCACCTCACAACTGGAGTATTTCAGAGAGGACTGCTCTCCAAGCACAGTCCAACAAAATCTTTAAGATGGTTCACAATGATTCAAAGCAGTGTTGGGGGACTGCTTCTAAAGGCAAACGTCCCCAGGTGATTAGATTAAAGCTAGTCTGCTTTAGGGATCCAATCCCTGCTCTTGAAATATGTAGACCTTGCCATTATGATGTCACACCCAAAGTGCTTTGATCCAGAGGAAGTTGAGGGGACAGGAAAGAGAAAGAGAAGCAGAGAGAATCAAGATGGTAGAACCCTTCAAAACACGTACAGACACCTCTCTGGTTCACCCTAACTCCATGCTTTCCACTCTCAGTGGGATCAAATACCTTTATAAATGCAGCCCCCTGTTGTGAGGCCTGGCTCTCTGTGAATTGGTGTGCCTCTTGGTTTCTGTTCCCATGCCATCATCCGGTGGAGTGGCTGTCCTGGGGGAAAGGGTATTCCCTGCCCTTACAACGGACCAAAGAGAAGCAATCTTCCAAGGCTACTCTTCTGCTCGCTCTGCAGATAGCAACAGTAGCTGTACGCTAGAGACACGAGACGAGAGCAACTTCGTTTTATGACGAATGCAAAGTCTATGCTGACAAAAACAATGGAATCCTGTTTTGGAGTTTTGAAACGGATTCCGTGCTAATTTCGCTACATCCCCATACTGGATCAACACCTTGTGGACAGAGATGAAATATCTGAGTGATACTTGACAATCAGGTTGGAGGATAGTAACTGAAAAGTGAAACACTATTCCACATACAGAGCTACGTGGATCTATTGGGGCCTCACGAATGGTGTCCTTATCTGGAATTGAGCCTGTGACCCCATGAACATGGCGAAGCATAGAGGGTAACATCGAAAGATATATTGTTGATTCATAAGTTTGTCCTCATTGATTTGGGAAACAAGGACAACTGCAGACAGGCTTGATCCATTAACTCCATTCCCACACAGCTATTACATGACGGAGGAGGTGTGGATCACCCTACAATGTGCAACAGGACTTAATGAGCTTCCTGTCTATGTCCTGATGAAGGTTGATCTACAAAGTGGACAGATTTAAAGTCCAGAGATACACCGAAACACGTGTCGACCACAAAATCTACTTGAATACCTATATGCAGATGAAATTAGCAGCGATTGAACAGAGGGAATTCAATATTGTTTACATTGAAAATTGTACATTTTGACCAAGTGTATTAGGTTATTTGAAGATATGTAATTGAGTGTATGAAGAGGAGGAATGAGAGTGAATGTATGGTAGGGATGAATGTGAACTCAATTGAGAATTTAATGTTTTTTATTGGAAAAATATTTGACATTAAATTGTTATCTTTGTGATTAATTAAAAAGATTTATGAAGTACGAGAAAAATCATTTGTTGATATTTATAAAAAGATAAATGAATATGTTGTCATCCTCTATCCTATGGTTCACCTCTGGTGTTGATAATATTTAGCCTGAAGGACCTATGATCACGATCAGGCAGTCCCCTTTTTTGTTTAACTAGTCCTGTCAGTGGACAGGGGTGGGGCTTGTCTGGGAGGAATATACATAATCCTTTCACAGCCGAACTAGGCTCACAGGGCTGACACATGTGTGAAATCAATTCAATGTGGCTCAGATAATTAGGAAAGACTCTGGCCACTATACCCTAACTAAGGTATGGCTTATATTTACAGTTGTATGTGCCACCAGGACAGCATATTCACAGTTATGTTGTTTTTGGGTCAGGGGTGTACATTTTAAATGCAGACCCTATGCTTCAGAGAATTTTGTGTCACTGCAGCTGTCAAGAGGGCACCCGTGGCCTCCGGACCTGCTGTGTGCCACTGGTAGAGCAGGTGCTGTGAATCAGGATACTGATGCAGCAAGGCATAAGTACACACTATGCTTACGGCATAGGACCGTATGAAAGAAGAATCTGATTAGCAGATTCCCCTTTCACACCCTTTCCAGATGGCAACTTATCACATTGTGTAAAATTAAATGTGTAAAAATAAACGTGGGATTGGAGGATATGGGGCCTTCTGGCAAAAGTGGAGATTGTGAAACCAGTACAAATAGGCTCAAATCCCAGCTTCAACACTTGACCAAATAATGTGATCCTAAGTAAATTACTTCACATTATGTTATACAATATAGAGGTTATTCAGTTTGATTTGTACTTAAAAACAAATAAACTGGATCATTTATCCCACAAATGCACCACCGAGGTCACCTGAAATCTGCCTACCTCAAATCGCCCCCACCCCCATTATTTGCCTCACCCTATACCATCAGCCCTCATTGACATTTATGGCTATGGAATTGTGTTGTCTTAAATGTGCCACTGTGGGTGGGGCAGGGTGAGCTCAGGCATATAGCGCTACAATTGTCATATGACAGCAGCACGAGGTATGTGAGCCTGTTATGATGACTACGCCAGCCTATCAGGCTACACCAGGCACAAAACGGCAGTACTTGGGGTGACAGAGGCTTCGCTTGGTCTAAGGTGAGAGCACTTGGGCATCTGAAGATGTAACTTGCATAAAATGACTACACCTGGCATTTGAGACTTCACGTAACATAAGATGCCACTTTGTACAGGTGCCTGCACGTAGCATACTATGGAGGCCTCTGGAATATGAGGGCAGTTCCTGTGGTCAGTGGTAGCACTGGTTGGTTTACACCTGGCATTTCATGGCCACATTCATGGCATGTTGGGGCAGCACCTTAGTTAATATACAGTTGAATATAAACAGACTTTTGTTCGCTGGGGCCGTTGGCTAAAACACCTGTTACTAACAAAAGGTGTTAGAAATGTACAGAGCCAACAAATTACTCATGTGCTTTTGGAAGATTTTTTTTTTAATTATTATTATTTTGGAATTGTATTAACCTTATACTTGCTGCATTGTTTGTTTAAGCATGGCCAAAAAGACGTCCTGTGTTCTCAATGCAGTCAAAGGTCACATGATGACACTACCTATGATGTTATTGGTTGTGTGGTGCCACTTATGCTAATTTTGCCATTTTGAAGAATGCACGCCCCTTTGCCTTTTATAACTGCATGGAGCTGCTGACCCGTCGCGAGAGCGGAAAGGAGAAGTGAAACGTGGCCTGACCAGTACAAAGTTTGCAGTTAAATGAACTACAGGGCTGGTTAAGCTGAAGAAGGAATATAACTCGAGGCATGGGCGGAGTCATAAACAAAGGTCAGAGAAATGTGAGTGCATGAGTGAGAGTTGCAGAAGAGCAGAGAGCGGAGCATCAGAGAGTGGGTTTGAGGAGAAGACAGCCATACCAAAGGAAATGCCTGGAGAAGCTAGTACAAGCATAGAAAGAGCAGTAGAACCTTGCACACTTAGGCTCTGAGGCTACCAGGTGGCAAAGAAGAGGAGGAGGAGACCTAGGACATATTCAAAGGTGGCTGGCAGCAGGGACCCAGATTCTGCAGAGTAAACTCAGTGAAGGATCCAGGAGTGGGCTCCACCTTGAGTATAATGACCTGGGATGACAGATATTAGATTGCGGCCTCAGCGGTTGCTCTGGAATCAAGGGACATGGGCCATTCCCGTTCCAAGATGGCAGGTGCACCTGACACTTATGACCACTCTAAGAGGGCACTCACACTGGCCTCAACGTGCCTACGCCAAGATGGCCATCACAGCTGCGCACACTGAGTAGCCTGCAGCTATAAGAGCAAACCACTCCAGTAAGAAAACCCGTCCCATCTTACCTACCTAGCTGTCACAACTCTTCCATTGTGCCTTCGTTCCTGTCCTTTTTCCCCTCTTCCCGTTCGTCTTGCCTCTTTCTCCAGCATTTTCTTCTTTCTGCCTTGCCATCCCTTCCTGTATAACCTGCAAGCAAAGTCCTCATCACCTCATTCAGCCAGAGACTTCCCTGGCTTCACTACTTCATGACCCCGCAGAACATGGTCTTTGCTTCAACTTCTGTCCACAGACTTAAGGTTTATTCTAATTTGCTAAATTATTTGCCTTGGGGTACTGTGTCTGTCTCTCGCTCTCTCTCTCTCTCTCTCTCTCTCTCTCTCTCTCTCTCTCTCTATCTCTGTCTCTCTCTATCTCTGTCTCTCTCTTTCTATCTCTATTTGTGTCTCTTTCTGTCTGTCTGTCTGTCTCTCTCTCTGTCTCTAGCTCTCTGTGTGTCTCTCTCACTGTGCCTGTGTGTGTGTGATTGCGTGTGTCTCTCTCTGCGTGTCTCTGTCTCTCGCTCTGTGTCTCTAGCTCTCTCTGTGTGCCTCTCTCACTCTATCTCTCACTGTGCCTGTGTGTGTGTGATTGCGTGTGTGTCTCTGTCTCTCTCTCTTTCTGTCTCTCTGTGTCTCTCTCTCTCTCTGTGTCTATCTCGCTCTCTCTATCTTGATAAAAGAGGCTGCCCAAAAGCACAGACCCTTTCTCTTCCTGAGAGAGCACCCCGAACTCCCAGGTGAGGTATAATGCTGATAGATTTCGATGCCTACAAGAAATGGAGAGAATGGACCAGATGCAGGCGCTCATAGCAGCGGTCCACAATGTGACCACTGAGGTCTGGACGATAAAAATGAAAACGCATTCTTGTGTCAAGCTCTTGCCACCCGGGAAACCTTACCTGTGGGGTCACTCTCAGGGGGTTCACCAGTGGACACATAGTCTGTCGATTGTAAATCACGTAAAGAATGCTAAGATGCCTGTAGGGTTGTTTTATCCTTCAAACAAGCTAATTTAGACCGACAGGTTGAAATCCAGGTTTTTAGTAACTCATACGGGCTGCTTGTTACAATGAACGAACCCGTTCTAAACAACTACGTAGGATTTGTAGTGACATTTAAGTCCTATTCTGATAGACAAGACCTGACTTACATGGGACAAGAAAGTCTTTTGGACTTTCAACAAGGTAATCTAGATTTACTTACGTATATGACCCATTTAAAACCACTAGTGCCAGAAACTGCATGACCCGAGGAGGCCTGTTTCACTCTTTATCAAAGGATGGGTTTAACAGAAGATCTAAAAGATGAATTAGCCAGAGTTCCCAGACCTTCCTCCTTTGATCAGCTGATTATGTTGGTATTGCAAATGGTTTTCTGTCTACAGGAAGGGAAGACAGAGAGATGGAGAAATAGAACTTGACTGCTTCCTGTTTTACGTCCCACACCATCTGAAGCCTTACCTGCTCTTCCATCGGAGATGCCTCAGCTGGGTAGGTGCCGCTCAGGGTCCGCTCTCTGAAGAAGAGAAGAACAGAACAATATTAAAAGGGTTATGTATGTAAAGCATGTCCTCCTCCCATCTATTGAGGCAATGTCCCTTGGCTCCCCCATGGAAGCAGGGCAACTCCAGATCCTGGTCTGAGATGGGACGGTGGTCAGGGACGGACAGGAAAGAATGTCCCATCAGTAGTTTAACAACAACACTCCGTGCAACTAAGTCAGTCACCTGAATCCACCCTGTTGGTCCTGAAGGTCCTGCATTGATCCACGGACTCTGAGGTTCTGGAAGTCCCCGAATTTGTGGATTCAGGTGTAGTGGGGGTTTTCATGGATCATGCATGGGTGACTTGTATGGGAACATCTTGTGTCTCTAAGCCCCTGTTGCCTTACCTGTAGAATGAGTCAATGGAATACCCCTTCAAGGCCGATCCATCAGAGAAAACTCAGTGCAGCTTCAGATGAAGATTATTCAACACAGGCAAACCTTTGCTGTTGACATAATATGAGCAGCCCATTTGATATCCCTTGGTTGTCCCTGAACAATCCATGCATTAGTTGGAGGGTGCATATGCTCTTTTATTGTCAGAGTATTGTACTTCCAAATTTTTTGTCACCAACTGCCCTCCTAGGGCATTTATTAAAGTACCAACTTCCCAGAGACACAGAACGTATCTGTACTATTTACCATCCCAAAGACATACGCCTCCTATCATCAGGTCTTTTACAAAGAAATCTGCCAGACTATTCCTCCACACAGGCCGGAGGGACTGTTCTATCGAATTCCTCCCAAATTCCACTGTTCCGTTCAGCAAGATGTTTATATTATTCCCTCTAGAAAAGATGGCTTTAATGGAGTATCTGGGGGAGAACCTGGAAAATGGCTTGACCAGAGAGTCCACCGCCCCCAAGTGAGCATCCTTGTTCAGGGATGCTATTTCACCAAAATGCCAGGGGTAGCGGAAGTGACATCACATGACCCTTGACCTCTAATGACATCACAGGAAGAGATGTCATTTGACCCCACCCTGAAGGGACATCACGGGAATCAATGGAACATGACCTTTCACCCCTTGAAAAAACAGGAAGTGACATCACATCGCATTTTTTCCTAAGATCACTACGAAACATATGGTTGTAACACTTATGTGATATACATTTCATACAAGAATGGATCACCATTTGTATCATTAAGATGAGTATGTATAGGCCCATATTACCAAATAACTGTGAATGCAAGCAGACATCCAAGGCCAAATAATATTGATGTGTTATTATATAGCACTTATGCTTGTGCACTTTACTTAGATCAAATATACATACAGTATCACCCAACCTGTGTTGGTGCTCATTTATCAACCTCAGAAGGATGAGAGGCTGAGTTGGCCTTGCCGGGATTCAAACCTGCAGATCACACACACATATCACAGTAGCGATCGCTCAACCCACTGAGTTATCTTAACAGCTATAACTATTTTAGCGGCTATAGTAAAATGAGCAATTACATGTCTGAATGTTCTCAAAGTCAGAAAGCAAATTACACTCTGTGGTGGATACCATTAAACTGATAACAGATTTAACAGCAGGGCAGTTCATCTGCAGGTCTGGTGCAAAGTTGGCCACATATCAAGCCTGCGTGGATCTACTTTTCAGGCTTAGAGGTTGGCAAAATACATACCATATGAGAATTTAGAGTAGCGCAGGGAAAGCAGCGCACCCCTATCGCATCCTGTACTCTGGGCACTCGTTACCTCATACATGCAGACTCACATCCTGAACAGCATGTCATGGAGATAGGAAAGACAGACACATTACAACAAAGCATTAATTGTGGCACAAAGATATCAAGGGCCTCTTTATGTGCTATGGTCAAACATTTCTACACTATACACAAGCTTTTAGGAACAAGGATTTTGTCAAGTGACCAAGGACACCGAGACTGAATGTCTTGGGATGAATGGCTGTTCTCCCATATTGTTTGGATCTGTCGACCCGCGTGTGTTATTGCTCAACTCTTTTCTGCCTGAGCAGGCGAGTGGTGTACTCGTTGGACCCATTGTGCCCAGAATTGTGTTTTAAAAAAAAAGTAATTTTCCAGGTGCGCCTGCAGATTCCCCATTAGCTTCTCTTCCTGCTTCCCACCACCTCCCACCACTCAGCCCGCTCACCCTCTCTGATTGGCAGCCCTCCAAGATGTCAGGCTGGAGCCAGGCCACGATCATCTACATGGCCTTCAAGGGCCTCTCCATCCCTCCAAAGACCCACTTGGAGTCAGACTTGGCGCTTGTGGCACCAGACTCACTCACTCCCATAGGATAACATTGGGGATTGGACTTGTAGTGAATTCATGGAGACAAGATGGATGCCCCCACATATTTCGGTTCCCAGAACTGCATGTGCAGTCTAGTCTTTTGGGTGTGGTTCAGCCCAGAGATACCTGGGATACCCAGAGACTATTTAAGCCACGCCCAGGCTGAGAAACATGCTTTGCGTTTTCTGCACCTGCAGCGTGACACTCACCGTGTTCGGATCGGTCTCCAGTAGGCCTGCATCTTTCTTCTGGGCTCAGCTCCTGCAAGAACAAGAACACCGTTAGGAACAGCCTTACCTTGTAGCGCTTCTGCCCATCATTCATCGCTCCTTCTGTTCTGCGTTCATCTTCGGCGGTGTCATTCCCATCCTGGCACGCCGCTTCCTAAGGAAAAGGGAAAAGAACAGAAAAAAGGCATTAGTAAGCATTCAGCAAATCTTCGCTTATTTTTAAAGACTGTACGAGCTTCAAATGCCTGCCACCCCAGCCGCTCTGGGGGAACTCTGTCTCCGGAACTTCTCATCTACCTGCAAGAGGGAAAAGACACTCCAGGTTAGCGAGGAAACATCTAGAGGCGCTGTATACCGTGCTTACTCACCGCATTTCTTCTTCATAACCGGCATCCACGCTGAAAACGTCGCGGCACCTAAAAGACACAGAAAAAGAACTCAGTTCAATACAAATATGAAAGGGGCGCATCGCACATCGTGCTCTCACTCACCATCAGTGCTACTCATCTCAGCAGCACGCCGCCATCCCCGGACGCCGGCCATCATCTAAGGAAGGAAAGGAACGAAGTTAGAGAACTGTTCAAATGACTCATTATACTTACCTGTTGGACTCTTGCCAGTGAAGTAACTAGGCAGCAACGAGCCCACATCAATCAACACGCCCCTGCGCTGACAGCAGGATGGAGAGCACACTTTCCAAGAAAACAAGGTGAGCTGTGGGTCAAAGGGAAAGGTTGGACCCCGGGGAAGAAGGGGTTCAAGCACACAGAGACAATAGGGAGTTAAACTCTACCAATCCTGTGTTTCAGGCCCAGTCTCCAGTTGAGTAGACTCCAGGGAAGGGTTCGAGGTCGTAAGAGGTCAGAACAGGCTGAGTGACGTCCCCGTGGATACCAGGTGAGCGTTACAGAACGGAAAGCCTCACATCAAAATCCACCTGGGCGTCATGGAGACATGCAGCCAGGTAGGAGACCAACACCCTGAGGAGAGAGCTGACAGTAGTCAAAGAAGGCACTGATGATTTAAGCCAGCAACTTCTCCAGTCACAAGCAGGGCATGCACCATTGCCGGGAAGTGTGCCCTCGATGCCAGCATCATCAGCCAATCCCGTTCAGATAACCCTTCCTGGGGCAGTTCCCTTGGCCCCGCCCGAACAATTTACGGGGGATCCCAAGAGGATTGCAACGTTCATGAACCAGTGCCGCCTGCACTTCCTTTGTAGACCAGGGGCCTTTCCGAATGACCAATCACGGGTCGCTTTTGTGCTATCCTACCTGAGTGGTAGCGCCACGGACTGGTCTGTACCCTTTGTGGCCCAAGACAATCCTTTGCTGCATGACTTCAGGGGCTTTCAGGAGGAGATGGAAAAGCTGTTCGCCCGTCGTACTCATGGGCAGGCATTAGACAACAAACTTCTGTCCCTACGCCAAGGGAATCAAGACCTATTAACATACATAGCCACATTCAATAGACTCGTAGTTGAAGCAGAATGGCCAGTGGAGAAGAGAACCACGTTATTTCATCAGGGGTTGCGGGAGAGCTCAAGGATGTTCTCACACAAGTAGTGAACCCCCCGAAAGACTGCTCAGAATTCATTGACCTTGTTGTTCAACTGGATCATAGGTTTCAGGACCGAAGAGCAGATCGAACCATACCGGACCCTTGCCCTATGTATGTGCTTTCAAAGGACAATATTGCCGGCACAACGGAAGGTTCAAGAGAACCAATGCAAATCGGGGGGTCGGATCCCCCTTGACTAAAGCGGAAAGGGATAAAAGGAGACAGCAGCAGTTATGTCTGTACTGTGGAAGGTCAGGTCATTTCCTTAAAGAGTGCCCTGTCAAGCCATCGAGGAGGACGGTAGAGGCCACGGACAAGGAAGACACCATCAAGGAATCGGAAAACTCCCCAGCCCGGCAAGTGTAGGGGTCCACTTGCCGAGCAACGAAAGTGAACTACAGACCTCCCATTTTGCACTATCTGTGGTCTTGATCAATCACCAACAACCATCTTGGATGCACGCAGTAAGAGCATACATTGACAGTGGAGCCGTTGGGAATTACATCGACCAGGATCTTGCGGCAAAGATGGCGCTTCCGTTACGTCCTAAATCAACCACCGACACTGTTACCACTGTTGACGGCACAGAAATAGCTTCTGGTCCAGTATCCCAATGCACTGCAGCTTTAACCCTTCTGTGCCAGGATGGACACCAAGAATCTATCGTTTTCGACCACAGTTCCGGTTGATTTTGGGAATGCCATGGTTGGTAGCTCACAATCCTCTAATCGATTGGCGCGCAAAAGAATTGGCCTTTCCCGAGACTTGGGCCCACACATGTTATCGCCAAGAGAAACAACCAATAGACACCAGAACCTCCACGCTTGCGACTGTGGCAATCGGCACCCTACCAAGTGAATACCAGGACTTTCAAGATGTCTTTCAGAAAGAACAGGCAAATACCCTGCCACCGCATAGACCATACGATTGCCAAATCGACCTGATACCCGGCGCACAAATCCCTTGTGGGCGACTTTACGCACTCAGGGAACCAGAAAACCAGCACCTGAAGGCCTATCTTGACCAATACCTGGCCAACAGGTTCATCCGTCCCTCGAAGTCTCCAGCAGCCAGTCCTCTATTCTTCGTACCAAAAAAGGAGGGGGACTTGAGAACGTGCATCGACTATCACACACTGAACCAGATTACCGTAAAAAAAACGCTACCTACTGCCACTGATCCCTGAATTGCTTGATCAAGTCAAAGATGCCCAAATCTACACAAAACTAGACCTGAGAGGGGTATATCACCCTGTTCGCGTAAAACAGGGGGATGAATGGAAAACTGCTTTTCGCACCAAATACGGCTTGTACGAATATCAAGTAATGCCCTTTGGCCTTTGCAACACGCCTGCAGCATTTCAATACTTCACGAACAATGTCCTACGGGAATTGATTGATGTCTGTGCTCTAGCGTACATCGACGATATTCTAGTATATTCTGCATCAAAGCAGGACCACGTTAAACACGTCCGATCCGTATTGGAGAATCTCCGTCAACACCAGCTCTACGCCAAGCTCAAAAAGTGCTCATTCCACGTCTCCGAGGTGGAATTCCTGGGCTTTATTCTCAGCCCGAATGGAATCCAAATGGATTTACACAAGGTAGATGCTATCCTGAACTGGCCATCCCCAAATTCATTCAAGGGGGTTCAAAGTATGCTGGGTTTTGCAAACTTCTATCGCCGGTTCATACCAGGATTTTTGCAAATCGTGCATCCCATCACGTCATTGCTAAGGAAAAGCAACAAAAAGTTCCAGTGGACAACAGAAGCAGAGGAAGCTTTCCAGGAACTCAAAGAAAGATTCACATCTGCCCCAATCTTACGCCACCCTCGCCCTGATCTCCCATACCTGGTGGAAACGGATGCCTGAGGCATGGCTATGGGAGCCGTCCTCTCACAAAAGGACCCCGAAACGGGCCAGTTACACCCTGTTGCATTCTAGTCATGTAAATTCACACCCCTGAACTCAATTACGCTATCACAGACAAAGAACTCCTGGCCATTAAGTCAGCCTTTAAGGCATGGCGGCACTACCTCTTGGGTGCCAGACACACAATCACCGTAATAACTGACCACCAGAACCTCCAGTACCTAAAAACGGCAAAGGCCCAATCCTCACGACAACTACGTTGGGCACTTTGGTTTGCTGAATATGACTACGTGATTACATTTCGACCAGGGGTGAAAAACGGGAAGGCCGATGACCTTTCCCGTATGGGGGTGGAAGAGCAAGGGTATTAGACCCCTGACCCAATAGCAATCATCCCGAGTGACAAGCTCTTAGGAATCACAGCAACCATAACTCAGAAAAGAGTCCGGAGGAATTACAAGCGTGGAGTGCACAAGGAGAACATTACATGATAAAAGATCAGTTGCCCTACTTCAGGAATCGTTTATTCTTACCAAACCAAGAACTACGAGAACAAGTCATGTCCAGTTATCATGATTCCTTGATCGAGGGCCACCCCGGAATCACTAAAACCCTAGCCAAGGTAAAACGAAATTATTGGTGGCCCACGTGGCGTAAAGACATTATCCAATTCATCCTATCTTGTGGAGTGTGTGCTCAAAACAATTCATCCAAGCAGAAACCGGCTGGGCTATTACAACCATTGGAAATCCCACCAGCACCCTGGCACGCGTAGCTCTCGATTTTATTACTGACTTACCACCCAGTCAAGGGTTTAACACTATTCTTGTGGTCGTGGACCTATTTTCAAAAATGGCACATTTCATTCCTCTTAAGGGGCTCCCAAATGCTTCCACTCTGGTAAAGGTATTTCTTGAAGGCATCTTACGGCTCCATGGGTTTCCTTCAGTTTTGGTCTCAGACCGAGGTCCTCAATTCGTATCTAACTTCTGGAGAAAATGCTGCTCTCTGGCCCAAATCGACATCCGGCTATCCACCAGTCACCATCCCCAAACGGATGGTCAAACTGAGAGGACTAATCAGACGCTCGAGCAGTATCTGTGTTGCATGTTACACCAAGCTGAAGGAAGCTGGTTCGACCTATTATGGATAGCTGAATATGCTTATAATAATTCCCTACACACCAGCACTGGACAGACACCCTTTTATACCCTGTATGGCAGGCACCCACGTACTTCTGAGTTGGACGTTCCTACAACCCTGGACATGCCAGCAGTCAAAACCTTGCACACAACCATTTCTCAAACCTTTAAAAGGGCAGCTGAACACCTACTTCAAGCTAAGAATCGCCAAAAGACGTTTGCTGATCAACACCGAGCAAAGGCCCCCAACTACCAAGTGGGAGACAAAGTCTGGCTGGCGTCTAAATACGTGTCCATTAAAGGAACCCGAACTTTCCGTCCAAGATACCTGGGTCCATTCACCATCACCTCTGTGATAAATCCTGTGGCGGTCAGACTAGCTTTGCCATCAAACATGCAGATTCATCCTGTGTTCCACGTGTCTGTCCTTAAACCTGTTCAACCTGGGACCCGGGTAGCAACGCCACCGCAGCCAGTAGTAGTCGCCGGGGAGTCAGAATTTGAAGTCAAGGACATCCTGGATTCAAAGTACATCAGATCCAAATTATACTACTTAGTAGACTGGAAGGGGTATGGTCCACAAGACAGGACATGGGAGCCTTGTGAGTACATCCATGCACCTCGCTTGCTTAGGCGATTTCATCAAAACCATCCAAACAAACCAGGACCAGACAGAAGAGCCACCTTGAAAGGGGCCTTGGGGGGAGTGCTGTCATGATTCCTGCCCCTCATGTCCCCAGCCCTCCAAGATGTCAGGCTGGAGCCAGGCCACGATCACCTACATGGCCCTCAAGGGCCTCTCCATCCCTCCAAAGACCCACTTGGAGTCAGACTTGGTGCTTGTGGCACCAGACTCACTCACTCCCATAGGATAACATTGGGGATTGGACTTGTAGTGCATTTATGGGGACAAGATGGATGCGCCCACATATTTTGGTTCCCAGAACTGCATGTGCAGTCTAGTCTTTTGGGTGTGGTTCAGCCCAGAGATACCCGGGATACCCAGAGACTATTTAAGCCGCCCAGTCTGAGAAACATGCTTTGCGTTTTCTGCACCTGCAGCGTGACATTCACTGTGTTTGGATCGGTCTCCAGTAGGCCTGCTTCTTTCTTCTGCGCTCAGCTCCTGCAAGGACAAGAACACTGTTAGGAACAGCCTTACCTGGCGGCGCTTCTGCCCATCATTCATCGCTCCTTCTGTTCTGCGTTCATCTTCGGCGGTGTCATTCCCATCCCGGCACGCCGCTTCCTAAGGAAAAGGGAAAAGAACAGAAAAAAGGCATTAGTAAGCATTCAGCAAATCTTCGACTGTACGAGCTTCAAACGCTTACCTGAATCCCAGCCACTCTGGGGGAACTCTGTCTCTGGAACTTCTCATCCATCTGCAAGAGGGAAAAGACACTCCAGGTTACCGTGGAAACATCTAGAGGCGCCGCATACCGCACTTACTCACCGCATTTCTTCTTCATAACCGGCATCCACGCTGAAAACGTTGCGGCACCTAAAAGACAAAGAAAAAGAACTCAGTTCAATACAAATATGAAAGGGGCCCATCGCGCATCGCGCTCTCACTCACCATCAGCGCTACTCATCTCAACCACCCCCGGACGCCGGCCATCATCTAAGGAAGGAAAGGAACAAAGTTAGAGAACTGTTCAAAAGACTCATTATACTTACCTGTCGGACTCTTGCCAGTGAAATAACTAGGCAGCAACAAGCCTGCATCAATCGACGCACCCCTGCGCTGAAAGCAGGACGGAGAGCACACTTTCCAAGAAAACAAGGTGAGCTGTGGATCAAAGGGAAGGGTTGACCCGGGGGAAGAAGGAGTTCAAGCACACAGACACAATAGGGAGTTAAACTCTGCCAATCCCGTGTTTCAGGCCCAGTCTCCAGTTTAGTAGACTCCAGGGAAGGGTTTGAGGTCATAAGAGGTCAGAACAGGCTGAGTGATGTCCCCGTGGATACCAGGTGAGCGCTACACCCGTGTTGTTTGGGTCTAGCGACTCGCGTGTGTTGTTGTTCACCTCTTTTTCTGCCTGAGCAGGCGAGTGGTGTACTCCTTGGATGCATTGTGCCGGAAATTGTGTTTTAAAAAAAAAAAATCCAAGCCCCTGTGTGCCAGCATCTTTCTCGTTAGCTCCCTCCACCTCCTGCCTCCCCGCCGGCCCACCGTCCCTGATTTGTGTTCTCCCATGTTGTTTGGGTCTAGAGACCCGCATGTGTTGTTGCTCACCTCTTTTTCTGCCTTAGCAGGTGAGTGGTATACTCCTTGTGCCCAAAATTGTGTTTTAAAAAATAAAAGTTATTTTTCAGGCTCCTGTGTTCCCGCATCTTCCCTGTTAGCTTCCCTTCCTGCTTCCCCCTCCCAGCCCACCCACCATCCCCGATTGGCTCTCCACTGAGGACATAACTGATCCTCCCCGGGCAGCCCTTTGCCCGTCAGTCCCTGTGGCTAAGGGCCCAGAGGCAAAGGGCGGCTCCTACAGGGGCGGATCCAGATCGTGTCTACAGGTGTCAACAGGCCCGGACACCGGCCATCATCTAAGGAAGGAAAGGAACGAAGTTAGAGAACTGTTCAAAAGACTCATTATACTTACTTGTTGGACCCTTGCCAGTGAAATAACTAGGCAGCAACGAGCCTGCATCAATCGACGCACCCCTGCGCTGAAAGCAGGACGGAGAGCACACTTTCCAAGAAAACAAGGTGAGCTGTGGATCAAAGGGAAGGGTTGGACCACGGGGAAGAAGGAGTTCAAGCACACAGAGACAATAGGGAGTTAAACTCTACCAATCCTGTGTTTCAGGCCCAGTCTCCAGTTGAGTAGACTCCAGGGAAGGGTTTGAGGTCATAAGAGGTCAGAACAGGCTGAGTGATGTCCCTGTGGATACCAGGTGAGCGTTACACCCGTGTTGTTTGGGTCTAGCGACCCGCGTGTGTTGTTGTTCACCTCTTTTTCTGCCTGAGCAGGCGAGTGGTGTACTCCTTGGACGCATTGTGCCAGAAATTGTGTTTTAAAAAATAAATCCAAGCCCCTGTGTGCCAGCATCTTCCTCGTTAGCTCCCTCCACCTCCTGCCTCCCAGCCGGCCCACCGTCCCTGATTTGTGTTCTCCCATGTTGTTTGGGTCTAGAGACCCGCGTGTGCTGTTGCTCATCTCTTTTTCTGCCTGAGCAGGTGAGTGGTGTACTCCTTGTGCCCAAAATTGTGTTTTAAAAAAAAAAAAGTTATTTTCCAGGCTCCTGTGTTCCCGCATCTTCCCTGTTAGCTTCCCTTCCTGCTTCCCCCTCCCAGCCCGCCAACCGTCCCTGATTGGCTCTCCCCTGAGGACATAACTGACCCTCCCTGGGCAGCCCTTTGCCCGGCAGGCCCTGTGGCTAAGGGCCCAGAGGCAAAGGGTAGCTCCTACAGGGGCATATCCAGATCGTATCTACAGGTGTCAACAGGCCCGGACACCGGCCATCATCTAAGGAAGGAAAGGAATGAAGTTAGAGAACTGTTCAAAAGACTCATTATACTTCCTTGTCGGACTCTTGCCAGTGAAATAACTAGGCAGCAACGAGCCTGCATCAATCGACACACCCCTGCGCTGAAAGCAGGATGGAGAGCACACTTTCCAAGAAAACAAGGTGAGCTGTGGATCAAAGGGAAGGGTTGGACCCCGGTGAAGAAGGAGTTCAAGCACACAGAGACAATAGGGAGTTAAACTCTACCAATCCTGTGTTTCAGGCCCAGTCTCCAGTTTAGTAGACTCCAGGGAAGGGTTTGAGGTCATAAGAGGTCAGAACAGGCTGAGTGATGTCCCAGTGGATACCAGGTGAGCGTTACACCCGTGTTGTTTGGGTCTGGCGACCCGCGTGTGTTGTTGTTCACCTCTTTTTCTGCCTGAGCAGGTGAGTGGTGTACTCCTTGGACGCATTGTGCCGGAAATTGTGTTTAAAAAAAAAAAAATCCAAGCCACTGTGTGCCAGCATCTTCCTCGTTAGCTCCCTCCACCTCCTGCCTCCCAGCCGGCCCACCATCCCTGATTTGTGTTCTCCCATGTTGTTTGGGTCTAGAGACCCGCGTGTGTTGTTGCTCACCGCTTTTTCTGCCCTAGCAGGTGAGTGGTGTACTCCTTGTGCCCAAAATTGTGTTTTAAAAAAAAAAAGTTATTTTCCAGGCTCCTGTGTTCCCGCATCTTCACTGTTAGCTTCCCTTCCTGCTTCCCCCTCCCAGCCCGCCCACAGTCCCCAATTGGCTCTCCACTGAGGACATAACTGACCCTCCCTGGGCAGCCCTTTGCCCGGCAGGCCCTGTGGCTAAGGGCCCAGAGGCAAAGGGCGGCTCCTACAGGGGCGGATCCAGATCGTGTCTACAGGTGTCAACAGGGGAAGACAGTGCCAGCCATCAACCAGCAAATACTAGTAAGGCGAGTGTAGTTAAGGTGGGGGAAGAGCAATTACTCTACTCAGGAAGCCCTATCACTTCACAAATTATTCTATCTATCAATTATAGCTATTCAGACTGTCCTGTAATAATAATGTATGTTACTCCAGTCTAAAACATTTAGAATAGTTCCTGTTAGCCTATCTTGCATCTAGATAGTGTGCCCAAGAGTTCACTGTGTTGCTTCTACCTGTCTCACACACTTAGAATTGTTGCGCCTTAGTTACTACTGTGTTGTATTCTGCCAGTCTAAACGCTTAGAATTGTTCCTGTTAGCCTATCTTGCATCTAGATAGTGCGCCCAAGAGACTACTGTGCTGCTTCTGCCTGTCTCACACACCTAGAATTGTTGCGCCTTAGTTACTACTGTGTTATATCCTACCTGTCTCACACACTCAGAATTGTTGCGCCTTAGTTACTACTGTCTTGTTTTCTGCCAGTCTTTTTTGATCGCTTAGAAATTGTTCCTGTTAGCCTATCCTACATCTGTTGTATTGTGCCGGTTTAAAACAATTCAAAAATGTTCCTGCCAGCCTATCTCTCATTTTGCATATACATAGTACATATATACATATACATAGTATCTCGAATTTCGCATCTACATAGTACGCCCTATAGATTACTGCGTTGCTTCTACCTGTATCACACACCTACATAGTTCCTATTAGCCTGTGTTGTATTGTACCAGTTTAAAACAACTAGAAATTGCTCCTGCTAGCCTATCTCGCATTGTCCGTATTAGCCTATCCCGCATCTACTTAGTACACCCGATAGATTACTATGTTGTTTCCTATTAGCATATTGTTCCTATTAGCCTGTTTGCATCTACATAGTCCACCTCAGGCTCCACTGTGCTATCTTCTGCCATGATTCTGCTATCTTAGATTCTGCCGATCTCAATCACTGAGATCATTCTGCCAGCCTGTTTCACATCTAGATAGTAGACCTTAGATCCTTAGATATTACTGTGCTGCATTCCCCAAGTCCCAAACAAAGAGAATTATTTGGGTTTAACCTTGAACATTTACTCAGTTCCTGACCCTGAAATCACCCCTAAGGCGACATTGTGATCTACCTACCTACACTTTAAAATTAAATTGCTTCCACTCATCCCCCCTATAACAACAAGTGCCACCTAAGATAGTACTGTAATTCACTTGCTTACGTTTCTAAGAACCCCATCCTCATCTTGACCTCCACCCTATCCCAATCTCTTTAACTATCTCCCGCCCCTATGGCGTCCTGATCATAGGCACAGGTTGTACATCCAGGGCCCATCTACCACCACTAGTTCATCAATCCCTATCTTCCCAACACCAGTTGGAGACACCGGCTCACAAGAATCCCCCTCTCGCACACATCCCAATCCCTAGGATCCCCCTCTAGCACGCACCTTCTCGAGCCCCCCCACTATCCCACCCCTGAGCACAACCCTAGAAACCTCCGCTCATACTTCATGCAGCCTAACGCCGCTCACCCACTCCACTACCTCCACCCCGCATTCAACTCTAAAATCAGAGGTGCACTCTGGCGCGCCAATCACCTCCCTCCACAGAAGCCTATTCCCCTCCCCATTTCCACCCAAACTCATCACCCTCCACCTTCCTTCTACCCGCTATTGAGAACTCCATATTACTTCATGCCAAGACACCACGCCCGTATCAAACTTCCAAGCCAGAGGAGCCCGCTGGCGCTCCAAACAGCGCAAATCCTCTTCTTCTTCCACTCCTTCCTTGCACACTCCAGTGAATATCCCTCCCTCCCGCCCCCCATACCTCTGAGTTCCTCTCCCCTAACCCATCAGAGAACCGCCCACCCTCTCACCCACTCCCAGCTCCCCTCCCTCTGTATCCCTTTCTCGACCCCCACCAACAACCCCTTCATATCCCTTCCCCTCTCTAAAAGCAGCACGCTTCACTCTCGCAAGGACTGTAGCTTCATCTCCATCACCCTCCGACCCTCCTACCCTCTCTCACACCCCATTGCATCAAAACCCATGGAAAGTAGAAAATGAGTCTGGTCCCCCTCCTCGACTCTCTACTCCCCACCGTTTCTACCTCAACCCAGTCTCCCAATTTCTCCCTCCCCTACCCCATCACACTCCCCCCTGCCCTCGCCCTGCTTCCACCCCTCTCTCTCGACTTCTCACACTGCACACCGGGCCCCCCAAACTCTCAGAGACTCACTCCAAAATCTAACCCCCTAACCCGCTCCCACCCACTGACCATTTGTCCACTCGCCTGCCCCTCCTCCTCGGCTCTACCCACACCCCTCACATATCCTCTTCCACTCGCCTACTCTTCCCAGCCTCCACTGACGTAACCCCATCTCCCGTCACTCAGAATCTGATGGCACCCTACCCCCTCACTACCCCTCCTCTCCCTGCCTCAAAGACTCAGTATTTCCTACCATCTCTCTGCTCCCCTCCCATCTCCCAAGCTCCTCTTGCTCCCACCAAGATGACCTCCTCCAAGACCACACCCCACTCCGAAGTCAGCTGCATCCTTTTTAATGCCTGCTATGTAGCAAAAGACAGATACAGCATCTTTGACCTCCTCTCCTCTGACAAACCAGACCTAGTCTTTATCACCGAAACCTGGTTCTCCAATGACTTTGCCCCTGTTGCACATGAAGCATTGCCCCCACCCCCCGGCTACTCGCTCATCCCACTCAATAGACCTTCCAGAAGAGGCAGTGTGGCAGTCCTCTTCAATTCTAATTTCTCCGTCTCACTCGTCGAATCTCAGACATGCATTCCATCATGTGAATCCCTTCTAGTTAAACTCTCGCTACCTCCGACTTTCTCCCACAGCTTCCTACTTATCTACAGACCCCCTGGTTACGACAGACATTTCTCAAACAACCTCTGTGATTCTGTAGCCACCGTTCAAGTAAATCACCCCTCTCTGACTCTCCTAGGAGACTTCAATAATTGGTTGGACATTTCCACCAACCCCATGACCCATCCACTGGTCGACAGCCTTGATGTGCTCAACCTCTCCCTTCATACAAACGGCTCAACCCACTCAAGGGGGCGCACCCTTGATGCAATCTTCAGCTCCCATGACCTGCTTCATCTATCCCTCCCAAACAACTCATCTGGTACAACCACTTTGTCATCACTTTCTCCATCCTCACCACTGACCCTCCCCCTACACCCACCCCCCCTGCTGGAACGAAGTAAAGATCCTTCCTGACCTTGCTGAAGCCCTACTCGTTAGATCCCCTACAACGCCACCCCCCCAGACAGATCCTTAAAGATCGACTCCTTCGAGTCTTGGCTCAATGAATCACTAATTCCTCTCATCCCCTCACGCCTCGCTTTCTCACGCAATGGACCATTTCCCAAATGGTTCACGCCCAAACTGAGGAACGCCAAAAACAAAATAACTCTCTGGATCGCAAATGGCGAGCATCAAAAACCGATCTCAGCAGATCCACTTTCGCCTTGCACCATCGTAACTACAAAGCTGAAGTCCGGAAAGCCAAAAAGCCGACTACAACAAACAAATTCTCAACTGTGGAAACCGCAGCAAAGAACTCCATAGAACCATGTCTGAATTCGTCAAACCCACTTGCGCCTCTACCCAATGAGCCGCATCCCAATCACTCTGCGACTCCCTCCCCTCGACTTCTACACCACCGCTCTTGACAGGACAACTTCCCTTAACAAAAAACTGTCCCTCCTCTCCCCCCAAACAACCGACCAATCCAACCCTTCAAACACCCTGCCCCGACCCCCAATTCCCCCACCTTCGACTCCTTCAGACCCATCTCCAGAGACTAATTTCTAGACCTACTATCTGCTACCAAACCGTCTGGCTCCCCCCTTGACCCCTGCCCTGCCTCTGTCCTAAAATAAATATTCTCGTCTACTTGCACAGGAGAACATGCAAGAACCATACTAAATGACTCCCTCAGCTCTGGCATCTTCCACGATGCCTTCAAAATTGCACATGGCAAGCCTCTTCTTAAAAAGCCATCCCTCGACCTACTGGACCTCAAAAACTACAGACACATCTCGAACACCAGATTCCTTGCAAAACTCATCGACTGAACAGCATACTCCCAGCTAAACGCCTTTGTTGAACAACCACCTCAACCCCACACAATCAGGCTTCAGACCACGACATGGAACCGAAACCACTCTGACCTCGATCTGGGATGAACTTAAGGTCACAGCAGACTCTGAAGGATGCGCTGCACTAATTCTCCTAGACCTCTCTGCAGCCTTTGACACGATTAACCCCTCAATCCTCCTTGACTGTCTCCACTCCCTTGGAATCCGTGGCACTGCTCTCAAGTGGATTGCCTCCTTCCTCAGTAACAGGGAACAAATAACTCTCCTCTCCCCTTTTGTCTCAACTCCTCGCTCGGTTAATACTGGAGTACTGCAAGGCGCATGCCTATCTGCTTTCCTATTCAACCTCTATATGGCCACCCTTCCTGGAATCATCCGCTTGCACAACATCTTGTGCTGACAATACCCAAATCATCCTTAAAATCCACAATTCCGACACCAACCCCCAGCCCGACCTCGAAGCCTGTCTTTCAGATATTGACCGATGGATGACAATAAACCACCACCGCTTAAACCTCACTAAAACCAAAATCATGGTGTGTGACAACACTGCTCTTCTACCTCATCCACTCCCTTCCCCGTCCCTGGGCCAACTCCTCCCAGCCCCCTCCTGACACAGTAAAAAATCTAGGCTGCACTATGAACTCTGGCCTAACCCTCTCCCGTCAGATCAACAATGTATCTAAATGTTGTCACTACCATCTCAAACTTCTCAGACACATCTTACCCTACCTCTCCTTCCCGAACAGACTTGCCGCTGTTATGTCTATTGTAATGTTGAGACTGGACTATGCCAACGCCCTATACCTAGGAGTCCCTGCTTACCATCTTAATAAACTCCAAAGAGCGCAAAACGCTGCTGCTAAACTGCTGCTTGCCCTTGGTCCAAGAGACCACACCTCTCCAGCTCTCTGAACCCTCCACCTGCTCCCAGTCGGACGAAAGGGCCTCTTTCAAGATACTGTGTATCACTCACCATGCAGTGCACAAGACCGCCCCATTATACCCGCAAGAAAGGTTAAAACCATACCACACACCATGCACTCTAAGATCAAGCACCGCCCTCCTTTTAGTGATCCCCACCACTAACTCAGTCAGGATCGGAGGATCCGCCTTCTCAGCCTTGGCCCGACTCTGTGGAACTTGCTTCCCCCACATATTCGACACACCCAAGACTATATGACATTCACAAAGCTCTAAAAACGTGGATCTTTCCATAGCACCAACCTCAACCTTCCGAAGCGATTACATTTCTAACAACCCAATGCTTAAACACTCAATGGAACTCCCAACCATGTCATCAACAAATATGCCCATTCATTTGGCTATAAACAACCATATCCCTGAAAAGCAGAATAATGATCTCCTTGGGTCATAACTCCTCACAATTTCCCATGATGCTGCTGTGTCCCCCAGTCTGTTTGGTCAGTGTTGTCGCTGTGTGCCAGCCCTCTGATTCCCCGTGAAATCGCTGTGTACCCTCTGGTCCCTGTGATGTTTCTATGTGCCGCCCAGCCCCTTTGTCCCCCGTGTTGTCACTGTGTACCCCTTCCCACTGGCTCCCTGTGTAGTTAGTGTTACCCCTCTAGCCCCCTGTGCTGTCGATGTATGCCCAACCCCCTCTGTGCCCTGCTGGTCCGATATGCTGTTCGACAACACCTCTAGTTCCTGTGATGTCACTGTGTGCCCCTTTGTGCCCTGTGCGTTGCTGTGTACCCCTGCCCTCATGTTCCCCATTATGTCACTATGCATCCCTCTGTATGCTCACTCCTCTAGTCCCTGTGATGTTTCTGTGTGCCTCTCTGTGCTCATGTCGCTATGTACCCCTGCCATCTTGTGCCCCTTGATGTCGTTATGTTCCCTCTGGCCCCCCATCTTGTAGCTGTAAGCCTAGTCCCCTTTAGTCCCTGTGATGTCCCTCAGTGCCCCTACCCGCTCCAGCTCCAGTGTTGTCGCTGCGTACGCCTGCCTCTCTGGTCCCCTGCTGCGTACCCCTCTGGCCCCTGTCGCTGTATGCCCTGCCATTTAGTCCCTGTGATGTCCCTATGTGCGCCTACCCCTCCAGCCCCTGTGTTGTCGATGCAAATGACCTGCCCCTTTGGTCCCCCGTGATGTTACCCCAGCCCCTCATTTCACCTTAATGTCACTGTGTACCCACAGCCCCTTGGGTCCCCACGTTTCACTTCTGCCCTGACCATTTCGTCACTGCGCCCAAACCGCTGGTCCACTATGTTGTTGACATCACCTCTAGTTCCCGTGATATCGCTGTGTGTCCCTTTGTGCCCTGTTTGTCGCTGTCTACCCCTGACTTAGCACTTGCACAGTCTGGATATCTCTAAACCGAGTGGAGTAGCTAGTCGTCACATTTGTGCTGCCTATGGCCTGTGGGAGTGTCTCCACGTTCTCCCTCGTTCCCTCCATTGTCGTCGAGCGCTTCAAAGCACATTGTGCTTAGGTGCTTAGTGGATGAACTATCATATCATATCATATCATATCACTACGCTTACTCTCTACTCTACACCATCACACAATTAGAAGTACAGCTATACCCCTCGATAAATTCGGCCTAGCTGCTCACATACGAACAATACCCCATGAACACCTCATCACTCTATTAAAATGCAGCTATATCCCATGACAAACCGGCCTAGCTGCACACATAAGCGTCCTACAGGCCTAACGCAGCCAGAACCCAGTCTGGGTGTCCACACACCAGACTGCACACATTCAAATGATATCATCACCACCACACCTAATGCTAGGAAGCAGCTACCATCAGGCAATTACATCAGCTGCACACATAACTGGTGCATCCACGCACCCATCGACACTTACTCTCTCTACTGACCTGACTGCGGTCCACGAGGGCGTGGGTCTCCACAACCTCTTAGGTCAACACATTTCACTGTTGCCCAGACCATCTCGTCACTGCGCTCCAAACCGCTGGTCCACTATGTTGCCACTGTGTGCTAGCTCCTTAGCTCCCTGCGGTGTCGCTATACGCTCCAGCTTCCCTCATGGTCCCCTAAGATATCGCAGTGTACCCCATACCCCTCTAGTGTCTCATGTAGTCGCTATGTGCCCAACCCCCCCTGGTCCTCCTTGATGTCGCTGTATACCCGCAACCCTCTGGTCCTGTGATGTCTCTCTGTACCTCTTGCCCTTCTTGCTTGCTGTTTGACCCTATCCGGCCCCCGCAATGTCGCTGTGTACGCAGCCCCTCCGGTCCCCATGTACCACTCCCAGGCATGCACTCCTTTCTGTGCCTAAATACGTACACGGTCTGGGTTCTCCAGACCGAGTACAGTAGCTAGTCTTCACATTCGTTCTGCTCATGACCTGTTGTAGTGTCTTTGCGTTCTCACTCGTTCCCTCCCTTGTCATCTAACGCTTTCGAAGCGTACCGCGCTTAGGCACTTTTTGGATGAACCATCATATCATATAACTATGCTTACTCTCTACTCTACACCATCACACAATTAGAATACAGCTATACCCCTCGATAAATTTGGTCTAGCTGCTCACATACGAACACTACCCCATGAACACCCCATCAATCTAATAAAATGCAGCTATATCCCATGACAAACCAGCCTGGCTGCACACGTAAGCGTCCTACAGGTCTAACGCAGCCGAACCCAGTCTAGGGGCCTCATCACGAGTTGGGCGGTAACGCCGGCGCTATTAGCATCGGCGCTAATAGCCCTATCACCAAAACACCCTGGCGCTATTAGCGCCGGATCACGGGTTCGTCGGAACGGTTATTGCCCATACCCAATTGGGCCCATTCGGGAATTCCTCATTCCCCATTTGGCCCAATGGGGAAAATGTGCGCTATTACTGCCGGCGGATTTCCCACTGGCGGTAAACGTGCCAAAAATCGGCAAATTTGCCGCAGATTTCTCCCCAGCTCAGAGCTAGGGGGAAATCCGCCAAGGTCATGATCTGGCAGACCCTTAAATGCGGCGGTAATAGCGCTACTGCCGCATTTAAGGGTTACTGCCAAACTCGTGATGAGGCCCTAGGTGTCCACCCACCAGACTGCAACACATTCAACTGATATCATCACCACCACACCTAACGCTAGGATGCAGCTACCATCAGGCAATTACATCAGCTGCACACTTATCTGGTGCACCCACGCACCCTTCGACACTTAGGGCCTCATCACGACTTGGGCGGTAACGCCGACGCTATTAGCGCCAGCGCTATCTGCCCTACCGCCAAACCCCCCGGCGCTAATAGCGCCAGATCACGAGTTTGGCGGTAACGGTATTCCCCATTCCCCATAGAGCCCATTCGGGAATGCCCCATTCCCCATTGGGCTCAGTGGGGAAATTTCACGCTCATACTGCCGGCGGATTTCCCGCTGGCGATATGAGCGCAAATTTTCGGCGGATTTCCCCCAGCTCAGAGCTGGGGCGAAATCCGCCGAAGCCCTGATTTGGCGGACCCTTAAATCCAGCGGTAATAGCGCTACCGCCGGATTTAAGGGTTACCGCCCAAGTCATGATGAGGCCCTTACTCTCTATACTGACCTGACTGCGGTCTCCGAGGGCGTTCAACCTACCAGCGCTTTTAGGTCCTACCAATGATATATAGATCGCTATATAAATGCCAAATAACATAACATGACATAACATAATGGCAGAAAAAAATGCTGTAACTGCAATTTGCAAAATAGATGCTTATTCTACTCTAAATGCTTTTTGGAAGTGTATGGGCCTCATTCTGAGTTTGGCGCAAAGGGATACCTGGGTACCGGTAAGGACACTGGTGCCAGTAATCCCTTTGTGCCCTATTCCGATGTCCCCCAACGGGACCCGTAAGGTACGTTTGGTCGGACCAAACGTACCTTACGGTTCCTGTTAGGGAACCAGGTCGCAAATAACGGCCTTGGCATGCGCTGGGCCGTTATTTAGCCCTTCCCATTGCCATTTGAGCCCTAGAGGGCTCAAATGGGAATGGGGAATGGTTTGGTGAATGGGGACTTACCGGTCCAAGGTTGAAGTGGACCGGTAAGCCCCATCTCACCAAACCGGAGTCGGACCCGGTTTTGGAGGCAGCCATGGCGCAAATAGCGCCATGGCTACCTCCAAACTCGGAATGAGGCCCTATGTCTGCATTGTGAATTTGAGGTGTTTAAGAACAGATTAAATCAGCGACTCACCCCCTGAAGTGTGCCTGAAATAAACCTTTTAATGAGTCTACCAATTATTGTATAAAACCAGAAAGACAAATTATTTGTTATTCCTATTCTTTCTTATTTAGGGTCACTGCTGAAAGTGTTACACTTGAACCAAAAGTTCATGGACCATCTGCTTTTTTAGACCTTATATTGCAATCAGTGATGTATACCGGGTTGACATTCTGTTTTTTTCAAGCACGCCTGAAGAACACAGTGTCATGTCTTGTAGGTACTCATATGACTACAGAAGAATCATCTTTGAGCTAAGTCAGAAAAGTGCATTTTTGACGGTACCTCATTTCCCTATTTTTGGTATGTATTGTCTAACCAGTTTATTGGAATGGACCCTAGAAAGATCAAGGCGAAAATGGACTGGAGGGTGCCATCTAACATCAAAGATGGGTTTTCTCCTGGAAAGTTGTCCCCTTAACAAATCTTTTGAAGACTGACCACAATTTTGTCTGGAACAAGGAAACCGAAAAGGCCTTTCAGGTCTTCAAGAAGGCGTTCACGACAGCGCCTGTGTTTGCACAGGCTAATGTACAGAAACCCTTTATCTTGGAGACTGACGCTTCTGACAGAGCGATGGGTGCAGTGCTCAAATAAGTACGTAAAGATCAGGAGGAACATCCCATATTTTTTTCTCCAAGACATACACAGACTCCAAAAGAGCCTATTCCACCTTAGAGAAGGAGTGGCTGGCTATACATCTGGCCTGTACTGTTTCATGTGATAATGTCGCCTGGAAAAAGCCGTCAGGTAGGCGACTTTCTTTCCTGACCCCTAAAATACTTTCCTCAAATATTCTAGGAGGGGTATCATTTTATATTATAAACTCCCATCTTAGAATATTTGGGGAAAGTGTTTGATTTTAATGAGGGTGCATTTTTGTGGAAATGTCGCCCCCCTGGGCGGCCATTTGCCAGGTGACTTTATCACCGGACACCGCCTGCACAGAGTGCCATTCTATCACACACAGGACAAGGAACCTACTTTTCTTTTGTTGAAAGTATGACTTTATTAATTTTCGAACATTCTTAGCATAAGCCGGGATAACCCGGTATACAATAATAGAATCTCATGCTATATTTTATACCTACCCCCCCCCCACCCAGGAGTACAAACAAACAGCAAACTTATTTCAACAGGTTATCAAGAAGGATCACAGAGTGGCAACAGTAACAGTGACAGTGCAAAGTGTACTTTCAGGGAGCCGTGGAGGGGAGAAGAGAGTTCCTCATGTAAGCGCTGATTTTCTCCATCGCAAGTATGGACCACACTTTGTCCATCCATAGTGTGATCGAGGGGAGCACAGTCTTCATCCAGAGGTGGAGGATGGACAGCTTGGCTGCCAGCAGTAGATGCACCAGCAGCTTGCGCTCTGCACTCGTGCAGTGCTGCTCTGTGTCTAATCCCAGAATACAAATCTTGGGGTCCCTTGCAATGTTCCCTCTAATTATTTTTTCCTAAGTGCAGGAATGGGTTGCTTTGGTGTGTTCTTTATTTTCCATGTGTGCAACTGAATAACGAGGTAAGCCACTTTGTGAGCATCCTTATTAGCGAGCCACCATCTCCGAAGAGTTTGGAAGGGCATTTCCCCTTTCCAACCACTGCAATTCTTTACAAATCAGTGTAAAAGGTGCATCTTACAAAATAAATGTCAAACATATAAAGGCTAAAAGAAACATTTTATATGCGATTATAAGGTGAGCTCATCAACCAGTTCAAGACTTCAAGATATGCTATAGTACCTACCAAAAGTACCCCAGTGCAGAGAAATAAATTTGTATGCACTACAAAAGCTTTGTATACTCATGGTAAACAATAGGTTTAGTTGTGGCTATTAGTTTGTTGACACTGCTCAGAGACAATGCAGAAAGTGTTTAATGCCTTTGAAATAAAACACTCATGTTTTTTACAAAAAACAAATATCGTTTATCACTAATGTGGTTGTCAAATAATTCAAATAGAAAATGGAATAATGACAGCTAAAAGTAATGTGTAAGAAAACATTCCAATAGGACTTCATGTGCCACTTTAATGAAGTCATTCAAGCACCAGGAGAACATGCCTCTTTTTGTGTGAGGGCGATAATTGCATCAGAATAACTGCACCACAGAATATGATCAGAATTCCAGGGTCTCTGCTTACTATCCACATTATGTTGTCCTGTGAATTGTGACAATATTTGCTCAAAACAAGCCATACATTTTTACTCTCTAAAAACAGGAAAATGTGCCCAACAAAAATGCGAAACCATGAATATATAGGCGCCTTCCCACCGATTCTATCCACAAGGGTCCACTGATATTTTTTCGAATCAGTGACCTGCAGAGCAGTGGCATAAGTAGGAGCTCTAATAATATTACTGACCAATGACAAGAAGAATTTTAAGGGGAAATAACATATTTATTAAGCATGAAATATCCCTACTGTCAAAGCTAATTATTTTCTTACTCCCTGAAAAATAATTTGATTCCAAGTATGGAGTAAAATCGACTCAGAGCACTTCTTGTAACCCTGAGATAGGAGGTGAAATGACAGGGCACATAATGCCGCTTATAGTTTTGCCCCCCCTTCTTCAAAACAACATAGATAAAATTCAACAAGAGCCTTACTGAGGTTTCTTCAGGATCCCATTGAAAAACATCACATATATATTTGCCTTTAAAGTCAATAGTAGCAATGCTCACAGGTACAACATATTGAGTGCCTTCTTCTTTAACTAGGGACCCCTCCTCTGTAATTCACGGATATCATTTGAACAAGATGCACAGGGATGCCAGAGGCAATAAAAGCAGGCGCCTGATTATGTTTAAAAGCCTTCAGGAGCTGAGAATAGAAAAAAACAGAAGGTACAGTTTCCTAAACTTTTACTAGAGTGTCCTATCCTTTACCATGCAAACAACACATTTCCTTCAGTGTACTGTACTGCCAAACATATGATTTGGTTTTTGAAAGTTGTTGATTTGTTCGTCACCATGAAAGAGTGTTCTCATTTGCCCTTCCACCCATACCCCTCCCGGCCTCCAATAATTGTAGACTGGGTTCTATAGAAAATGGGGGATTGTAGTAGTAAAACACTAACTGGGATATTTGCATACCCACAGTACTATGAAAGCAAAAGATATGTAAAGCCTCATCATGACATTATGTGCAGTTTAAGAAAATGTCATGAATCTACATATGCACATTTACTATGAAGTGAATACAAGATTGTTTGTAACATACCTCACCTTTACATTTTTGGGTAGGATTATACAAGCGCTCAGTGAAAATGTTTTTGTATACCAGTGAATTACCATAAAATATGTTAAGGTCTATGCCCCATGCAACTCTGAAAACTTGCAAAGGATGCAGATTGTGTAAAAAAACGTTCTAGTTATCTGAATATCCATTGCCCTAAAACTATATACACATAATGGCAGGCACAGTACAAACCCATTATTCCTTGCAGGTCAAATAAATGATGTTGCAGTGTTGCTCTCCACTTATAGGGCAATGTTAACAATGCTAAAGTAGGAGACGCTGAGCATGGCATTTGCCTACTAAAAAGCTTTGAAGGGCAAATCGATATTTTAGTTTTATAATGCATTAACTTGCAAAGTGCTTCTGTGACATATTTACAAAGAATAGGAAGCTTGGGGTGATGCTACACATCCAAGTAGCCTGCTTACTTACAGTCAGTATCCAATATTTGAGCTGACAGTTGGGTTACATAGTCTGGGTGACGCTTTTGCTAAGGCACCACAAGTAACAGAAATTCTTGTGCTTTAATATCATTCATATTATAACAGACAGAAAACAAGTGGATGTAGCTGCAAGTCTGGTAACCTTTTGCAGAGCCAAGGCAGGCAGAATCATGGTTGTCTGGTAATATCTGAATGTGGTCTGGGGTGGACTAGAGTCATGAGGTGTAAGTGTGGTAGAGTCAATTATAGGAGTCATGAGTGGGGAGGGAAGCTTATTTGGTTAATGTTTGCAGGCATATCTTATCCATATCATCTGTTTGTGAAGCCACTGTTTCATAGTCATGTTTAACCTCTTATATACGTGCTCTGTTTTTTGGATTTTTAGGTTTTTAGGGTCCCGCTTGCATAGTAGGGAAATGAAAATAGGCTAGACCAGAATAACAAGACTGGTTAGTCCAATTTAGCTTTATTTTATGAGAAAACACATATTAGGTATCTGCTGTGGCTTGTGCCCTATTCAATTTTTGTGAATTGGTGGGATTTGTCTGTGTGCGCTGCTAAACCTCTTCTTAGCGGCATTGAGAAGGAAGCTGGGCAAGCGCACATGCATACAGCTTAGAGGTAAAATTGTTCTATTTCCACCCCTAGAATTTCCCGGGCTCTCCCAAATGGTATGAATCAGAGTTCCCTCCATCCTGCACTTCCTCCAGCACATTTTATAAGCAGTTGGGTGAGAACGGTGCAACTGGGACGGGGATCTGTAACACCTTGTCAATATTTTTGATTGTGTTTCCACCAGTCGGGGAGATAACGCATTAGAGGCCCCCCTATAAACCCTTTCCCAATCCTCCGGGGGAATCTTCTCTCCCCGCTCCCTCTCACACCCATCACAGTAAGACCTTCTGGTTGGGACTGCCAGCGTGTTGATAGACTAATATATTTGATAATTTAGCCCCTTGGATTCAGCTTGTTCCTGGAAGGCCAGTTTCAACGGGGTGAGCTGCCGAACCGCCAGCCCCTGATTGGTAGGGTGAAGGACCAAGTGCCTAGCCTGAAGATAGCAGAAGCCGTCTACCTCCAAGAGACTGTTTTCCGGTTTGCAGTCTTCAAATGGCCAAATCTTCCCTCTAGCAAAGCCGTCTGCCACCTTTCCCAAGCCCTTGACTGCTCATCGCATACATTCTTTATCATTTCTACCAGGGGTGAAGTCATCATTGTGAGCCAGAGGAGTGAACAGTGACGAGAAGGAGTATACCCCAGCTGTCCTATTCAAGGTATCCCATACCTCCATCTCAGCCCTGTTAATAGGATTTATGTATATAGTCCCCTTGCCCTCCCATGTTTGGGTAGCCATGGTTGGGTCCACAGGTGGCATTCCGCCACTGCCTGTTCCATGCCCACCCATATTTTCCCCGAGTCCCTCTGTACCCAGTCCACCAGTGGTCTAATTTGCACAGCACAATAATAATTCCAGAGCCTGGGGATGGAGAGGCCCACCGGGTTTTTGGGGGTGTACAATGTATGTTTATTTACTCTGGGCGAGCCCTACCCCACAGGAACTTCAATAGCATGCCTTCCCAGCACTCCAAAGTACCCCTGGGAACCTGAATTGGGACAGATTGAAAGAGGTACACAAATCTTGGGAGTCTGTTCATCTTTATTACAGCCATTTTGGCAAACCAGGATAGGTGTAAGGAGCCTCATCATTGCAAGTCCTTCTTAATAGTGCGCACTAAGGTGGGGTAATTAGCTGTATACATGAGGGACAGGTTTCCTGGTATGTTTATTCCCAAGTAATTCAATGGTTTAGACACCCAGGAGTAGGAAAATGTCTTCTGCAGCTCGGATTTCAGCGACGGTGGATATTAATCTCTAGTATTTCTGACTTGACTTTGAATCCCGAGACCAGCCCGTACCTTTATAATTCCTCCTCAACCTGGGCTAAAGATTGGAGTGGATCAGTAGGTAATAGGATGACATCGTCCGCAAACAGGTTTATTTTGTGCTGGACCGAACCGAATTTTACTGCCGATATATTAATGTTAGCCCTTATATTGGATGCCAGGGGTTCCATCACCACTGAAAAGAGTAAAGGCGATAAGGGGCACCCTTGTCCTGTGCCCCTACCAAACCTAATTGGCTGTGTGCATGATCCATTTACCATCAGATGAGCTGTTGGGTCGACATAGTTGGCAAGAATCATATATTGTTTTTTGGGGCCTATGCTACATTTCAAAAGGACCTCCCGCAGAAATCCCCACTCAACCCTGTCGAAAGCTTTTTTGGCATCCAGCGCCAGCAATAGTGAGTTTGCCTGATTCCTGCCCGACTTGTCCACTAGGTGCAGAACTCTTCTGATGTTGTCTGCTGTGCCTCTTCCCCCTATAAACTCTGATTGATCGGAGTCTATGATTGCTGGTATCAGCTTTTCGAGCCTACCCGTTAAGATT
Source organism: Ambystoma mexicanum (assembly GCF_040938575.1). Classification (NCBI taxonomy): domain Eukaryota; kingdom Metazoa; phylum Chordata; class Amphibia; order Caudata; family Ambystomatidae; genus Ambystoma; species Ambystoma mexicanum. The sequence goes on along the minus strand of NC_090932.1, from coordinate 510,858,835 downwards.
TTAGTGAACATTTTTTTATCTAAATTTAAGAGGGCTATCGGTCTATAAGAGGCGCACTGTTTGGGGTCCTTTCCTGGCTTGGGTATGAGTACCACCTGGGCCTCCTTCAAGGATTCTGGGAGGACTCCCCCTACCGAATGTCATTAAAAATGTATGCCAATGGCTTTGCCAACAGTTGGGCGCGTGTTCTATAATAGTCGGCATTGAAGCAATCTGGGGCAGGGGATTTAATTGGATTCAAAGTTTTCATGGCTTGGATCACTTCTAGTAGGTCGACTGGGGAGTCCAAAAGGTCCCTGTCCTGCTGCATTATTTGTTTCAATTTGATCCCGTTAAGGTAGGCAATATGGTCTTGATGATAAGGCCTGCTTAAAGTGTACATTGAGCTATAAAAGTCATAAAACAACTCCCTCTTCTTGGCTTCATCACCCCAAGCATCCACCACGTCTTGTATGAATGAGTGATTAGCCGGCTGCCTAAGGAGGTGAGCGACACATCCTCTCTGGTACATGACCTTGCTCATAGAATCTATGCCTCATGTGATGCAGAGTATGTTCCGCCCATTGCGTCCTAAGGTGCTTTAGTTGGCTCTTTGTGGTGTGCAGCAATTTGAAGGTCTTCCTAGTCAGGGTATCATTATACTTCTTGTCTGCATCTTTTAGTTCTTGTAGGAACCACTGTTCTTCCAGCCCCCACAGATGCTTCATTGTGCCTGGGTTTGAAATCATATAACCCTGAGCTACCACCTTAAGGGCGTCCAAATGGTTATAATATGAAGTGTTGTTTTTTTAAATAATCCCTGATCCCCTCTTTTAACTCATTTAAGCAGGTCGGATACTGTAGGAGCCCCGGGGGCATTTTCCATTGCTGTTGTTTGTGGTGCCCCGTCCAGTCCCCAAGATGCACCGTGGCTGCATTATGGTCCACTAGGGTCATTGGTTTTATCTCCGTGGACAGAATTAGTCTGTTCAATTCAGCGGGCATGAAAATATAGTCTACTCTTCAGGTGGACGCATAGACATGAGAAGTATAAGTGTAGGTTCTATCTGTTGGGTGATGCATGTGCCATATATCGACCAGATTGAGGTCCTGAAATCGGGATCTTAATTTCTGGGAAGCAGCCCCTCCAACTGAATAGGTGGACTGGACAGACCTGTCTTGGGCCCCACCATAAGCAAGTTCATGTCTCCTAGAAGACGTAGATCCCCATGGCCATATGCCCATACCACTTCCAGCATTTGCAAAATAAACGATCAGGGTGTAGAACGTGAATAGTCATCAACTTCCCTCGCAGAGACCCAACCACTATTACATACCTCCCTTGCTTCTCCTTCTTAGTACTAATATACAGAAAGCCCAGGTCTCTGTGAATCAAAAGGGCTACCCCAGCACGTTTCCCTTCTGCTGATGCTTGAAATTGATCCGGGTACAATCTATTCCGCAGCTGCGTCTCCTGAAGGGCAACTAAGTGTAGGTCTAGCCACCTTGGCTCTAAATAGTTGGGTGTGTTCATTAGGGGTATTAAGCCCTCTGGTGTTTAATGTGGCTACATTAATACCCATCTTAGATGCTTTGAGTGTCTATTATCTACATGGGATTTGCTAGAAAGTCTACCCAGATAGAGTTTTTGAGCACCTCCCAATCCACCCTGTTGCTTCAACAAGTGTACTCATCATCTTCTGCAAACGGTACAAACAAATAACGTTCCCAATACCATCAAATCCCAGTGCTCCATTACATTTCTCCTGCTAGCCTCCACCCATCCTAGTGATTACTATGGAGATAATCCCCCCTACCACAGCACGCCCATACATTATACAAGTAACAATAGACCTTGGCAGCAAACCACAGCACGGCTCTCCACGCCATCAACTAGCCACCCCACACCAAGGGGTCCCACCCACCAAGTACAGGAGTAAAGCCGTGCCCCTAACCCCACCACATCGCGACCAATGGACCTTCAATAGGAAAGCACACATAGCAGGGAGGGCGTCACTGTCCAGGATGCTTTTTACCCTGGGGCACCGTTTTCCATGACCCCCTGGTGGTGGTGTCCGACCCTCTCGAAGATGTTGCCCCAGAGCAGGCGTCGTCTCGGATCTGGAGGTTAAGTAACTGTGTCCTTTTTTTAACCGAGAAGATCGTGTGGACCCTAGCTTCCAGTTTGAACTTCAGACCAAAAAGGTAAGTCCAGTGGCATCTCATTTCCTGACACCTCAATTCCTCTGTAATCGTCTTCATATTCCTCCTCTTCTGCAATGTGGGCTGGGACACGTCTTGCAAAATCTGTATCGTGGAGTCACAAAACTGGATCCGGCCAGCCCTCCTCGCCTCCCCCAGTATTGCCTCTTTGGTTTTGTAATTATGGAACTTAAAGATGACATCCCTAGGGGGCAGTCTGGCAAGTTCCTTTTGGGGCCAACTCTGTGGGCACTATCGATTTTGACAAGAACCTGGGCAGTGTCCGACACGAGCTGCCGAAGTATTAGTTGAACACAACCCTCTATGTTATTACCTTCTGCCCCTTCCTTCGGGTGTTTAATGCGCAGGTTCTCTCTATGCCCTGTTCTCCAAGTCGTCACATTTGTTTATTTATTTATTTAATTTTATAGCACGCCTAATACCATACCTGAGTTCGGTTTCTAAGCGCGGATCCGGGATTCAAACCTCTGTTGCTCTGCGTGGTCTTGCTTCCCAGACCAGAGTGTTGCCCAGTGCATTGCCACTCAGTACCTCTGCATCCTCTCTAAGGGAAGTGATCGCCCCCTGAACCTCTCGCAGCTCCGCTTCCACCTATGCCATTGAACGTTCGGTATGGTCAGCCATGTGCCTGAGTGCTCCAAGCTCCTTCCTTAGTTTGTGGGTTGAGTCCACAATTTATTTATTGAGGGCCTGGATCTCAGAATGCATGAACTCTTTGATGTCTCTTTTCAGGGTTTCCAGTGAGCAAGTCAGAAAGTCTAGTTTAAGTTGCGGCATGGTCGGCGTAAGCTGCTGAACCCCCCGCTATCGTCCTCCATGGTGTTGGCGGCTTGCATGGGATTTTTGTTTGGGAGAGCCATATATGTTTGAATATTGCCACTCTTGCCATTTTTGCTATGTTTGGGCATCTCCCTCCTGGGGCTGTATGAACCGGGGGCACCCCCACCCCTCCTATGGTGCTCCATGCACAGCACCTGGAGACTTCACAAAGTAGGGCTATATGCAGCAGACACGTCTCAGCCGCCCTTCGCAGCCCAGAGCCATGAGCGTTTGGAAAGCTGGGGCTTCTCCAGTATCCACTGTGCACCAGGTTTCCAGGCAGCAAGGAGCACCCTCCTCTCTCCAGTTGCCATGAGGGGGCTCAGAATTCACAGTCCCTGGAGCTCCAGGCGTGCCCTTCAACCAACCAGAAGGATCTTCAATGAAGAGCATTCATAGCACACAGCCGGCGCTTCCATAAGGCCAGAAGACAGCTTCCCTCCTGCTCCGATGAGAGGATTGCCATTGAGGTATGCTTTATTGTGAGCCTAGCCCGCTTTCAATTATGCAGGAGCTGGGAGGCCATGCGCCGCCACCAGGACACTCCCAAAGCGGGTGGCTGGCTTTGCGCAACCATGCACCTGCCGCCAGTCTCCCCCACCAATTCTCCCCGGTGGGCTGTTGGACTCTCCCCTCCCGCTGCCCCTGGGCCCTCCAAGCTACCAGAGAAGACTGCTCACTTAGCCCCATGGAGCATGCCGTCCAGCCTCAGGACCGGAGGGACTCCAGTAGCCGAGCCACGGTTCCCCCTTCACTGCCAGTTTGTGCTCTGCTGAGCCGCACACAGTCCTCCGGAGTCTCCTCTTTGGCCACGCTCTCATGCAGACTTCCGTTAGCACAGGATCACCAACCGCACTGAGAGTCTGTGGTGAGCCGCCATATTTAGCATTGCGGGCCTCCTCGGTCACCACCGCTCTTCCACATATGTGGGTTGTGAAGGGGCCAGCCACGCGGTACAGATGCCCCCTGCTCTGAGTACGCCACCAGGAGCCCCCAGGGGGGGTCCCGGTTGCCTCAGTGAGCGCACTGCGGTCCGCTGAAAGTCTCACATCCCCGCCATCTTGGCCACGCCCCCAAGGAACCCACTTTTGTTGACTGATTATTCAGAGTGCCTACCACTAGCTGCATCTCCCAAGTAAAAACAAACTATCCTTAGATATGGTGCATTACCTTAGAGTGTGGTAGTTTGCTGCCTATCTAGGAAAGGGATAGTACAAGGAGATTAACTCTAGCTATTTTATTCCACAACCAAAACACACAGTGATGACAGTTACAGTGTACTGTTGTATTTGTAATCATACAGACTGGGAGTAAAAATAAATTACATGCACCGGAAAAGAGGACTAGTACGTGTCAGGGAGCGGTATAGGAAAACGATTCTTTAAAAAATGTAACACACTGAACTTTCGAGGGAGATAGTTTCGAACTTTATTACTACACCTCCTCTGTTCTTGATAGACGACAAATACCTCAATTTAATAAGAGAAGGAGACTGCTAGTCTTCGCAAGGGAGTGGGGTATCTAAATACATAACGATATCCCCTCTTGGGGTAGACCCGTTTCAGTGACAAATAACAGGAAAACTGTCCACAGTGACTCATATTTAATTTTATTCGATCAATTACTTCTCACTTATTGTGATTGCTTTTTCTTTTTCTTGCACGTAATGTGCATACTTTAGTTCACCAGGCTGGAAATCAGTCTTGGAAAGCTGGGGCTTCTCCAGTATCCACTGTGCACCAGGTTTCCTGGCAGCAAGGAGCACCCTCCTCTCTCCAGTTGCCATGAGGGGGCTCAGAATTCACAGTCCCTGGAGCTCCAGGCGTGCCCTTCAACCAACCAGAAGGATCTTCAATGAAGAGCATTCATAGCACACAGCCGGCGCTTCCATAAGGCCAGAAGACAGCTAATCAAACGGATTAGTGCTCTATCAGGTGTCATCTTCATGCCTCTTTTGTATTTGAATTACCCCTAGGTGCCTCCTTTATCGCCCTCTTACTTTTTTGCTTAGGCATGTTGTAGGGAACACGCGTGACGTGGCACAGCCTAAGTTTTGCAAGATCTCGCCCGGAAGTGCAGAGAGCCACGCGACCCGGCAAACGGATGGTTTACGGCACCAATATCATGGAGCAGGTCGTGCTCCCAGCGCTCCTCCTGATCCCAGAGATAAGACTGCCACAGAGCCATCAGAGCAGCCCTGGATACCCAGGCCTCCACCCCTTCCATCACATAGCCCATGGACATTATAAGGACTCAGTTTAATGTTACTTATCTGTTCTAATGCTGCAACAAATAAAGTTGTCACTTCAAGCAAGCTGAAGACTTATTTATTATTGTAGTGGTTAAATACGCACAAATAGCCGTGTTAATTGATATGTTATTTATTAACGTTTCACACTTAGTATAGGTGAACAGGCCCCACCGACTGCGGGCAGCAACTGACGAATGCAGGTTTGAACCTCGCATTCTATGCGTTAGTCACCACATTCCATTCATCCTTCTGTCACGAGGAAAACTCACACGGAGCCTCGTGATGAAAGGATAATGGATACTACACATCTCCCCTCCTTAGTCTCTTGTTGTTTATGTGACACAGTCTGGTGTGTATACTTCTTCCGTGTCTTCTGCATCATTAGACAAAATCTTTCATGTGTTCTGGTTTGCGAATTATTCTCCCTGTTCTTGACACACGCGAGGAATCTGGTTTAGGTTTTGGCAAGGAAATTTTCGACATCACATTCTTTTTCAACATTGGTTTCCCACGCTCAACACTTCTCTCTATATTTCCATTACTGTTCCAACTCAGTTGCTCTTTACATTCTGTTTCATTAGTTCTCACATTCTTGCACGACTTCATCACACAGACTCTCTCCATATTCCAGACTCTACCATCTTGTACTCTCACCGCATGTCTAAAGACTTCAATCACACCCACTGGTTTGGACCATTTGCAGGGTCCATCTCTTAGTGCCGGGGGCAGTTTAATTCTCACTAGACTTCCCACTCTAGGAACCTCCTTTCCTTTCCCTTTGCTTATTTGACTGTCGTGAGCTGCTTTATTCTTTAGTTGGATGTCCCTGATACTCTCAACTGCCCCTCCAAAATCCTTTCTCACAACAGTTTCTCTCTCCAACCAGGATGGGGTCAATTTGGTGTTTGCTCTGCGTCCTCTACTCAATTCAAAAGGTGATAAGCCTGTTGTACTGTGTGGAGTAAAACGGTGAGCAATTATTTTTCTTTTTACTACTTCCTCCCAGCTAAGCCCATTGGCCCAAGCCCAGCAAATGGCATCTTTTAGTACCTTGTTGAATCTCTCAACTACTCCATTTGTTTGAGGGTGGTATATTGCGTTAGTTTTGTGCACAATGGAATTACCAGTACAGAACCTTTCCATTTCCTTCGACTTGAATTGAACACCATTGTCCGTTAATATAGTTCTTGGAAAACCCTGTCTGGCACATATTTGTGACAAAAATTCTACCACTACTTTAGCATTCATATGAGGTTTAATTAAGACTTCTACCCACCTGGTCAGAAGGTCAATAACCACTAAGCAAAATTGCTGCTTACCATCACAATAAATGGGCCCTAAGATATCCATACCAATTTCATCCCATACTTTTCTTGGAATGTTTGTTATTACCATCGGGTACCTCACACTCACACATGCTCTGTCACTCTGATTACAAAGGATACATTCTCTGATGGTTTTTTCTATTTGCAGGTCACATCCTGGCCACCAAAAATCATCACGTATTCTTTGTTTAGTCTTCACTATTCCTTAATGGCCTTCGTGAACCAAATCAATGATTCTTTGTCGTAGGCTCTCAGGTGGAATTATTCGGTCTCCTCTCATAATCCTGTCATTAACTATATTGAGTTCATCTGCAAATCTCCAGTATTCGACGAGACCAGATTCTTCAAATTTAACCTTCCTTAAACTTTCGTTGCTTTGTATAATTTGTTTCAACTGACCCATATTATTATCTTGTTTCTCTGCTTCTTCCCACTCAGTTTTGGATATGGACAGTGCTTCTATGCTCAAAGCAACTTCCGGATCATTTTCACTTTCATTATATGTTTCAGAATTCTTTGTAAGCCGCGACAGACAGTCCGCAGCACGATTTTTCACTCCTGGTACATATCGTACCGTACAGTTGTATTCCTGCAGAAGTACAACCCATCTTTTGATCCTGTTAGATACATTGTCCAAACCTTTATTCATAATGACATGTATCAATGGTTTGTGGTCAGTACGAATCTCCACTTCCACTCCCCAAATGAAATTTCTGAACGTTTCCGTCGCCCACTTGATGGCCAATATTTCCTTTTCTATTGCAGCGTATGATCTTTCTGCACCTTTTAACAATCTCGATGCGATTGCAATGAGAACCTCTTTTCCATCAATTTCTTGGGTGACAACAGCCCCTAACCCCAGGTTGCTAGCATCTGTTGTTATTATGGTCTTCTTTCCACTCTTGAAGTTCTTCAATGATGGTGCTCTGTTTAATTTTGATTTGATATTTTCAAATTCCTTTTCACATTCCCTGTTCCACTCGAATGACTTCTTCTTTAAAAGTTCACAGAGGGGAACTGTACGTATAGCAAAATCTCTTATAAATTTAGAATAGTACTCTGCCATTCCAATGAACGTATGCACTCCTTCCTTTGTCTCCAGTCTCGGCATGTTCATTATGGCATCAGCTAGTTGCTTCTTTGGCCTTATGCCGCCAGCAGAAATCGTGTGTCCTAGATATTCGATCTTACTGCGATTGATGTTACATTTGTCTCTACTGAGAGTCATACCTGCTTCGTATAACCTTTTGTAGACATGTTGCAATCTTTCATTATGTTGCTTTTGATCAACAGCATGTACTAGTATATCATCCTGAAAACAGATGATCCCTTCCTCACCTTCAAACAACCTGTGCATGATTCTTTGAAATACTGAAGCAGCTGATACCAGCCCAAACGGTAGTCTTCTGTATTGGTATGGTCCATCTGGTGTGATAAATGCTGTTAATTTCCTGGATTCTTTCTGAAGCTTAACCTGATGGTACTCCGATGTTAGATCCAGGGTAGAAAAATACTTTGAGGGTCCAATAGTGGACACAATCTCTTGTATATTAGGGAGTGGATGTCTGTCCGGGATCACACTCTTATTTAATTCTCTCATGTCTACACATATTCTCAGTTTCCCTGATTTTTTTCTCAGTACAACTAATGGCGAAACCCATTCACTGGCATCTATTCTTTCAATGATCTTCTGATCTTCTAACGATTTGATCTCTTTTCTCACTTCTTCTCTCATCGAGAGTGGGATGTTGCACAACTTCTGCGCTACGGGAACATGCCCTGGTCTCATTTTGTTCTCATGAACAAACCCACGCAGATATCCAATTTCCTTCCTGAAATTTTTTTCCATCATGTTAACATCTCTGGTGGTTTCTTTAATTTCTTGAATTCTCCCAGCATTACTTTCAATAGAATACACAGACTCTTCCGATGCAGCATCCAACTTCACTGTGAGTTTGCTTTGGTGGGTCCAGCTTAACAACGGCGTTCTACTCTTTTTTGTTATGTATATTTTCCCATTGGCTTTCCTCTCCTTGAATTTGAGTGCTCCCCAGAACCATCCAATGACATCTATTTTAACCTCGCCATACGCTCTGGGTTTTATGTCTGGCTCATGTAGATATTTGTGTTTCTTCCTGTCCCAGAGAGTCTGTGGTATCAAAGTATACTTAGCTCCCGAATCAATCATCATGTGCATGTCAGTTCCATCTACACACACTACGGCTTTGGGACTTTCCATTTCTTGTTCATTTTCCTCGTCAATTACAACAAACATGCATTCTTCTCCATCTTCATCACTACACTCATCATTTCCTATCCAATTAGTGGAAGCGTTCTGCATTCTGCAACAACGGGCATAATGTTCCTTGCCTTTGCATTTCCCACATATAATTTTCAGAGCAGGACATTCCGGGTTATCTGCCCAATGATCCACACTATCACATCTAAAACATCTACCTGTACTCTTCTTTCTGGCGTCATCTCCTCTCCTGCGTGGACTTTTCTTTCTTCCGTCACTGTTGTTAGCTCTGGAACTAGGTTTCTTCCTTTTATCATCATTCCAAGGTAATCTCCCACTCCTTTCCGACTTGTACTTCCTATTGGGATTTCCTATTACTTGAGCTATGGATTCATTATCCTTGCTTGCAGTAATTGTTACATTCTTATCTTTGGAAATTTCATATTTAATATCAGTAGTCTGTATCCTGTTTTCCAATTCTTTGACACATTTTTCAGTGTGCTCCACTTCCTTGGCCACACGTAAGACAGTGTCAAGGTTGGGGTCATCTTCAGCCCATTACCTTTCTCTTACTTTACTACTCCTACACTCCATCATAAACTGATCTCTTAATCTCTCGTCTATTTGAGCATTGAAATTACATGTTCTGGCGAGTTTCCTCAAATTGGTGATGTATTGTTCAACACTCTCGCCCTCGCTTTGAATTCTCTTCCCAAACTTATACCGTTCCAAAATAGTGCTCAATTTTTTTTCGTAATGTTTTCTCATCTTCTTCACTGATCGCTCATATTCATTTAGGTCATCACCTTCGTCAGGAAGTAGATCTGGTAGGTCTTCAAATTTTTCCTGCCCAGCTGGGCCTAAACAATGCATTCAAAGGGACTTCCTCTTCTCCACACTGCAATTCTGACCACACACAACGCCAGCGTAATGTTCAAACAATGTAATCCATCGTTTCCATGGAATAGCTGGCTCGCTAACATCAGATAGGAAGAACATGGGCGGCGGTACACTATTGAAAGACATGGCAATTGAAGTAGGGTAGATGTCACACAGCTGGAAAGTAGTGATTAAAAGTGCAATTGCAGGTCTTTTACTGTCCCTTCAAAGTTAAATGCACTGGATCCAAATCCCAATACAATAAGATATGCTCAGTCAAATATATGACTCGCCGCAGTACACATAAACTGTTTGTTTAATATCTTGTATACTTTCACTTCCCATGCACCTGCACACATATACTGAGATTATCGGTAGGAGGCTTGAAAATTGGCAATTGTAATCCTACTTTGTCTTTTTTCCATTTAAATGTAATGAATATGTGTCCCAAACGATAATATATGTTCAGCTAAGCAGATCCCTGCTTCAGTACAAATGAACTGTTGATTTGATATCCTGTATGCTTACACTTCCTATGCTTTTGCACTCATATGCTGAGGAATACTGCTAGAGATTTTGACTAAACAAAATGTTGCTTGTACACTGTGAAATACGGTAAAAGGAAGCGTAAACAGGCCAGGCGGCGTGTCCGGACAGCATACACAGGAAACAAACACATGCAGGGTGAAAGTGAAAGAGGCACTCACTTAATTAAATGCTTGCTCGCGTTGCCGGAGATCAAGCTGACTGCAGGCGGAGCGGCCACAGCTTTTGGGACAGCTGCACGGCCTGCTCACACTCACAAAATTTCAGCCGATCATATGAAGGGAGCGGTCACAGCTTTTGTCACAGCTGCACGGCCTGCTGCGCGTTCGTAGCCCTGACGGTCAAACAGAGGCAGGTAAACTGAATTGTTCGGGACGAAATGGGGGCGGTGGGGCCTGGAGATCCTCGTCGCCACTTGTAGTGGTAAAATACACACAAATAGCCGTGTTAATTGATACGTTATTTATTAACATTACACACTTAGTATAGGTGAACAGGCCCCACCGACTGCGGGAAGCAACTGACGAATGCAGGTTTGAACCTCGCATTCTACGCGTTAGTCACCACATTCCATTCATCCTTCTGTCACGAGGAAAACTCACGCGGAGCCTCGTGATGAAAGGATAATGGATACTACAATTATACAACATATTTGACAACAAACCCACAGATCACCATGTAAGGATTAATGACTCCCCCGCAGTTCCTGTAAACACCAGATAGGCCATCAATCCCATGGCCACAATGGCAACCCCTGTTCACAACTTACCTGGAAGCGCTAGGAGTTGCGGGGTAAATGGCAGCGAGGCACAGAGCAATGTTATTGAATGCAGTGGGAGTAGAAGGACAGCGCATATTTGCAGGCCTTACGCTCAAAGCAGGGGTATATGAGAACAACGATGTTTACAAAGAGGCTGTCGGGAGAATTTTCAAGTGTTTTACCAGCAAAGAAAACATGGTGCTGCACAGAATACGATTCTATGGTCGCAAACAAGAAGCATCAGAACCGGTGGACGACTATGTAACCAAGTTGCGGGAACTAGCTGCACTTTGCAACTTTGGCAATAATGCAGAAGGAATGATCTGACACATGTTGACGGTCCACACCAACAGCAAAAAAGTGCAGGACATATTCATTTTAGAGAAAGAACTTCATCTGGATAAGGGCATAGATATTGCAAGGGCAGTAGAAGAAATCGCAGGGTGACAGAAAGTGTTTGCTTGCAGCTCCGTCCCAGCAGAGGTCCAAGCGATCACTTTTAGAAATACAAAAGAGAAACAAGTGGCTGACGCAAGAGAAGGGAAGTGGGGAAGAAAGGAACCACTGAAGTGTCATAGATGCACCAGCACCAAATACTTGGCAAATGACAGAGAATGTCCAGCAAGAGACAAAGAGTGCTCTGTATGTAAGAAAATCGGACATTTCTCACTAGATTGCTGATGGTGAAATAAAAATGTTACAACCATCAATGCAGAACACAATGTGGAGGCGGAATCCTCATTGAAAGAAGAAGGGAGACCCACAGTGTTGATGGTGAACAGCTCACGAGCCAGGAGGAAAAAGCCCCACTGCAGAATCAGAGTAAACGGTATGGAGACGAGAGTGATGGCTGATTCAGGCTCCGATCTGACTATACTGCCCCTACACCAGTGGTTGAAGTGTACGAAAAGAAGTAGTGGAACTATGTTCCCTACTGACCTTCCCCAGCTCTCCACAAATCCCATTGCCACAAACCCCCACGCACAATACAAACCCCAAACACATGTACATGGTGTTTAAGACAACGTTCAGTGCAGTGCACTTGAAGTGCAAGTTTCAACTGCTTCCTATACTTTTATTTTAAAACAAAACCATTCCGGAACGGTTTTGTTTTAAAATAAAAGTATAGGAACGGTAAAAGGTTAAAAAAAGAAGTAGAGGAGCACCGCTCCTAACCGCTCCCGCTCACTGCGACCACTGCCCTACAAACGTACAAAGAAATGATGGGCACCGATACAGTCCAAGTCCTCAGCACGTGCCACAAACCCACTGTATTTGGAGGGGCATCATTGAACCTGCTAGGATACATCAAAGGAGTCGTGGTGTTCAAGGGAAGAGAGATCACCACGAGAGGATACTTGGAAAAAGAAGGCCCAGCAGTCCTAGTATGGGACGGACAAGCTCAAGATTAAACTTGATCCCAGCACAGAAGATCTGGTACTAACAGTCAATACAGGAGGATTGCCGATAGTGAAAGAAGATTTCCCCAAACTGTTTTCTGAAGGGCCTGGGAAAATCAAGAATCTTCTACACAAAATGATGCTTCAGGCCAACACAGTCCCCGTTAAGCATAAGTACGGCCGGAGCCAGCAACCGCCAGGGACATACTTAAAAGCAAACTCAACAAAATGGTGAAGGAGGGCACCATTGAGGAAGTGGAAGCCTCAGAGTGGCTGAGCCCCATCGTCCTATCAAAAAACAAAACTCACAAGATTTGAGAGTTTGCATTGACCTGCGCAGCCACAACCTGTAGGTCATTTCAGGTAGCTACCCCCTCCCCAGTATACAGGAACTCATCCTCATGATGAAGGAAGCCAGAGTGTTTTAAAAGCTGGAAATGAGGGATGCATATCATCAGATCCATCTCCACAAAGAATCCAGGCCTCTCACAGCGTTTATCACCCCGTTCGGCATGTACCAGTTTACTAAGATGCCTTTCGGCCCGTCGTCCGCAGCCTCAGCATTTCAGCGCATGATGGACTTACTACTGCGAGACATTGGAAACGTTTCCTACTTTCAGGATGATATACTGGTGTGTACCGCAGATGAACACATGCATGATGTCACTTTAAGAAGAGTCCTCACCAAATCACAGGATGCAGGAGTTAAGCTGAGATATGAAAAGTGTGTCCTGATGGCACAAGACATCAAATATCTAAGGTACAAGATTCTGCCTGTGGCATAAGCCCTAAACAAAACCTGGTGCAAGCCATTGTCAAGGCTCCAGAGCTGGCCAATAAGGATGAAGTAAGGTCGTTTCTTGGACTTGCAGAATATTACGCCAAGTTTATCCCGAATTATTTGGAAGTCACTACACAGCTGAGGGACCTGCTCAAAAAGGGTGCAATGTTTGCATGGTCCGAGGCCAAAAAGGAGGCTCTAGAGAGCATAAAAGGATGGATAGCGGAAGCACCATGCCTACAGCCATTCCATCCAGGTTGGCATACAGTTATCACCACTGATGCCAGTGCGAGTGTATTAGGTGCCGTGCTCACCCAGAGGAAAGGAGATACAGAACATGTGGTGGCAATCGCCTCTTAAGCCCTGTCCAAGGATGAGAGGAACTACAACACAGTGGAGAAAGAGATGTTAGCCTGTGCATGGGCTGTAGAGCATTTCAGGACCTATGTATGGGGCAATACGTTTAAATTGGTCCCCAACCATAAGCCCCTCATCTACATGCTCAGTCTAGGAGGGACAAAGTTGACAACACCCTGTTTGTCAAGCATAGTGGGCAAACCTCAGGAATACACGTTTGAGATAACCCACCTAGCCGGGTGGAGGAATGCCCAGGCGGATTGCATGTCACGGTTGCCAAAAAATAAAGAGAGAGCCACCACTTTTCTGCAAGAAGAATGCATCGTTGAGTCCATCCAAGAACTCAGGGATCCACAGTTCCTAGAGTTGAGTCAAGAACAATGGAACGAGGAGGACAGTAAAGACCCCACCATGGTGAGACTTAGAGAGTGGGCAGGAGTGGTTGGCCAGAAGAAAGAGCCATAGCAGAAGGCATGAGGCCATACTGAAGGTGGTGGAAGAAATATCGGAGGCAGAAGGGTTGATCATCAAGGGTGATCAAGTAATACTACCAGTGGGCAAGAGAAGAGTCATCTTGTGCAGAGCCCACTGAGGGCACTTAGGAAACACCATGAGACAACGGTTTTGTACATTTTTACCGACTATAAAGGTTTGCATGGGCAAAAAGTCCGAAAAATGCTACCATCAAAGGTTTGAACACCAAACGTTTGCACCTTTGGTGGTAGCATTTTTGTCCATGTGAACCTTTATGGTAAGTAAAATAAAAAAAATAATGCGGGGGCTGCGGGGCTGTCCCCCGCAACACCCCGCTCACTATACTGTGTGGTATAGTGGGCGGGGTGTTGCGGGGGACACCACTGCAGCACTCCCGAAAATAAATAATAATAAACAGAGCTGCGGGGGTGTCCCCCGCAACACTCTGCTCACTATACTCTACAGTGTAGTGAGCAGGGGTTGCAGGGGAAAAAGGACCCTGCAGCGCTGGTTCCTGATCAAGGAAGTGAAAGGGAACTGGCGCCACAGGGAACCAGAGTGAAGACAAGGTAAGTGGGGTTTGTTTATGTTGGGGGTGTGGCTGGGGGTGTGTTGAGGGTGAGGGTGGGGGTGTGTAATGGGTGTGTTGTGGGTGGGGGTGTGGGTATGTATGTGTTTTTCGCATGAGAAAGGGGCAAACCTTGCACCTTTCTCATGCAAATTTTCCGGCCGCAGCAAATTCAGCTGCGGGCGAATCACGTGGATTCGACATGGCGTTGTGTGAGAGAGGTATACTGGTGGCCTGCCATGGACCAGGACAGACCCTCCATGATTGTGATGTGTCACAAATGCCTCAACAGCGACAAATGCTTCAAGAGCAGACAAGCCCCAATAATTCCCTCGAAAATCGTCGAAGCAGTATGGCACAAAGTGGGGCTGGATTTCATTCGACCATTGGAGGCAATGGCTCCCGAGCATCTGTATGGCATAGTGATGATAGAATACCTGTCAAAATGGGTAGAAGCAGAATTTGTGCCCAACATTACCACTGCCACTGTCATAGAAGTCCTCACATCCCTTTTTCTGAGGAAAGGCCTCCCCAAAGACATAGTCACATACAATGGGGTGCCATTTGTATCACAGGAAATTGAGTAATTCCTGCAGAGATATAACATAAGGCAGAGAAAGGCCGCGTTGTACCACCCCCAGGCCAATGGACTAGTTGAGAGGGCAAATAGGTTTATCAAAGGGGCAATCCAGTTAGAAACGGCTTCTGGTATGGATCCCTTTAAAACTATTAAGGAGGCCGTAGCGGCCCACAGGTTAACCCCCAATCTCATCACCTAAGTGTCGCTGTTCCGCATGCTGAGGGGGAGAAGAGCGGCATCCACACTGGTACCACCATGGTTGACCAAAGTAAAAGAAGATGAAGAAGTGAACATGGAAGAAGTTGTGTGGATGTTAGGAAAATAGCAAAGCACACATGAAGAAATGGAATGATCGGAGAAGAGCGACCCAACTTGTGAAGTCAAGGAAGGTGACTGGATCACAATACGGCTACCGTGTAAAGACCAAAAGACAGGGTCAAAGTTCAGCCAATCCATAATTGTCATTCACAGAGGGACCAATCACATTCGCACAGAGTATGGCTGCACGTGGAACATGGAACTTGTGCCAATGTTTGAGAAGCATCTAACAATGGAGAGAACACAAGATGAGTCCACCTCTTGCAAAAGCCCAGACAGTCATGCCATGAGCGAGAGAAAACCAGAAGCCTCAGCGAGGAAGGTCATGGAAAATGAGATGGAAAGAGAGGTGCCTGGAGCATCTCAAGAAATGATGCAAGCACCGGACGTTGGCTGTTCGAAGAAGGTCGTCCAAGAAGAGAGCACAGAAGACGGGTGAAGTATGACGACTTTATTATAGAATAAACTTTGTTGTACCAAAGGGAGGTGTGTAGGGAACTTGCGAGATGAAGCATGCCCGAAGTATCGCGAGGTCTCACTCAGAAGTGCTGACAGCTGTGCGAAGCGGCAAGCGGACGGTTTACGGTGCCAACGTCACAGAGCAGGTTGCGCTCCCAGAGATAAGGCTGCAAAAGAGCCATCAAGGCAGCCCTGGATACTCAGGCCCTCCACCCTTTTCACCTCATAGCCCATGGACATTATATGGACTCAGTTTAATGTTACTTATCTGTTCTTATGCTGCAACAAATAAAGTTGTCACTTCAAGCAAGCTGAAGACGTATTTATTATACAACACATGTCAACCCTGACTGCCCTTCGTAATGGATTTCCTCTCAGAACTTGATGCTGTCACTCTGCGCTGTGCATCGTGATCACTTGGCATTTTTCCAAATCGCTCTGTTTACCATATCATGCGCACAGGACACCATTTGTAAATGTGCGGATGAAGTCTATAATCACAAGGCGAAACCTCTGTCTGCACACGTCCATGGTGTGTAATATTGATCTGTACATATGCACATGATGTTCATGGAATGATATTACAGTGGTTCAGATTGAAAGTTTTGCAATGTAACACTGTTCAGGGTGACAGCTGATGTTGCCCCTCTCGGAGCCGTTGCTGGGGGACACATGTTTTAACTAGCTCACAGCATAGCGAGATTTTACCAGCTGATTGCCTCAGTCAGCCCAGTGATATCTGTTCTCGGCCTAAAGATCCAGATTCATTGTTGCTGCCTTTTGAATAGCATAGACCTCATGTCCCCTCCTTGTGCTGTTTTCTTTACTTTATCCAAAACAGTCCATCTAAAATCATTTTCAGTATGGTTGAATTTGATAAAGTGCTCTACCAAAGGTGTTGTTAGTTTATCTTGTCTGCATGCAGGATTTATGTTCAATAATGCGTTTTTTTACAGGTCTGTTGGTCATGCCAATATATTTAAGTTGGCAGGGACACATTACTAAGTATATCGCATTTGCTTAGTTTACAGTTTGTAAAGAGTTCTTGTACCCAGGGTGTGTGCCAGACAATATCAATCGATGTACTTTGTTTGGTCTGATCACATACGGAACACAAGCCACACAAGCTATGTCCAGTTGGTTTTTTGGGGGACCAATGACATAGTTGCATACTTCCTTTTTCTTGTTGGTATGTATGTACCAATGTGTCTTGCACATTTTTCCATCATTTAATAGCAAATCTACGGCATGGAATGGTCACTTGTCCCACATTTAAGTGGGACCACAGTTTTTTAATCTCCTGTTTTATCTTTTTCACCATTAGTGAATTACTAAGGACAGTTGTGATGTGCTCCAGTAGTGTCACATCCCTTTTGTGTTGTCTGAATGTTGTTTCTCTAGGGATAGAATTAACTCTCTTGCAGGACTGACAAAAAGTTATCTTAAGATATCCATGTGTTCACAAGCGACACGTGATGTCTTTTGCATGTTGGTCAAATTCTGGTATATTGGAGCAGCTCATCCTGTACCTGAGATACTAATCTAATGGTAAATAGGCCCTATCAATCAATTTTTGGTGGACAGATGTAGCCAAACCACCTTCCTTGGCATTATTGTGAGGGTAGGAAATTAAATTACCCGCGTACTTGTATTGCACGGGAACTTCAGAAATCTATTCTGTCTGTTGATCCGTGTGAAAAGCTCACTCATTACCCTCAAAAATCATGAATACATCATCAATGTAGCAGGTCCATATTTTAATGTTTCTCTCAAATGGATTACCAGGCAGATAGATAGTGAGGTTTGCAAATTCTGCTATGTATAGGTTTGCCAGAATGCACCCACAGCAGTTCTGGAAATGTGTTCATAGACATGATTTTCAAAGATAAAGAAATTCTTAGTGAGAGGTATCTCTGCCAGTTCCATGACAAATACCTGAGGTATTTCCAAAGAAGGTTTTTTTCTCCTAAAATGTTGTGCATAGGGATTCAATATAAAGTCTTACTAGAAATTGAGATCCTGGCTCAAATTGCCTGTGTTTTACTAAGTTGAGTACTGCTGTGGTGCTTTTAACATGCAGAGTGGCACCACCTGCTCTTAGGTGCTCATGATACCACAGAGATATGGGCTGATCATAGGAACTTGCAGCTGCTCTAACCTTTGACTGTCGCAGCAGCAGATAAGCCTGTTGGCCCTATTTTCTGCTCAGTAATGTTTTTTCTTGACCTATATTCCAGGTACCCACAATGTGGTCATGGATACGTTTTCTCAATGGGGATAGAGTCCTCTGGAAGCCAAACCCAGAATGTAAAAGATGTTCCTAAATACCACCATTATTATGTCCGTGGACGCCTTCCTACAGAACATCCATTCAGAGCTTACCAAAGCCCCACCAGGAGAAGGCTTTTGCAAGAAATGGAGACTTGTTAACAAAGATCCACTCCTTTTTCGGCAATCCCAACTTTATATCCCTTTGTTAGCATTATGCGGCAAACTTGTATCCCATGTCATCACACTATCATAGCTAGGCATCGAGGTACAGGAACCACGAAACATTTATTAAGATGTCAGTTTCGGTGTCCCACACTTCTTCAAGAGGTTCGGGAGCATGTAAGGAAATGTGCACTATGTGCCC
Organism: Ambystoma mexicanum; assembly: GCF_040938575.1. NCBI lineage: Eukaryota > Metazoa > Chordata > Amphibia > Caudata > Ambystomatidae > Ambystoma > Ambystoma mexicanum. The sequence continues at coordinate 510,840,242 of NC_090932.1, read as the reverse complement.
AGACCAAAACACCAAGACAAAGCCCCACAGGGAAACTCCTACAATGAGAGCTGTCTTCGAAGCAAAAAGTATCCACTGATTTTCTCGTGGATCTACCTAAATCTTAAGCATGTCCAGTTATAATGCCGGCCTTTGACGCTTATACTAAAATAGTTAACTTTTCTGTTCTAAGGAAAATCCCATCTGCTTCATAAGTGAGCTGCATTATCCTACAGGACATTTTCCACCTACAAGGACTATCCGAAGCAATTGTCTCAGATTGGGGGTCTCAGTATACCTCCAAGTTTTGGTCAACCCTTTGTAAAGCCTGAGATATTCAAATGTACCTTTCCTCAGGACATCATCCAGAATGGAATGATCAGACTGAAAGGGTAAACCAAACCCGGGAACAGTATCTAAGGTTTTTTGTCTCAGTTACACAAGATTATTCGGTATTCCTATTACCAACTGCAGAGTTTTCATACACAAATTCTATTCATTCTTATCTACACAAGTGTGAGCAATTTGACCATCTGCACGGTGGATGTGCCTTGGTTATTTAAAAAATCTTTTTAAAATGGAATGATGGTAGATGAACCTCTGTAAAATGTGTGGGGCTACTCCACACTCATGTTCCTATGCTCACTGCATGACATACACATAGACCCATGTACTCTGGGTGGACACAGCCTAAAGGGGCCGTCCCCCATGTCACATTTAGTTGGGAAATGACAGCCAAGAGTACATCAAGGCATCTCAGAAGGGGGAGGGCAAAACCTTCCTCCTGCCATGGCCAGCCTAATAAACTAACAAAGGCCCCATGGATCTGTCCTATCCTTTTGTTGGCTCTGCTGGTGGCAGCTTCGAATACTAATCAGAGTTAATTCAAACAGGCCCATGGGGGCTGGTCGCAGGGCTAACAAAAGACAGAAAAACCCCACCAACCTTTGATATGCACTGTGTCAACCTGATGCCAGCTCCCACCTCTCAGTATGTGTCAATGGTAGTGACCTGTCATGTCCGGGACAGCTGTTTTCAGTAGTAATCCCCAAAGGGGGACTCCAGTCAGAAGGTACAAGTAGGTGGTTTGGCGGCGACTGAAAGTCTGGTCTCGCCACAGCTTCAAGGGAGACCTGCCACTTTTAATCAGGAACCCCAGACAGCTCAATTAACTAGAGAGACCCTTTGATTCACAACAAACAGGAAGATGGGTGTGACTTAGTATTACATGTTTCACCCCTTTACCATTTCTGTTGCAAAGCACTCTGGCTATGACCTCATGCATACAGGATATTGTTGGTGGGGACCCAGGATTGGTTAATTAAAGTAGGTTTACAACAATCACTGAGGCCCATTTGGCTTTAAAAGATGGGTGAGCCCTCTTTTGGGCAGTTCATCTGAAAACTTCACAAGGAGTAACAAGAAGAACTCAATTGGACCCTGGCTGAAGGTACAGTCTGCCTTACAACTTCTGCCAGCGAAGGAAGGCCAGGATTTCCAAAGAGGGAAGCAAGATCCCTCCTCTAAACATCTCCCAGGGAACAGAGGGAGATTCTGAATCCAGAGCACCCTCCAGCAGCTCCATAACCGGTACCGAGCCAGCACACAGTGTGCCCTGCTAGGGTCTGCAAGCAAGCTTCCTAGGTGGGAAGCGCCAGGGAGCCTCTGAACCAAACCAAGAACAAGGCTGTTTGTTGTCTGCAACACTCTGCTCAGCTTTGGCTGGTCCGCCTTAGAAGGCGACACAAGCCCAGTGATGAAGCTTGAATGAGTGCAATGAGAAGCATCAACCAGCGTCCACCTTAAAGGAAATTTTTGAGCCAGTAGAGCTGCTCGAGTTGCAACCGGCTGCACTGCTGACTGTTGTCACGCTGAGGTCGCTACCGCCGTCCGAGACACCTCGATCGGTGCTTCACACACACCAATCGGCACTGAGACAACAATTCATGACCCTGAGTCGCTGTGTAGGCCAGCCTGCAGCTGTCTCAAACTGCCTGCCATCTGATACCCGCAGCTGTCTCCCATCTTGAACTCTGTCTCAGGAGCTGCAAAGCTCCCTGTAACTGACTCAACCCTGTCGAGCACCAAGAACTTCTACAAGCAGAAGGCCCCTAGTGACATTTTACGACCCATTGCTCCCTTTGTGCTGAAACCAAGTATCCTTGAACTATTGTGATTAATTACTTTACCAGCTACCCTCCTGTCAGTATCCAGAATGCATCGCCTTTCCTTCTTGAAACAGTCTGTCATTTGCATTCCTTTACAGGGTGGATTATATTATGAAGTATGCTAGAACTGTCTGTTGAATAATAATAAAGTTTATATTTTTATACAACCTTGACTGGACCGTCCCTTTTTATCATTGGGTAATAATTGTTTTTTCACTGTGCTGCAAATAACCAACGATCCACGACCTTGCAGAGATAAGCCTGCCGTTCAGTCCATGTTATCAACATTTGACAAGGAGCGTTATAATTTGCTTGTGTTTCCAATCTGCTCGAATCCCCTCTGGTGTACTAGAGGTGTGGGGCCGATTGATGGTTTAGAAACCGATATTCATCCCTGGACCACTGGTGCCGCAAAAGTTGATCCGTCACAATAAGACATGATTTCTTTTTACTGCAATTACGATTTTCATTCCAAATAGATAACTGTCTGATACAGTTCCAGCTCCTATGTACCTGCAGTAGTAAGAGTACTTAATGAATTGCAAAAGATGCCACAACAAGCTTTGAGTAATCGCCAAATTACGATTTTCTTCCCAAATGGATACCTGTCTGATACAGTTCAAACTGCTCTGTACCTGCCGTAGAAACAGTACTTAATTAATTGCAAATGATGCCACAAAAAGCTTTGCATAATCTCCAGTATGCTCAAGTAGACACAAAACGTTAGATGGATTTCTGACATGGTGCCTCTCCACAATACTATACTGAGGATAAAGTATCTGACATCTTATCTGACACCGAAAAACATCTCCCTTCAATATTTTGGCCACAATTTACATGATTATCAACCCAGTAGCTTTTTCCTGAAAATCGCCCCCTACCTGTAAACGCAACATAAAGTTCTCCATGCCTTCCTACTTAAACCTTCCACCTCAGGGAGGAAGTGAACTTTGTGAACTGAGGAGCATGATGCCACAGGAGCACACAACCGCTACAATAAGACACATCACAACTTACCTACCCATTTACCACGATGTTTCCATGTGTATGCTTACCTTCCTGTTAGGTTTAATATCCCCAGCGGTCACAGCCTCCCACACGGCGCTATATCAATGGAAAAAGGCACAGACACTAGGCTGTGTTAAAGCACTTCCTTTATTACTCTGACTCCAAACCCCAACAGAACTCCTCCCCTTCCGCCCAATCCGCTTCCTGTGCCTTCCGGCGCCCTGCCATAACAGCTGATAATACACGTGATCAGAGGGACATTACAACCTCTCCCCTATATAAACACAAAATTCACAATTTTACTCCATTTCTTCGATCAGTCTCTTTGGCTTGGTTCTGGCTCGCTGTGGTCATCTTGGGGTAACCTCTGACACACAACCAGGGCTGCAATGTTGCGGTGGGCTCCAAAACTCGCTGTGCAATTCTTCGCCATAACCATCATGTGATCCTTCTGACTCCCTCATTTCTGCATCTTCTCGCAGTGTTGCTTCCTTCAAAGTCTCCGGAAAACTTCAGAAGTGCGACGAGTTCCTGGTTATCCACCACTGACGGTCCCCCGCCGTTATCATTGATCCTTTTACTCTGGTGACGGTCAGCGGGACATTGTTGAATGCTGCGATGTTCTTATGAGTGCAAGGTTGTCTTACCATGGCAGTGTCTACTTCTTGGAGGTTCGCTTTCCTGGCTCTTCGCTTGGTGTCAGCATGGTACTTCATATCTACCTTGGCAGCAGCATCTCACTTTCTCACCTCTTAGTCTTTGGGGTATTTTGCCTCAAGCAGTGTGATGTGCAGTAGTTGAGTTCTGATGTTCCACCCAAACATGAACTCTGATAGAGTTTTCCCTATGGTGCTATGTGGGATATTTCCTGTAGTCTCTCAGGAGTTGATAGAGTATCTTCTCCACTGATTCTTCTGGTAAGTGGGCTATCTGCACAGTCCTTTTGACATTACTCATGAAGCGTTCTACTGTCCCATTGGCCTAAGGCCACAACAGTCATTCTTCTGTGCCTGAAACCCATGTGCTCAGCAAAAGTCTTGAAGTCCTGTCCCATGAATGAAGGACCATTGTGAGATTTTACTTCTCGTGGTACCCCATATGCCGTGAACATCCTGTCCAGGGCTGGGATGTTGTGTTAAGTTGCTGTGGAGTCCACAATCTGGATGTCGGGATAATGGGAGTATTGTGCATGGCCATGAGTATGTGTTCACCACCTGCAATGTGCCCAAAGAAATCAATGGCCAGTACGTCCCATGCCTGACTGGGCAGCTCGGTCATTTGTAAAGGCTCAAGTCTGGTGTGCGGATTGAGCATGGTGCATGTTGTGCAGTCTTTTAGCAGACCTTCAACCTGGCCATCCAACTGGGGAAATCAGATCTTTTGCTGTAGAAGTCTCTTTGTGGACACTCTGCCCCTGTACCCCTCATGCGCCAGTTCTAGCACCTTCCTCCTCAGATTTTGAGGTATCATTATTTTAGTCCTCTTCAAAAGTAGTCCTTCTCCAGCACATGTTAGCTCTTCCTTTACTAGGAGTAATCCATGGATGTCTCTGTGTGTCTCAAGGCAGGTATTTTCCACCATTTGTCGGGCTTGCTTCCATCTACCTGACGGTAAACATCGTAGGATGATTTGAATGCCTGGGTAATTTTCGGACTCCTGAGCAATCTGTTTGATGTCAACCCTTTCTGGGGTGGCTGCTTGGACCACGTAGTGGATGTACTGGTCTGCGATCATGGAGCTTGTTTCTGCTGATGTAATTGGGTGACGGGATAGAACATCTGCAGAGTTCTCATCCTTGCCGGGCCTGTGCACTATGTAAAATTGATAGCCCTGGAGTTCTAGACCCGATCTGGTGATTCGCAGAGGCATTTTGGCCTGTGGGTTTGCAAATATGTATAGGAGAGCCTGATGGTCAGTCTCAACGGTGAAAGGTTTCCCAAATATGAATAGATGAAAATGTTCACAGGCCCACACAACCGCACACCCCTCCTTCTCGGGCCTGTGAGTAAGCTTATTCCGTTTGAGAGAAGCTCCGGGTGGCGAATGAAACAATATGTCTTTTATCTGGTGACTCCGGGTCCACTTGAGCCAGAATGGCCCCTAGACCTATTGGACTGGCATCCCCTGTGAGCTCAGTTTCCCAGACTGTGTTCAAATATGCCATGTTGTCTGCGGATGCAATGCACCGTTGGATGGTTTCAAAGGCTTCCTGGCACGCTTCGGACCATATGAACAGCTCCTGCTTCTTGTTGAGGTTGCGAAGGGGCTCGCTCACTGGTGCAAATTGTTGTATGTATCTCGTACAGTAGCTGGCAAGCCCTAGGAATGAGCGTAGATCGGATACATTGGTGGGAGGTTTGGCTTTGATGAGTGCTGCCACCTTTTCTAGGTCTGGCATCATCCCTTGTGCTGAGACTCTGGGCTTGATTACGACTTCGGCAGTGGCCATGCTGGTAAAACCAGCACGGCTGCCGCCGGAGTTGTTTTTTTACTGGCGCTTGGAAACGGGCAATTACTGGGTCATTATGGCCCTGCCAGACCCAGTATTTGCCCTTTACCAGGCGCCGGTAAAAAATGCTCCCTATTCCCATTCAAGCAGCATAGGGCTCAATGGGAATGTGGAGGCCGGATGCACCGGCACCATTCAGAATGGTGCCGGTGCATCCGGAATGGTCTGCTCGCGGGTGCCGTTCCGCCCGCCAGGTCAGACCTGGTGGGCGAAAAGCTACCCGCGAGCAGAACTCATAGTTTACCGGTACACTAACAAAGGTACCGACAAGCTTACCGGTACCGTTGATACTGTACTGGCAAACTTGGAATGAGGCCCTATGTGTCTGAAGAACTGCAAAGTCCCGTTCCGAAATTCACACTTCTCCTTGTTTAGGATAAGATTTGATGCCTCCAGTGCCAAGAACACCCTGGCTAAAGTGTTATCGTGCTGGCCCTGATTCTTTCCAAAGACCAATATGTCATCACTGTAGTTCAGCCAGTTGGGGATATGTTTGATGACATTGTATATTTCGGCCTGAAAGATCTCAGCCGTCGCGGATACTCCAAAACTCAGACATTTGTATCTAAATAATCCTAACTATGTGATGAATGTTGTTATTTACCTAGACTCTTCACTCAAAAATAGCTGGTCAACGCAAATCCTAATGTCATCAGATACTTTCTTAGGTACCAGAACTATTGGTGAGACCCGTGGGGTAGTGTTGATCTCGGGCTGGATAATATCTTGTTCCAGCAATTTGAGCAATTCTTCCTCCACCTATTTCTGGATGTTTATGGGCATGCCCCTGTAGTCTTGGTCTATTGGGTGCACCTCTTGGTTGATGTGTAAACATATTTGTCTGTTTTTCAGTTTTCCTAGTCCTTTAAATAGCTTGGGAAATAATTCTTAAATGTTTTCGGATGCGTCAATGTACTTGTGTGCCTTGAGACTATACAGTACGTGAAACAGGTCCATGTCTAGGGAAGTTAGAGGGGTGCAGAGGTGCACTCAATTTCAGTAAATGTTTTTTCAATTAATATCAAATTAAGTCATTAGGTAAACTAACTTCCAGGTGCTCCTTGTTAAATCTGTGCTACCGGATATAATCAATGAGAAAGGAGTGGGCACCTCGAAGGGCAACGAGATACAAACAAGGGCACACACTACAACTAACAAGTTGGTTTAGATTCTATGATATTCACAACATGAATTAGTTTTCGATAAAAAGTTTTATATACATATATAATACAACAATAAAGTGATTCAAATTGATTGTTCAAGCATTTTTCTAAATACATAGCAATTCATCACATTACTCTGTATAGAATTAGCAAATTAATCTTGTTGTAACATTCAAAAACTAAAACAAATAATTCTCTTATTGGTACACGTACATTTTTAAAAAATTTAAATAAATTTAAACAATAAACATCCTGATATCTTGATATGAGTTATACAAGTTTGTAAGGACTAAGGGGTCGATTCATGGAAATAATGTGCGCCGAAAATTCCCGTGCAGCGGTGCCAAAACGTGCGAATCGCAGTAAAAGTGCGAAAATCGCAGTGGAAGTGTGAAAATCGCAGGGAAACCAGCGCACAGCGATTCATGGAAGTCCGTGCACGAGAAAAACATTGGATGTGCTCTAAAAATGGGCGCAGCGCACGCCGGCGCACAGGTCATCCAACAGCGTGCGCCACGGCCACTGCGAAATCGCACATAGCGCAGCGCACATCACAAAAGTAGGCGGAACACGGAGCGTAACACTTGGAATGGGGAACAACGCATGAAAATATGGGCGTCACGGGGGAAGTACAGGAGGCAAGTGCGCGGAACGCCCACACCCTCGCCTACAACCCATATTCATGGAATCGAATAGGGCAAACCAGCGCACGGTCAAGGACGCACACAGGGCCAAACAAGTATGCCACAAGAAAGCAGGCAGTAGCGCCCCTGCGACTGAAAAAAATGTGTGCCAAAATGTGCGCTAAGAAAAAGGACCCATATACAGCCATGATGAATGGGCCATACAGTGGCCCTCTAGGACAAATGAGGTGCAAAGGGGTACCGACAAACACGAACACCCGCTGCGTGAAAAATAGCGTGTGCGTGTGTTCCTGGGTGCGCGGGAAGTTCCACACGTGATTGTCCTGGGTACGTGTACTTCGGGGTGTGCGGGAAGTTCCACACGCGATTAGCCTGGGTACGTGTACTACGGGGTGCGCGGGAAGTTTCACACGCGATTGCCCTGGGTACGTGTACTTCGGGGTGCGCGGGAAGTTCCACACGCGATTAGCCTGGGTACATGTACTACGTACTTCGGGGTGCGCGGGAAGTTCCACACGCGATTGGCCTGGGTACGTGTACTTCGGGGTGCGCGGGAAGTTCCACACGCAATTGGCCTGGGTACGTGTACGTCGGGGTGCGCGGGAAGTTCCACACGCGATTGGCCTGGGTACGTGTATGCCGAGGTGCGCGGGAAGATTCACACACGATTTCAGCAGGGTACGTGTATTTCGGTGGTGCCAGGGAATGCTACACGTGATTTGGCCATGTGGGTGCTCCCAGGTGTTCCCTCTACACCCTCCACGGCCCCTGCAGGCAGCCCACACCACAGGGGACTAACCTGCACCCCTGCTCATGTCCCAGAGGCAACCCATCCACCATGGCCATGCCCAACAGCCAACCCACATGTCACCTTGCACCACTGATCACCAGCACATGTCTCCCAAACCCCCACACCCCAGCAGTGCAGGGGCACCCTCCACCAGGCCCCCACTCATGTCTCCCACCACCCCCACCCCCCAGCCACCAGGGGCAGCCTCCACCAGGCCCCCACTCATGTCTCCCACCACCCCCACCCCCAGCAATGCAGGGGCAGCCTCCACCAGGCCCCCACTCATGTCTCCCTGCACCCCACCCCCCAGCCACCACGGGAAGCCTCCACCAGGCCCCCACCCATGTCTACCACCACCCCCACCCCCAGCAGTGCAGGGGCAGCCTCCACCAGGCCCCCACTCATGTCTCCCATCACCCCCACCCCCCAGCAGTGCAGGGGCAGCCTCCACCAGGCCCCCACTCATGTCTCCCACCACCCCCACCCCCCAGCAATGCAGGGGCAGCCTCCACCAGTCCCCCACTCATGTCCCCCTGCACCCCCAACCCCCAGCCACTAGGGGCAGCCTCCACCAGGCCCCACCCATGTCTACCACCACCCCCACCCCCCAGCCACCAGGGGCAGCCTCCACCAGGCCCCCACCCATGTCTACCACCACCCCCACCCCCCAGCCACCAGGGGCAGCCTCCACCAGGCCCCCACCCATGTCTACCACCACCCCCACCCCCCAGCCACCAGGGGCAGTCTCCACCAGACCCCCACTCATGTCTCCCACCACCCCCACCCCCCAGCCACCAGGGGCAGCCTCCACCAGGCCCCCACTCATGTCTCCCACCACCCCCATCCCCCAGCAGTGCAGGGGCAGCCTCCACCAGGCCCCCACTCATGTCTCCCATCACCCCCACCCCCAGCAGTGCAGGGGCAGCCTCCACCAGGCCCCCACTCATGTCTCCCACCACCCCCACCCCCAGCCACCACGGGCAGCCTCCACCAGGCCCCCACCCATGTCTACCACCACCCCCACCCCCCAGCAGTGCAGGGGCAGCCTCCACCAGGCCCCCACTCATGTCTCCCATCACCCCCACCACCCAGCAGTGCAGGGGCAGCCTCCACCAGGCCCCCACTCATGTCTCCGACCACCCCCACCCCCCAGCAGTGCAGGGGCAGCCTCCACCAGGCCCCCACTCATGTCTCCCTGCACCCCCACCCCCCAGCCACCACAGGCAGCCTCCACCAGGCCCCCACCCATGTCTCCGACCACCCCCACCCCACAGCAGTGCAGGGGCAGCCTCCACCAGGCCCCCACTCATGTCTCCCTGCACCCCCACCCCCCAGCCACCAGGGGCAGCCTCCACCAGGCCCCCACTCATGTCTCCCACCACCCCAACCCCCAGCAGTGCAGGGGCAGCCTCCACCAGGCCCCCACTGATGTCTCCCTGCACCCCCACCCCCCAGCCACCAGGGGAAGCCTCCACCAGGCCCCCACTCATGTCTCCCTGCACCCCCACCCCCAGCCACCAGGGGCAGCCTCCACCAGGCCCCCACCCATGTCTACCACCACCCCCACCCCCCAGCAGTGCAGGAGCAGCCTCCACCAGGCCCCCACTCATGTCTCCCTGCACCCCCACCCCCCAGCCACCAGGGGCAGCCTTCACCAGGCCCCCACCCATGTCTACCACCACCCCCACCCCCCAGCCACCAGGGGCAGCCTCCACCAGGCCCCCACCCATGTCTACCACCACCCCCACCCCCAGCAGTGCAGGGGCAGCCTCCACCAGGCCCCCACTCATGTCTCCCACCACCCCCACCCCCCAGCAATGCAGGGGCAGCCTCCACCAGTCCCCCACTCATGTCCCCCTGCACCCCCAACCCCCAGCCACTAGGGGCAGCCTCCACCAGGCCCCCACCCATGTCTACCCCCACCCCCACCCCCCAGCCACCAGGGGCAGCCTCCACCAGGCCCCCACCCATGTCTACCACCACCCCCACCCCCCAGCCACCAGGGGCAGCGTCCACCAGGCCCCCACCCATGTCTACCACCACCCCCACCCCCCAGCCACCAGGGGCAGCCTCCACCAGACCCCCACTCATGTCGCCCACCACCCCCAGCCACCAGGGGCAGCCTCCACCAGGCCCCCACTCATGTCTCCCATCACCCCCACCCCCCAGCAGTGCAGGGGTAGCCTCCACCAGGCCCCCACTCATGTCTCCCACCACCCCCACCCCCAGCCACCACGGGCAGCCTCCACCAGGCCCCACCCATGTCGACCACCACCCCCACCCCCCAGCAGTGCAGGGGCAGCCTCCACCAGGCCCCCACTCATGTCTCCCATCACCCCCACCACCCAGCAGTGCAGGGGCAGCCTCCACCAGGCCCCCACTCATGTCTCCGACCACCCCCACCCCCCAGCAGTGCAGGGGCAGCCTCCACAAGGCCCCCACTCATGTCTCCCTGCACCCCCACCCCCCAGCCACCACGGGCAGCCTCCACCAGGCCCCCACCCATGTCTACCACCACCCCCACCCCCCAGCCACCAGGGGCAGCCTCCACCAGGCCCCCACCCATGTCTACCACCACCCCCACCCCCCAGCAGTGCAGGGGCAGCCTCCACCAGGCCCCCACTCATGTCTCCCATCACCCCCACCACCCAGCAGTGCAGGGGCAGCCTCCACCAGGCCCCCACTCATGTCTCCGACCACCCCCACCCCCCAGCGGTGCAGGGGCAGCCTCCACAAGGCCCCCACTCATGTCTCCCTGCACCCCCACCCCCCAGCCACCACGGGCAGCCTCCACCAGGCCCCCACCCATGTCTACCACCACCCCCACCCCCCAGCCACCAGGGGCAGCCTCCACCAGGCCCCCACCCATGTCTACCACCACCCCCACCCCCCAGCAGTGCAGGGGCAGCCTCCACCAGGCCCCCACTCATGTCTCCCACCACCCCACCCCCCAGCCACCAAGGGCAGCCTCCACCAGGCCCCCACTCATGTCTCCCACCACCCCCACCCCCCAGCAGTGCAGGGGCACCCTCCACCAGGCCCCCCACTCATGTCCCCCTGCACCCCCACCCCCCAGCCACCAGGGGCAGCCTCCACCAGGCCCCCACCCATGTCTACCACCACCCCCACCCCCCAGCCACCAGGGGCAGCCTCCACCAGGCCCCCACCCATGTCTACCACCACCCCCACCCCCCAGCAGTGCAGGGGCAGCCTCCACCGGGCCCCCACTCATGTCTCCCACCACCCCCACCCCCTGCCACCAGGGGCAGCCTCCACCAGGCCCCCACTATGTCTCCCACCACCCCCACCCCTCAGCAGTGCAGGGGCACCCTCCACCAGGCCCCCACCCATGTCTATCCCCACCCACACCCCCCAGCCACCAGGGGCATCCTCCACCAGGCCCCCACTCATGTCTCCCACCACCCCCACCCCCAGCAGTGCAGGGGCAGCCTCCAAAAGGCCCCCACTCATGTCTCCCTGCACCCCCACCCCCCAGCCATCAGGGGCAGCCTCCACCAGGCCCCCACCCATGTCTACCACCACTCCCACCCCCAGCCACCAGGGGCAGCCTCCACCAGGCCCCCACTCATGTCTCCCACCACCCCCAGCCACCAGGGGCAGCCTCCACCAGGCCCCCACTCATGTCTCCCTGCACCCCCACCCCCCAGCCACCAGGGGCAGCCTCCACCGGCCCCCACCCATGTCTACCACCTCCCCCACCCCCCAGCAGTGCAGGAGCAGTCTCCAATAGGCCCCCACCCATGTCTCCCACCACCCCCAGCCACCAGGGGCATCCTCCACCAGGCCCCCACTCATGTCTCCCACCACCCCCACCCCCAGCAGTGCAGGGGCAGCCTCCAAAAGGCCCCCACTCATGTCTCCCTGCACCCCCACCCCCCAGCCATCAGGGGCAGCCTCCACCAGGCCCCCACCCATGTCTACCACCACTCCCACCCCCAGCCACCAAGGGCAGCCTCCACCAGGCCCCCACCCATGTCTACCACCACCCCCACCCCCCAGCAGTGCAGGGGCAGCCTCCACCAGGCCCCCACTCATGTCTCCCATCACCCCCACCCCCCAGCAGTGCAGGGGCAGCCTCCACCAGGCCCCCACTCATGTCTCCGACCACCCCCACCCCCCAGCAGTGAAGGGGCAGCCTCCACCAGGACCCCACTCATGTCTACGACCACCCCCACCCCCCAGCAGTGCAGGGGCAGCCTCCACCAGGCCCCCACTCATGTCTCCCTGCACCCCCACCCCCCAGCCACCATGGGCAGCCTCCACCAGGCCCCGACTCATGTCTCCCACCACCCCAACCCCCAGCAGTGCAGGGGCAGCCTCCACCAGGCCCCCACTCATGTCTCCCTGCACTCCCACCCCCCAGCCACCATGGGCAGCCTCCACCAGGCCCCGACTCATGTCTCCCACCACCCCAACCCCCAGCAGTGCAGGGGCAGCCTCCACCAGGCCCCCACTCATGTCTCCCTGCACCCCCACCCCCCAGCCACCAGGGGCAGCCTCCACCAGCCCCCCATCCATGTCTCCGACCACCCCCACCCCCCAGCAGTGCAGGGGCAGCCTCCACCAGGCCCCCACTCATGTTTCCCTGCACCCCCACCCCCCCGCCACCATGGGCAGCCTCCACCAGGCCCCGACTCATGTCTCCCACCACCCCAACCCCCAGCAGTGCAGGGGCAGCCTCCACCAGGCCCCCACTCATGTCTCCCTGCACCCCCACCCCCCAGCCACCAGGGGCAGCCTCCACCAGGCCCCCACTCATGTCTCCCTGCACCCCCACCCCCCAGCCACCAGGGGCAGCCTCCACCAGGCCCCCACCCATGTCTACCACCACCCCCACCCCCAGCAGTGCAGGAGCAGCCTCCACCAGGCCCCCAATCATGTCTCCCTGCACCCCCAACCCCCAGCCACCAGGGGCAGCCTTCACCAGGCCCCCACCCATGTCTACCACCACCCCCACCCCCCAGCCACCAGGGGCAGCCTCCACCAGGCCCCCACCCATGTCTACCACCACCCCCACCCCCCAGCAGTGCAGGGGCAGCCTCACCAGGCCCCGACTCATGTCTCCCACCACCCCACCCCCCAGCCACCAAGGGCATCCTCCACCAGGCCCCCACTCATGTCTCCCACCACCCCCACCCCCCAGCAGTGCAGGGGCACCCTCCAGCAGGCCCCCACTCATGTCCCCCTGCACCCCCACCCCCCAGCCACCAGGGGCAGCCTCCAGCAGGCCCCCACCCATGTCTACCACCACCCCCACCCCCCAGCCACCAGGGGCAGCCTCCACCAGCCCCCCACCCATGTCTACCACCACCCCCCCCCAGCAGTGCAGGGGCAGCCTCCACCAGGCCCCCACACATGTCTCCCACCACCCCCACCCCCCAGCCACCAGGGGCAGCCTCCACCAGGCCCCCACTATGTCTCCCACCACCCCACCCCCCAGCAGTGCAGGGGCACCCTCCACCAGGCCCCCACCCATGTCTATCCCCACCCACACCCCCCAGCCACCAGGGGCAGCCTCCACCAGGCCCCCACTCATGTCTCCCACCACCCCCACCCCCAGCAGTGCAGGGGCAGCCTCCAAAAGGCCCCCACTCATGTCTCCCTGCACCCCCACCCCCCAGCCATCAGGGTCAGCCTCCACCAGGCCCCCACCCATGTCTACCACCACTCCCACCCCCAGCCACCAGGGGCAGCCTCCACCAGGCCCCCACTCATGTCTCCCACCACCCCCAGCCACCAGGGGCAGCCTCCACCAGGCCCCCACTCATGTCTCCCTGCACCCCCACCCCCCAGCCACCAGGGGCAGCCTCCACCAGGCCCCCACCCATGTCTACCACCACCCCCACCCCCCAGCAGTGCAGGAGCAGTCTCCAATAGGCCCCGACTCATGTCTCCCTGCACCCCACCCCACAGCCACCACGGGCAGCCTCCACCAGGCCCCCACCCATGTCTACCACCAGCCCCACCCCCCAGCAGTGCAGGGGCAGCCTCCACCAGGCCCCCACTCATGTCTCCCATCACCCCCACCCCCCAGCAGTGCAGGGGCAGCCTCCACCAGGCCCCCACTCATGTCTCCCACCACCCCCACCCCCCAGCAGTGCAGGGGCAGCCTCCACCAGGCCCCCACTCATGTCCCCCTGCACCCCCACCCCCCAGCCACTAGGGGCAGCCTCCACCAGGCCCCCACCCATGTCTACCACCACCCCCACCCCCCAGCCACCAGGGGCAGCCTCCACCAGGCCCCCACTCATGTCTCCCACCACTCCCACCCCCCAGCCACCAGGGGCAGCCTCCACCAGGCCCCCACTCATGTCTCCCATCACCCCCACCCCCCAGCAGTGCAGGGGCAGCCTCCACCATGCCCCCACGGGCAGCCTCCACCACGCCCCCACCCATGTCTACCACCACCCCCACCCCCCAGCAGTGCAGGGGCAGCCTCCACCAGGCCCCCACTCATGTCTCCCACCACCCCCACCCCCTAGCCACCAGGGGCAGCCTCCACCAGGCCCCCACTATGTCTCCCACCACCCCCACCCCCCAGCAGTGCAGGGGCACTCTCCACCAGGCCCCCACCCATGTCTATCCCCACCCACACCCCCCCAGCCACCAGGGGCAGCCTCCACCAGGCCCCCACTCATGTCTCCCACCACCCCCACCCCCAGCAGTGCAGGGGCAGCCTCCAAAAGGCCCCCACTCATTTCTCCCTGCACCCCACCCCCCCAGCCATCAGGGGCAGCCTCCACCAGGCCCCCACCCATGTCTACCACAACTCCCACCCCAAGCCACCAGGGGCAGCCTCCACCAGGACCCCACTCATGTCTCCCACCACCCCCAGCCACCAGGGGCAGCCTCCACCAGCCCCCCACCCATGTCTACCACCCCCCCCCCAGCAGTGCAGGGGCAGCCTCCACCAGGCCCCCACACATGTCTCCCACCACCCCCACCCCCCAGCCACCAGGGGCAGCCTCCACCAGGCCCCCACTATGTCTCCCACCACCCCACCCCCCAGCAGTGCAGGGGCACCCTCCACCAGGCCCCCACCCATGTCTATCCCCACCCACACCCCCCAGCCACCAGGGGCAGCCTCCACCAGGCCCCCACTCATGTCTCCCACCACCCCCACCCCCAGCAGTGCAGGGGCAGCCTCCAAAAGGCCCCCACTCATGTCTCCCTGCACCCCCACCCCCCAGCCATCAGGGGCAGCCTCCACCAGGCCCCCACCCATGTCTACCACCACTCCCACCCCCAGCCACCAGGGGCAGCCTCCACCAGGCCCCCACTCATGTCTCCCACCACCCCCAGCCACCAGGGGCAGCCTCCACCAGGCCCCCACTCATGTCTCCCTGCACCCCCACCCCCCAGCCACCAGGGGCAGCCTCCACCAGGCCCCCACCCATGTCTACCACCACCCCCACCCCCCAGCAGTGCAGGAGCAGTCTCCAATAGGCCCCGACTCATGTCTCCCTGCACCCCACCCCGCAGCCACCACGGGCAGCCTCCACCAGGCCCCCACCCATGTCTACCACCAGCCCCACCCCCCAGCAGTGCAGGGGCAGCCTCCACCAGGCCCCCACTCATGTCTCCCATCACCCCCACCCCCCAGCCACCAGGGGCAGCCTCCACCAGGCCCCCACTCATGTCTCCCATCACCCCCACCCCCCAGCAGTGCAGGGGCAGCCTCCACCATGCCCCCACGGGCAGCCTCCACCAGGCCCCCACCCATGTCTACCACCACCCCCACCCCCCAGCAGTGCAGGAGCAGTCTCCAATAGGCCCCGACTCAAGTCTCCCTGCACCCCACCCCGCAGCCACCAGGGGCAGCCTCCACCAGGACCCCACTCATGTCTCCCGCCACCCCCAGCCACCAGGGGCAGCCTCCACCAGGCCCCCACTCATGTCTCCCATCACCCCCACCCCCCAGCAGTGCAGGGGCAGCCTCCACCAGGCCCCCACTCATGTCTCCCACCACCCCCACCCCCCAGCAGTGCAGGGGCAGCCTCCACCAGGCCCCCACTCATGTCCCCCTGCACCCCCACCCCCCAGCCACTAGGGGCAGCCTCCACCAGCCCCCCACCCATGTGTACCACCACCCCACCCCCCAGCCACCAGGTGCAGCCTCCACCAGGCCCACACTCATGTCTCCCACCACCCCCACCCCCCAGCCACCAGGGGCAGCCTCCACCAGGCCCCCACTCATGTCTCCCACCACCCCCATCCCCCAGCAGTGCAGGGGCAGCCTCCACCAGGCCCCCACTCATGTCTCCCATCACCCCCACCCCCCAGCAGTGCAGGGGCAGCCTGCACCATGCCCCCACGGGCAGCCTCCACCAGGCCCCCACCCATGGCTACCACCACCCCCACCCCCCAGCAGTGCAGGGGCAGCCTCCACCAGGCCCCCACTCAGGTCACCCATCACCCCCACAACCCAGCAGTGCAGGGGCAGCCTCCACCAGGCCCCCACTCATGTCTCCGACCACCCCCACCCCGCAGCAGTGCAGGGGCAGCCTCCACCAGGCCCCCACTCATGTCTCCCTGCACCCCCACCCACAGCCACCACGGGCAGCCTCCACCAGGCCCCCACCCATGTCTACCACCACCCCCCAGCAGTGCAGGGGCAGCCTCCACCAGGCCCCCACTCATGTCTCCCACCCCTCCAACCCCCAGCAGAGCAGGGGCAGCCTCCACCAGGCCCCCACTCATGCCTCCCTGCACCCCACCCCTCAGCCACCAGGGGCAGCCTCAACCAGGCCCCCACTCATGTCTCCCTGCACCCCCACCCCCCAGCCACCAGGGGCAGCCTCCACCAGGCCCCCACCCATGTCTCCCACCACCCCTACCCCCCAGCAGTGCAGGAGCAGCCTCCACCAGGCCCCCACTCATGTCTCACTGCACCCCCACCCCCCAGCCACCAGGGGCAGCCTTCACCAGGCCCCCACCCATGTCTACCACCACCCCCACCCCCCAGCCATCAGGGGCAGCCTCCACCAGGCCCCCACCCATGTCTACCACCACCCCCACCCCCCAGCAGTGCAGGGGTAGCCTCCACCAGGCCCCCACTCATGTCTCCCACCACCCCCACCCCCCAGCCACCAGGGGCAGCCTCCACCAGGCCCCCACTCATGTCTCCCACCACCCCCACCCCCCAGCAGTGCAGGGGCACCCTCCACCAGGCCCCCACTCATGTCCCCCTGCACCCCCCACCCCCCACCCACCAGGGGCAGCCTTCACCAGGCCCCCACCCATGTCTACCACCACCCCCACCCCCCAGGGGCAGCCTCCACCAGGCCCCCACCCATGTCTACCACCACCCCCACCCCCCAGCAGTGCAGGGGCAGCCTCCACCAGGCCCCCACTCATGTCTCCCACCACCCCCACCCCCCAGCCACCAGGGGCAGCCTCCACCAGGCCCCCACTATGTCTCCCACCACCCCCACCCCCCAGCAGTGCAGGGGCACCCTCCACCGGGCCCCCACCCATGTCTATCCCCACCCCCACCCCCCAGCCACCAGGGGAAGCCTCCACCAGGCCCCCACTCATGTCTCCCACCACCCCCACCCCCAGCAGTGCAGGGGCAGCCTCCAAAAGGCCCCCACTCATGTCTCCCTGCACCCCCACCCCCCAG
Organism: Ambystoma mexicanum; assembly: GCF_040938575.1. Lineage (NCBI taxonomy): Eukaryota > Metazoa > Chordata > Amphibia > Caudata > Ambystomatidae > Ambystoma > Ambystoma mexicanum. Next base: position 510,822,338 of record NC_090932.1, on the reverse strand, counting down.
CCATCAGGGGCAGCCTCCACCAGGCCCCCACCCATGTCTACCACCACTCCCACCCCCCAGCCACCAGGGGCAGCCTCCACCAGGCCCCCACTCATGTCTCCCTGCACCCTCACCCCCAGCCACCAGGGGCAGCCTCCACCAGGCCCCCACCCATGTCTACCACTACCCCCACCCCCCAGCAGTGCAGGGGCAGCCTCCACCAGGCCCCCACTCATGTCTCCCTGCACCCCCACCCCCCAGCCACCAGGGGCAGCCTCCACCAGGCCCCCACCCATGTCTACCGCCACCCCCAGTCACCAGGGGCAGCCTCCAGCAGGCCCCCACCCATGTCTACCACCACCCCCACCCCCCAGCAGTGCAGGGGCAGCCTCCACCATGCCCCCACTCAGGTCTCCCACCACCCCCACACCCCAGCCACCAGGGGCAGCCTCCACCAAGCCCCCACTCATGTCTCCTACCACCCCCACCTCCCAGCAGTGCAGGGGCACCCTCCACCAGGCCCCCACTCATGTCTCCCTGCACCCCCAACCCCCAGCCACCAGGGGCAGCCTCCACCAGGCCCCCACCCATGTCTACCACCACCCCCACCCCCCTGCCACCAGGGGCAGCCTCCACCAGGCCCCCACTCATGTCTCCCACCACCCCCACCCCCCAGCCACCAGGGGCAGCCTCCACCAGGCCCCCACTCATGTCTCCCACCACCCCCACCCCCCAGCAGTGGAGGGGCAGCCTCCACCAGGCCCCCACTCATGTCTCCCATCACCCCCACCCCCCAGCAGTGCAGGGGCAGCCTCCACCAGGCCCCCACTCATGTCTCCCTGCACCCCCACACCCCAGCCACCACGGGCAGCCTCCACCAGGCCCCACCCATGTTTACCACCACCCCCACCCCCCAGCAGTGCAGGGGCAGCCTCCACCAGGCCCCCACTCATGTCTCCCACCACCCCACCCCCAAGCAGTGCAGGGGCAGCCTCCACCAGGCCCCCACTCATGTCTCCCTGCACCCCCACCCCCAGCCACCAGGGGCAGCCTCCACCAGGCCCCCACTCATGTCTCCCACCACCCCACCCCCCAGCCACCACGGGAAGCCTCCACCAGGCCCCCACCCATGTTTACCACCACCCCCACCCCCAGCAGTGCAGGGGCAGCCTCCACCAGGCCCCCACTCATGTCTCCCATCACCTCCACCCCCCAGCAGTGCTGGGGCAGCCTCCACCAGGCCCCCACTCATGTCTCCCACCACCCCCACCCCCCAGCAGTGCAGGGGCAGCCTCCACCAGTCCCCCACTCATGTCCCCCTGCACCCCCACCCCCCAGCCACTAGAGGCAGCCTCCACCAGGCCCCCACCCATGTCTAGCACCACCCCCAGCCACCAGGGGCAGCCTCCAACAGGCCCCCACCCATGTCTACCACCACCCCCACCCCCCAGCCACCAGGGGCAGCCTCCACCAGGCCCCCACCCATGTCTACCACCACCCCCACCCCCCAGCCACCAGGGGCAGCCTCCACCAGGCCCCCACTCATGTCTCCCACCACCCCCACCCCCCAGCCACCAGGGGCAGCCTCCACCAGGCCCCCACTCATGTCTCCCACCACCCCCATCCCCCAGCAGTGCAGGGGCAGCCTCCACCAGGCCCCCACTCATGTCTCCCGTCACCCCCACCCCCCAGCAGTGCAGGGGCAGCCTCCACCAGACCCCCACTCATGTCTCCCACCACCCCCACCCCCCAGCCACCACGGGCATCCTCCACCAGGCCCCTACCCATGTCTACCACCACCCCCACCCCCCAGCAGTGCAGGGGCAGCCTCCACCAGGCCCCCACTCATGTCTCCCATCACCCCCACCACCCAGCAGTACAGGGGCAGCCTCCACCAGGCCCCCACTCATGTCTCCGACCACCCCCACCCCCAGCAGTGCAGGGGCAGCCTCCACCAGGCCCCCACTCATGTCTCCCTGCACTCCCACCCCCCAGCCACCACGGGCAGCCTCCACCAGGCCCCCACCCATGTCTACCACCACCCCCACCCTCCTGCAGTGCAGGGGCAGCCTCCACCAGGCCCCCACTCATGTCTCCCACCACCCCAACCCCCAGCAGTGCAGGGGCAGCCTCCACCAGGCCCCCACTCATGTCTCCCTGCACCCCCACCCCCCAGCCACCAGGGGCAGCCTCCACCAGGCCCCCACTCATGTCTCCCAGCACCCCCACCCCCCAGCCACCAGGGGCAGCCTCCACCAGGCCCCCACCCATGTCTACCACCACCCCCACCCCCCTGCAGTGCAGGAGCAGCCTCCACCAGGCCCCCACTCATGTCTCCCTGCACCCCCACCCCCCAGCCACCAGGGGCAGCCTTCACCAGGCCCCCACCCATGTCTACCACCACCCCCACCCCCCAGCCACCAGGGGCAGCCTCCACCAGGCCCCCACCTATGTCTACCACCACCCCCACCCCCCAGCAGTGCAGGGGCAGCCTCCACCAGGCCCCCACTCATGTCTCCCACCACCCCCACCTCCAGCCACCAGGGGCAGCCTCCACCAGGCCCCCACTCATGTCTCCCACCACCCCCACCCCCAGCAGTGCAGGGGCACCCTCCACCAGGCCCCCACTCATGTCCCCCTGCACCCCCAACCCCCAGCCACCAGGGGCAGCCTCCACCAGGCCCCGACCCATGTCTACCACCACCCCCACCCCCCAGCCACCAGGGGCAGCCTCCACCAGGCCCCCACTCATGTCTCCCACCCCCCCCCCACCCCCCAGCAGTGCAGGGGCAGCCTCCACCAGGCCCCCACTCATGTCTCCCACCACCCCCACCCCCCAGCCACCAGGGGCACCCTCCACCAGGCCCCCACTCATGTCTCCCACCACCCCCACCCCCAGTAGTGCAGGGGCAGCCTCCAGAAGGCCCCCACTCATGTCTCCCTCCACCCTCACCCCCAGCCATCAGGGGCAGCCTCCACCAGGCCCCCACCCATGTCTACCACCACTCCCACCCGCAGCCACCAGGGGCAGCCTCCACCAGGCCCCCACTCATGTCTCCCACCACCCCCAGCCACCAGGGGCAGCCTCCACCAGGCCCCCACTCATGTCTCCCTGAACCCCCACCCCCCAGCCATCAGGGGCAGCCTCCACCAGGCCCCCACCCATGTCTACCACCACCCCCACCCCCCAGCCACCAGGGGCAGCCTCCACCAGGCCCCCACCCATGTCTACCACCACCCCCACCCCCCAGCCACCAGGGGCAGCCTCCACCAGGCCCCCACTCATGTCTCCCACCACCCCCACCCCCCAGCCACCAGGGGCAGCCTCCACCAGGCCCCCACTCATGTCTCCCACCACCCCCACCCCCCAGCAGTGAAGGGGCAGCCTCCACCAGGCCCCCACTCATGTCTCCCATCACCCCCACCCCCAGCAGTGCAGGGGCAGCCTCCACCAGGCCCCCACTCATGTCTCCCTGCACCCCCAACCCCCAGCCATCAGGGGCAGCCTCCACCAGGCCCCCACCCATGCCTACCACCACTCCCACCCCCAGCCACCAGGGGCAGCCTCCACCAGGCCCCACCCATGTTTACCACCACCCCCACCCCCCAGCAGTGCAGGGGCAGCCTCCACCAGGCCCCCACTCATGTCTCCCACCACCCCCACCCCCCAGCAGTGCAGGGGCAGCCTCCACCAGGCCCCCACTCATGTCTCCCTGCACCCCCACCCCCCAGCCACCAGGGGCAGCCTCCACCAGGCCCCCACTCATGTCTCCCACCACCCCCACCCCCAGCAATGCAGGGGCAGCCTCCACCAGGCCCCCACTCATGTCTCCCTGCACCCCCACCCCCCAGCCACCACGGGAAGCCTCCACCAGGCCCCCACCCATGTCTACCACCACCCCCACCCCCAGTAGTGCAGGGGCAGCCTCCACCAGGCCCCCACTCATGTCTCCCATCACCCCCACCCCTCAGCAGTGAAGGGGCAGCCTCCACCAGGCCCCCACTCATGTCTACCACCACCCCCACCCCCAGCAGTGCAGGGGCAGCCTCCAAAAGGCCCCCACTCATGTCTCCCTGCACCCCCACCCCCCAGCCATCAGGGGCAGCCTCCACCAGGCCCCCACCCATGTCTACCACCACTCCCACCCCCAGCCACCAGGGGCAGCCTCCACCAGGCCCCCACTCATGTCTCCCACCATCCCCAGCCACCAGGGGCAGCCTCCACCAGGCCCCCACTCATGTCTCCCTGCACCCCCACCCCCCAGCCACCAGGGGCAGCCTCCACCAGGCCCCCACCCATGTCTACCACCACCCCCACCCCCCAGCAGTGCAGGAGCAGTCTCCAATAGGCCCCGACTCATGTCTCCCTGCACCCCACCCCGCAGCCACCACGGGCAGCCTCCACCAGGCCCCCACCCATGTCTACCACCAGCCCCACCCCCCAGCAGTGCAGGGGCAGCCTCCACCAGGCCCCCACTCATGTCTCCCATCACCCCCACCCCCCAGCAGTGCAGGGGCAGCCTCCACCAGGCCCCCACTCATGTCTCCCACCACCCCCACCCCCCAGCAGTGCAGGGGCAGCCTCCACCAGGCCCCCACTCATGTCCCCCTGCACCCCCACCCTCCAGCCACTAGGGGCAGCCTCCACCAGGCCCCCACCCATGTCTACCACCACCCCCACCCCCCAGCCACCAGGGGCAGCCTCCAACAGGCCCCCACTCATGTCTCCCACCACCCCCACCCCCCAGCCACCAGGGGCAGCCTCCACCAGGCCCCCACTCATGTCTCCCATCACCCCCACCCCCCAGCAGTGCAGGGGCAGCCTCCACCATGCCCCCACGGGCAGCCTCCACCAGGCCCCCACCCATGTCTACCACCACCCCCACCCCCCAGCAGTGCAGGGGCAGCCTCCACCAGGCCCCCACTCATGTCTCCCACCACCCCCACCCCCTAGCCACCAGGGGCAGCCTCCACCAGGCCCCCACTATGTCTCCCACCACCCCCACCCCCCAGCAGTGCAGGGGCACTCTCCACCAGGCCCCCACCCATGTCTATCCCCACCCACACCCCCCCAGCCACCAGGGGCAGCCTCCACCAGGCCCCCACTCATGTCTCCCACCACCCCCACCCCCAGCAGTGCAGGGGCAGCCTCCAAAAGGCCCCCACTCATTTCTCCCTGCACCCCACCCCCCAGCCATCAGGGGCAGCCTCCACCAGGCCCCCACCCATGTCTACCACAACTCCTACCCCAAGCCACCAGGGGCAGCCTCCACCAGGACCCCACTCATGTCTCCCACCACCCCCAGCCACCAGGGGCAGCCTCCACCAGCCCCCCACCCATGTCTACCACCACCCCCCCCCCCAGCAGTGCAGGGGCAGCCTCCACCAGGCCCCCACACATGTCTCCCACCACCCCCACCCCCCAGCCACCAGGGGCAGCCTCCACCAGGCCCCCACTATGTCTCCCACCACCCCACCCCCCAGCAGTGCAGGGGCACCCTCCACCAGGCCCCCACCCATGTCTATCCCCACCCACCCCCCCCAGCCACCAGGGGCAGCCTCCACCAGGCCCCCACTCATGTCTCCCACCACCCCCACCCCCAGCAGTGCAGGGACAGCCTCCAAAAGGCCCCCACTCATGTCTCCCTGCACCCCCACCCCCCAGCCATCAGGGGCAGCCTCCACCAGGCCCCCACCCATGTCTACCACCACTCCCACCCCCAGCCACCAGGGGCAGCCTCCACCAGGCCCCCACTCATGTCTCCCACCACCCCCAGCCACCAGGGGCAGCCTCCACCAGGCCCCCACTCATGTCTCCCTGCACCCCCACCCCCCAGCCACCAGGGGCAGCCTCCACCAGGCCCCCACCCATGTCTACCACCACCCCCACCCCCCAGCAGTGCAGGAGCAGTCTCCAATAGGCCCCGACTCATGTCTCCCTGCACCCCACCCCGCAGCCACCACGGGCAGCCTCCACCAGGCCCCCACCCATGTCTACCACCACCCCCACCCCCCAGCAGTGCAGGGGCAGCCTCCACCAGGCCCCCACTCATGTCTCCCATCACCCCCACCCCCCAGCCACCAGGGGCAGCCTCCACCACGCCCCCACTCATGTCTCCCATCACCCCCACCCCCCAGCAGTGCAGGGGCAGCCTCCACCATGCCCCCACGGGCAGCCTCCACCAGGCCCCCACAGATGTCTACCACCACCCCCACCCCCCAGCAGTGCAGGAGCAGTCTCCAATAGGCCCCGACTCATGTCTCCCTGCACCCCACCCCGCAGCCACCAGGGGCAGCCTCCACCAGGACCCCACTCATGTCTCCCACCACCCCCAGCCACCAGGGGCAGCCTCCACCAGGCCCCCACTCATGTCTCCCATCACCCCCACCCCCCAGCAGTGCAGGGGCAGCCTCCACCAGGCCCCCACTCATGTCTCCCACCACCCCCACCCCCAGCAGTGCAGGGGCAGCCTCCACCAGGCCCCCACTCATGTCCCCCTGCACCCCCACCCCCCAGCCACTAGGGGCAGCCTCCACCAGCCCCCCACCCATGTGTACCACCACCCCACCCCCCAGCCACCAGGTGCAGCCTCCACCAGGCCCACACTCATGTCTCCCACCACCCCCACCCCCCAGCCACCAGGGGCAGCCTCCACCAGGCCCCCACTCATGTCTCCCACCACCCCCATCCCCCAGCAGTGCAGGGGCAGCCTCCACCAGGCCCCCACTCATGTCTCCCATCACCCCCACCCCCCAGCAGTGCAGGGGCAGCCTCCACCATGCCCCCACGGGCAGCCTCCACCAGGCCCCCACCCATGGCTACCACCACCCCCACCCCCCAGCAGTGCAGGGGCAGCCTCCACCAGGCCCCCACTCAGGTCACCCATCACCCCCACAACCCAGCAGTGCAGGGGCAGCCTCCACCAGGCCCCCACTCATGTCTCCGACCAGCAGTGCAGGGGCAGCCTCCACCAGGCCCCCACTCATGTCTCCCTGCACCCCCACCCCCAGCCACCACGGGCAGCCTCCACCAGGCCCCCACCCATGTCTACCACCACCCCCCAGCAGTGCAGGGGCAGCCTCCACCAGGCCCCCACTCATGTCTCCCACCCCTCCAACCCCCAGCAGAGAAGGGGCAGCCTCCACCAGGCCCCCACTCATGCCTCCCTGCACCCCCACCCCTCAGCCACCAGGGGCAGCCTCAACCAGGCCCCCACTCATGTCTCCCTGCACCCCCACCCCCCAGCCACCAGGGGCAGCCTCCACCAGGCCCCCACCCATGTCTCCCACCACCCCTACCCCCCAGCAGTGCAGGAGCAGCCTCCACCAGGCCCCCACTCATGTCTCCCTGCACCCCCACCCCCCAGCCACCAGGGGCAGCCTTCACCAGGCCCCCACCCATGTCTACCACCACCCCCACCCCCCAGCCATCAGGGGCAGCCTCCACCAGGCCCCCACCCATGTCTACCACCACCCCCACCCCCCAGCAGTGCAGGGGTAGCCTCCACCAGGCCCCCACTCATGTCTCCCACCACCCCCACCCCCCAGCCACCAGGGGCAGCCTCCACCAGGCCCCCACTCATGTCTCCCACCACCCCCACCCCCCAGCAGTGCAGGGGCACCCTCCACCAGGCCCCCACTCATGTCCCCCTGCACCCCCCACCCCCCACCCACCAGGGGCAGCCTTCACCAGGCCCCCACCCATGTCTACCACCACCCCCACCCCCCAGGGGCAGCCTCCACCAGGCCCCCACCCATGTCTACCACCACCCCCACCCCCCAGCAGTGCAGGGGCAGCCTCCACCAGGCCCCCACTCATGTCTCCCACCACCCCCACCCCCCAGCCACCAGGGGCAGCCTCCACCAGGCCCCCACTATGTCTCCCACCACCCCCACCCCCCAGCAGTGCAGGGGCACCCTCCACCGGGCCCCCACCCATGTCTATCCCCACCCCCACCCCCCAGCCACCAGGGGAAGCCTCCACCAGGCCCCCACTCATGTCTCCCACCACCCCCACCCCCAGCAGTGCAGGGGCAGCCTCCAAAAGGCCCCCACTCATGTCTCCCTGCACCCCCACCCCCCAGCCATCAGGGGCAGCCTCCACCAGGCCCCCACCCATGTCTACCACCACTCCCACCCCCCAGCCACCAGGGGCAGCCTCCACCAGGCCCCCACTCATGTCTCTCACCACCCCCAGCCACCAGGGGCAGCCTCCACCAGGCCCCCACTCATGTCTCCCTGCACCCTCACCCCCAGCCACCAGGGGCAGCCTCCACCAGGCCCCCACCCATGTCTACCACTACCCCCACCCCCCAGCAGTGCAGGGGCAGCCTCCACCAGGCCCCCACTCATGTCTCCCTGCACCCCCACCCCCCAGCCACCAGGGGCAGCCTCCACCAGGCCCCCACCCATGTCTACCGCCACCCCCAGCCACCAGGGGCAGCCTACAGCAGGCCCCCACCCATGTCTACCACCACCCCCACCCCCCAGCAGTGCAGGGGCAGCCTCCACCAGGCCCCCACTCAGGTCTCCCACCACCCCCACACCCCAGCCACCAGGGGCAGCCTCCACCAAGCCCCCACTCATGTCTCCCACCACCCCCACCTCCCAGCAGTGCAGGGGCACCCTCCACCAGGCCCCCACTCATGTCTCCCTGCACCCCCAACCCCCAGCCACCAGGGGCAGCCTCCACCAGGCCCCCACCCATGTCTACCACCACCCCCACCCCCCTGCTACCAGGGGCAGCCTCCACCAGGCCCCCACTCATGTCTCCCACCACCCCCACCCCCTAGCCACCAGGGGCAGCCTCCACCAGGCCCCCACTCATGTCTCCCACCACCCCCACCCCCCAGCAGTGGAGGGGCAGCCTCCACCAGGCCCCCACTCATGTCTCCCATCACCCCCACCCCCCAGCAGTGCAGGGGCAGCCTCAACCAGGCCCCCACTCATGTCTCCCTGCACCCCCACACCCCAGCCACCACGGGCAGCCTCCACCAGGCCCCACCCATGTTTACCACCACCCCCACCCCCCAGCAGTGCAGGGGCAGCCTCCACCAGGCCCCCACTCATGTCTCCCACCACCCCACCCCCAAGCAGTGCAGGGGCAGCCTCCACCAGGCCCCCACTCATGTCTCCCTGCACCCCCACCCCCAGCCACCAGGGGCAGCCTCCACCAGGCCCCCACTCATGTCTCCCACCACCCCACCCCCCAGCCACCACGGGAAGCCTCCACCAGGCCCCCACCCATGTTTACCACCACCCCCACCCCCAGCAGTGCAGGGGCAGCCTCCACCAGGCCCCCACTCATGTCTCCCATCACCTCCACCCCCCAGCAGTGCTGGGGCAGCCTCCACCAGGCCCCCACTCATGTCTCCCACCACCCCCACCCCCCAGCAGTGCAGGGGCAGCCTCCACCAGTCCCCCACTCATGTCCCCCTGCACCCCCACCCCCCAGCCACTAGAGGCAGCCTCCACCAGGCCCCCACCCATGTCTAGCACCACCCCCAGCCACCAGGGGCAGCCTCCAACAGGCCCCCACCCATGTCTACCACCACCCCCACCCCCCAGCCACCAGGGGCAGCCTCCACCAGGCCCCCACCCATGTCTACCACCACCCCCACCCCCCAGCCACCAGGGGCAGCCTCCACCAGGCCCCCACTCATGTCTCCCACCACCCCCACCCCCCAGCCACCAGGGGCAGCCTCCACCAGGCCCCCACTCATGTCTCCCACCACCCCCATCCCCCAGCAGTGCAGGGGCAGCCTCCACCAGGCCCCCACTCATGTCTCCCGTCACCCCCACCCCCCAGCAGTGCAGGGGCAGCCTCCACCAGACCCCCACTCATGTCTCCCACCACCCCCACCCCCCAGCCACCACGGGCATCCTCCACCAGGCCCCCACCCATGTCTACCACCACCCCCACCCCCCAGCAGTGCAGGGGCAGCCTCCACCAGGCCCCCACTCATGTCTCCCATCACCCCCACCACCCAGCAGTACAGGGGCAGCCTCCACCAGGCCCCCACTCATGTCTCCGACCACCCCCACCCCCAGCAGTGCAGGGGCAGCCTCCACCAGGCCCCCACTCATGTCTCCCTGCACTCCCACCCCCCAGCCACCACGGGCAGCCTCCACCAGGCCCCCACCCATGTCTACCACCACCCCCACCCTCCTGCAGTGCAGGGGCAGCCTCCACCAGGCCCCCACTCATGTCTCCCACCACCCCAACCCCCAGCAGTGCAGGGGAAGCCTCCACCAGGCCCCCACTCATGTCTCCCTGCACCCCCACCCCCCAGCCACCAGGGGCAGCCTCCACCAGGCCCCCACTCATGTCTCCCAGCACCCCCACCCCCCAGCCACCAGGGGCAGCCTCCACCAGGCCCCCACCCATGTCTACCACCACCCCCACCCCCCTGCAGTGCAGGAGCAGCCTCCACCAGGCCCCCACTCATGTCTCCCTGCACCCCCACCCCCCAGCCACCAGGGGCAGCCTTCACCAGGCCCCCACCCATGTCTACCACCACCCCCACCCCCCAGCCACCAGGGGCAGCCTCCACCAGGCCCCCACCTATGTCTACCACCACCCCCACCCCCCAGCAGTGCAGGGGCAGCCTCCACCAGGCCCCCACTCATGTCTCCCACCACCCCCACCTCCAGCCACCAGGGGCAGCCTCCACCAGGCCCCCACTCATGTCTCCCACCACCCCCACCCCCAGCAGTGCAGGGGCACCCTCCACCAGGCCCCCACTCATGTCCCCCTGCACCCCCAACCCCCAGCCACCAGGGGCAGCCTCCACCAGGCCCCCACCCATGTCTACCACCACCCCCACCCCCCAGCCACCAGGGGCAGCCTCCACCAGGCCCCCACTCATGTCTCCCACCCCCCCCACCCCCCAGCAGTGCAGGGGCAGCCTCCACCAGGCCCCCACTCATGTCTCGCACCACCCCCACCCCCCAGCCACCAGGGGCACCCTCCACCAGGCCCCCACTCATGTCTCCCACCACCCCCACCCCCAGTAGTGCAGGGGCAGCCTCCAGAAGGCCCCCACTCATGTCTCCCTCCACCCTCACCCCCAGCCATCAGGGGCAGCCTCCACCAGGCCCCCACCCATGTCTACCACCACTCCCACCCGCAGCCACCAGGGGCAGCCTCCACCAGGCCCCCACTCATGTCTCCCACCACCCCCAGCCACCAGGGGCAGCCTCCACCAGGCCCCCACTCATGTCTCCCTGCACCCCCACCCCCCAGCCATCAGGGACAGCCTCCACCAGGCCCCCACCCATGTCTACCACCACCCCCACCCCCCAGCCACCAGGGGCCAGCCTCCACCAGGCCCCACTCATGTCTCCCACCACCCCCACCCCCCAGCCACCAGGGGCAGCCTCCACCAGGCCCCCACTCATGTCTCCCACCACCCCCACCCCCCAGCAGTGAAGGGGCAGCCTCCACCAGGCCCCCACTCATGTCTCCCATCACCCCACCCCCAGCAGTGCAGGGGCAGCCTCCACCAGGCCCCCACTCATGTCTCCCTGCACCCCCAACCCCCAGCCATCAGGGGCAGCCTCCACCAGGCCCCACCCATGCCTACCACCACTCCCACCCCCAGCCACCAGGGGCAGCCTCCACCAGGCCCCACCCATGTTTACCACCACCCCCACCCCCCAGCAGTGCAGGGGCAGCCTCCACCAGGCCCCCACTCATGTCTCCCACCACCCCCACCCCCCAGCAGTGCAGGGGCAGCCTCCACCAGGCCCCCACTCATGTCTCCCTGCACCCCCACCCCCCAGCCACCAGGGGCAGCCTCCACCAGGCCCCCACTCATGTCTCCCACCACCCCCACCCCCAGCAATGCAGGGGCAGCCTCCACCAGGCCCCCACTCATGTCTCCCTGCACCCCCACCCCCCAGCCACCACGGGAAGCCTCCACCAGGCCCCCACCCATGTCTACCACCACCCCCACCCCCAGTAGTGCAGGGGCAGCCTCCACCAGGCCCCCACTCATGTCTCCCACCACCCCCACCTCCCAGCAGTGCAGGGGCACCCTCCACCAGGCCCCCACTCATGTCTCCCTGCACCCCCCAACCCCCAGCCACCAGGGGCAGCCTCCACCAGGCCCCCACCCATGTCTACCACCACCCCCACCCCCCTGCCACCAGGGCAGCCTCCACCAGGCCCCCACTCATGTCTCCCACCACCCCCACCCCCTAGCCACCAGGGGCAGCCTCCACCAGGCCCCCACTCATGTCTCCCACCACCCCCACCCCCCAGCAGTGGAGGGGCAGCCTCCACCAGGCCCCCACTCATGTCTCCCATCACCCCCACCCCCCAGCAGTGCAGGGGCAGCCTCCACCAGGCCCCCACTCATGTCTCCCTTCACCCCCACACCCCAGCCACCACGGGCAGCCTCCACCAGGCCCCACCCATGTTTACCACCACCCCCACCCCCCAGCAGTGCAGGGGCAGCCTCCACCAGGCCCCCACTCATGTCTCCCACCACCCCACCCCCAAGCAGTGCAGGGGCAGCCTCCACCAGGCCCCCACTCATGTCTCCCTGCACCCCCACCCCCAGCCACCAGGGGCAGCCTCCACCAGGCCCCCACTCATGTCTCCCACCACCCCACCCCCCAGCCACCACGGGAAGCCTCCACCAGGCCCCCACCCATGTTTACCACCACCCCCACCCCCAGCAGTGCAGGGGCAGCCTCCACCAGGCCCCCACTCATGTCTCCCATCACCTCCACCCCCCAGCAGTGCTGGGGCAGCCTCCACCAGGCCCCCACTCATGCCTCCCACCACCCCCACCCCCCAGCAGTGCAGGGGCAGCCTCCACCAGTCCCCCACTCATGTCCCCCTGCACCCCCACCCCCCAGCCACTAGAGGCAGCCTCCACCAGGCCCCCACCCATGTCTAGCACCACCCCCAGCCACCAGGGGCAGCCTCCAACAGGCCCCCACCCATGTCTACCACCACCCCCACCCCCCAGCCACCAGGGGCAGCCTCCACCAGGCCCCCACCCATGTCTACCACCACCCCCACCCCCCAGCCACCAGGGGCAGCCTCCACCAGGCCCCCACTCATGTCTCCCACCACCCCCACCCACCAGCCACCAGGGGCAGCCTCCACCAGGCCCCCACTCATGTCTCCCACCACCCCCATCCCCCAGCAGTGCAGGGGCAGCCTCCACCAGGCCCCCACTCATGTCTCCCGTCACCCCCACCCCCCAGCAGTGCAGGGGCAGCCTCCACCAGACCCCCACTCATGTCTCCCACCACCCCCACCCCCCAGCCACCACGGGCATCCTCCACCAGGCCCCCACCCATGTCTACCACCACCCCCACCCCCCAGCAGTGCAGGGGCAGCCTCCACCAGGCCCCCACTCATGTCTCCCATCACCCCCACCACCCAGCAGTACAGGGGCAGCCTCCACCAGGCCCCCACTCATGTCTCCGACCACCCCCACCCCCAGCAGTGCAGGGGCAGCCTCCACCAGGCCCCCACTCATGTCTCCCTGCACTCCCACCCCCCAGCCACCACGGGCAGCCTCCACCAGGCCCCCACCCATGTCTACCACCACCCCCACCCTCCTGCAGTGCAGGGGCAGCCTCCACCAGGCCCCCACTCATGTCTCCCACCACCCCAACCCCCAGCAGTGCAGGGGCAGCCTCCACCAGGCCCCCACTCATGTCTCCCTGCACCCCCACCCCCCAGCCACCAGGGGCAGCCTCCACCAGGCCCCCACTCATGTCTCCCAGCACCCCCACCCCCCAGCCACCAGGGGCAGCCTCCACCAGGCCCCCACCCATGTCTACCACCACCCCCACCCCCCTGCAGTGCAGGAGCAGCCTCCACCAGGCCCCCACTCATGTCTCCCTGCACCCCCACCCCCCAGCCACCAGGGGCAGCCTTCACCAGGCCCCCACCCATGTCTACCACCACCCCCACCCCCCAGCCACCAGGGGCAGCCTCCACCAGGCCCCCACCTATGTCTACCACCACCCCCACCCCCCAGCAGTGCAGGGGCAGCCTCCACCAGGCCCCCACTCATGTCTCCCACCACCCCCACCTCCAGCCACCAGGGGCAGCCTCCACCAGGCCCCCACTCATGTCTCCCACCACCCCCACCCCCAGCAGTGCAGGGGCACCCTCCACCAGGCCCCCACTCATGTCCCCCTGCACCCCCAACCCCCAGCCACCAGGGGCAGCCTCCACCAGGCCCCCACCCATGTCTACCACCACCCCCACCCCCCAGCCACCAGGGGCAGCCTCCACCAGGCCCCCACTCATGTCTCCCACCCCCCCCACCCCCCAGCAGTGCAGGGGCAGCCTCCACCAGGCCCCCACTCATGTCTCGCACCACCCCCACCCCCCAGCCACCAGGGGCACCCTCCACCAGGCCCCCACTCATGTCTCCCACCACCCCCACCCCCAGTAGTGCAGGGGCAGCCTCCAGAAGGCCCCCACTCATGTCTCCCTCCACCCTCACCCCCAGCCATCAGGGGCAGCCTCCACCAGGCCCCCACCCATGTCTACCACCACTCCCACCCGCAGCCACCAGGGGCAGCCTCCACCAGGCCCCCACTCATGTCTCCCACCACCCCCAGCCACCAGGGGCAGCCTCCACCAGGCCCCCACTCATGTCTCCCTGCACCCCCACCCCCCAGCCATCAGGGGCAGCCTCCACCAGGCCCCCACCCATGTCTACCACCACCCCCACCCCCCAGCCACCAGGGGCAGCCTCCACCAGGCCCCCACCCATGTCTACCACCACCCCCCAGCCACCAGGGGCAGCCTCCACCAGGCCCCCACTCATGTCTCCCACCACCCCCACCCCCCAGCCACCAGGGGCAGCCTCCACCAGGCCCCCACTCATGTCTCCCACCACCCCCACCCCCCAGCAGTGAAGGGGCAGCCTCCACCAGGCCCCCACTCATGTCTCCCATCACCCCCACCCCCAGCAGTGCAGGGGCAGCCTCCACCAGGCCCCCACTCATGTCTCCCTGCACCCCCCAACCCCCAGCCATCAGGGGCAGCCTCCACCAGGCCCCCACCCATGCCTACCACCACTCCCACCCCCAGCCACCAGGGGCAGCCTCCACCAGGCCCCACCCATGTTTACCACCACCCCCACCCCCCAGCAGTGCAGGGGCAGCCTCCACCAGGCCCCCACTCATGTCTCCCACCACCCCCACCCCCCAGCAGTGCAGGGGCAGCCTCCACCAGGCCCCCACTCATGTCTCCCTGCACCCCCACCCCCCAGCCACCAGGGGCAGCCTCCACCAGGCCCCCACTCATGTCTCCCACCACCCCCACCCCCAGCAATGCAGGGGCAGCCTCCACCAGGCCCCCACTCATGTCTCCCTGCACCCCCACCCCCCAGCCACCACGGGAAGCCTCCACCAGGCCCCCACCCATGTCTACCACCACCCCACCCCCAGTAGTGCAGGGGCAGCCTCCACCAGGCCCCCACTCATGTCTCCCATCACCCCCACCCCACAGCAGTGAAGGGGCAGCCTCCACCAGGCCCCCACTCATGTCTACCACCACCCCCATCCCCCAGCCACCAGGGGCAGCCTCCACCAGGCCCCCACCCATGTCTACCACCACCCCCATCCCCCAGCCACCAGGGGCAGCCTCCACCAGGCCCCCACCCATGTCTACCACCACCCCCACCCCCCACCCACCAGGGGCAGCCTCCACCAGGCCCCCACCCATGTCTACCACCACCCCCACCCCCCAGCCACCAGGGGCAGCCTCCACCAGGCCCCCACTCATGTCTCCCACCACCCCCACCCCCCAGCTACCAGGGGCATCCTCCACCAGGCCCCCACTCATGTCTCCCACCACCCCCATCCCCCAGCAGTGCAGGGGCAGCCTCCACCAGGCCCCCACTCATGTCTCCCATCACCCCCACCCCCCAGCAGTGCAGGGCAGCCTCCACCAGGCCCCCGCTCATGTCTCCCACCACCCCCATCCCCCAGCAGTGCAGGGGCAGCCTCCACCAGGCCCCCACTCATGTCTCCCACCACCCCCACCCCCCAGCCACCACGGGCAGCCTCCACCAGGCCCCCACCCATGTCTACCACCACCCCCACACCCCAGCAGTGCAGGGGCAGCCTCCACCAGGCCCCCACTCATGTCTCCCAACACCCCCACCACCCAGCAGTGCAGGGGCAGCCTCCACCAGGCCCCCACTCATGTCTCCGACCACCCCCACCCCCAGCAGTGCAGGGGCAGCCTCCACCAGGCCCCCACTCATGTCTCCCTGCACTCCCACCCTCCAGCCACCACGGGCAGCCTCCACCAGGCCCCCACCCATGTCTACCACCACCCCCACCCCCTGCAGTGCAGGGGCAGCCTCCACCAGGCCCCCACTCATGTCTCCCACCACCCCAACCCCCAGCAGTGCAGGGGCAGCCTCCACCAGGCCCCCACTCATTTCTCCCTGCACCCCCACCCCCCAGCCACCAGGGGCAGCCTCCACCAGGTCCCCACTCATGTCTCCCTGCACCCCCACCCCCCAGCCACCAGGGGCAGCCTCCACCAGGCCCCCACCCATGTCTACCACCACCCCCACCCCCCAGCAGTGCAGGAGCAGCCTCCACCAGGCCCCCACTCATGTCTCCCCTGCACCCCCCACCCCCCAGCCACCAGGGGCAGCCTTCACCAGGCCCCCACCCATGTCTACCACCACCCCCACCCCCCAGCCACCAGGGGCAGCCTCCACCAGGGCCCCACCCATGTCTACCACCACCCCCACCCCCCAGCAGTGCAGGGGCAGCCTCCACCAGGCCCCCACTCATGTCTCCCACCACCCCCACCTCCAGCCACCAGGGGCAGCCTCCACCAGGCCCCCACACATGTCTCCCACCACCCCCACCCCCCAGCAGTGCAGGGGCACCCTCCACCAGGCCCCCACTCATGTCCCCCTGCACCCCCACCCCCCAGCCACCAGGGGCAGCCTCCACCAGGCCCCCACCCATGTCTACCACCACCCCCACCCCCCAGCCACCAGGGGCAGCCTCCACCAGGCCCCACCCATGTCCACCACCACCCCCACCCCCAGCAGTGCAGGGGCAGCCTCCAGAAGGCCCCCACTCATGTCTCCCTGCACCCCCACCCCCCAGCCATCAGGGGCAGCCTCCACCAGGCCCCCACCCATGTCTACCACCACTCCCACCCCCATCCACCAGGGGCAGCCTCCACCAGGCCCCCACTCATGTCTCCCACCACCCCCAGCCACCAGGGGCAGCCTCCACCAGGCCCCCACTCATGTCTCCCTGCACCCCCAACCCCAAGCCATCAGGGGCAGCCTCCACCAGGCCCCCACCCATGTCTACCACCACTCCCACCCCCAGCCACCAGGGGCAGCCTCCACCAGGCCCCCACCCATGTCTACCACCACTCCCATCCCCAGCCACCAGGGGCAGCCTCCACCAGGCCCCCACTCATGTCTCCCACCACCCCCAGCCACCAGGGGCAGCCTCCACCAGGCCCCCACTCATGTCTCCCTGCACCCCCACCCCCAGCCACCAGGGGCAGCCTCCACCAGACCCCCACCCATGTCTACCACCCCCCACCCCCCAGCAGTGCAGGAGCAGCCTCCACCAGGCCCCCACTCATGTCTCCCTGCACCCCACCCCGCAGCCACAACGGGCAGCCTCCACCAGGCCCCCGCCCATGTCTACCACCACCCCCACCCCCCAGCAGTGCAGGTGCAGCCTCCACCAGGCCCCCACTCATGTCTCCCATCACCCCCACCCCCCAGCAGTGCAGGGGCAGCCTCCACCAGGACCCCACTCATGTCTCCCACCACCCCCACCCCCCAGCAGTGTAGGGGCAGCCTCCACCAGGCCCCCACCCATGTCTACCACCACCCCCACCCCCCAGCCGCCAGGGGCAGCCTCCACCAGGCCCCCACTCACGTCTCCCACCACCCCCACCCCCCCAGCCACCAGAGGCAGCCTCCACCAGGCCCCCACTCATGTCTCCCACCACCCCCATCCCCCAGCAGTGCAGGGGCAGCCTCCACCAGGCCCCCACTCATGTCTCCCATCACCCCCACCCCCCAGCAGTGCAGGGGCAGCCTCCACCAGGCCCCCACGGGCAGCCTCCACCAGGCCCCCACCCAAGTCTACCACCACCCCCACCCCCTAGCAGTGCAGGGGCAGCCTCCACCAGGCCCCCACTCATGTCACCCATCACCCCCACCACCCAGCAGTGCAGGGGCAGCCTCCACCAGGCCCCCACTTATGTCTCCGACCACCCCCACCCCCCATCCATCAGGGGCAGCCTCCACCAGGCACCCACTCATGTCTCCCTGCACCCCCACCCCCCAGCCACCACGGACAGCCTCCACCAGGCCCCCACCCATGTCTACCACCACCCCCACCCCCAGCAGTGCAGGGGCAGCCTCCACCAGGCCTCACTCATGTCTCCCACCACCCCAACCCCCAGCAGTGCAGGGGCAGCCTCCACCAGGCCCCCACTCATGACTCCCTGCACCCCCACCCCCAGCCACCAGGGGCAGCCTCAACCAGGCCCCCACTCATGTTTCCCTGCACCCCCACCCCCCAGCCACCAGGGGCAGCCTCCACCAGGCCCCCCACCCATGTTTACCACCACCTCCACCCCCCAGCAGTGCAGGAGCAGCCTCCACCAGGCCCCCACTCATGTCTCCCTGCACCCCCACCCCCCAGCCACCAGGGGCAGTCTTCACCAGGCCCCCACCCATCTCTACCACCACCCCCACCACCCAGCCACCAGGGGCAGCCTCCACCAGGCCCCCACTCATGTCTCCCACCACCCCCACCCCCCAGCAGTGCAGGGGCACCCTCCACCAGGCCCCCACTCATGTCCCCCTGCACCCCCACCCCCCAGCCACCAGGGGCAGCCTCCACCAGGCCCCCACCCATGTCTACCACCACCCCCACCCCCCAGCAGTGCAGGGGCAGCCTCCACCAGGCCCCCACTCATGTCTCCCACCACCCCCTCGCCACCAGGGGCAGCCTCCACCAGGCCCCCACTATGTCTCCCACCACCCCCACCCCCCAGCAGTGCACGGGCACCCTCCACCGGGCCCCCACCCATGTCTATCCCCACCCCCACCACCAGCCACCAGGGGCAGCCTCCACCAGGCCCCCACTCATGTCTCCCACCACCCCCACCCCCAGCAGTGCAGGGGCAGCCTCCAAAAGGCCCCCACTCATGTCTCCCCTGCACCCCCACCCCCCAGCCATCAGGGGCAGCCTCCACCAGGCCACCACCCATGTCTACCACCACTCCCACCCCCCAGCCACCAGGGGCAGCCTCCACCAGGCCCCACTCATGTCTCCCTGCACCCCCACCCCCCAGCCACCAGGGGCAGCCTCCACCAGGCCCCCACCCATGTCTACCACTACCCCCACCCCCCAGAAGTGCAGGAGCAGCCTCCACCAGGCCCCCACTCATGTCTCCCTGCACCCCCACCCCCCAGCCACCAGGGGCAGCCTCCACCAGGCCCCACTCATGTCTCCCTGCACCCCCACCCCCCAGCCACCAGGGGCAGCCTCCACCAGGCCCCCACCCATGTCTACCACTACCCCCACCCCCCAGCAGTGTAGGAGCAGCCTCCACCAGGCCCCCACTCATGTCTCCCTGCACCCCCACCCCCCAGCCACCAGGGGCAGCCTCCACCAGGCCCCCACCCATGACTACCACCACCCCCAGCCCCCAGCCACCAGGGGCAGCCTCCAGCAGGCCCCCACCCATGTCTACCACCACCCCCACCCCCCAGCAGTGCAGGGGCAGCCTCCACCAGGCCCCCACTCATGTCTCCCACCACCCCCACCTCCCAGCCACCAGGGACAGCCTCCACCAGGCCCCCACTCATGTCTCCCACCACCCCCACCCCCAGCAGTGCAGGGGCACCCTCCACCAGGCCCCCACTCATGTCCCCCTGCACCCCCACCACCCAGCCACCAGGGGCAGCCTTCACCAGGCCTCCACCCATGTCTACCACCACCCCACCCCCCAGCAGTGCAGGGGCAGCCTCCACCAGGCCCCCACTCATGTCTCCCACCACCCCCACCCCCCAGCCACCAGGGGCAGCCTCCACCAGGCCCCACTCATGTCTCCCACCACCCCCACCCCCCAGCAGTGCAGGGGCAGCCTCCACCAGGCCCCCACTCATGTCTCTCTGCACCCCCACCTCCCAGCCACCAGGGGCAGCCTCCACCAGGCCCCCACCCATGTCTACCACCACTCCCACCCCCCAGCCACCAGGGGCAGCCTCCACCAGGCCCCCTCTCATGTCTCCCACCACCCCCACCCCCCAGCCACCAGGGGCAGCCTCCACCAGGCCCCCACTCATGTCTACCACCACCCCCACCCCCAGCAGTGCAGGGGCAGCCTCCACCAGGCCCCCACTCATGTCTCCCATCACCCCCACCCCCCAGCAGTGCAGGGGCAGCCTCCACCAGGCCCCAACTCATGTCTCCCGTCACCCCCACCCCCCAGCAGTGCAGGGGCAGCCTCCACCAGGCCCCCACTCATGTCTCCCACCACCCCCACCCCCCAGCAGTGCAGGGGCAGCCTCCACCAGGCCCCCACTCATGTCTCCCTGCACCCCCACCCCCAGTCACCACGGCAGCCTCCACCAGGCCCCCACCCATGTCTACCACCACCCCCAACCCCAGCAGTGCAGGGACAGCCTCCACCAGGCCCCCACTCATGTCTCCCACCACCCCCACCCCCCAGCAGTGCAGGGGCAGCCTCCACAGGCCCCGACTCATGTCTCCCTGCACCCCCACCCCCCAGCCACCAGGGGCAGCCTCCACCAGGCCCCCACTCATGTCTCCCTGTACCCCCAGCCACCAGTGGCAGCCTCCACCAGGCCCTCACCCATGTCTACCACCACCTCCGCCCCCCAGCAGTGCAGGGGCAGCCTCCACCAGGCCCCCACTCATGTCTCCCTCCACCCCCACACCCCAGCAGTGCAGGGGCAGCCTCCACCAGGCCCCCACTCATGTCTCCTTGCACCCCCACGCCCCAGCCACCAGGGGCAGCCTCCACCAGGCCCCCACTCATGTCTCCCTGTACCCCCAGCCACCAGTGGCAGCCTCCACCAGGCCCCCACCCATGTCTACCACCACCCCCGCCCCCCCAGCAGTGCAGGGGCAGCCTCCACCAGACCCCCACTCATGTCTCCCACCACCCCCACCCCCCAGCAGTGCAGGGGCAGCCTCCACCAGGCCCCACTCATGTCTCCTGCACCCCCACCCCCCAGCCACCAGGGGCAGCCTCCACCAGGCCCCCACCCATGTCTACCACCAACCCCACCCCCCAGCCACCAGGGGCAGCCTCCACCAGGCCCCCACTCATATCTCTCACCACCCCCAGCCACCAGGGGCAGCCTCCATCAGGCCCCCACTCATGTCTCCCACCACCCCCAACCCCCAGCAGTGCAGGGGCAGCCTCCACCAGGCCCCCACACATGTCTCCCTGCACTCCCACCCCCCAGCCACCAGGGGCAGCCTCCACCAGGCCCCCACCCATGTCTACCACCACCCCCACCCCCCAGCAGTGCAGGGGCAGCCTCCACCAGGCCCCCACTCATGTCTCCCACCACCCCCACCCCCCAGCAGTGCAGGGCAACCTCCACCAGGCCCCCACTCATGTCTCCCTGCACCCCCACCCCCAGCCACCAGGGGCAGCCTCCACCAGGCCCCCACTCATGTCTCCCACCACCCCCACCCCCCAGCCACCAGGGGCAGCCTCCACCAGGCCCCCACTCATGTCTCCCACCACCCCCACCCCCCAGCAGTGGAGGGGCAGCCTCCACCAGGCCCCCACTCATGTCTCCCATCACCCCCACCCCCCAGCAGTGCAGGGGCAGCCTCCACCAGGCCCCCACTTATGTCTCCCTAGACCCCCACACCCCAGCCACCACGGGCAGCCTCCACCACGCCCCCACTATGTCTCCCACCACCCCCACCCCCCAGCAGTGCAGGGGCACCCCTCCACCGGGCCCCCACCCATTTCTATCCCCACCCCCACCCCCCAGCCACCAGGGGCAGCCTCCACCAGGCCCCCACTCATGTCTCCCACCACCCCCACCCCCAGCAGTGCAGGGGCAGCCTCCAAAAGGCCCCCACTCATGTCTCCCTGCACCCCACCCCGCAGCCACAACGGGCAGCCTCCACCAGGCCCCCGCCCATGTCTACCACCACCCCCACCCCCCAGCAGTGCAGGTGCAGCCTCCACCAGGCCCCCACTCATGTCTCCCATCACCCCCACCCCCCAGCAGTGCAGGGGCAGCCTCCACCAGGACCCCACTCATGTCTCCCACCACCCCCCACCCCCCAGCAGTGTAGGGGCAGCCTCCACCAGGCCCCCACCCATGTCTACCACCACCCCCACCCCCCAGCCGCCAGGGGCAGCCTCCACCAGGCCCCCACTCACGTCTCCCACCACCCCCCACCCCCCAGCCACCAGAGGCAGCCTCCACCAGGCCCCCACTCATGTCTCCCACCACCCCCATCCCCCAGCAGTGCAGGGGCAGCCTCCACCAGGCCCCCACTCATGTCTCCCATCACCCCCACCCCCCAGCAGTGCAGGGGCAGCCTCCACCAGGCCCCCACGGGCAGCCTCCACCAGGCCCCCACCCAAGTCTACCACCACCCCCACCCCCTAGCAGTGCAGGGGCAGCCTCCACCAGGCCCCCACTCATGTCACCCATCACCCCCACCACCCAGCAGGGCAGGGGCAGCCTCCACCAGGCCCCCACTTATGTCTCCGACCACCCCCACCCCCCATCCATCAGGGGCAGCCTCCACCAAGGCACCCACTCATGTCTCCCTGCACCCCCACCCCCCAGCCACCACGGACAGCCTCCACCAGGCCCCCACCCATGTCTACCACCACCCCCACCCCCAGCAGTGCAGGGGCAGCCTCCACCAGGCCCTCACTCATGTCTCCCACCACCCCAACCCCCAGCAGTGCAGGGGCAGCCTCCACCAGGCCCCCACTCATGACTCCCTGCACCCCCACCCCCAGCCACCAGGGGCAGCCTCAACCAGGCCCCCACTCATGTTTCCCCTGCACCCCCACCCCCCAGCCACCAGGGGCAGCCTCCACCAGGCCCCCACCCATGTCTACCACCACCTCCACCCCCCAGCAGTGCAGGAGCAGCCTCCACCAGGCCCCCACTCATGTCTCCCTGCACCCCCACCCCCCAGCCACCAGGGGCAGTCTTCACCAGGTCCCCACCCATCTATACCACCACCCCCACCACCCAGCCACCAGGGGCAGCCTCCACCAGGCCCCCACTCATGTCTCCCACCACCCCCGCCCCCCAACCACCAGGGCAGCCTCCACCAGGCCCCCACTCATGTCTCCCACCACCCCCACCCCCCAGCAGTGCAGGGGCACCCTCCACCAGGCCCCCACTCATGTCCCCCTGCACCCCCACCCCCCAGCCACCAGGGGCAGCCTCCACCAGGCCCCCACCCATGTCTACCACCACCCCCACCCCCCAGCAGTGCAGGGGCAGCCTCCACCAGGCCCCCACTCATGTCTCCACCACCCCCTCGCCACCAGGGGCAGCCTCCACCAGGCCCCCACTATGTCTCCCACCACCCCCACCCCCCAGCAGTGCAGGGGCACCCTCCACCGGGCCCCCACCCATGTCTATCCCCACCCCCACCACCAGCCACCAGGGGCAGCCTCCACCAGGCCCCCACTCATGTCTCCCACCACCCCCACCCCCAGCAGTGCAGGGGCAGCCTCCAAAAGGCCCCCACTCATGTCTCCCTGCACCCCCACCCCCCAGCCATCAGGGGCAGCCTCCACCAGGCCACCACCCATGTCTACCACCACTCCCACCCCCCAGCCACCAGGGGCAGTCTCCACCAGTGCCTTGACTACACATTGTTTTATGTATTAATAAATAGGTGCTCATTCCACTTTTGAACACCTAATAAACCAAAACGATTGTCCTTCTGTTCTAAGTTAATAGTCTCGACAAATCATTTTCCTATAGATAGTCTAAAAAACAAATATTTTGAATTTTACCTTAAAATATCTACGCCCCTGTTGCGTAGACTTAGAGTGTGCAGGGGACGGGAGGACTCCAACCTTGGGTCCTCTTCCTTTGTTCTTATTTACTATAGGGTTGTTGTGCCAAAACCCTCTATTCCTCCTCTGCACCTCATAAGAATATAGAGATCACTCCTTGTGGGTGTTTAAACAATACTTCGCAATACTTTCTCTAATTAGGTGTGCATTTACCTTACTACTATACCTTGTTGTTTGTTCATTGGTTCCTTTCCAGTGTGGCACAACCGGTGGTAGCACCCTTTTTCCATAACATTTAACTAACATGTCATTTTCACGTATCAACGAATTGACTGATAAACACGCTACAACCTTCGCATTTGGCAGTGAGGAAGCAAAACGCATTTTGTCCCTTATCAAGAATACAGAACATAGTTTACAATCCACATCAAACCCGGAGAAACTAGTCTCTCAGTTGGAAAAATTGATCAGGCGTGAAATATCTCAAAAACTTCACGCTACTACATTAGTTGAATACTATAAATCCCAGAGGATCCCCAGAGGCCTTAGGGTATATCTGAGACCGACCCTGTGCAGCGAAAGTAAAGCATTTATTGCTAAATGGGACCAAATTTTGAATAAATGCTCACTTGACCTTATTTTACTAACGATTGAAGAACTTTCGAAATCATTGAAAAGTTTAGATACAGACATCGATACGCTTAAAACACAATAATCAGAGTTTAAAACAGCGGAGGAGCTCAAAAGTCTGTTGGAGGACATCAACGTGAAATTAAATCATTATAAGGTTGACATTGAACAAAGAAAATTAAGGAAGTTCAAACGTGATACCTTCGATTATTTGAACGACATCGTCTACTCTTGGCAAGAGTTCTACCACCATCGAAACCAGAACAGAAATAGACCACCACACCCGAATTCCCCCAACTCGGGTAGCGACAGCAGCAGTGGGAGCTTAGGGGACCCGATTGGTCAAATTTCAGGACAACAATCAACAGTATCCCAGAGCGAGACAGAAAGCGCCAGAATAGAATCATCAATAGATCAACATACGGGACGAGCAGCAACAACAGCTGGGGTTTTTTTAGGCCTGAGAGACCGGTTAAGAGAAAGACCTGAAGAGGGAAAAAGACCTCCAAAAACAAAGAACAAGTAGTTGAGAATATCGTGATGAATATTTCAAGCAAACATTTATCAAGCGACCAACTCTTTATCCTGAATCGGGGCCTATCATTTGTACCCACGAACAATACATCAATGTTTGATGAACAAGTGTGCCTACACCGTCTCATGAGAAAGATTAGACTCAAGATGTTTTTTGAAAATGACCCTGGACAAGATGACACTCCTGAAGACAATTTAGAGCTACGACCTAAGAGCTTGTTCGACCCACCCATTCAAAACCCTATACTTGATTTATTTGAGAAAAAGGTACTTAATGATCTGAAACAGATTAACTACCGTAAATCATCTCCGATTAATATCAAGAATAGTCAACTTGAGCACATTGAAACCTTGGCTAAAGATGAAGATATCACCATCAAACCTGCAGACAAGGGCGGAGCCATAGTAGTTATGGATACGAGCTACTATACCACTCAATGTCTTGAACAACTCAACGACCAGACAACATACAACAGATTGAACGGGGACCCCCTTCAGGGCCTAAAAACTAACATCGAGACCCTAATCAATAATGCACTCGAAAATGATTGGATTAGTGTTAAAACCAGTCAATTCCTTATCAATAAATATCCTATAACACCAGTATTTTATGGACTCCCCAAAATCCATAAGGACAGTCAGAAACCTCCACTAAGACCCATAGTTGCAGGGACGGAGAGTATATTCGATCCCCTGGCTATCTATGTAGACCGCCTTCTCCAGCCTCTGATCCAGGTAATTCCTACCTATCTCAAGGATACTACTGATTTTCTCAACTGCTTAGCAGAAATTTCAGCTATCAGTAGTGACTGCATCATATTCAGCATGGATGTATGCAGCCTATATACTTCCATACCCCATGAGGAAGGTATTAACGCTGTGGAATGGTTGCTCCTCAACTCGGAACAAATACGAGGTAACCCAGAGTTCATTATAGAATTACTGAAACTCATTCTACATAATAGTTACTTCAGATTTCAAAAGACCTTTTACAATCAAATATCCGGCACATCCATGGGCTCTGCTATGGCACCGGTCTATGCAAACTCTTTTATGCATAGATTTGAAACAGAACATGTCCTAGAGAACCAAATATGGTCGAGTAAGATCATATTATGGAAACGATTCATAGACGACATATTTGGAATCTGGTGCGGCACAAGAAGGGAATTGGACAATTTTCTGCTCTACATGAACACAGTACATTCCAAAATCAAATTCACAATGGATGTGGGGGAACCAGATCTCCACTTTTTGGATGTAAGCTTGAAGATCTATGAAGGCAAGATAGTGACCACCATTTATCATAAATCTACAGACGCTAATAATCTCCTACATTTCACCAGCTTTCATCCCAAACCGATGCTAAAAAGTCTCCCCTACAGTCAGATGCTGAGACTGAAAAGGATTATAACAGACCCAGCGGGCTTCGACATTGAATGTACTCAATTGATTGAACGCTTTGAGAAACGGGGTTATCCCCATGATATTTTACAAGATGCCAACGTTAGATCAAATCATCTAACACAGAAAGATCTGTTAGCACCTAAATCTAAAACTAGTTCCACTCCATTGATGTATATTTCTAAATATTCACGTCAAAGTTTCCAAATTGGAAAGTCAATAAGAAAACACTGGTCACTACTACAGAGTGATGAACATCTGAAAGAACTTTTTCCAAGAGCACCAATGATGGCTTTTAAAAGGGGTCGTAACCTTAGGGATAGACTCGTGAAAGCTGAAAGACCTGACAAGGAGAAACAAACATTCCTACAGACTAAAAAAATGGGTACTTTCCCATGTCTTAACTGCACCAATTGCAATAATGTAATTAAGGGAAACACCATCTCTCATCCATCGACTGGCAGGAAGATAAAGATCAGAAGCTTCGCCACCTGTTTAACAGCAGGCGTCATATATGCTTTGAAATGCCCATGTGGTAAATTGTATATTGGACAGACCACGAGGTCCCTAAGAGAACGAATTTCAGAGCACAAGTCTACCATCCGTTGCCTAAATCAGAAATCACCGGTAGCCAGACATTTCATGGAAGCTAAACATAACATCAGCCAATTGAGATTTCAGGTCGTTGAAGTTGTTAGCAAACCACAGCGAGGTGGTAACTATACAAGATTGTTGGCACAAAGAGAAAAATTCTGGATATACCTTCTAGACACTAAATACCCAAGGGGACTCAATGAGGAAACATCCCTTAACTGCTTTATCTGAGCATTTTTTAACAGTCTAGATATTTTTGTCCTGTAGACCCTGCACCCTATAGTATACACCAACATATTTACTAAGTCTTGGGACATGGGTTGTCAGCAACGATCCAATAATTACCCACCTGATATATGAGATGATCAGTAACATAATGGCTCCCGATTGAACAATAGCCATCTGTTGCACAAATAGCACCAACTATGGGGACGCCACCATTTAAGTAGAGTATCTACGTCATGTTACACAGTTTGTACTCCTAAATGCTCAGTTGCAAGCAAGGATCCATAGTTGAGACCCTTGTCATAAGATGTAATCTACATTGGTATCCCCTAAGGCTAAACATTGAATATGTCACGTACAACTTAGAATGTGAGGACACCTGGTACTCGTAACCAGATGGTTCAGCCAATCACAAAGAATGTGAGGACACCTGGTAGATTTTTTATCAGATGTTTCAGCGAAGTGTAATAAAAGAAATGAATGTTTATGGGGACTCACCTATACTTGAATGCCTTAGTAATGCCACATTGTTTAGCACTATCACGTAAAAAACCATTTGAGAAAATTATTCTGATTTCTATATTTGATCACTATGGGTGAAGCATGGACTTCTTAAAATCATGCTATTGGCATCATCATCCTGTTTCAGTTATTTGATGATGCCACTATGAATTGTTTACATGCTACTTCATTGATTTACTAGTGTTACCCAGACTGCTTAAGATGGCCGCCACATTCTGTTACGATTGGGTTAGTCCGTCTTTGATGTCTCTCCACTGAATTTAGCCCGCTAAATACCAGACTTCTTCTACACGGTCCCTGGTTTCCATGGAGATCGTGCTAACAACGAGCAGAACATTGCCGATTCAATAGAACATCGCGATGGATTAGGTACGCGTTCTTCCAACTTTCTGCACACTCGACTCACGCTATCTATACTTTACTAAGTTCCGCAGGCTTACCTACACTCCATTGTCTTTTCACAGACAACGGCTGGCTTTAGGACTTCGCCGATCAATTTTCACCTGCTCCCCCTGAGATGTTACACGTTTCCCAGAGACTACCACATCATTGAATCGTGCCGCAGAAAGGTATTTTGGCATATCCCGACCAATGTATTTTGGTTTTCACACTTGTATAGCTACATCGAATCACACATGGTGACCTGTACGTGATTACTATTTCATACAGGTCATATCGAGAGTGTCGGAACACCAACCGGCATCAGGAAAATACTTACATCGAGAACTTGGCTCCTCTAATATGCAACCTTTTGACGCACCGCTCACTGTGGGTGGCTTCTCAGCCACAACATTAGACCTCTATAGGTTAGTACACTTTACCTAGAAAATGTTTTTCCTTGTCAAAACAACTTCGTTGGGTGAGTAGCCCGCGTCAACCAGACTCAATTAAATTGTCCTCCTCTGGGTCATCATGTCTGCTAGACTCCCACTAGAGGTGCTAGGGAATGCACTAGACTGATATTCTTTGGAGTTGTTTTCAACTAAAAATATAGCAACCCTGGGTGTACTAAACTGAATTTGAACAATATAGAGCACAATATGTGTATATATTCAATCTGATTGTAGTTATGAAACTGTATTTTATTGATCAATGAAGCTTATATAGACATATACTCTCGTTTGATTGATTGATTTCTTTTTGATCTTCATTTCTATGTACACAATGACTAGACAGTAGATCCACAAAGGCTTCTGAAGAAGAGGAATCTCCTCGAAACGCGTCAAGCCACAGAAAGTGGAATCTCAATCAATCATCTTTACGTTGACATTATTATGTTGTTGTGTTTTTCCTGCCTTGACTACACATTGTTTTATGTATTAATAAATAGGTGCTCATTCCACTTTTGAACACCTAATAAACCAAAACGATTGTCCTTCTGTTCTAAGTTAATAGTCTCGACAAATCATTTTCCTATAGATAGTCTAAAAACAAATATTTTGAATTTTACCTTAAAATATCTACGCCCCTGTTGCGTAGACTTAGAGTGTGCAGGGGACGGGAGGACTCCAACCTTGGGTCCTCTTCCTTTGCAGCCTCCACCAGGCCCCACTCATGTCTCCCTGCACCCCCACCCCCCAGCCACCAGGGGCAGCCTCCACCAGGCCCCCACCCATGTCTACCACTACCCCCACCCCCCAGAAGTGCAGGAGCAGCCTCCACCAGGCCCCCACTCATGTCTCCCTGCACCCCCACCCCCCAGCCACCAGGGGCAGCCTCCACCAGGCCCCACTCATGTCTCCCTGCACCCCCACCCCCCAGCCACCAGGGGCAGCCTCCACCAGGCCCCCACCCATGTCTACCACTACCCCCACCCCCCAGCAGTGTAGGAGCAGCCTCCACCAGGCCCCCACTCATGTCTCCCTGCACCCCCACCCCCCAGCCACCAGGGGCAGCCTCCACCAGGCCCCCACCCATGACTACCACCACCCCCAGCCCCCAGCCACCAGGGGCAGCCTCCAGCAGGCCCCCACCCATGTCTACCACCACCCCCACCCCCCAGCAGTGCAGGGGCAGCCTCCACCAGGCCCCCACTCATGTCTCCCACCACCCCCACCTCCCAGCCACTAGGGGCAGCCTCCACCAGGCCCCCACTCATGTCTCCCACCACCCCCACCCCCAGCAGTGCAGGGGCACCCTCCACCAGGCCCCCACTCATGTCCCCCTGCACCCCCACCACCCAGCCACCAGGGGCAGCCTTCACCAGGCCTCCACCCATGTCTACCACCACCCCACCCCCCAGCAGTGCAGGGGCAGCCTCCACCAGGCCCCCACTCATGTCTCCCACCACCCCCACCCCCCAGCCACCAGGGGCAGCCTCCACCAGGCCCCCACTCATGTCTCCCACCACCCCCACCCCCCAGCAGTGCAGGGGCAGCCTCCACCAGGCCCCCACTCATGTCTCTCTGCACCCCCACCCCCCAGCCACCAGGGGCAGCCTCCACCAGGCCCCCACCCATGTCTACCACCACTCCCACCCCCCAGCCACCAGGGGCAGCCTCCACCAGGCCCCCACTCATGTCTCCCACCACCCCCACCCCCCAGCCACCAGGGGCAGCCTCCACCAGGCCCCCACTCATGTCTACCACCACCCCCACCCCCAGCAGTGCAGGGGCAGCCTCCACCAGGCCCCCACTCATGTCTCCCATCACCCCCACCCCCCAGCAGTGCAGGGGCAGCCTCCACCAGGCCCCAACTCATGTCTCCCGTCACCCCCACCCCCCAGCAGTGCAGGGGCAGCCTCCACCAGGCCCCCACTCATGTCTCCCACCACCCCCACCCCCCAGCAGTGCAGGGGCAGCCTCCACCAGGCCCCCACTCATGTCTCCCTGCACCCCCACCCCCAGTCACCACGGGCAGCCTCCACCAGGCCCCCACCCATGTCTACCACCACCCCCACCCCCAGCAGTGCAGGGACAGCCTCCACCAGGCCCCCACTCATGTCTCCCACCACCCCCACCCCCCAGCAGTGCAGGGGCAGCCTCCACCAGGCCCCCACTCATGTCTCCCTGCACCCCCACCCCCCAGCCACCAGGGGCAGCCTCCACCAGGCCCCCACTCATGTCTCCCTGTACCCCCAGCCACCAGTGGCAGCCTCCACCAGGCCCCCACCCATGTCTACCACCACCCCCGCCCCCCAGCAGTGCAGGGGCAGCCTCCACCAGGCCCCCACTCATGTCTCCCTCCACCCCCACCCCCCAGCAGTGCAGGGGCAGCCTCCACCAGGCCCCCACTCATGTCTCCCTGCACCCCCACGCCCCAGCCACCAGGGGCAGCCTCCACCAGGCCCCCACTCATGTCTCCCTGTACCCCCAGCCACCAGTGGCAGCCTCCACCAGGCCCCCACCCATGTCTACCACCACCCCCGCCCCCCAGCAGTGCAGGGGCAGCCTCCACCAGACCCCCACTCATGTCTCCCACCACCCCCACCCCCCAGCAGTGCAGGGGCAGCCTCCACCAGGCCCCCACTCATGTCTCCCTGCACCCCCACCCCCCAGCCACCAGGGGCAGCCTCCACCAGGCCCCCACCCATGTCTACCACCAACCCCACCCCCCAGCCACCAGGGGCAGCCTCCACCAGGCCCCCACTCATGTCTCCCACCACCCCCATCCCCCAGCAGTGCAGGGGCAGCCTCCACCAGGCCCCCACTCATGTCTCCCTGTACCCCCAGCCACCAGTGGCAGCCTCCACCAGGCCCCCACCCATGTCTACCACCACCCCCGCCCCCCAGCAGTGCAGGGGCAGCCTCCACCAGGCCCCCACTCATGTCTCCCTGCACCCCCACCCCCCAGCCACCAGGGGCAGCCTCCACCAGG
This sequence comes from Ambystoma mexicanum, assembly GCF_040938575.1. Classification (NCBI taxonomy): domain Eukaryota; kingdom Metazoa; phylum Chordata; class Amphibia; order Caudata; family Ambystomatidae; genus Ambystoma; species Ambystoma mexicanum. The sequence continues at coordinate 510,790,585 of NC_090932.1, read as the reverse complement.
CCCCCACCCATGTCTACCACCAACCCCACCCCCCAGCCACCAGGGGCAGCCTCCACCAGGCCCCCACTCATGTCTCCCACCACCCCCATCCCCCAGCAGTGCAGGGGCAGCCTCCACCAGGCCCCCACTCATGTCTCCCTGTACCCCCAGCCACCAGTGGCAGCCTCCACCAGGCCCCCACCCATGTCTACCACCAACCCCACCCCCCAGCCACCAGGGGCAGCCTCCACCAGGCCCCCACTCATGTCTCCCACCACCCCCATCCCCCAGCAGTGCAGGGGCAGCCTCCACCAGGCCCCCACACATGTCTCCCTGCACTCCCACCCCCCAGCCACCAGGGGCAGCCTCCACCAGGCCCCCACCCATGTCTACCACCACCCCCACCCCCCAGCAGTGCAGGGGCAGCCTCCACCAGGCCCCCACTCATGTCTCCCACCACCCCCACCCCCCAGCAGTGCAGGGGCAACCTCCACCAGGCCCCCACTCATGTCTCCCTGCACCCCCACCCCCCAGCCACCAGGGGCAGCCTCCACCAGGCCCCCACCCATGTCTACCACCACCCCCACCCCCCAGCCACCAGGGGCAGCCTCCACCAGGCCCCCACTCATGTCTCCCACCACCCCCACCCCCCAGCCACCAGGGGCAGCCTCCACCAGGCCCCCACTCATGTCTCCCACCACCCCCACCCCCCAGCAGTGGAGGGGCAGCCTCCACCAGGCCCCCACTCATGTCTCCCATCACCCCCACCCCCCAGCAGTGCAGGGGCAGCCTCCACCAGGCCCCCACTTATGTCTCCCTAGACCCCCACACCCCAGCCACCACGGGCAGCCTCCACCACGCCCCCACTATGTCTCCCACCACCCCCACCCCCCAGCAGTGCAGGGGCACCCTCCACCGGGCCCCCACCCATTTCTATCCCCACCCCCACCCCCCAGCCACCAGGGGCAGCCTCCACCAGGCCCCCACTCATGTCTCCCACCACCCCCACCCCCGGCAGTGCAGGGGCAGCCTCCAAAAGGCCCCCACTCATGTCTCCCTGCACCCCCACCCCCCAGCCATCAGGGGCAGCCTCCACCAGGCCCCCACCCATGTCTACCACCACTCCCACCCCCCAGCCACCAGGGGCAGCCTCCACCAGGCCCCCACTCATGTCTCTCACCACCCCCAGCCACCAGCAGTGCAGGGGCAGCCTCCACCAGGCCCCCACTCATGTATCCCTGCACCCCCACCCCCCAGCCACCAGGGGCGGCCTCCACCAGGCCCCCACCCATGTCTACCACCACCCCCGCCCCCCAGCAGTGCATGGGCAGCCTCCACCAGGCCCCCACTCATGTCTCCCACCACCCCCACCCCCCGCAGTGCATGGGCAGCCTCCACCAGGCCCCCACTTATGTCTCCCACCACCCCCAGCCACCAGGGGCAGCCTCCACCAGGCCCCCACTCATGTCTCCCACCACCCCCATCCCCCAGCAGTGCAGGGGCAGCCTCCACCAGGCTCCCACTCATGTCTCCCTGCACTCACACCCCCCAGCCACCAGGGGCAGCCTCCACCAGGCCCCCACCCATGTCTACCACCACCCCCACCCCCCAGCAGTGCAGGGGCAGCCTCCACCAGGCCCCCACTCATGTCTCCCACCCCCCCACCTCCCAGCAGTGCAGGGGCAACCTCCAGCAGGCCCCCACTCATGTCTCCCTGCACCCCCACCCCCCAGCCACCAGGGGCAGCCTCCACCAGGCCCCCACCCATGTCTACCACCACCCCCACCCCCCAGCCACCAGGGGCAGCCTCCACCAGGCCCCCACTCATGTCTCCCACCACACCCACCCCCCAGCCACCAGGGGCAGCCTCCACCAGGCCCCCACTCATGTCTCCCACCACCCCCACCCCCCAGCAGTGGAGGGGCAGCCTCCACCAGGCCCCCACTCATGTCTCCCATCACCCCCACCCCCCAGCAGTGCAGGGGCAGCCTCCACCAGGCCCCCACTTATGTCTCCCTACACCCCCACCCCCCAGCAGTGCAGGGGCAATCTCCACCGGGCCCCCACCCATGTCTATCCCCACCCCCACCCCCCACCCCCCAGGGGCAGCCTCCACCAGGCCCCCACTCATGTCTCCCACCACCCCCACCCCCAGCAGTGCAGGGGCAGCCTCCAAAAGGCCCCCACTCATGTCTCCCTGCACCCCCACCCCCCAGCCATCAGGGGCAGCCTCCACCAGGCCCCCACCCATGTCTACCACCACTCCCACCCCCCAGCCACCAGGGGCAGCCTCCACCAGGCCCCCACTCATGTCTCTCACCACCCCCAGCCACCAGGGGCAGCCTCCACCAGGCCCCCACCCATGTCTACCACCACCACCACCCCCAGCCCCCAGCCACCAGGGGCAGCCTCCACTAGGCCCCCACCCATGTCTACCATCACCCCCACCCCCCAGCAGTGCAGGGGCAGCCTCCACCAGCCCCCCACTCATGTCTCCCGCCACCCCCACCCCCCAGCCACCAGGGGCAGCCTCCACCAGGCCCCCACTCATGTCTCCCACCACCCCCACTCCCCAGCAGTGCAGGGGCACCCTCCACCATACCCCCACTCATGTCCCCCTGCACCCCCACCCCCCAGCCACCAGGGGCAGCCTCCACCAGGCCTCCACCCATGTCTACCACCACCCCCACCCCCCAGCAGTGCAGGGGCAGCCTCCACCAGGCCCCCACTCATGTCTCCCACCACCCCCACCCCACAGCCACCAGGGGCAGCCTCCACCAGGCCCCCACTCATGTCTCCCACCACCCCCACCCCCCAGCAGTGCAGGGGCAGCCTCCGCCAGGCCCCCACTCATGTCTCTCTGCACCCCCACCCCCCAGCCACCAGGGGCAGCCTCCACCAGGCCCCCACCCATGTCTACCACCACTCCCACCCCCAGCCACCAGGGACAGCCTCCACCAGGCCCCCACTCATGTCTCCCACCCCCCCACCCCCCAGCCACCAGGGGCAGCCTCCACCAGGCCCCCACTCATGTCTCCCACCACCCCCACCCCCAGCAGTGCAGGGGCAGCCTCCACCAGGCCCCCACTTATGTCTCCCATCACCCCCACCCCCCAGCAGTGCAGGGGCAGCCTCCACCAGGCCCCAACTCATGTCTCCCATCACCCCCACCCCCCAGCAGTGCAGGGGCAGCCTCCACCAGGCCCCACTCATGTCTCCCACCACCCCCACCCCCCAGCAGTGCAGGGGCAGCCTCCACCAGGCCCCCACTCATGTCTCCCTGCACCCCCACCCCCCAGCCACCACGGGCAGCCTCCACCAGGCCCCCACCCATGTCTACCACCACCCCCACCCCCAGCAGTGCAGGGATAGCCTCCACCAGGCCCCCACTCATATCTCCCACCACCCCCACCCCCAGCAGTGCAGGGGCAGCCTCCACCAGGCCCCCACTCATGTCTCCCTGCACCCCCACCCCCAGCCACCAGGGGCAGCCTCCACCAGGCCCCCACTCATGTCTCCCTGTACCCCCAGCCACCAGTGGCAGCCTCCACCAGGCCCCCACCCATGTCTACCACCACCCCCGCCCCCCAGCAGTGCAGGGGCAGCCTCCACCAGGCCCCCACTCATATCTCCCACCACCCCCACCCCCCAGCAGTGCAGGGGCAGCCTCCACCAGGCCCCCACTAATGTCTCCCTGCACCCCCACCCCCAGCCACCAGGGGCAGCCTCCACCAGGCCCCCACCCATGTCTACCACCACCCCCACCCCCCAGCCACCAGGGGCAGCCTCCACCAGGCCCCCGCTCATGTCTCCCACCACCCCCAGCCACCAGGGGCAGCCTACACCAGGCCCCCACTCATGTCTCCCACCACCCCCACCCCCCAGCAGTGCAGGGGCAGCCTCCACCAGGCCCCCACTCATGTCTCCCATCACCCCCACCCCGCAGCAGTGCAGGGGCAGCCTCCACCAGGCCCCCACTCATGTCTCCCATCACCCCCACCCCCCAGCAGTGCAGGGGTAGCCTCCACCAGGCCCCCACTCATGTCTCCCACCACCCCATCGCCCAGCAGTGCAGGGGCAGCCTCCACCAGGCCCCCACTCATGTCTCCCTGCACTCCCACCCCCCAGCCACCAGGGGCAGCCTCCACCAGGCCCCCACCCATGTCTACCACCACCCCCACACCCAGCAGTGCAGGGGCAGCCTCCACCAGGCCCCCACTCATGTCTCCCACCACTCCCACCCCCCAGCAGTGCAGGGGCAACCTCCACCAGGCCCCCACTCATGTCTCCCTGCACCCCCACCCCCCAGCCACCAGGGGCAGCCTCCACCAGGCCCCCACCCATGTCTACCATCACCCCCACCCCCCAGCCACCAGGGGCAGCCTCCACCAGGCCCCCACTCATGTCTCCCACCACCCGCACCCCCCAGCCACCAGGGGCAGCCTCCACCAGGCCCCCACTCATGTCTCCCACCACCCCCACCCCCCAGCAGTGGAGGGGCAGCCTCCACCAGGCCCCCACTCATGTCTCCCATCACCCCCACCCCCCAGCAGTGCAGGGGCAGCCTCCACCAGGCCCCCACCTATGTCTCCCTACACCCCCACACCCCAGCCACCACGGGCAGCCTCCACCAGGCCCCACCCATGTCTACCACCACCCCCACCCCCCAGCAGTGCAGGGGCAGCCTCCACCAGGCCCCCACTCATGTCTCCCACCACCCCCACCCCCCAGCAGTGCAGGGGCAGCCTCCACCAGGCCCCCACTCATGTCTCCCTGCACCCCCATCCCCCAGCCACCAGGGGCAGCCTCCACCAGGCCCCCACCCATGTCTACCACCACCCCCACCCCCCAGCAGTGCAGGGGCAGCCTCCACCAGGCCCACACTCATGTCTCCCACCACCCCCACCCCCCAGCAGTGCAGGGGCAGCCTCCACCAGGCCCCCACTCATGTCCCCTATCACTGCCACCCCCCAGCCGTGCGATTGGCCTGGGTACGTGTACTACGGGGTGCGCGGGAAGTTCCACACGCGATTGGCCTGGGTACGTGTACTTCGGGGTGCGTGGGAAGTTCCACACGCGATTGGCCTGGGTACGTGTACTTCGGGTTGCGCGGGAAGTTCCACACGCGATTGGCCTGGGTACGTGTACTACGGGGTGCGCGGGAAGTTCCACACGTGATTGGCCTGGGTACGTGTACTTCGGGGTGCGCGGGAAGTTCCACACGCGTTTGGCCTGGCTACGTGTACTACGGGGTGCGCGGGAAGTTCCACACGTGATTGGCCTGGGTACGTGTACTTCGGGGTGCGCGGGAAGTTCCACACGCGATTGGCCTGGGTACGTGTACTACGTGGTCCGCGGGAAGTTCCACACGCGATTGGCCAGGTTACGTGTACTTCGGGGTGCGCGGGAAGTTCCACACGCGACTGGGCCTGTGAGAGTGGGGTACGTGTATTCCAGGGGTGGGCGGGAATATTCACTCGCGACTGGGCCTGGGAGAGCGTGCAACGTGTATTCCTGGGGTGGGCGGGAAGATTCACACGTTCGCCTACGACGCGCTGAAAAATAAATGGTCCAATCCTGAAACACGTACGCCAGCATGAAGCAGGCGTACGTCGACCCGCGCAGCATAAAAGTGCGTGCAAACAACAAACAAGCTCAGACTCCAGGATGAATATACCGTTCCTAGCAGCAGTGGCCGTGGGTTACCAAAGGAGGAGGAGGAGGATAGTGAGTGCCAGAATTTTCACTCCCAGAACCAGCCTTTTTGGGATGCCTGATGACCAGGTGTATGGGAGGTACAGGTTTCCACCACACATAATACTGGACCTGGTCAGTGAGTGGGAGGATGACCTCATATCACCCACCCTGTGCTCCCAAGCACTCAGCCCCCTGGAGAAGGTCCTCAATATACTGCACTTTATGGCCACAGGATCATTTCAGCGGACAAGTGCCATAGTGGGTGGGGTGTCACAGGCCACGCAGTCACGCTGCCTACACCAGGTCTTGAACATCATCACTGCACGCCCATCAGTCCGTGGGCACATATACCTGCCCAGGACACCTGCAGAAATGCAGGCTGCCACCCTCGATTTCTACGGTGTGGCACAATTCCCAAAAGTGCTAGGTGCCATTAACTGCACCCATGTGGCACTAGATCCCCCCAGGGCATCTGAGCACATCTATAGGAACCTCAAGCACTGGCATTCCATCAACGTGCAGGTAGTATGTAATGCCAAGGGAATCATCACCTCAGTATATGCCAACTATCCTGGGTCCACCCACGACAACTTCATTTACCGAATGTCTACCCTAACCCGGGACCTAGAAGCTGGGAGGCATGGCGATACATGGCTGCTTGGTGAGTATGAATGCCACTGCACATGCATGCATGTCAGATGCAGAGTTATGTCACTACCCCACTAATGATACCCATCACCTCCTCACCAGGGGACAGTGCCTACCCTCTGAGCACCCACATGATGGCGCCAATTCGGAACCCCATCACGCCTCCAGAGGTAAGATACAACACAGCCCATATTGCAACCCGGGGCATAGTGGAGCGCACATTCGGAGTGCTCAAGTCACGCTTTCGCTCCCTTGACCGTTCTGGCGGGCAGCTGTTATATGCGCCCCCAGTAGTGTGCAGGATCATAGTGGCAGCATGTGTCCTGCACAATGTTGCAACACACCAGGGCCTGGCTGTGGACATGGTGGTGCCCCCACATCCCCAACCACATGCACGCCCGCTGCGCATGGGAGGGGAGAGGGCACAGGGTGAGGCAGCCCGTACGCAGTTGGTGGCTAATTACTTCACATAGAAATCACACCCCAGTGGAGTGCACACAGCCCTGGCACATACCATCTGATAAGCAATGATGACTCGACCTGACAATTAAGACGAACAAAGGGACAGTCAACTGTCAGAACCATAGCAGCCTGAGATTGTTCATGTGGAAGTGTCACAATGTGTGCATCCCTACCTACACAAACACCACCAATGCAGTGTCATCAAAAGACACTTCCATGCTGCAGAAATGAATACCCACTCGCAAAATACTACATGAAAACAGTACCATGTCATCCAAACCCTCCCCGGCACGGCCACACAACACACCATGGCATGTCATGCAATGTGAGAGGAAACAAATTAATCCCCACAACATGCCCCAAGTGTCACCAGCTACAGTGTCCCTAATGAAAACATGTCCACACATGAAATGCTCACAGTAATGCAGGACCTACAACACACATTACCAAATACTTACCAAGAATACCAATCACCTACACAACCTCCAACCTACCTTAAACATGACATTACAGACTTAAAAATGTGCTAGCCTCACTACCTGAAGATGCCAGCCCTCCGAACACTTGCAAGTATACAGTGTTAGTGCCACGCAAGAGTGTAGGGGCACTGCTTACAACATGGACTCCAGTTCCAAGGTGGACCGCATTGTGAAGACATGAGAAATGGACCTGCAAATTAGGAGGATGAGATGGATGCAGAGGCACATATCAATACACCATGCAGTGTACAATACAACAACAATATGCACTATGAATGAATACACAGTATTGACTACAGACTGCCCACACAGCTCATGGGAGTCCAATGTCACCATGTACGTCAATGTCACTTGGGCACACCCTTTGCAAGCCCATGGAAATGGGAAGCAGGAGGGGTGTGTGTCACAAAAACCCAAGCATCTGAACCAAATTCATGACAAGCCTGCATGTGTCCAGCCACAATGCAGCGTATGCCCACGGGAGCCACACAAGGCAACACACTGTCCCGAAAAAAAAAAAATCAATAATGGCCATTAATGGGCCCGGGGGGGTGGGGGAGGCCACCCAGGAGGTCCGAGGACAGGGTGCACACCAAAACCCACCTGTGTGGATCTTGCAAAAAAAAAAAATACCTCCATGGGCTCATGGCCTACACGGCTACCCTATTGTGGGAGTATCACTGCTGTCGCTCTCCTCACCCTCTGCAGCTGCATCAGGAGGTGGTGGCACTATGGGAGGCAGCCCACGCAAAGCCCTAATCTGTTCCTCCATGGCTGCAAGCATGCGGGTGTGGTAGGTCTTGTTCTGGAGGATAAGTGTGCGGAGGTCCCCATGCAACAACTCACGGGATGCCTGGACCTCCGCCCTAGTCGCCTGCATCTCAGCTGAGAGCGTACGTGTGTGACGCTCCAGCTGCTGTTCTGTCCTTCTGTTTGTTGAAGCCTCAAGCTCAACAAGAGTCGTCCTGAGGTGAAGGAGTTCCACCCTCAGGGCTTCCCTGTGGCCCTGGGACTCTATGGAAATGGCTTCCTGCAGAGTCGCCAGTGCCACCCGCCTGTCCCTGTCGGACGCCAACATGTCCTCCCTGTGTGACTGGCAGATGGAGTCGGGTGCCTGCTGTAGTCGCTCCATCAGCCTTTCGGGGGGGACAATGGAAGTGGCCACCCTATCCATGGCCTGAGCCATCATCTCTGATGATGCTGCCTGTTGGGTTGCCATACCGTATATGGATTGCTCCCATGCGGTATTGCCAGGTGGCTGACGGCCACCACGTCGGCGGGCACCACACCTGTCTGGGGCAAGGCGAACTGCGCCTTGCTGTGCCGGCACTGCCTGAGGCTGCAGGACTGCATTCCCCATCTGATCTGCTGGCCCAGGAACAGGATCAGATGTCGTGGAGTGTGACCCTGCATCCGTAACCACCAAAGGAGTACCTGCCAACACTGACATCCCCATTGAGGGTTCTAACCCTGATGCAGGTGGGTCGGACAGAACAGAATCCCTCCCAGGAACACTCACCTGTGACGGCACATAGGTCTCATCATCCGAATCGACACCTGAATACAGCTCGGGGGAGGTGCAGCCAGAGACACCCCTTGAGAGCACGACCTGCAGCAGTTGTGGGTTCTCACCCACCACCACAACACGTCCCTCACTGATGGTCGGTCGGCCCTCAGACCCCTCCTGGGTCTGCACCATCTCCACAACCCCAGCAGTATCAAGTGCGTCATCCCCTGCAAAGACATAAAAGAAAACAAATGGAAACAGGCATTAGCAGTATGGCACACAATTAGGGCTGAGAGGCTACAGAAACAGTACTTGATTGACACATGTCCCACATGACTAAAACCCTCCCATGCATGCACCGTCACTGCATGTGAAGGGGAGGCAGATGGCACACATTGATGACACCAAGATGGAAGATGAACACATTTGCTGCATGCTGCCTAGCAGTGGCATCACACATTGGCCAGTGATTGGCAGGTCAAATACACATGCCATCACACAGATGGCATGTACCCTAGCCATGAGTGAAGAGGGAGAGGAGGTCACCAATTGTTCATTCAGTCCAGTTTGCTATGTAATTGATTTTTTCATTGAAATGGTTCAAATGTTTAACCTGCAGCTGCCAGTCCAAAATGGTCCTATAGCACAGGGACATGTCTAAACAAATCATGTCCAGGAAACTAAGCCAGTCCACTGTACCATAGCCATGTCAGACATGTGACAATAGGACTGAGAAATCCCGAGTAAAAGTGGTGGTATGCAAACAATCTGCCTGAATAAACAGAGGTAAATAAGCAACAATGTTGTGGCAAGATGACACTCCAAGGGCAACTGGCGTGGTGTTGGGCTGGATGTCTAATGTTGGCAGAAGGGATGCTGCTTTACCCAAATGCTGGTGCGCAGAATGTATAGGAAGAGGCACATGGGTGACCCAAACCACTCAGGCACACACACCCTCACCTGGCACCCAAACAGAAGCCCTCCCACACACACCATGCACATGGATGACAAACACATGCATGTGCACTCACCGGACAATGCCTCGTAATCTGCCAGTTCTCCCATGCCTTGGATCTGTTCCTCCGTGACGTAGGTCCCAGCAACCTGCTCATGTGGAGTGAGTTCTATGTCGTCTGCTGGAGACCCACCTCCAGTCACTAGAGTTGCGGCATGACTTGAGGCCAGTTTATTCTTTGCCCTGCGCTTCGGGTCATTCCAGCGCTTGTAGCATTCAGTAGCTGTGCGCCTCACGATTCCAAGGGCACTTATGATGTCCGCAATGGTCTGCCAGTGTGCCTGACGTTGTGCAGGTGTGGTCTTGGATCCTGCAACAATCACCATTTCGGGGTCATGTGCGGACACATACTCTACAAGTGCATTCAGTTCGGCCTCATTGAAGCTGGGCTTCCTTGACGGGCTGGACTGTGTAGCCGTGTCTGGGGCATCAGCCTCTACTGGACGAGCACTCTTCCTCTTCCGCTTGGAAGGTGGTGGGGATCCAGAGTGTCCTACGCCGCTCTGGACACTAGGGGCACTCTGAAATAGGAGTATGGGATTGCACACTCAGCATGGGAGTTGGTGCAGGCATTAGCTCAAGTGTGATGGTGTCAGGGGGAATGTCAGCATGATGGACTTGGACCGACACTGTCCTGGCTGGGTGTGTGAGAGGTGGGGTGGATGGAGCCGCAGCTGCCCCTGCAGCCTCCCCAGCCTGCCTACGCGGGGCAGCAGATGACCTAGCTGCCCCTGCTCCATGTGGCCTGATGACACCAATGTTCACCGGCGCACGTGGCCTAGACCTGCTGACCTGGAAGTCAGCCATGGAGTCACTCTGTGCCAGGTCTGGTTCCACAGTGGGCTGGTCCAACAAGGGCTGAGCATGGATGGTGTCAGCCACGTTAACCTCAACCAGGGGGGGGCATGGGTGTCCCTGACTGCTCCTCCACACATGGGTGCAAGTCACGGCCACGTCCCCTACCGGATCCACCACGGCCACCACTTGGGGCTCGGCCACCTTTGCCACCCTTACGGCTTGTTCGCCTCCCAGCCATGGCACTGATGTTATTGTGCGTATGGGAGTCGATGTGGACTATTGTCCTGGGCAATTGGGGGTCAAAGGGGTTGGGTACCAGTTGGTAATCATACCCTAGTGCTCTAGCAAGGCTTTATGCCACCCCTGGGGAAAGATGATGGGTCACGCAACGCACAGGCACCCCAAAAAAGGGAAGTAAGGTGCACGCAACCCCTCCTAGACCACGCGCGTGGAAAAATAAACCTGCACTACGCTGTGGCACCCAGAAACACAAGAATGAACGTATGCGTGTCACACACAGCCTAGAATGACCTCTGAAGGGGTACGCGACACACGGGGCAAGCACAGATGTTACTCACCGCCTGCCAGGAAGAAAAGCGTGAAAAATATGCGCGTGTGCGCGTTGGCAACACCCCCGCCAAAAGAAGAATTGTACGCTGTCTGAGGAGACAGGACAACAGTAGAAGGGAATGCTGTTTGAGGAAACAGGCCCAGGAAAAAGAGGAAAAGAGAAAAAGCTGTCAGAGGTAACAGGGAGTACGAACTGGAAACGCTGTGCAGTAAATCGCATGTGAACCGACAAGAAGTACAGATTTCACCCACTCGCTCTCCACGAAAAGCACGTTCAAGGAAATGGCATTCTACACGTACCTTTTATACACACGTCACAGATGCGCATACGCGATGAGGCAATTTCCACCAATTACGCGCTTTGACACTCGGACGTGTATCTCTTTTTTTTTACACGCGCCATTCTCTACGGCCATGCGCGTGACGTCACAGCTGCGCATGGTGGCCTTTGGGCCAATGAAATCGCATATGCGAGCACACGTGGTAAAACTGCACGTCCGAGTGTCATCGCGTGTAATCGGAGGGAAGTGAGCGTACATGCGATTGGCCTGGGTACGTGTATTTCTGGGGTGCGCAGGAAGTTTCACACGGGATTGGTGGAAATCTACGTGTGCTCTGTCATGACGTGTAATGAGGGAAACACCCGCGCGCGTCACGTCACAGACGCGCTTACGTGCTAAGGGCCTTTGGTCCAATGAAATCGCATATGCGTGCTGACGTGCATACGCGCTAAGGGCCTTTCCTCGATTTACACGCAGACGTGCAGGATTTTCACGGGCAAAATCACTCCGTATCAAGCTGCCCACACGTAAGCACACGGAAGACCATGCTCCTGCCCACAAGGCCGAATTACTGCCCCCCAGAGCCCCGAGCACGCTCCCACCTGCCATCTGCTGCTGCCTGACTGCCTGCTGCCCACGTGCCCTGCCATTTGCTGCCTGCACATCAGCCAGGGGTGCTGTTGCTGTGACCACCCCTGCTGGAACCGAAGACTCCCGACTGGGATTCCATCGCTCCACAGCCCAGCCCTAGGACCCAGTTGCCCACCCACTCCTGCCTCTGGGGTTGTCATGTCGGGCACTGCAACATCTGGCACCACTGACAACCACCGGCCAGAGAGGCAGAGGGGCACCAGCTTCAGTGCCAGGGAAGTTGGTGTCCTGGTGGAGCAAGTCCTGGGGCATTATGATGCCCTCTACGGAAGTGTGCGCGCCGACAAGGAAGGACGGACTCGGATCTGGATGGACATCGTGACTGCCATCAACGCGGAGGGGGTGGCAGTCCGCGACTTCCAACATGTCAAGAAGTGCTGGGAGGACTTCAGGTCCAGGACCCTGAACAAGGCCTGGCGCCTCTTGAAGGCAGCGGATGCTAAGGGGCGCTGGGGCCACTTGTTGGAAGATCAGATGAGGGTCCTGGAACGCATATCCCCAGCGCTCCACATCGAGGTCCTTGAGAGGCAGACCCATCTGGAGTCGAGCGGTAAGTGTACATGCATCATGAATGTAAGCTGTGCGTGTGGTGATGTGCCAGTAGTGTGCTGGTTGCACATATGTTTTTATGGGGCCGAGTATGGGTGGGGGTGTACAGGGCCGTGCGGCTAACATATGCGAGGGCTGTCATGTGTGAGACATGGATGGTGCTTGTGTGTGTAGGCTTGCATGCCAAATGCAGTTGCGTGGGCACACATGTTTGGATGAATGTGTATGTAAGTGGGCATGGTCGTGATGTCACGCATGCATGTTGTTTTCAGCAGCATGTATCAGCACTGTGTACATGTGCATGTGTGTGTATTTGACAAGGGTGCAACAGTGATGCAACATGGATGCATGTGACAGCGGGATGTGGAAGCCTGATTGGCAGATGTGACATGGATGCCCATCGGAACACTGCGACAGTTGGTTGAGGTGTACACATGCATGCAAGTGTGGTGGTGTGCGGTCATGTGTAGTGCACTCCCTGTGTTGCATGTGATGTCTAGCTCACCTTTGCCTGCTCATGCTGTTGTATGTGTATGGATGGTGCTGGCAGTTGCGATGTGGCTGTGGTATGGCTCATGTGTGCAAGTTGAAATGACATGTGTGTTGCCGATTGTGATGCCATGTCTGAGGTTTGCCAATGCCACTCATGTGCAACTGTCATGTGTGTATGTGTCCATTGTACAGTGCCCTGATGCCTGTGTTTCATTTCTCCCTATCTGTAGCGTCAACTGATGAAGAGGGCGGAGAAGGTGCTGTGGAGCACAGCGGCGGGGATCGCACCGCCAGCCGGAGACGCAAGGCCCGGCTCCCCTCCCAGGTTGTGATCTCGTCGGGGATTGAGGAGTCCGGTGCCGCGTCCCAGGCCGCAGCTGCCGGCGGGAGGTCCAAGAGGCGGAGGTCGGAGTTGGACTCCTCGGCAGCAGAAGGGGCAGCTGGGACCCCACAGGGCCCAACGGGGGAAGTTGGCACAGAGTCATCCAGGTTGGTGGGGGGTTTGGTTGAGGAGGAGGCCGTGCAAGCAACAGAGACGGGGTCTGGAGGTGGGGATTCCACTGGTGCTAGTGGTGCAGTGCAGGACCAGGGACAGGAGGCAGCACAGGTCGCGCGGAGGTGCCTGTGTGCAATCCTGTCCCTGATCCTGTCCCTGCATCATCTTGCACCAGCAGGGATGCCTACGTCCAGACGCGTTTTAAGGCAGGGGATGAGCTCATGACAACTGGCCTTCCTCTGCCTGCGGACGTGGCTATCCGGGTCCGGGTTGAGCCTGTCCTGACTGGTGTGGCATTGCGTCAACGGGCCATGCGAGGTGACCTGCAGTCTTTTCATGAGGAGACTGCACGTCATCTCGAATGGCTCATTTACCATGTCGGCCTACTGGGACAGGTCACCCAGGCAGGATTCCTCCGTTTGATGGGGCTTGCTACGACCCCCTCCTCAACTGAACCCCCTATGCGCCAGTCGTCTTCCGTGCCATTTTACCACCCATCAGTCACCTGGGTGCCCTGTGGAGCTGCCTCTGACGGTGCGGCCAGGCTGGTGGAGGAGGCATCCCTGCCACAGTCGGGAGTCGGACGTCCAGCAGGGGTGGCCACATCAACGACTGCACCCCAGCCAGCGGAGGATGTGCAGGCAGCAGGAGGCAGTGCACGGGCAGAGGCGCAGCAGCAACGTGGTGGGAGCCATGAAGGCTCAGGGCCTTCGACATCGGAGAGGCAGGCATCGGCCGGAGGGCAGGAGGACCCAGGACGGGAAGTGTCTTCCGTGTGGCAGCGGTTGGGCCACGCCATAGATGTGGAGCGGCAGCGGGCGGAAGAGGCACGGCTCACGATGGTCAGGGCGGAGAACTCCATGCTGAGGGCCCTGAGGCGTGCTGAGTGCCTCGAGGCAATCCGCAGGGAGTTTGGGGGGAACATGTGGACGGCCCTGCGGACCCTCGGGGCCATGGAGGAGGAGCGCCTCCGGGACATTGAGCAGGAGTTCGATGATGCCCTGGCTCGGAACATCCCGAAGTTAGCCGTCGGACTAGCCCGCTGCCCTTGTAAATAGTTCTGTAGTTAGTGTTAGGTTTCCTTTGGTTTAGCATTTTTTTTGGACCTTTTGGACAATGGCCCACATTTTTGTATATAGTTTATTTTTTTAGGTAGTGTTATTAGATAGGTTTCATTTCTTCGGTTGGGATCATGGACCCTGGAGTGTTTATCTGTATATAGTTGACTTTTGGATTTTCATTTTTTTTATGATTTCCCTAAGGAGCAATGGTTTTCGATTTTAATTTTCCATTGGATTAACTTTTGTGGACTGTGACTTTGGACACCTTTCGTTTGCATTATGATTTGTGGTTTTGAATTTTTTCACGTACCTGCTGGTTTATTTTAAAAAAAATTCAATTATTGTTTATTTATTTTGGATTCAATTTATGTTGCGTTTAATACATATTTTTTCTTCAAACTTCAATGTGTAGTATCATCTCATTGGTTTCATGCATATCATGATATGGGTTTTGACATTCACTGACACCCATTGGGTGTATTTGAGGGACATGTGTTCATTTGCAAACTTGCAATTGTGGTTCTATCATGTTTTTGCCATTTCTAAGTGGGTGGATGCAATACTCGGGTGGGTGTTTGGCATTTGGAGGCTGACCATAAGGGCCAGGGATCTAGATTGTGGGGGCCTGGTGGAGGCTGCCCCTGGTGGCTGGGGGGTGGGGGTGGTGGGAGACATGAGTGGGGGCCTGGTGGAGGCTGCCCCTGCACTGCTGGGGGGTGGGGGTGATAGGGGACATGAGTGGGGGCCTGGTGGAGGCTGCCCCTGCACTGCTGGGGGGTGGGGGTGATAGGGGACATGAGTGGGGGCCTGGTGGAAGCTGCTCCTGGTGGCTGGGGGTGGGGGTGATAGGGGACATGAGTGGGGGCCTGGTGGAGGCTGCCCCTGCACTGCTGGGGGGTGGGGGTGCAGGGAGACATGAGTTGGACATGAGTGGGGGCCTGGTGGAGGCTGCCCCTGGTGGCTGGGGGGTGGGGGTGGTGGGAGACATGAGTGGGGGCCTGGTGGAGGCTGCCCCTGCACTGCTGGGGGGTGGGGGTGATAGGGGACATGAGTGGGGGCCTGGTGGAGGCTGCCCCTGGTGGCTGGGGGGTGGGGGTGATAGGGGACATGAGTGGGGGCCTGGTGGAGGCTGTCCCTGCACTGCTGGGGGGTGGGGTGGTGGGAGACAAGAGTGGGGGCCTGGTGGAGGCTGCCCCCTGCACTGCTGGGGGGTGGGGGTGGTGGGAGAAATGAGTGGGGGCCTGGTGGAGGCTGCCCCTGCACTGCTGGGGGGTGGGGGTGATAGGGGACATGAGTGGGGGCCTGGTGGAGGCTGCCCCTGGTGGCTGGGGGGTGGGGGTGATAGGGGACATGAGTGGGGGCCTGGTGGAGGCTGCCCCTGCACTGCTGGCGGGGGGGGTGGTGGGAGACATGAGTGGGGGCCTGGTGGAGGCTGCCCCTGCACCACTGGGGGGTGGGGGTGATAGGGGACATGAGTGGGGGCCTGGTGGAGGCTGCCCCTGGTGGCTGGGGGGTGTGGGTGGTGGGAGACATGAGTGGGGGCCTGGTGGAGGCTGCCCCTGGTGGCTGGGGGGTGGGGGTGATAGGGGACATGAGTGGGGGCCTGGTGGAGGCTGCCCCTGGTGGCTGGGGGGTGTGGGTGGTGGGAGACATGAGTGGGGGTCTGGTGGAGGCTGCCCCTGCACTGCTGGGGGGTGGCGGTGGTAGGGGACATGTGTGGGGGCCTGGTGGAGGCTGCCCCTGGTGGCTGGGGGCTGGGGGTGATAGGGGACATGAGTGGGGGCCTGGTAGAGGCTGCCCCTGTACTGCTGGGGGGTGGGGGTGATGGGAGACATGAATGGGGGCCTGGTGGAGGCTGCCCCTGCACTGCTGGGGGGTTGGGGTGCAGGGAGACATGAGTTGGACATGAGTGGGGGCCTGGTGGAGGCTGCCCCTGGTGGCTGGGGGGTGGGGGTGGTGGGAGACATGAGTGGGGGCTGGTGGAGGCTGCCCCTGCACTGCTGGGGGGTGGGGGTGATAGGAGACATGAGTGGGGGCCTGGTGGAGGCTGCCCCTGGTGGGTGGGGGTGTTAGGGGACATGAGTGGGGGCATGGAGGAGGCTGCCCCTGGTGGCTGGGGGGTGGGGGTGCAGGGAGGCATGAGTGGGGGCCTGGTGGAGGCTGCCCCTGCACTGCTGGGGGTTGGGGGGGTGGGAGACATGAGTGGGGGCCTGGTGGAGGCTGCCCCTGCACTGCTGGGGGTGGGGGTGATAGGGGACATGAGTGGGGGCCTGGTGGAGGCTGCCCCTGGTGGCTGGGGGGTGGGGGTGATAGGGGACATGAGTGGGGGCCTGGTGGAGGCTGCCCCTGCACTGCTGGGGGTGGGGGTGGTGGGAGACATGAGTGGGGGCCTGGTGGAGGCTTCCCCTGGTGGCTGGGGGTGATAGGGGACATGAGTGGGGGCCTGGTGGAGGCTGCCGCTGCACTGCTGGGGGGTGGGGGTGATGGGAGACATGAGTGGGGGCCTGGTGGAGGCTGCCCTCTGCACTGCTGGGGGGTGGGGGTGGTGGGAGAAATGAGTGGGGGCCTGGTGGAGGCTGCCCCTGCACTGCTGGGGGGTGGGGGTGATAGGGGACATGAGTGGGGGCCTGGTGGAGGCTGCCCCTGGTGGCTGGGGGGTGGGGGTGATAGGGGACATGAGTGGGGGCCTGGTGGAGGCTGCCCCTGCACTGCTGGCGGGGGGGGGGTGGTGGGAGACATGAGTGGGGGCCTGGTGGAGGCTGCCCCTGCACCACTGGGGGGTGGGGGTGATAGGGGACATGAGTGGGGGCCTGGTGGAGGCTGCCCCTGGTGGCTCGGAGGTGTGGGTGGTGGGAGACATGAGTGGGGGCCTGGTGGAGGCTGCCCCTGGTGGCTGGGGGGTGGGGGTGATAGGGGACATGAGTGGGGGCCTGGTGGAGGCTGCCCCTGGTGGCTGGGGTGTGTGGGTGGTGGGAGACATGAGTGGGGGTCTGGTGGAGGCTGCCCCTGCACTGCTGGGGGGTGGCGGTGGTAGGGGACATGTGTGGGGGCCTGGTGGAGGCTGCCCCTGGTGGCTGGGGGTGATAGGGGACATGAGTGGGGGCCTGGTAGAGGCTGCCCCTGTACTGCTGGGGGGTGGGGGTGATGGGAGACATGAGTGGGGGCCTGGTGGAGGCTGCCCTTGCACTGCTGGGGGGTTGGGGTGCAGGGAGACATGAGTTGGACATGAGTGGGGGCCTGGTGGAGGCTGCCCCTGGTGGCTGGGGGGTGGGGGTGGTGGGAGACATGAGTGGGGGCTGGTGGAGGCTGCCCCTGCACTGCTGGGGGGTGGGGGTGATAGGAGACATGAGTGGGGGCCTGGTGGAGGCTGCCCCTGGTGGCTGGGGGGTGGGGGTGTTAGGGGACATGAGTGGGGGCATGGAGGAGGCTGCCCCTGGTGGCTGGGGGATGGGGGTGCAGGGAGGCATGAGCGGGGGCCTGGTGGAGGCTGCCCCTGCACTGCTGGGGGTTGGGGTGGTGGGAGACATGAGTGGGGGCCTGGTGGAGGCTGCCCCTGCACTGCTGGGGGTGGGGGTGATAGGGGACATGAGTGGGGGCCTGGTGGAGGCTGCCCCTGGTGGCTGGGGGGTGGGGGTGATAGGGGACATGAGTGGGGGCCTGGTGGAGGCTGCCCCTGCACTGCTGGGGGGTGGGGGTGGTGGGAGACATGAGTGGGGGCCTGGTGGAGGCTTCCCCTGGTGGCTGGGGGTGATAGGGGACATGAGTGGGGGCCTGGTGGAGGCTGCCCCTGCACTGCTGGGGGGTGGGGGTGATGGGAGACATGAGTGGGGGCCTGGTGGAGGCTGCCCTGCAATGCTGGGGGTGGGGGTGCAGGGAGACATGAGTTGTACATGAGTGGGGGCCTGGTGGAGGCTGCCCCTGGTGGCTGGGGGGTTGGGGTGGTGGGAGACATGATTGGGGGCCTGGTGGAGGCTGCCCCTGCACTGCTGGGGGGTGGGGGTGATAGAGGACATGAGTGGGGGCCTGGTGGAGGATGCCCCTGGTGGCTGGGGGGTGGGGGTGATAGGGGACATGAGTGGGGGCCTGGTGGAGGCTGCCCCTGCACTGCTGGGGGGTGGGGGTGGTGGGAGACATGAGTGGGGGCCTGGTGGAGGCTTCCCCTGGTGGCTGGGGGTGATAGGGGACATGAGTGGGGGCCTGGTGGAGGCTGCCCCTGCACTGCTGGGGGGTGGGGGTGATGGGAGACATGAGTGGGGGCCTGGTGGAGGCTGCCCTGCAATGCTGGGGGTGGGGGTGCAGGGAGACATGAGTTGTACATGAGTGGGGGCCTGGTGGAGGCTGCCCCTGGTGGCTGGGGGGTTGGGGTGGTGGGAGACATGAGTGGGGGCCTGGTGGAGGCTGCCCCTGCACTGCTGGGGGGTGGGGGTGATAGAGGACATGAGTGGGGGCCTGGTGGAGGATGCCCCTGGTGGCTGGGGGGTGGGGGTGATAGGGGACATGAGTGGGGGCCTGGTGGAGGCTGCCCCTGCACTGCTGGGGGGTGGGGGTGATGGGAGACATGAGTGGGGGCCTGGTGGAAGCTGCCCCTGCACTGCTGGGGGGTGGAAGTGATAGAGGACATGAGTGGGGGCCTGGTGGAGGCTGCCCCTGCACCACTGGGGGGTGGGGGTGATAGGGGACATGAGTGGGGGCCTGGTGGAGGCTGCCCCTGGTGGCTCGGGGGTGTGGGTGGTGGGAGACATGAGTGGGGGCCTGGTGGAGGCTGCCCCTGGTGGCTGGGGGGTGGGGGTGGTGGGAGACATGAGTGGGGGCCTGGTGGAGGCTGCTCTGCACTGCTGGGGGGTAGGGGTGATAGGGGACATGAGTGGGGGCCTGGTGGAGGCTGCCCCTGGTGGCTGGGGGGGTGGGGGTGATAGGGGACATGAGTGGGTGCCTGGTGGAGGCTGCCCCTGCACTGCTGGGAGGTGGGGGTGGTGGGAGACATGAGTGGGGGCCTGGTGGAGGCTGCCCCTGCACTGCTGGGGGGTGGGAGTGATAGGAGACATGAGTGGGGGACTGGTGGAGGGTGCCCCTGCTGGCTGGGGGGTGGGGGTGATAGGGGACATGAGTGGGGGCCTGGTGGAGGCTGCCCCTGCACTGCTGGCGGGAGGGGGTGGTGGGAGACATGAGTGGGGGCCTGGTGGAGGCTGCCCCTGCACTGCTGGGGGGTGGGGGTGATAGGGGACATGAGTGGGGGCCTGGTGGAGGCTACCGCTGGTGGCTGGGGGGGGTGATAGCAGACATTAGTGGGGGCCTGGTGGAGGCTGCCCCTGGTGGCTGGGGGGTGGGGGTGATAGGGGACATGAGTGGGGGCCTGGTGCAGGCTGCCCATGCACTGCTGGGGGGTGGGGGTGGTGGGAGACATGAGTGGGGGCCTGGTGGAGGCTGCCCCTGGTGGCTGGGGGGTGGGGGTGGTGGGAAACATGAGTGGGGGCCTGGTGGAGGCTGCCCCTGCACTGCTGGGGGTGGGGGTGATAGGGGACATGAGTGGGGGCCTGGTGGAGGCTGCCCCTGGTGTCTGGGGGGTGGGGGTGATAGGGGACATGAGTGGGGGCCTGGTGGAGGCTGCCCCTGCACTGCTGGGGGGTGGGGGTGATGGGAGACATGAGTGGGGGCCTGGTGGAGGCTGCCCCTGCACTGCTGGGGGGTGGGGTGCAGGGAGACATGAGTTGGACATGAGTGGGGGCCTGGTGGAGGCTGCCCCTGGTGGCTGGGGGGTGGGGGTGGTAGGAGACATGAGTGGGGGCCTGGTGGAGGCTGCCCCTGCACTGCTGGAGGGTGGGGGTGATAGAGGACATGCGTGGGGGCCTGGTGGAGGCTTCCCCTGGTGGCTGGGGGGTGGGGGTGATAGGGGACATGAGTGGGGGCCTGGTGGAGGCTGCCCCTGCACTGCTGGGGGGTGGGGGTGGTAGGAGACATGAGTGGGGGCCTGGTGGAGGCTGCCCCTGCACTGCGGGGGGGGTGGGGGTGGTGGGAGACATGAGTGGGGGCCTGGTGGAGGCTGCCCCTGCACTGCTGGGGGGTTGGGGTGATAGGGGACATGAGTGGGGGCCTGGTGGAGGCTGCCCCTGGTAGCTGGGGGGTGGGGGTGATAGGGGACATGAGTGGGGGCCTGGTGGAGGCTGCCCCTGCACTGCTGGTGGGTGGGGGTGGTGGGAGACATGAGTGGGGGCCTGGTGGAGGCTGCCCCTGGTGGCTGGGGGAGTGGGGGTGGTGGGAGGCATGAGTGGGGGCCTGGTGGAGGCTGCCCCTGGTGGCTGGGGGGTGGGGGTGGTGGGGAACATGAGTGGGGGCCTGGTGGAGGCTGCCCCTGGTGGCTGGGGGGTGAGGGTGATAGGGGACATGAGTGGGGGCCTGGTGGAGGCTGCCCCTGCACTGCTGGGGGGTGGGGGTGATAGGGGTCACGAGTGGGGGCCTGGTGGAGGCTGCCCCTGGTGGCTGGGGGTGGGGGTGGTGGGAGACATGAGTGGGGGCCTGGTGGAGGCTGCCCCTGCACTGCTGGGGGGTGGGGGTGATAGGGGACATGAGTGGGGGCCTGGTGGAGGCTGCCCCTGCACTGCTGGGGGGTGGGGGTGATAGGGGACATGAGTGGGGGCCTGGTGGAGGCTGCCCCTGCACTGCTGGGGGGTGGGGGTGGTGGGAGACATGAGTGGGGGCCTGGTGGAGGCTGCCCCTGCACTGCTGGGGGGTGGGGGTGATAGGGGGCATGAGTGGGGGCCTGGTGGAGGCTGCCCCTGGTGGCTGGGGGGTTGGGGTGGTGGGAGACATGAGTGGGGGCCTGGTGGAGGCTGCCCCTGCACTGCTGGGGGGTAGGGGTGATAGGGGACATGAGTGGGGGCCTGGTGGAGGCTGCCCCTGGTAGCTGGGGGGTGGGGGTGATAGGGGACATGAGTGGGGGCCTGGTGGAGGCTGCCCCTGCACTGCTGGGGGGTGGGGGTGGTGGGAAACATGAGTGGGGGCCTGGTGGAGGCTGCCCCTGGTGGCTGGGGGAGTGGGGGTGGTGGGAGGCATGAGTGGGGGCCTGGTGGAGGCTGCCCCTGGTGGCTGGGGGGTGGGGGTGGTGGGGAACATGAGTGGGGGCCTGGTGGAGGCTGCCCCTGGTGGCTGGGGGGTGAGGGTGATAGGGGACATGAGTGGGGGCCTGGTGGAGGCTGCCCCTGCACTGCTGGGGGGTGGGGGTGATAGGGGTCACGAGTGGGGGCCTGGTGGAGGCTGCCCCTGGTGGCTGGGGGTGGGGGTGGTGGGAGACATGAGTGGGGGCCTGGTGGAGGCTGCCCCTGCACTGCTGGGGGGTGGGGGTGATAGGGGACATGAGTGGGGGCCTGGTGGAGGCTGCCCCTGGTGGCTGGGGGGTGGGGTGATAGGGGACATGAGTGGGGGCCTGGTGGAGGCTGCCTCTGCACTGCTGGGGGGTGGGGGTGGTGGGAGACATGAGTGGGGGCCTGGTGGAGGCTGCCCCTGCACTGCTGGGGGGTGGGGGTGATAGGGGGCATGAGTGGGGGCCTGGTGGAGGCTGCCCCTGGTGGCTGGGGGGTTGGGGTGGTGGGAGACATGAGTGGGGGCCTGGTGGAGGCTGCCCCTGCAATGCTGGGGGGTAGGGGTGATAGAGGACATGAGTGGGGGCCTGGTGGAGGCTGCCCCTGGTGGCTGGGGGGTGGGGGTGATAGGGGACATGAGTGGGGGCCTGGTGGAGGCTGCCCCTGCACTGCTGGGGGGTGGGGGTGATGGGAGACATGAGTGGGGGCCTGGTGGAAGCTGTCCCTGGTGGCTGGGGGGTGGGGGTGGTGGAAGACATGAGTGGAGGCCTGGTGGAGGCTGCCCCTGCACTGCTGGGGGGTGGGGGTGATAGAGGACATGCGTGGGGGCCTGGTAAAGTCTGCCCCTGGTGGCTGGGGGGTGGGGGTGGTGGGAGACATGAGTGGGGGCCTGGTGGAGGCTGCCCCTGCACTGCTGGGGGGTGGGGGTGATAGAGGACATGCGTGGGGGCCTGGTGGAGGCTGCCCCTGGTGGCTGGGGGGTGGGGGTGATAGGGGACATGAGTGGGGGCCTGGTGGAGGCTGCCCCTGCACTGCTGGGGGGTGGGGGTGGTAGGAGACATGAGTGGGGGCCTGGCGGAGGCTGCCCCTGCACTGCGGGGGGTGGGGGGTGGTGGAAGACATGAGTGGGGGCCTGGTGGAGGCTGCCCCTGCACTGCTGGGGGTTGGGGTTATAGGGGACATGAGTGGGGTCCTGGTGGAGGCTGCCCCTGGTGGCTGGGGGGTGGGGGTGATAGGGGACATGAGTGGGGGCCTGGTGGAGGCTGCCCCTGCACTGCTGGGGGGTGGGGGTGGTGGGAGACATGGGTGGGGGCCTGGTGGAGGCTGCCCCTGCACTGCTGGGGGGTGGGGCCGATAGGGGACATGAGTGGGGGCCTGGTGGAGGCTGCCCCTGGTGGCTGGGGGATGGGGGTGATAGGGGACATGAGTGGGGGCCTGGTGGAGGCTGCCCCTCCACTGCTGGGGGGTGGCGGTTGTGGGAGACATGAGTGGGGGCCTGGTGGAGGCTGCCCCTGGTGGCTGAGGGGGTGGGGGTGGTGGGAGGCATGAGTGGGGGCCTGGTGGAGGCTGCCCCTGGTGGCTGGGGGGTGGGGGTGGTGGGGAACATGAGTGGGGGCCTGGTGGAGGCTGCCCCTGGTGGCTGGGGAGGTGGGGGTGGTGGGGGACATGAGTGGGGGCCTGGTGGAGGTTGCCCCTGGTGGCTGGGGGGTGAGGGTGATAGGGGACATGAGTGGGGGCCTGGTGGAGGCTGCCCCTGCACTGCTGGGGGGTGGGGATGATAGGGGTCATGAGTGGGGGCCTGGTGGAGGCTGCCCCTGGTGGCTGGGGGGTGGGGGTGGTGGGAGACATGAGTGGGGGCCTGGTGGAGGCTGCCCCTGCACTGCTGGGGGGTGGGGGTGATAGGGGACATGAGTGGGGGCCTGGTGGAGGCTGCCCCTGGTGGCTGGGGGTGGGGGTGATAGGGGACATGAATGGGGGCCTGGTGGAGGCTGCCCCTGCACTGCTGGGGGTGGGGGTGGTGGGAGGCATGGTTGGGGGCCTGGTGGAGGCTGCCCCTGCTCTGCTGGGGGGTGGGGGTGATAGGGGACATGAGTGGGGGCCTGGTGGAGGCTGCACCTGGTGGCTGGGGGGTGGGGTTGATAGGGGACATGAGTGGGGGCCTGGTGGAGGCTGCCCCTGCACTGCTGGGAGGTGGGGGTGATGGGAGACATGAGTGGGGGCCGGGTGGAGGCTGCCCCTGGTGGCTGAGGGGTGGGGGTGATGGGAGACATGGGTGGAGGCCTGGTGGAGGCTGCCCCTGGTGGCTGGGGGTGCAGTGGGACATGCGTTGGTGGGCAGTAGTGCAAGGTGACATGTGGGTTGGCTGGGGGGCATGGCCATGGTGGATGGGGTGCCTGCAGGACATGTGCAGGGTAGGCCCCTTTGGTGTGGGCCACCTGCAGGGGCCGTGGAGGGTGTAGAGGGAACACCTGGGAGGACCCACACGTGCAATTCATGTGTGGTGCTCCCCGCGCACCCCTGTAATACACGTACCCTCATGGAATCGCATGTGATACTTCCTGCGCACCCCTGAAATACACGTGCCCTGCTGCTTTTGCGTGTGATACTTCCCGCGCACCCCTGGAATACACGTACCCTGCTGATTTTGTGTGTGATACTTCCCGCGCACCCCTGAAATACATGTACCCTGCTACTTTTGCGTGTGATACTTCCCGTGCACCCCTGGAATACATGTACCCTGCTGCTTTTGCGTGTGATACTTCCCGCGCACCCCTGGAATACACGTACCATGATGGAATCGCGTGTGATACTTCCCGCGCACCCCTGAGATACACGTACCCTGCTGCTTTTGGATGTGATACTTCCCCCGCACCCTGAAATACACGTACCCTGCTGCTTTTGCGTGTGTTACTTCCCACGCACCCCTGATGAACACGTACACAGGACAATCGCGTGTGGAACTTCCCGCGAACCACTGAAATACACGTTCCCCGCTTGGCGTTTGCTGTTTGCCAGCCCTGTGAACTGGTCCAGGGTTAGCGCAGCCCTTTGCGATTATTTGGGGATTTTGAAGGCTTTTCCTTGCGCGAGGGCGTTCTTGGGGGCGTAACTGGCGCTGCTGCAGGGTCGCTGCGCCACGCTGCGCCACGGCTGGTTTTGGATGCGAAAATCCATGAATACGCTGTGCGCGGAAATCGATTTTAGCGCATGCGGCTGGCGCAGACATTCGCACGGGCACGCTGTGCGCCAGCCGCGTGCGACACTTTTGTGCGAAATTCCATTAATTACCCTGTAAGTGTCCACCTATCCGCTACTTCGCGTTTCGGGCTCATTAGCCCTTCTTCAGGTATAGATATCTGGAGAAGTATGATTCTGTAAATGTAATAGAGATAAATACTATTTTAGTGAGACCAGTGAGGTTGTGTTTGTTTACATCTATGAAAAGGACTGATGAGTACTACCGCACTAACTTGTAAATGGTCCTGTCGATTGATGATGCCCTTCAATCTTCTAATTGTAATCAATTACGGTCTCTGTAAATAGAAGCACTCAATTACTACGATGTTAAATATCGCATAGAATGTGGTCTACTGTGGGACAAGTCGCTGGGGTAGCGCTGTGTCCCACTTGGAGGCCACCTACATTCAAATAATCTCTTGTAATGGCTGCATCCATTAATGCATATTCACTCACCTAGTGTCTGTTTTGTGTGTCGAATACAAGCAGAAAAAAGTATCCCTGTTATCTTTGGTAAGTCGTCCGATTTACTGGACATACTGTTGAGATTGCTGAAAGGATATATATTTAAACTGTCTTAGGAATTGTCCGTAGGACTTGGGTGATTGACAATTACGTAACATTAATTGTCCCCTTAATACCTTCTACAACCTACCACTTTGTGTAGATTGTGTTCACACAAATATCCTTGATGACGTAAATTGTGTTCCCACTCAGTACTATTATTTTGATTCTTGATGGAGTTAACATTCTTGCATACGTACAGGGACATGTGCATGTCCACACCAAATAGCTGCGGCCAGGACTGTGCTTCCTCAAGGTGGCAGCTCAGAGTGACACACACCTATTTGAATTCGCTTGCAGGTGATGGAGGATATCCCCTGAGGCCGTGGCAACTTACCCCTGTGCGGAACCCACAGAACAGCCATGAGGAGGAGTACAATCGTGTGCACACCCGTACCCCTGTTGTGATTGAGCAGACCTTTGGCCTGTTGAAGGGGCGGTTCCGCTGCCTCAGCAGGTCTGGTGGGGCACTCCTATATAGGCCTGAGAAGGTGGCAAAGATCACCATGGCCTGTGTCATGCTGCACAACATGTGCGTCCGGAGAAATGTACCACTGCCACCTGACATTGACATGCATGGGCCGGGTGAGGATGATGAGGATGGAGACGGAGGTAAAGTAGCCCCCCTGCCAGTACGTGATGCACGGGATGGACATGCTGTACACCAAGCACTTATTCACGAATACGTCTGAAACACAGGGACTATGAAAGACTTGTGTCAGTCAGACACTGGGCCAATGTGGACATGCACACAGGGAATGTTGGGAGTTGGGCACTGAACACCGTACCACATTAAATGGATGCACACAAAAATAACAATGTCCAGCCATGGATTTTTCTTATCACAATGTGTGTATTATTTACAACAGCAAAAATGTGCCCACTCCCCCCTCCCAGACTCCCCCAACAAACTCCCTGACCCCCTCCAACAAACTCCCTGACCCCCAACAAACACCAACACCCCCAATAGACACCACAAGATGCACCCCTTCACCCCCAACCTTGTGTCCCACTACCATTGTCCCCCCACACTACTTCTGGGACTTCTTCCTGTCCAGAGGCTGCATTTCAGTGTGCCTTGCACTCCTACGTGTGTGGCGCACTGGGCTGGTGGGGACAGATGAAGCTGGTGTGGAGGTAGTAGGTGATTCGCTGGCAGGTTCCACACCTCCTGCAAGCTGTGGCCGCTGCATATGAAGCAGCATTGAGGTCAGCACTGTGTCACCGCCCCCAAGCAGTCCCTCATTAGCCGAGCCGATGCATTGACAGCGGCTGTGTTTGCTTCGATGGCCGTTGTGGTCCCTGAAATTGCTGTGGCAATACCCCGCCTAGTTTCCACCCCGTCTGCTATGTACTGGCGGAGTAGGTCTAACATGGCCTCCTGTTGGGCCTCCACCATCGACAATCGTGTCTCCAGGGTTCTGGAGGGGGCTGGAGTGGTGGGTTGTGCAGTCACGTGGATGGCATTTTCGGGACTGGACTCCTCAGAGATGGGTAGGTCACGGAGGCAGGGATCAACTTCACTGCAGGTGGGTGAGTGCAGGTGTTGGGGCGAGGGGGTGGGCACGGGGCTCGGGGTGGCCGGGCATGTCACCTCGGTGTCTCCCTCCGGCTCCACACTGGCATCAAGTTCTTCCCCAATGGAGGCGGGTGCTTCCAGGGACTCCCCTTGGACAGGTGTGGGTGTGGCCTACTTGTCTCCAGCGGAGGTGGTGGTGGTGGTTGCCCTCTTCTTACGTTGTGAGGTGGATGCCCTTGCAGTTGTCTCCTGGGTTGCTTCTTCCTCATCAGTGCCTGGGGGGGTAGAAGAGATGCAGGGCATCAGTGATGGTGTGACATGGCAGTGGCGGTGCTGTTCATTATTCATTTGATCATGCTTTCATGTCTTACAGGTGTGTCATGCAGGGTATTCAGAGAGGGCCTGTAAGCATTCACTGCATGGCAGGTGGCATGCCGTTGATTTTGGGTTTGTGTGAAGTATCACATGGGCAAACTCCAGGTGTGTTGGCTGTGTGTTGGTTAAGGGATGGGCACTCAGCATGCATTTCAGTGTGGCAGCGTTTGGCCCGCCATCTGTATTTGGGAATGGTCATGTGGGTGTTGGGACATGCATTGCCTTGCCTAGACTCTCTACCACTTCACTTGTGCTACTTCATGGTCTCCCCTACAGGGATCTGCAGGGTCACTCACCTCCTTCGACGGTTGATGCAGCACCCGTCTCCATCTCGCATAATCCCTCGATGGACTCAGGACTGATGAATCTGCTGGCCGTCTCCTCCCAGGGCATCAATTTGGCAGGGGGGAGGGCATCCCCGCCTGTGGCCATGGCCTCCTTCCGATTGGTGGCCATGATATTGCGTACCCTCAACCGGAGGTCATCCTACCGCTTCCTGCAGTCCCTCACACTGCGAGGGGTGGGACCTACGGCTGATACCCTGCGGGCTACCTACTGCCAGATTTGCCTCTTTTGTTGCTGCACCTCCCGCTTCTTGTCGTGGGATTGTATTGTGTCTGCATGTGCAGCTAGAGTGTCCGCTAATATGGTGAGCTCTGCGTCTTAGTAACGCTATTTACGCAGCCGGGGGGTAGTCTTCCTGGTAGCCTTTGACATCCTCTATGGATTTCCACTGTGCTCTCCGAGTATCGGCTGGTAGTTATGGAGGATGGCAATGGATTGTGTTTTTAAAGATGGCCGCCAGCCCATTTCCCGTTCCTGAGCGATGACGTAAGTTCCGGGTCCGTTTTTTGACGAACACGGTATTACCATGCCGGTATTTAGGGGTTGGTATGAGGCGGTACCCCTATGGGCATGTCCCGCGATGCCATTATAGGGAAGTTGGAGGCCCTTTAGCGGCATGGCGGTATTGCCACTACCGGCATGGGGGGATGCGCGTGCTCGCGCACTCGTAATCACCCGCTATTAGCGGGTTCATATAAGCACGGACCCGCTCATTCCGGCATGCCGGTAATGAACTCGGTTTTACCGGGCAACTCGTATCTCTTGGGGACAATGGGCCTTATTACGAGTCACCCAGTCTGGAAATAATGGTGGCGGTAAATCCGCCGCCACCGTTGTTTCGGGACCGGTTGATCTCGAGTTCTGCAGGCAGGAGGTGTCATTCCCACCAGGTCTGACCTGGCGGGTTTAACACCACCCGCCTGCAGGCGGACGTGGAAACACTGGCACCATCACGAGATGGTGCCAGTGTTTCCACTTCCCCATTCCCATTGAGTCCTGTAGGACTCAATGGGAATGGGGATTTACCGAATTCTGCCTCCGGAATTCCCGGGTCACCGCGGTTGTAATGCCCCGGTAATTCCGGGAATCACGGAGGCGGAATGGTAATACGAGTCCGGCGGTAACCTGCTGGAATTTCAGGCACGGTTACCTCCGGACTCGTAATGAGGCCCAATATCTAGATGTTGCACAGTCTTAAGAGGCAGGGTACAACACAGTACAACACAGTAATCTTGAGCGTGCTATCTAGATGTGACACAGTCTTAAGAGGTAGAATACAACACGACTAGGCGACTTTAACCTAGGCCTATCTGACCCCAATGACCAAGCTGCTAAATCCCTTGAAGATGCCTTGGGCGAACTTAACCTCAAATACAGAATCAAACAACCTACACATGTGAAAGGACGAACCTTAGATTGGCTCGGCGAACACAACTGTGCCACTTCTATATCCGCCATTGAACCTGTGTCTTGGACAGACCACTCCCTGATCACCTTTACTGTTAAGGCTACCCGACCAGTCACCAAAACCAGGAGCGTGGCTCCACCATTACTTACTAGAAACAAGCGCAATATAACAGCCGAGAACTTAACTCCAATCCTGATCCCAATATTGAACTCTTCCATCACCGAAGACCCGGAAGAACTAATTAACCTATTTAACAACACACTGACCAACGCCCTTGACACCATTACCCCCTTGAAACTCTGTAAAGGCAAACCTAAAGCACATCTCAACACGTGGTTTACCTGACACTTATGACGCTTAAGATCTGAAAAAAGGAAATGTGCGACTACCTGGAAAAACCTACCCACCAAAGAGAATAAAGATAAAATTACTGAAATCTCTATCTACAAAGCAGAGATCATTAAAACTAAACACGAAACTTACAACAACAGGATTCTAAACGCAAGTTCCAATAACAAGGAACTATTCGGAATTCTCAGAGAGCTAGAATCACCTACAACCCCTGATGACTCTCACCCTAAAAATAAAGATTGGTGCACTGGCATACAAAATGCCCTAGCCAATAAAATTGCCACCTTGCAAAACAAAATTGCCACCAAACAACTGAACATTAACTGTTCTGAGACTAACAACAAACTTGAAAAACCTTTAGCCTTCAATAGCCTATCTGAATTCAAATTTGCCCATGTCACCACACCTGAGGTCGAACAAATTATAGCTTCCCTAAAACCCTCTCGCTGCCAAGGAGACATCTGCCCGTCACAAATCATAAACGATGCGGCTAGGGCTCTAAACGCTTCCTTCAAATCATGTCTAGTTCCTACCAACCTGAAAGACGCCTGGGTTTTGCCCCTACTAAAAAAAGCCTCACTCAACCCCACCATCCCGACCAACTACAGACCTATAACGTCGGTCCCTTTTCTTCTGAAAATTATTGACAAGGCAGCGTATATCCAAATTCAGATTTACCTTGAAACGAACAACCTCCTAGGACTCAGACAGTCGGGCTTCAGACCCCTTCACAGAACGGAAACAGCCTTAATTGACTTGAAATGTGCCATACTCCTCCTACTTGACCTCTCCGCCGCCTTTGACTTGGTAGACCATAACAAACTCTGTGAACACCTCACCTCATCTGCCAACTTCTCACAAGTAGCATCTAGTTGGATTAAATCTTTCCTCAACAACAGAACAATGAGGGTTTTCTCCCCTACAGACTCGGCTGACCCCATTCCCATCACTTGTGGAGTGCCACAAGGCTCTTGTGTCTCCCCCACTCTATACAATGTCTTTACCAAACCTCTTTTTTACATATTGGACTGCCTGGGTGTCATCTACATTAATTATGCAGATTACACACAGATACTGATTCCTCTATCTGGTGACTATGACTCGGACAACGCCCTACTCAACCAAATTTACCTTGTCATTCAAGCATGGATGGCCACCCACAGCTTTTGCTTGAATGATGAGAAGACTGTAATTCTCATCCTAGGTGTCCCCCCCCCCACACCTTAACAAACTAAATACCAAATACTCGCCTTTCAACATAGACGGCAACATAATCAAAACATCCAAGGAAACTAAAACACTAGGCTTTTATACCGACTCCTCGCTGAGTTTGAGGAAACAAGTAAACGCCACTGCCTCAGCCACAGCCTACACATGTAAGGTGATTAATTCCTGCAAAGCCTACCTATCAATAAACAGCCGCATCATACTAGCTTGTGCACTAATCTTGTCTAAACTTGATTACTGCAACACACTATATGCAGGAGCCAATAAACAAGTTTTAAACAAATTGCAAACCCTACAAAACAATGCTCTGTGAACAACTCTTAGTATTCCTAGGAAAGAACACATCTCTGAAATAAGATGGAGCTACAAATGGCTCTCAATTCGAGATAGAATATATTTCAAACTTGTCTCCACCATCCATAAATGCCTCAATAATGCTGTCCCCCAATACCTCAAAGACAAAATCATCAGTAGAACTTCCTCAAGACCTACCAGATCAGCCAACTCCTGCTACATTATCACTCCTCGTTACAACCTAAAAAGAGCTGGTGGCTTTAGCTTCCCGGTTCAAGCAGCCTCAGCGTGGAATGCCCTCCCACTTAACTTAAGAACGGAGCAAGCTTTCCACAGTTTCAGACTGAAAACAAAAAAGTGGCTCTGCGCTAGTGAAATTTCTGTTCCTGTCGTTAGGACTCGATAACTGCTATTTCACGACCATTATACAGTTCCCTTTTATCTCTGACTGCCAATGTATTATTGTAAATTATTGTCACTTATTTGTGTATCCCTCATTTTTGATTGTGTATCGCATGTCGCCTCAACATTTGCTGTATACGTATCTTAAGCTGTCTTGTAATGCGCCCAGTTACCTCAGGGTCCGGAGCGCTTTATAAATAAAATAAACAAATAAATACCACACTATCTAGATTGTGATATAGTCTTAAGAGGCAGAGTACAACACAGTAATCTTGAGCGTGCTTTCTAGATGTGACACAGTCTTAAGTGGTAGAATACAACACACTGGGCCTCATTACACAGTAGGCGGTAAACCATGGTGCTATTAGCACCATGGTTCATGCCGGTAGTTTACCGGTACCGCCTTGGAGGAAAGGGGAATTACCGCCCTATTCCAAGGTTGGGAAGGCGGTAATTCCTCCTTCCTCCATTGCCCTTCCCCATTCCCATTTTTTCCCCATAGGGCATAATGGGAATGGGGAAGGCGCTAATTACGGTACCGCAAATTGCGGTACCGTAATTAGCACCCCGGTCCCTTTGCAGGTTTGTTTTTTAACGCCTGCTAAAAGCAGGCGTTAATGTACCAACCCACAAAGGGACCTCGTAGTAAGGCGGTAAGGGTTTACCGGTACCGGTAAAATACCGGTACCGGTAAACCCTTACCGCCTACCGTGTATTGAGGCCCCCTATCTAGATGTGACACAGTCTTGAGAGGCAGAGTACAACACAGAAACCTTTGAACGCACTATCTAGATTTGAGATGAGCTAAGAGGGTGAAATGCAACACATAGGGCATCATTATGAGGTTGGTGGTAGCCTTGCCGGTTTTACTGGCAAGGCTACCTCCATACCGGCATGAAAATTCAGCATCCGTGAATGGGCAATTACCGGGGTATTCTGGCCCCGCCGGACCTGGTAATTGCCCTTTTGCGGGTGCCAGTGCCGGTATATCCCCATTCCCATTTCAGCCCCATAGGGCTCAATGGGAATGGGAATGCCTGTAGCACCGGCACCTTTCATAACGGTGTTGGTGCTACCGGCTTGCTGTGCTCACGGGTGCCTTTCATTCCGCCAGGCAGACCTGGCGGAATGAAAGGCACCTGCGAGCACAACTCGGAGTTTGCCGGTCCGGTAACAACGGTACTGGCAAGCATACTGGAAACATTGTTAACGGACCAGCAACCTCGTAATGAGGCATCTCTTGGGGACAATGGGCCTCATTACGTCCCTGGCGGTACGGAGTGAACAGCGCCGTAAAAGGTGCCGGCGCCGTTCACTCCGTAACGCCGCATTACGAGTTCTCCTCGCAGGACACGGTAAGCACACCTGGGAAAACCAGGCGTGCTTACTGGGTCCCGCGAGGGGAAGAGGGAGCAAACAACGGGCCATCTCGTAATGGCCCGTTGTTTGCTCCCTCTCCCATGCCCATTCAGCCCTATGGGGGCTGAAATGGGAATGGGGAAGGACCGTGTCTGGGTCCTTGGAGGGAGGAATTACCGGGCCTTCCGAACTCGGAATGGCCCGGTGAGTCCTCATTCCGAGGACCCGGACCCCGACGCGATTTCGGCGGCAGCCATGCCGCCAATAGCGGCATGGTTACCGCCAAACTCGTAATGAGGGCCAATATCTAGATGTTGCACAGTCTTAAGAGGCAGGGTACAAAACAGTAAACTTTCAGCGCACTATCTAGATTTGTGATAGGTTAAAGGGGTGACATGCAAACACAATCTCTCTTGGGCACACTAATTAGATGCAAGAGATGATAAGTAGTTTCTAAGCGGTTAGATTGGCAGACTACAACATGGAAGTGTTTTAGGCACAGCAGTCTTAAGGTGAGAATCGGGTGGAGAACATTACAGTAATTTTAAGGGTGTACTATCTAGGAGTGGGGAACGGGGTAAAGTTTTAGAAGTTAGGTGTGTATACTTATTAACACAGGTCGGGCTGAAATGCTCAGCAAGGAATGACGTTGCCTAACATTTCATAGATTGGGTGTTTTGTGAGGTGGGAGTGACCTTGGTTACACTTGCCTTGTTGGTTGACTGCAGGTTGGTGGCTGGCCACTGGCTTCCCCTGCTGACACCTGCAGACACGGTTTGGAGCTGCCTCTGAAAGAGCCACCCTTTGCCTTGGGGTCCTTAGCCGCGGGTACTGCCGGGCAGTGGGCTGCCCAGGGGAGTCAGTAAAGACCAGATGAATAAGCCAATCAATGACGGTGGGCGGGCAGGGAGGCGGGAGGGAGAGGGAACCAGGAAGCAAAGCAGCAAGGGGATGCAGCACACGGGGGTCAGAGGAGCTTTTTCTCACAAAAACAAGAACACAGCCCACATTTTTACAAATATGACCTAGGATATACAAGGGACCCCTATGAGAATTCCCCAGTGGGCCAAGGGGGAAGACCTGTACACCCTGGAAGACTATGCCCAGGCCGACCGATACAGTCGAGAGTATGTTTACTTAATAAGTGCAGATCTGGATAACGGCACGGCCCAAGAGTCACCATCCAGATCGGGGGCCTACATCATCAATTTATCCTTGATACAGGTGCCATGGTCAATGTGATGAATGAAACCCTGTATCAGCTGATCCAAACCTATATCCACTGCACCTCTCCCAAGTGAATATATTCCAATGGGGCGCTACTCTTCCACTCCCATCCTTGGGACAGTTCAACTGAGACCTATATCATAAGGGACACGTAATGTCGGCCACAATCCATGTCATACAAAGGCCGGTGCCTGCTTATTTACCACACAGCGAGAGCACTAACCCTTATTGACATGCATTATGATCAGTCAGCGGTGGTGAGAGGCAGCCCGGTGGGCGCACTTGAAGTGAATGTCATGACAACAGTCGAGTGATGATCCAGCACATTCAGACGAAGCTCCTGGCTCCTTTTCACAGCATGGGCATGCTGAAGCACGCGGTCATAATGCTACATGTGGATCCAAAAGTAACTCTGGAACCCCAACACCCACACAGAGTCGAAGTCCACCTTCAGGGACAAATGTCCAAAGAGCTCCAACTACTCCTCGACAACGACATCATTGAAAGAGTAAATGGCCCGACCCCATGGGTCTCACCTCTGGTGGTGGTCTCAAATGAGAATTGGCGCCTATGGCTCTGTGTCGACATGCACATCCTAAATACAGTAATCCAGAGAGAAAGACATCCCGACCCCAACATTGAAGACATGATCATTAGACTGAACCAGGCAGCGCGGTTCTCTAAACTTAACCTCAACCAGGGGTACCACCCACTGGGGATTCACCCCGACTCCTGGCCGATCATGATCTTCATAACGCAGAAAGGACTCTTCCGCTACAGGTGGTTAAACTTAAGAATATATTCAGCAGTAGAGATATTCCAGGAAACGATCCGCGGACTGATTTCGCCAGTAGAGGCCGCATTTAACTACAGTGATGAGATCCTGGTGTTTGGCACAGCTCAGGGCCAACACGACAAGGCACTTATCCAGGTCTGTGAGATTCTACAAGCAGCGGGCTTCACACTAAACGGGGCCAAATGTGAGGCAAACAAGCCAAGTCTGAAATTCTTTGGTCACATCTTTTCAGGAAAGGGTACGACAGCTGACCCGGGCAAAGTAAATTCAATAGTCAATCTGGTGTCACCTGGGTACGTCACAGAGCTGAGGTAATTCCTAGGTATGGCAGGTTACTGTGCCTGCTTTCTCTCAAGCCAAGCCACACTCACAGAACCCTCACAGAACCTACTCAAGAAGGACGTGCCGTTTGAGTGGTGTGCCGAATGCAAAGGAGCATTCCAGACCATCAAAAACAAGCTGAGTACAGGCCTCAGGCTGGCCTACTTTGAACCCAAGTGGGAAACGAAAATCGTGGTGGACGCCAGCCTACTAGGTCTGGTGGCCATACTGGTCCAAAACGAATAAGTGCAACAACCGGGTCAACGCATTGTTGCCTATGCCAGCAGTGCCGTGTCGCACAGAGAGAGAGCATACTCTCATGTGGTAAGGGAAAGCCTGGCAGCAGAGTGGGCTTGTGAGAAGTTTAATCACTTTGTCATAGGCCACCGGTTCACTCTCATCACTGACCACCAGGCACTTATATCACTATTCGGAAACCCAAAAACCAGGATGCCCCCTCGAATTGAACGATGGGGCCTCAGGCTGCAAGAGTATGACTTCCAGATTATTCATAAACCGGGAGGGGAGGCGAACCCAGCCGACTATTTATCCTGCCACCCGGAAAGCGGAACACTACATCCAATATCTGTCCAAAAATGCACTTCCGCTGATGCTCACTCAGGCAACATTCACATAGAAAAGCATAGTAGAACTGACCATGAAGGCTGCAGTTCAACTCAACAACATGAATAAGTGGAGGAACTACAAATGAGAGCTACGAAGGAATGCAGAGGTAGACATCAAAGAGATAGAGAGGATGGCTAAGGTACAGAGTGAGCTGGCCACAACCGTCGAAGGAATACTACTGAGAGGGAACCGCCTGATAGTACTAAAATCACTTCAGAAAACGATCGTTACCCTGGCTCACGAAAGCCACAGAGGACTGGCAATTACCAAAAAGATCCTATGTCATCAGGTGTGGTGTCCATACATGGGCACAGTCGTGGACGACATATTAACACACTGTCAAACATGCCGGAATACAGCGGGAAACATAGCATAATGCCCCCTGAGAATTGTCCCTCTCCCTAAAGGTCCCTAGCAACCATTGTCAATAGACTTCTATGGGCCCCTTGAGGAAGGGGGGCACCTACTAGTAGCACTTGACTGATACTCAAGATTCCTGGTGGAGAAGCTGGTCCAATCTACAGCATTCCGCAATGTGGTAGAACCCTAGACAAACTATTCAGCAAATGGGGTGTGCCAAATGTTGTAAAAACGGACAACGGCCCCCGTTCCAAATCACGACTTCAGGGAATTTGCAGCACACCTACGCTTCCAGTATCAGAAGCTTACGCCCCTCTGGCCACAAGTGAATAGCATGGTGGAGCGTGCTTCATGTCCACCATCAAGAAGACACGCCAGAAAGCAAGGATAGACCAATTGCCATTCCTGCAGGCTCTATGCCAGACGTTAAGAAGCTATCAGGGCACCAGACATGAAGCGACAGGGAAGACACTGACGGAAATAATGATTAAATACAAGCCCAGGATGCGACTGCTGCAGTTCGAAAACTACACAGAAGAACAGGACGCAGAGATCCGGGAATGAGATACTGAGAGAAAGAGGAGAACACACAAAGAGATGGTTGGATCAATGAAGAGGAGCGAAAAGGCCCAGCGGCCAGTAGGAGAGCAAGTCCTGGTATGACAGAGGCGACAGAGGAAGACAGACACCCGATATGATCCTGAACCCTTCCAGGTGACGAAGGTCAAAGGCTCAATGGTCACCGCGACGAGGGCAGGTCAGAATCTCACTCGCAATGCCTCATTCTTCCGCAAGCTGTATGCGCCAGAGGTCGATGCAGGGGATGAATCCGGAGAGATGGACGAGGAAACACTGGTGAGAGAGGAAATGCAGAGAGAAAGGATGGAGGAACCCCTTGCAGACCACCGGATCACGACAAATGAAGTAGGGTCAGGAGAGACTCGCAAATCCTACAGACGGTCGCAGCCGGTCATCGGCTCATTGAACAAAAGTGACCTGGGAACCGTCATGATAAGCAATGGGGAGGTGTTGCAGGCTAAAAGAGACGCTGGCCCCTCAAGGAGGAGGACACGTGGGAAGGGAGGGCATGAGGGAAGGGGTCAAAGGGGAGGGAAGGAGAAGGGTCAAACATGTTTGCAGTGGTATGAGAATAAAGGAGGTTGTTCGAGAATTCAGCTTCACGTGTTTGTTAAAAGGGCTGTACGTTATACCCCACAACACCCATGATAGGTTTAAACCCCAACACTTTATTAAATAATCTATCATGACACTGCTGAGTTAGACCAGTCACAAGAAGGGGATCCATGTTCTGTTTTCGATAACCTCTCAGACCCTCCAGACACTTATCCCAAGCACTTCCGATTTGTAAATAAAAACTGTGAACCTTGAACAGTTAAGTCACATGTTTTGTCCATCTGTCCCATTTCACGTGCCCCTATGCCATTTTACGAATTCAGCCACTGGCCGCATGGTATATCAGGCACGCCTGCCCCCTACCAAGGCCTGATTGAATGCAAAATGGGAAAAACAAGCCAGCAAATGTTATTGGTTAATCTGGACAATATCATTGTTTTGGGTCAGATTTTGAATCACGTTATCCATGGCTAGTGAACGTCCTAGCCTGACTGAAAGAGCAAGGTTTAAAGGTTTCCCTGGTAAAATGGAAGTATTTCAGTTACAAGTATCTTGGCATATTTTCTGAATGATTTTTACCACACACACACACACACACACACACATACGTTCTACTGTTGTACCAAACACTTGCCAAACTGTTAATACACACTGGGGATGTGACTTTAGCCACACTTCTCTTCTTCAGGCCTTCTTTTCCCTGTAACAGGTTGCGAATGCGTGCACAGACAGTCTTAGTGGAAAGGTTTGAAAAATAAGCTGCTGAAACCTACTATTTTGCAGTTTCTGATTTCTGACCCAGAGACTCGATAAACTGCTGCTTATTGGCACATTGTTGTGTCAGATGATTTCCTTGTACTGTTTAGAACAATCCAAGTTCAGAGGCTTGTACTTTTTACTTCCGGCCTTATCACTGAAGCCAGTCGTTTATCAAGTCAGACTCAGAGAACTGCGCAATGCCCGCTGGGACTTCTTTTCAGATAGTTTTCCGAATGTATTTATGGAAAGATTCTTGGGCAGCCCTGCAGGAGTCCTTATGACTGATCCATATACGCGGTTGAGTCCGTTTCGTGTTTTCTGATGTGTGTACAGGGTGTAGAGGCCTTGCGACATTAAACGGCGAGAAGAAGAATAAGGGCTAAAAATGAAAAGATGAAACAACTGAAACAGATGGGCTTTTCCCACCCCTTTCTGATTTTGCTCTAAAGTATTTGAGCAGGTGTGCTGTTCAAAGACTCTGAAAACTGAAAGAGTAAGCCTGCTGTTTGTTGAGCCACCGTACTGCATACTGTGTAAACATCCGCCCCCTTCAAGCCACATTTACACAAAAAGGGAGCCTGCACCTGGTATATCAGAAGGGAAGGCTGGTTACAGCGGCCCAAGACTGTTTATTACAGATTTAGATTATACCAAATACATTCCAGTTATACAATAAATTCACTGCGAACTTCCACGGCACTGCACCTGCAGGTTAGGGAAATTCTGACAAGAAACTTGAATCCTTACGGTCGCAGAATTAGGACAGACATTGGCAAGTCTGTCCTTTGCACAGCTCAATGTGAAAACGCACATAAAACCGGATAAGTTGTGCTATATAATCAGTGACGTCAAGGGAAATGTTTAATTGGAAGGCTGTAAATGTTTCCTCGATTATGGGGATACGTCTGAGTGTGGCGTGTGAACCTGAACCTGCCAAAGGGTGTTCGGAGGGGCCGGGGGATCTGTCCCTAATTCCTTTTTTAAATTTTTTAAAATGGTGAGTTTTACGGCACACTTTCTGTGAAACATTGGGAAAAAAGCCACAGTTAGAAATCTGTTTTCTATGGTAGCACATGTAAAAAAAACAACAGTGGCACATCACCCACAGTGCACCGTAGCATTTTCAAGATGCCTTTGCCCACGATGTTATGGCAGTAGAAAAAACATCTCCATGCTTGCTGTGCTGATTATATATAGCCATGTGGGCTCCTCCATTATTTGCATTATATGCCAATATTACCATGTACGAACTTGCACCTGTGACACTTTTTGCCTGGCGGCAAGTACACTTTTCTGGCTCATGGTGCAGTACCCCTACCTCACAATCCAGTGGCCGCAACGTTCAGAAGAACTAAACTCAAGCCAACATCTCCCCCACCTACACTGTCCAAAGTTTATGTAGTAGACATTATTGATGTTACTTTCCTTTTATGCAACATATTTTTCAATTATGTTTGTTGTTTCTTAGAGACCAGGGTCCCAGGGAACCTCCCGCAACATATCAACCATGGTCAAATTATTTCATCAGGATAACATAGTTTGGTGAAATGGGAAAGCTGGGATTTGAACCCAGGTTTCCTCATATCCAAGGTTGAAATTTGGCAGCAGGGTACATCTCCTCCCATCTCATTCCATACCATCCCATCTTTCGTTTTAGACCACTTTAAAGAGGTGGAGAAGCTAAAGAATTAATTTGTGAAGCTGAGTCAGGGAGTCTGACTTCGCTCTAAGAGTCAAACATGCGCTGGCACATCAAAAGACCCATACGTGGCTCAGTGGCGGCTGATTATGTAGGGAGGGTACCACCCCCCTCCCATGGCCCCCAGGAGTGCAGAGAAAACAGTGTGCTGTCTTTTTGCATTCATGATTTTAAAGGAAAGTATCTCACTCTCTAACACGCTGCGTAATGTTTAAATAAATAAATAATTATCTGGTGATTCCAGTCCAGTCACAAGCTGGCTAGGGCTGGCTCTGATTAAGCCCAAGCCCATTTCACGCAGTTATCGAATGATATTACCCAATTTGATCGATTTTATTTGATCGAATGGTACATCTGGCCAAATTCGGCCAGTACCATTCGATCGATTAAAAACATCGATCTAATTGGGTAATTGTGAGGAATTCAACCATCCGCACGGGGAGTGTGCTCCCCTGGGCTTTTTGATCTTTTGATAAATGATAAATGAAAATGAATGATGGGAGATCAACCTCTGAGGACTGCGTGAGGCCATTCCGCACACAGTCCATCTGCTTCCCGCACAAAACAGAAAGTCACATGTACTTCGGGAAGAGACAGCCTACAGGTGCCGTCTTCTCCTGTCATATTCAGCTGGAATATGACAGCCCAGTGTACATCAAAACATCTCAAGGAGGTCGAAGGCTCGCTTCCTCCAGCATGGGCAGCCTAACTTAAACATCAAAGGCTCCATTTCCTTTGTCCTCCGGCTGGTGGCAGTGCATACTAATGAGAGATATTTGAAGCAAGCCTGAAGGGGCTTGGTTGCCGGAATAGACAAAAGGAAAGGCAGACTAACACCCCTTTTGTATGCAATGTGTCAACTTGAAGCTAGTTCCCTCCTCTCTGTATGAAAGGCAGTGAATGGCCTATGTTACCTATGGTACAGATGTTACCACAGGTGTTGGTGCAGAGCAGACCCCTTTCAGAGGGACAAATGATGTGATTTGCGAGAGACAGGAAGTCTACTCCAAGCACATACTTCAAGGAAAGCCTGCACTTAAATCAAGAGTCACAGACGGCTCAGTTGACCAGGGAGACACTTTGATCTACAACAGACAGGAAGATGGGTGGGACTTAGATATATGTTGTCACCCCTTGTCTGTCCTGTTGCCGAGCACCCTGGTACTGACCTCAGAAGATTGTTGGTAGGGACCCAGGATTGGTTCATTAAGGTAAGCTTAGCCTGCACCCATCACTGGGGCCCATTTGGCTTTAAAAGAGGGCTGAACCGCTCACTTGACAGATCATCTGACGACTTTGAAGGGAGTAAGAAGAGTAATAGGAAGGACTCATTTGGACCCTAGCTGAAGGTACAGTCTAGCTTAAATTTTCCGCCAGTGAAGGAAGGCCAGGAGTTCCAAGAGGGAAGCAAGATCCCCCCCCCAAAATATCTCCCAGAGAACAGAGGGAGATACCGGACTCAGAGGACCCGTCCAGCAGCTCCCGAATCGGTACCCAACCAGCACACAGCATGCCCTGCTAGGTTCTGCCAGCAAGCTTCCTTGGTGAGAAGTGCCGAGAGTATCTGAACTAAGGACAAGGCCATTGCCTGCAAACAGTCTCCTAAGCTCTGGCCGTCTGCCTTGAAAGGACACGAGCCCTGCAAAGAAGCTAGGAGGACTGCCACACAAGCATCGTAAGCATCGTCCAGCGTCCATCTTTTAAGGACATTTTCGAGACAGTCGAGTCCTCGAACCGCACCCGCTGCACCCTCTGACTGTTGTCATGCCACAGTTACAAAAGCCATCCAATCCGCCTTGAACCCACATTCCTGCACAGAGATGATGATTGTTGCCCCCCAGCCGCCGTGCGGGACAGCCTGCAGATGTCTGTCCAGCCACGCTTGCTGAACTGCTTGCCGCCTGGTATCCGCAGCTGTCTCCCACCACTAACGGTGTCTCAAAGGCTGCAGAGCGCCATGTAACCGCCTTGACACTGTCGAGCACCAAGAACTTCTTCAGCACCTGGTAAATTGTGTTTCTGCCCCCCCGGTCCTTTTCCGAAGGCCCCTAGAGACAGTTACGACCCATTGGCCCCTGGTTCTGAAACCAATAACCTTGAACAGTAAGACTGATTACTTTACCAAATACCCTCCTGTCAGTATCCAGAGTGCATCCCTTTCCTTCGTGAAACGATCTGTCCTTTGTGTTGCTTTGAGAGTGGGTTGTATTTTGTAGTGTGCTAGAACTGTCTGTTCTAGTACTAATAAAGTAGATATTTTTATACAACCTTGACTGGACAGTCCCTTTTATCATTGGGTAATAATTGTATTTTCGCTGTGTTG
The DNA here is from genome assembly GCF_040938575.1 of Ambystoma mexicanum. Classification (NCBI taxonomy): domain Eukaryota; kingdom Metazoa; phylum Chordata; class Amphibia; order Caudata; family Ambystomatidae; genus Ambystoma; species Ambystoma mexicanum. The sequence continues at coordinate 510,748,497 of NC_090932.1, read as the reverse complement.
CAACTAACCAATGATCCACAACCTTGCGGAGATAAGCCTGCCATCCCGCCCACGTTACCAGAAATGGACATGGAGGTCTTATAATTCACTTGTATTCCAATCTGTTTGGATCCCTTCTGGTGTACTATAGATGGGGGGTTGATTGATGGTTTTGAAACCGATATTCATCCCTGGACCACTGGTGCCCTGGAGGTTGATTCGTCACAGTGATCACTACCAAACATGGGGAGCAGAGGTTGCGGGATTGTCAGCTGCTCCTCATGTTCGGTATTGATGGCCTTTGAGGGTGGTGGGGGTGCACCCGCTTCCTGAGGATTGGAGGCGGGAAATGGAAAAATAAAAAAAAGTGAAAAGCGGACCCTGCTGCGTTGAATCCGACCCACCTAAGAGGGATGGAACTGATGCCGCAGGGCCAGAAAGAAAGCAGACGTGCAAATGGTAAGTGGGGTGGTGCTGGGGATGCCTTGGAGGTGTGGGGTGGGCATATTAGTGTGGATTTTGGCCGCATCAAAATTGGTTTTCGCTGAGAGATTGACTACGCTGAATACTGCCTCAAGCAATTATGACAAGGCCAAATCACACTGATCCTTATCATATTGCTACACTGCATGGAGCTCAAAGGGCTCCACGCAGTTGACATAAAACAGTTATGTTAGAGGATGGCTGGCGCTGGAGCTGTGGCCTCACCAGTATTCATATATGCGCAAAGAGCGCAGTGTCAGACACAGGAGGTTCTGCACCGTAACATTGCGGTTAAAATTAGTTTCATTGGCTGTTTGTCAGCCAATTACATTTCTTTGTTATGCTGAGTTGGGTGGGGCCAGGTGGGCGTAAGAGAGCCAGAAAGCGCAGCGTGCCTCTGCTTTTTCAGCTCAGGAGTCCCTCATTGCTTGCTGCAAGTCAGCCAGGGAGTGCTCAGTCGGGCTAGCTGCCTGAGCCAGACAGTAGCAGAGTCGAGGCAGGGCACGTGCATGCATTGCCAGGGGCCTTGACTTTAATTTTACATCGTGGACTCGTCAGTCGTCACCCGACAAGGACCGCTAAGTAATGTGCCCAGAGGCTGCGCAAGCTTGTACGGTGGCAGAACTAATGTTCCGGACATGGTCCATTCCATTCAATGGACCCATTAGTCCAGCCACGGTAGGCCCAGGCCTCCATTCCCTGTCTGGTGACCCTGTCTGCAACTTTTCGCTGCTCTCCGTCTACCTAGTTCCACCTGTGACAAGATGGTTATGGAGAGACTGGAGAGGAAAGCAGCAAACTGAAGTCTTGCCCCGTCCCGGCGGCCCAGCCCTTGTCCATTCAAGTCCGCTCACCCTCTGTGACTGACTGTGGCTGTTCAATCCAGTCAGCTAGGACTGGACGGGACCGAGACACAGTCACTCACAGACAGGACAGAGAGTAGGAAGATGTGAAGGAGGGTGCTCCGGTAGGGCAGCCAGTAACACAACAAAGCAGAGAGGTAGCAAAAGCTGTAGGGCCACTTTAAGAGTGGCATGAAGTTGTTGTGCAGGCCTATGTTCTTGCAATGGGGCACTTTATTGTTGCTTAGTTATTTATGTTGCGCGCTGCAGCCTTTCTTATGTGAAGAATCCCCTTTGCACAAGAGCGTCCTTTGTCACTGCTGCAGCAGGCCCGTTTAAGGGGAGCCAATTGGTCTGTCGTTGGAGGCGGGTTCGCCTGATTTAGACAGGCTTCCTATTGCCATGTTATCTGGCTCAGTGGACCTGCTTCACCCAGCTCTCTGTCAGTGCTATTTAACTGGGTTCCGGGATTGTGAGTTCCGCAGCCCCATCATCATTTATCTTCTGGCCCTTGTGCTTTTTGGGGTAATCTCCTGCCCTAGGTTTGTGGTCCTGCCCCTGTCCATGAGGCTTGGGGTCTGCGGCCCTGCGTATCAGTGGAGGGGGCTGTCTACTATGTGCTGCTCGGCTGACGCTGCTTGTTTGGGTGGCAGTCACCTGCTGAAGACTGACTGAAAGTGGGGCATATATAACACACCCCGTGTTATCTGAAGGATTCTTCAGAAGGTAAGGAAGGGTTTATGAACTTTCGAAAGCATAACTATAATACAGTTGGTGAGGTTTCTAGCCGTTTGTTAATAGTTGCTCTGGGGCTGGGGACTTTTATTCTTTCAGGAAAGGTTTGAGATTTGTATATAGTTATTGGCAAGAGCTGAGTAGCTCAGTAGCAGTGAACATATATTAAGCAAGTGAGGTGGATATGAATACCGATTTTCCTGGGTCCATTTTTCAATGGGAAGGGGTTTTCGCATTTTGAACCGTAATGCTTTATTTCGAAGGATGCTTTTTGTGATTAAGGTGCAGTGGGGCAGCAATTAACTTTTGCTGCTGAAGTCTTCAGAGGCAAGGAGTTAGATTAAGTCTTTTTAGTTTGGGCTATTAGGTGTTGTTTGTGACACCTATAAGTCAAAGCTATTGCATTCGGGTACAGCTGGGGAGACATGTCATATAAGAAGGGACAACAAAGCGTGTAGGTACTGTTTGGTATTTGCCCACCCAGTACTGGTCATTGGGCCGGCTCTCGCCGGATCCGAGATCTGGCACCAGATGTGTAGCCGGATCTCGGCATCCGCCCAGAGTCAGCCACCAGAAACCCCAAACCCATGCTCTGCGCTTGTTTACAAGGAAAAACAAATTTGAAAAAAAAAAAAGAAAACGCACGCGATGGCAGAGCGCTCAAGGGAGCAATGAGCTGCTGTGCTGCTCCGCTCCCCTACAGGACTTTCATTCAAATCACAGCTGCAGGAGAAGCAAACTGTAACTTCCTCTGATGACCCCGCGTGAGGGGCCACCAGTGGAAGTTACAGTCCTCTTCCACGACCCGGTTCATTTATTTGTTTATGTAATGTTTGTCGGATCCATGGACCCAGATTATTTATTTATTTATGTAAGGTTTGTCGGATACTTGCATCCGACAAACCTTGCATAAATAAATATACAGGTAGCTACAAACATTGCATGAATAAATAAATAGCCCTATTAACATTGAAACAATTACACACCATGCAGCCACCCAACTGCTTTCAGAGGGGAGCTGCAGGATCTGTGCGGATGCAGTTCAAGTAAAATAAAACGTTGCTTCTGGCGAACAGAAATCACCCCGTTTGAATAGTACCCAATGGGGAGTTTTTTAAAAATAAAATGGGATGCAAATTGTGAATTTGAAATAATATTTTCTCAGCAACGCTGATCAAAGCTATTATCCGCACAGTGAAGTAACTAATCACCAATGCCATGGAAGTGGTTTTAAAGTGGAATTGATATATATATTAAGAAATTGCGCTGTTTCAAACTATTATTTTGGACATTTCCTTTGATCAGAGGTCCACTGCCAGCTCCGCCCCCCAGCCCCACCTCCTTGGGCACCGCCCCCACCAAACTCTGCCCCCACCCGGACCTTGAGGGATCCCCCACCACTTTTTTTCCATTTCCACCACTGTGCCCACCTATTGACTGCCCATGTTGGCTGTGCTAATCACTATGGCCAATCACAATCAATTCATGACTCTCCCTGCCCAAAACACCTCCTCATGGGAACTATTTGAGCTTGCTTTATTCAAGCCTTACCATCAAACTTAGCACTTAAAGTGTGCCCCAGTGTTTTTTCAAAGCAGTCTTCTCAGAGTTGATTAAATAATTGGAGCTATATACTCACTACTGGTGTAATGAAAATGTGTTAAACAAGCCTGCCTTCAGCCGCTCGATTTATATACACTCTGCATGCCCTTCACTGAAGTCCTGTTAAAAACAAGCATTGGCAAAGTCAACGGTTTTGGCTTGTGTATAAGTATTAGGGGTTTGCAAAGCACTGCTATAAGATGTCCAGGTACTCGCACCATTTTGCACCTGCTACCATCAATGGCAGTTAATAGCACTACAGCTGTTCTGTTTTTTTTGGCAAGTGCCTTTCCGGCACAAAAGCCCAAACTGTTGACATTGCCAATGCTTGTTTTGATGGTTGTGGGGATTTCTGGGGTGTCACAGGGGTGAGGGCTGGTGAGGCATGCTCGCAGCTAAGATATATTGCATTCAGTGCAGGTTCCCAAGTGAGGGCAGGCATCGCATACATTTTCAAGTGCTCAGTTGTTGAAAAAATGCTCCTCGTAAGATGTGATTTTCCAAGCCTCTCCTTTGGGCTTACTGCCCAAAATTAGCAAGACTCACTTTTAAGTGGAACAGGTCGCTTTAATGTGACAGGCCACAGCTCACAAAAAACACTAACCTGGCTCCCTGGCCTTACAGACTAATATATCAATTTTAACAATTGCCAAACAAATAAATAAATAACCCATTTCTATTTCCCAACACATAAATAATTAAACAATTTAAATTCCTCCCTTCCTGTCCCTTGCTCCCTCCCCTCCCCATAAATTCCTCTCAACCTTCATCCCGCTTTCTACCATCTTCTCCCCGAGGCCACGCCCCTCCTTCTTCAGTACCTCTTCCCCCTCTTTGTACCCCCGGGGTAGCCCGTTTGTGCAAACAGCACCACCCCCTCCTCTATGGCACTAGTACCCCATTGTCCTTCCCCCACCCCTCCTCCAAAGGGCCAGTCCCCGGGACTACTGTAACCCCCTACAAAACTCACCCTAACCTCAATCTCCTCACCTATTCTATGACCTGCAGCCAGGCTGACCTGCCACATCAGTAACAATGAACACCTTACATCATATTGCCCATTCTACTGCCCCTGCCTGTCACACCAAACCACCGTACCCCTCTACAACCACCCCTCACCTTCTCAAAACCGGAACTTCCGAATAGGGGAAAATAAAGAAAAACACCACAGCCTTCTAATTACCCTAAGGGATGGGAGGATGGGGACAAACGCATGCCCTAACCGTCGCTTGCTCCCGAATCTTCCCAGCCCCTTTTTATATCCCTGTACAGCACTCTATGCGCACCTGTGCAGCGCCCAAAAATACCCTGAGGGGAAACGTTTGCACGTTCCCCCCGGTCACCTCCTTTGGGCTTACTGCACAAAATTATCCAGATTCGCTTTTAAGTGGAAATGGTAGCTTTAATGTGACAGGTCACAATTCACAAAAAACACTAACCTGGCTCCCTGGCCTTACAGACTAACATATCCATTTTAACAATTGCCAAACAAATAAATAAATAAACAATTTCAATTTCCCAACACATAAATAATTAAACAATTTAAATTCCTCCCTTCCTGTCCCTTGCTCCCTCCCGTCCCCTTAAATTCCTCTCAACCTTCATCCTGCTTTCTCCCATCTTCTCCACGAGGCTACGCCCCTCCTTCTTCAATACTTCTTCCCCCTCTTTGTACCCCCACGGTAGCCCGTTTGTGCAAACAGCACCACCCCCCTCCTTTACCGCACTAGTACCCCATTGTACTTCCCCCACCCCTCCTCCAAAGGGCCATGTCCCTGGTACCAGAAAAACTCTACCCTGGGGTGTTATTTCTGCCCCACCCCCTCCTTACCCCAAAAAATCCTTGTAAATGATTTCCTGGCGCGCCAACCTTTGCACTCCCCAGGATCCACAAAACATCCCTAGTTCCTTGTTAATCATTTTTCAAGTCCTTTCTACTGCACATGCACTCACTGCCCCCCAATACTCTTCTTGGCAATAACTTAGTCCAAACCAACCCTACCTTGGGCCATATCTCCCTTAACCAACTCAGGTCTCTTTTCATCTTTTTAGCAGTGACACCCTGGTATCCTTAACTAGATTGTTCTCCCTTGCATGCAGAATGATTGCCGCCGTACCACCATGACACTCCCTCAAACCCGCTAGAATAGGCAGCAGTTGGTCCTACCTAACCCCCCCTCCCTTTCAATAAATCAGGTGGAGAACATGAACCTCTCCCACGTTGACCTGCACACCCCCACCCCAGATCTTGGACAACTTCAATAACCGGGCCACTGAAACTGGTCTCCTGCTTACCCTTCCTTTTTCACTTGCCCATCCTGCCACCATCCTCCGTGTCATTTCACCACTGCTGGGCTTAAAGCCCCAAACCATTTCCCATAAAAACAATGCCTTCCAATTTCCCTGCTACCGTTGCCCCGGACTAACGCTTGTCCATACCGACAGGCATAAAATCCACCACCTCATCCCGCACTCTCTGCTACTCTCTTCACATGCTGTCCCTTCTTTCCCAGTTGCCATACACATGTCTCCTGTCCGTGCCCTTTAATTCCGACTGCGTACTGCCCTCCGTGACACCACATCCCTTCCTCTAGACCAATGCGCCCGATGTTCACCCTTGCAAATATTCCATATCATCGATGTTCCCACCCCTACACCAGTGACCATCCGGGCACCCCCGCCCATGAAGTTGCCTCTCATCGCTGTTCCAACCCACTGCACCTGGGGCCAAACGTGCACCCCCGTCCATGCAATTCCTTCTATCGCTGTTCCACCCCACTCCACTAGGGGCCAACCGTACTCCCATGCATCAATCCCCATAACTTGCCACTTCATGTAGCATCACTGCCCACATATCCCATTGTGTGCTGCTCTTCTTCTGCTCCTTTAACCAAGCACACATCCTCTCATATAGCCCCTTATTGTCCCCAGTAAATTCTACCAGCAATCTTAGCCAAAACATGCAATCCCCCCCCAACGCTCCTGACAACCTTACTCTGTCATGTGGGTACTTAGCCCCTGCCATAGACCGCGCCATGTTTCATCAACAAGTGTGACCGGGGACACTACCTGACATGCGAAACTGAGATGCCCCACTAACCTCTGCATGTCCACCAGTGTCATTTTCCGAGATCACCTTCGCAAACAACCCTACAAACTTGCTCACCTTGTCGTGCGGCAACCATGAAGTCATGCCCAGCTAATCCAGCTCTATCCCCAGAAAGGTCTACACCAACGCCGCCCTTCAGTTTTATCCCCCACCGATAGGACTCCAAATTCTTGCCTCAATGTCTGAAAACCTCCCAGCATCCTCTGACATTCCTGTTCTTTGCCGCCCCACTGATGAACAGAAAATAGTCCAAATAATGCAATGCCCCTTTACAACCCGTAGTGTCAGTAAAAAAAAACTGCAAAAAGAGCTAAAACGCTCAAACAATGCACATGAAATTGCACAGCCAATGAACAACGCTTTGTCAACATAAATGTGTCCTTTGAACTGCATCCCCAGCAGCCACAATCTTCCAGATGCACCGGTAACAAACGAAACACTGCCTTGAACTCGCACTTGGCCAGGAATGCCCTACAACCTTCCTTCCTCACCAACCCACTGCCTGGTCTACACTGGCATAAGACACCCCACAGTCTTCCGGCAAAATAAAATAATTTACTGACATGCCCTCTAGCCATGACAAAATGGTCAATTAGTCTGAATTCTCCCGCAGCCTTCCAAAGGGGACACCACCAAGTCTCCCGACAAATCCGTAAACGGCCCTACCACTCTCCTCAGTGCCACCTCCTTGCGTAGTCTGACTCTCACCACTTCCAAATTCTCCTACGCAGACTTCAAATTTTCCGCCCACTGCCGCATCCTTGGACCTGATAACCCAACCTATAATCCTTTGCGAAAACCTTTCCCCAAAAAACTTGACCCCTTCCCTGTCTGGGTAAAAATGGACCCACTCTTCCAGAACCACAATTTTAACTGGACTATAAGCCTTTCCCCACAACTCCTCACCCTGCCCCCTGCCCTCTGTCACCTGTTTGAAAACATTGTGTAACCAGATGCCGTCCCTCGCATTGGCTACACTTGTTGCCTAAATTTGTAATACCGTTCTCGTGCAGCTTTCTTTCTTAAATACCCAACATGCTGCTGATGGCTGACCCCTGCCTCCTCCCCCCGGGTGTGCAGTCAAAAAGTCGAAAAAATAAAGCCGAAAGACAAAAATGTTGAAAACAAAATGTCGAGAAAAAAAGTGGAATGTTTTATTTTTTTATTTATATGTATTTTTTTGGGTTTAGTAAGTATAAAAAGGGGTAAAATAAAAAAAATAGAAAAAAGGGGGGTTGGGGGAACCCCCCATTTCGAATAAAAAACGTAATGAAACATAAATTTGACGTATTTTTTATTAGAATTTTATTTTTCTATATTTTGACTTTCGACATTATTGTTTTCGATGTAATGACTATAAACCTCCACGCGGCCCCTCCGAGGCAGGGCAACCATGAAAGGGCAGGTAAGGCATGGGTAAACCACTTGCCATATGCAGCGTTGGCGCTGGTCGCGTAGGCGCCATCCACTGTAGCCTTAGGTCCTTGTCAATCTCTCCCCATACCGCTTGGCTGTCCTCACCGATCCTTGCCCTAAATTCTTCATCCTATCTTACCCATGCAAATCCCCCAAAACTCGTAAAAACTATCCTTATTACGTCCATATATTTCAGTAACGTTACACACCTCTCGGGAATTTCTCTCAATAAACACTCGCATATATAATAAATGCTGATGTCCAATTGTCAATTTTCACCAGTACCCTTGGTCTTGCGCCCAACACCCGCTCTTCCTCCTTGGACTCTTCTTTCGCTCTCACCTCCCTGTGCAGGAGTTTAAAAACATTCACAAACTCACCTGCCCATATTTTTTCCTTTGTTGCTCCCATTAAATGCGCACCCATCAGCTTTGTAATGCCCATATAAGGCATCTCCTTGTCCTTGCCTGCACCTTCCGCAATCCTTTCCTTAGGAACCTCTATCACCCCTTGGGCCACAGGCTCTGCCACCTTGTCCGTTTGTACTTCCACAGAGGAAACACAACCTATCCATCTCCCGATCTGTCCCTTATGCCCCAGCTCCACCCCATGTGTGTCCTCCACCTCATACCCAACCTGGCCCATGTCGCCGACCACTCCTGTTCCTGCTCATCTCTTTCTGCCCTGCAGTCACCTAGCTGTGTCATTCTGGCCTCCACTCCTCCGCCCACCAGCACTCTTCTGCAGACATTTCCCTCCTCTGCCAACTCTGCACCGCCGCGTCCCTCCAAACCAAACTGACCCGAACCTTAATGCTCCCTTGACCTATGCCTGCCTCTACCCCTATTCTTCCTGAGCTAGTAGCCTCCACTGGCCCCTTTGCCCCTGACCCACTACCTGTCCCCCTGCCGTCTGCTCCCCCACTCCTTGTTGCCCGCCTAGGTACATCCCCCCCTACTCTTTCTGGCCCTTCTATCCCATACCTCACTCTCACCCTCCCTGCTGACGGGCTGCAAGCCACCACTTCTGCAAGGGACTCATCCGAAGACGCGATGTGCTATGGCCTCCCCTCCCCATGACCCTTCTCCCCCGTAACTTAATTTACTGCCCCCTCCGGCTGGGCTTCTGATGCTAATAATGCTCAGGGCCTCCCTCAACTCCTGTGCGTCCACCAAGCCCCAGACCCCAGGGCAGTGTCCTGCCATCCTGTTCCAATAAAGAAAATAGATCAATTTTATAACACCAGCCCCCGACGCACCCCCAAAAATAGCTGGCTCCCGAGCTCCTGCTCATCTCTTTCTGCACTGCAGTCACCTAGCTGTGTCATTCTGGCCTCCACTCCGACACTCCTCCTCTCTTTCAACGGGCTCCTACTGCAGGGACAAAAATATCAGCTGGGTCCCCCGGCCTATTTCCCCCCCGTTCTCTTGTGCTCCTGCTCCTCCCAGCCCCATCCTCTTCTTCAAACCTTGGACCCTTCTGCACTCTTTCCCTCCACCGCAACCCACCTTGCTCCTCCTCTCCCCAACGCACACCATTTTCTTCCCCCAGCTCATCCTCCCCAGTGAAATACCATTGTTGTTGCAAGTGCACTCTCGGGCAGGGCAGCTGTTCCTCGGGTGATCCCAGGGCATCAGCCCCACTGCTCCTTCGACGTCTTCTCAGCGGGGTCATGCCAACCGCTTCCTACTCTTCTCTTCTCAGGCGAGGGATTCTCTCCTCTACCCTGTACTCAGCCGTGCTAGGGGTTGTACTATGCCCTAGTCTGTCCTCTACTACCTGCAGGAGGGGCCGTCCTCAAGCCCTCTCCTTCCACCTCCTCTGTATCCATGGGGTCCATACTACTCCCTCCTCATACTGCCCTATTTTGCGTGGTGGTCGTTCCGCACCTTCCCATTTCTTCGCTAACCAATGGACATAGAGTACTCCTCCGCCGACCAGCACTCTTCTGCAGACATTTCCCTCCTCCGCCAACTCTGCACCGCCGCGTCCCTCGAAACCAAACTGACCCGAATCTTAATGCTCCCTTGACCTGTGCCTGCCTCTACCCCTATTCTTCCTCAGCTAATAGCCTCTACTGGCCCCTTTGACCCCGACCCACTACCTGTCCCCCCGCCGTCTGCTCCCCCACTCCTTGTTGCCCGCCTAGGTACATCCCTCCTACTCTTTCTGGCCCTTCTAACCCCAACCTCACCCTCCCTGCTGACGGGCTCAAGCCACCACTTCTGCAATGGACCCATCCGAAGACGCGATGTGCTATGGCCTCCCCTCCCCATGACCCTTCTCCTCCGTAACTTAAATTACTGCCCCCTCCGGCTGGGCTTCTGATGCCCTGCTAATAATGCTCAGAGCCTCCCTCAACGCCTGTGCGTCCAACAAGCCCTAGGCCCCAGAGCAGTGTCCTGCCATCCTGTTCCAATAAAGAAAATAGATCAATTTAATAACACCAGCCCCCGACGCACCCCCAAAAATAGCTGGCTGCCGAGCCTGAAATATATATCTCCCTGCACGGCCTAACCTGCTAACCAAGAAAATAGTACCTCAAACACCTGCTGGGCTACCCCTCTTGTTATAACTTATTTCCTGAATAAATGTAGCAGAGGTACACCTACCCTATTACCTATCTGTAATACTAAATATATTATTATTCAATATGCTCCAGAGAAGTAGGTGCAACCCTAAAATTGTAAGTCCTGAAACCACATGGCCCACTTGGTGAGAGCTCCAAATAACTTAATTGGGCCACAAAAATATCTACCACCGTTACTAACCCTTATGTTAGTTTCCTATGCTGCCTCAATGCACCCATGCCGCCTCTAAAGCAGCTCTCCCCATGCAGAAAGTACCGTGGAGCTTCTAGAAGCCGCACACAGCACTACCCCCTGTGGCCATAAACGGAACCGAGCTCAGAAGAAACCTTGTGTGTGAAAGCAGTGCTTCCAGCTTTGACATGCTGCCTGCTGCCCTGCAAACTTGTCCCTAACCCGCTGGTGTCCGGGCACAGTCTATAATGGCTGTACTACAGAGAAAAGGAAAAGCATGCTGTGCGCCTGCAGGCCTGATCCAAACCCACCACAAAACCAGCACCTGCCGTAACCAAAGACCCAACGGAACCAGAGATACCAGAAGCAGAGAAGGAGGGCCAATCCTAGTACCAGCGGGCTACCGCGTCAACCGCACCAACTGCTGGCATGCAAGAAACCCCTATAATATGTATATATATATATATATATATATATATATATTTTATTTATTTTTTTATGATCCCCCGACCCCAATTACCTACTACCAAAATACCTTAAAACTATCAGACTGACACCCGACACACGACAGGCAGGGAAGGCTCGAGAGCAGCGACTCGGACAAACGAACGTCCTAACCGTTGCTTGCTCCCGAAACGTCTCTGTCCCCTTTTATTTCGCTGTACGGCGCTCATGTGCAGCGCCCAAAAACACCCCGGGGGGAAACACTTGTGCGTTCCTCCGATCCTCCCTTTGTTTTCATCAGAATGATTTACATGTGGGAAGGACCTTCATTGGCGTGTAAAGGAAAATGTATTTTGGGTTTTCATGCAAATGTATGAGTGGTTCTTGCTGCACTGTAGCCTCTTTGAGCAGTGCAAAGCCACCCGATTGTGTGCCTTTGCCTATCTGTTCCTTCTGAACTTTGCTGTAGAGAGAGGTTTTCTAGCTTCACCAAAAGGAGCTTCTTTTACAGAGGAACATGATGCGGCCCCTTTAAGGGGAACGAGACTGTGAGAGGAAAGAGGAGCTAAAGGGGGAGAGGAGGTTAGTTAGCACAAAAGAAATAAAGGAGTTGGAAGCACGCCAGAGTTGTCCGTGTCATTCCTGAAAGAATGTATGTTTAGACCGCAACAACTGGCAATGAGCCAAGGTCCATGCCCTGCCGCCTCGAAGAGGAGGAGACGTGGATGAGGAGGAGGATGCTGCCTGTTGGGGGCTGTCCCGGTCCACCGGGCAGCCCCACACTCGGGTCGGGTAGCGCCCGACACCACACGCTGCAGTGCGGCAATCACGCCGCGTGATGAAGGGTGGGGGTTCATCCCACCCGCTCCGGGACACCGGAGCTCCACACATGGCCGGCTGGCAACCGGCTTACCGCGGCCCCGGCTCTGGGGGCACCCAGGCCGGGGTCGCATCCCCAACCCGCCTCACATGGCTGGGGGACCCACAGGGACGGCGTTGCCCGGCAGGGGCACCGTCCGGACGGCGTTGCCCGGCAGGGGCACCGTCCTCAAGCTGGGCCCCGACCTTGGGCCCAGCACACGTGGCGAGGCACCCCCCCCGGCACCAACACACACACGCGGAGTCAGGTTCACTCGTGACTGCCGAGCCAGAAGCGGCTCGGACCTTTTATTAGGTTGGTCACATGGGTAACCATGTGACCACACAACTTCGTGGAATGTACCATGGCCCCTCACAGGGGTGCCATGCAACACTTCTCCTTTTTCATAACAAAATGCAAAACTCCCAAAATCCAACCATAACTACCACTACTACTACTGGAGCCACTCTACTACTTTACACACCCTTTATTAACCTGGGTGAGTGGCTCTCATGTCCCTGAACGGCACCAGTGAGGGCTACTGGCACCACATAAAGCACTCGGAGCCTACAGGTGCGCACCACACAACATTGCCCACTAACTGGACCATTTTAAGCAAGTCCATGTCTGCCGGCTCACAGTCTTCCGGGGAATGTCACTCATGATGTCCATCTTCCTTATGGAGTCGCCGGAAACCAGCTTGCACCCTCACCAGAGTTCATTTAGGACAGTTACAACACGATCACCCAAAACACCGGCAAAGCCGCACCTGGGGAGGCCCAGGGGCCACATCGGTCAGGTCCATAGCCTGGAGAGGAGATCGTGGCAGGGTGGCAGAAAAACCCTGTTCCTCCTTCCAGGGGCCTGGGCGGGCAGCTTGCATCCATCTTCCCATCGCGCCCCGGTGGAAGTCGGGCCCGCCTCACCCTGCTGCGGCCCAGGGCCGCCAGGCACCTCATGGCATCCGATGCCGCAGATCTCCCTCCACACGGGGGCAGCAGCACCAGACTTGTTGGGCGACGCCCCCTCCATTGTTACTTTTTCAGGCCTGTGTGTCTTTGGGCCTGCATTCTCATTTCCCCTTTTTTTTTTTTTTTGCACGGCAGGCCCATGTTCTTGAGGGGCACTGCCGCATGCTTTCCTTCTGTTGGGGGGGGGCAGACAGCCCACCTCACGGTGCGGCGACGCCGCAATTTCACCCCCACACGGGGCGGGCAGCTTCTTTGCGGGCCCCGTTGAAACTGGGCCCGCTGCACATTGATGCGGCGATGTTCGCCGCTCCTCCTCCGCGCGGCTCACAGACGGGGAATGGGCAGGGCCTCCATTGTTCCATATTTTTTTTTCTGCGGGCCCAGCTGATGATGGGCCCGCCTTCCGTTGGGGGCCGCGTCAGCTGTTGGGCGGCCCATGCCCCAGCTCGGTGCCGCGGCCGATGCCACTCCTCTGTCGGGGCCGCCTCAGCTTTTCGGCGGTCCCTCCTTCCAACCTTCCTCCTCCGCGGCGGCGGAGGCAGCATCCTCCTCATTGCCGCTGCGGGCCCCGTTGGATTTGGGCCCGCATCCTCGCTGTCTTCTTGCGGGCCCGGTTGGACTTAGGCCCGCCACCCTTTGTCCTTTTGCGGCGACGTTTGCCGCTCCTCCCCACTGCGGCTCGCAGGTGGGGCAGCACCTCCTGTGGCCGACGCCGCAGAAACTTCTCTCCCACACGGGGATGCGGGGGGGAAAAAAGAGTTTCCGCTCCTCCTCATCGCGGGCCCAGATGGAGATGGGCCCGCACCATATCTTCTTCGGGGCACGCGGGGCCCCTCGCCTCGTCGCCATTGTTGGGGGCTGTCCCGGTCCACCGGGCAGCCCCACACTCGGGTCGGGTAGCGCCCGACACCACACGCTGCAGTGCGGCAATCACGCCGCGTGATGAAGGGTGGGGGTTCATCCCACCCGCTCCGGGACACCGGAGCTCCACACATGGCCGGCTGGCAACCGGCTTACCGCGGCCCCGGCTCTGGGGGCACCCAGGCCGGGGTCGCATCCCCAACCCGCCTCACATGGCTGGGGGACCCACAGGGACGGCGTTGCCCGGCAGGGGCACCGTCCGGACGGCGTTGCCCGGCAGGGGCACCGTCCTCAAGCTGGTCCCCGACCTTGGGCCCAGCACACATGGCGAGGCACCCCCCCCGGCACCAACACACACACGCGGAGTCAGGTTCACTCGTGACTGCCGAGCCAGAAGCGGCTTGGACCTTTTATTAGGTTGGTCACATGGGTAACCATGTGACCACACAACTTCGTGGAATGTACCATGGCCCCTCACAGGGGTGCCATGCAACACTGCCCACCTGCAACCAGCAAGGAGAGCGCTATTGATGGACGAGAAGGCCGGCACCAGAGGAACGGAGACCAGCGCGACCGGTGGAGGCGGTCGCCATTCGAAAAGGAATCAGCTGTGAGGAGGACTGCTGAAGGAGGCAGCCGACGCACCGGAGCGGAAGATCTACCGCAGAGCAGTGTATCTGGATACCACGTGCGGCACTGGCAGGGAGATCCACTGCCCATGAATGGAGCGCAACGTTCCTACTTACACCCACGGTAAGGAGCACCAGGGTCGAGTGGAAAGGAGGGCAAGAAGAGACATTACCCAAGGACACGCCAGGCCGCGTAGTACAAACACCATGCAGCCTCGGCCCACACATCCACTAGAACACGAGGATATCGAACAAGTATCCACACAGAGTGGAACGAGACCGCATAGACAACCTGTACCCTGCAATAAAAGAACAGGAGCACTCCGATACAAAAGCACCCGTGCTCATCACAATACACACACACACACACAACAGCACGCGCGCCAGCACTCAAGAAGAGAGAAGAGATACAGGCACACAAGACAGTGTGCCATACGCACTATGTGGCCTCACCACACATAAACCAAAGGAAATAAACAAGCCACAAGAGAAGAGATACATGCACACAAGACAGTGTGCCATATGCATAAGTGGCCTTGCCACACTTAAACCAAAGTAAAGAAACAAGCCACAATAAAAGGCAAAGTCACAACGCATGATCCGGCATCTCACGCTCCTGAGAAGGACAAGTACACAGATACCACGGATGACCCAGCCCAGGGAGAAGAAAGAAGGGAGTGGGCGCAGACAGAGGACCCCACCACAATAAGGGGAGGCACATTCCACGACACTACATCATCTGCGGAAAAGAGTGCGGCCATCCACGCTAGGAAAGAGGATCATGTTGCATGGAGGGGCAGCAGATGCTGCGGCCCAGGTTGCAGCAGGAGTAGCCCCCCCAAACCCAGTGACATTTTTACGTCGCCCCAACCCCTTTACGCTAGTACCACATGAAGTCCAAGGCCAGAGATGGCAAGAATGGATGGAAGAGTTCGAAAAATTCCTGAGGGCTGTAGGAAACCAAGATGCACCCAACAAAATAGATATCTTTACAAATCTTGTGGGAAAGGAGATGAAAGGGATCATAAAAACCATCACAGCCCAGGAAAAGGCGACATACCAGCTTCTCACAACAGCAATCAATGGGAAGCTGATGGTCCTCCCCAACAGAGACTATGAAAGGTATACTTTCAACCAGTGCATGCAAGTGCCCCACGAGACGATTGGCCGATTCATACTCTGACTCCAGGGAAAAATAACATGTTGTGACTTTGCAAACTTTAATGACGACGGAGCCAACTGGCTGAGAGTAATTGAGGAATGCATATCCTCACAATTCAAACAGCACCTCCTCAAGAAGCCTCTTCCCCTACAGGAGATAGCGGAACTCGCAAGAGTGTATGAAAGAGTGGATGTGCAAGCAGCCAACATAGAGAATTAAAAAAAAACAGATACATTAGCCACCGTCACTACCGCCCCACAAGGGCAAAACAGATTCCCCATTACCCCATCTCAGCAACAAATGTGGAACACCAACCGTCGGACCCCACTAGAGAGACAATGCTACAGGTGTGGCTTTGAATTTCCCCAAAAGGGCCAATTACCAGTGATCGGACAAATGTGCATGAGGTGCGGCCAGGAGAATCACTTCCAAATAATGTGCCAGGAGAAAACACCATTGCTGTCCGCATACACGCCACCTCTACAACCAACTAACAATAGGAGATATTAACCATCGAGGACGCCCAACCTGCACCTATACCTGTAGAAGGACAGCGGGAGAACCAATCAAGCCAGAAACACGACGACACACTCTATAGGTCCAGGGTTCATAAGGGCCAGAGAAGACCTAACCAATGGACATAGAGTACTCCTCCGCCGACCAGCACTCTCATGAGAGTTCTTCCTCCATGCGCAACCCTGTCAAGCAGAGGACCGAAGATACACACAGCAATATTCCACAGGCGACCCGTACGACAACCCACCTCTAGAGGAAGAACTGTAAACAATAGAGCCATACTATGAGTATGACAGATACAGCAGAGAATACGTCAGACTGATATATGACACCTCAGATGATAGCGGTGCACCCAAAGTCGCAGTTCAGATGACAGAGATTCACACCCCATTCCTCATTGATATGGGAGCCACCGTGAACGTCATGAACGAAAAAGACATATCACACCATGGCAGATGCCTATCCCCAACAGCCATCTCGGGCTCGCATCTTCTAGTGGGGAGCGACAGCCTCTCTCCAATCGATAGGACAATTCTGCTGTGATTTGGTGCCCAGAGGATCTCGTGTACCCGCCACTGTCTCTTTCATACACAGTCCTGTAACAGGAAGATGTCTGCTCAGTCACAAGACGGCCCAGAGGATCTCGTGTACCCGCCACTGTCTCTTTCATACACAGTCCTGTAACAGGAAGATGTCTGCTCAGTCACAAGACGGCCACTGCCCTGGCCCTCATCAACATACAATATAACAAGTCAGAACTGGTACAAGCCCTGCCGCCAGAGACCCAGACCCTGTACCTGATCTTGTAACGGGAGTTGGACATCGACAAGCTGAAAGGGACATTCCCAGAATTGTTTAAGGGAGTGGGAATGCTAAGAAACACTGTCATCAAACTCCACATTGACACGGCTGTGAGACCGGTACCACAACATCCTCATAAAATTGGATTCCACTTACTAACACAGGTGACACACGAATTGCAGCTGATCCTCGAAAACGACATCATCAAGAGAGTCGATGGACCCACTCCATGGGCATCCCCCCTAGGAGTGGTACCCAAGTCTGACGGACGCCTACATTTATGCATGGATATGCTGATGCCCAACACCGCAATCCAGAGGGAAAGACACCCAGGATCTAACATTGTGGACATACTGGTAAGGCTGAACCGGGCTACGCCATTCTCCAATCTATATTTGAACCAAGGGTATCACCAGTTAGTAATTGATCCAGCCTCCAGACCTATAACCACCTTTACGACCCATGAAGGATTTTTCTGTTACAAACGGCTCAATTTTGGAATATCATCGGCGGCTGAGATATTTCAAGAAACAATACGCAGGTTAATCGCCCTGTCACTAATGCCTTAAACTACAGTGACGACATCTTGGTGTTCGGCGTCACCCGAGAACAACACGACGACGCTCTGTGGCAGGTGTGCAACATCCTACATGAGGCGGGTCTTACCCTCAACAGACCAAAATGCACCATCAACAAACCAAGTCTATGCTTCTTCTGCCACACATTCTCCGACCAAGGAATCAGGGACGACCCTGACAAGATCAGCACCATCGTGAACGTGGCGGCCCCTAGCGACGTGGCAGAACTACGCTCTTTCCTGGGAATGGCAAGATACTGCGCCCGCTACCTGCTGCACTATGCTACGCTCACCAACCCACTCTGACTACTCCTCAAAAAGGACTTCCCCTTTGAATGGGATGAACACTCCCAGAAAGCCTTCGACACTATCAAGCAAAAGCTGGCCAGCAACCACCAGTTGGCCTACTTCAATCCCAACTTGGATACAGAGATCACAGTGGATGACAGCCCTGTGGGGGTAGTAACCATACTCGCTCAGACAGATCCTACCAACAAAACAGACACAAAGGTAGTTGCCTACGTCAGCAGAGCGCTGTCCACAACTGAACAAGCGTACTCACAGGCAGAACGTGATATCTTGGCAGCAGTCTGGGCGTGTAAAAAGTTCCACCACTTTGTCATTGGATGAACATTTGTCCTCATCACAGACCATCAGGCACTCCTCTCCCTGTTTGGGAACCCCAAGACCAAAATGCCCGCGCATAGAGCAATGGCGTATCAGGTTACAAGAGTATGATTATACCATTGTCCATAAACCCGGCTGCGAGGCCAACTCAGCAGACTACCTATCACGCCACCTCAGAGGTCCGGCGGAGAATGCCATGGAACATGAAGCCGAGGCTTACATTGCTTATTTGTCCCTCAATGCCCTACCTCCCGCCATCACGAACACCCTCTTCGACCGACAGAAGCAGGACAGATCCCACCATCCAGGAGGCGATCCAACTGACAAAGGCGTCACCTAACCATGGAACACTTCACGACAGGGAAGGTAGACAGGAGGGACCTACAGAGAATGGCAAAGATCCACAAAGAACTCGCCACGACCGATCAGGGGACACTTCTCTGAGGAAATCACCTAGTGGCCCCCAAGATCCTAAGGAAAGCCATTGTAATCGTTGCACACAAAGGCCACAGGGGGATCGCCGACACCAAAAAGATACTTCGTAACAAGGTGTGGTTTCCATACATGGATACAATATTCGAAAACACGCTAAGGCACTGTGCGCCGTGCCAAGCAACGGCAGCAAATAGTCCCCCATGGCCGCTACTAACAGTACCCCTACCGGAAGGACCCTGGCAAAGGGTTGTGCTGGACTTATATGGACCTCTAGAAGAAGGGGGTCATCTACCAGTGACCATTGACGAATCTTCACGCTTCCCTTAGCCCTCCATTCCAGGGCTAAGACTTTTGGAGGTTTGCAGCACACCTAGGCCACCATAAAAAGGACACACCAGTAAGCAGCCACAGACCTAATGCTGATGCCCCAAGCCATATCCCAAATGCTGAGGAGCTGCCGGAATACGCTGCACAAAACAACTGGTAGGACCTTTATGGAACTCATGATCAAGTACAAGCCAAGGACTCAGCTTCCACCCTGGAATACTACACCCCAGCAGAGGACACAGAGATCTGGACAAGAGAAGCTGAAAAAGGGTGGAAAGCCAAAGAGTGGGCAGTTCGGAAGAGGACGGCGGCAGAACCGCAACTCCCGGTCAGTGAAGTCGTACTTGTCCGGCAGAAGCAATAAAAGAAAACGGATGTGAGATACAGCCCCGAGCAGTTGCTGGTCACCGACATTAAAGGACTAATGGTCACAGCAATAGGAGAGCATGGAGAAATAACTCGGAATGCCTCATTCTTCCACAAGCTGTTCCAAGAGGACTCCGAAGAGGACACCCACGTGGCGGAAGAGGAAGAAGCGACAGAAATCCAAAGAGAAAACACTGGGACCCTCCCACCCAGAGTGTCAGTGGGAGAGACCTGTGAATCACCAGGCTGCCCCCAGCGCATCATATGGAGACCCCCTCGCCACATTGAACAGATGTAGGCCACAAACTTCCCTGATAAGTAAGGGGGTGGGTTACGGAGGAACTTGATGCAGCCCCTTTAAGGGGAACAAGACTGTGAGAGGAAAGAGGAGCCAAATGGGGAAGGGGAGGGGACAAGGGAGGGGAAGTTAGTTAGCACGAGAGAAATAAAGGAGTTGGAAGCACGCCAGAGTTGTCTGTGTCATTCCTGAAAGAATGTATGTTTAGACATCTTGCATCAGAGTTTATCATTTGGAACGTATAATGTATATCCCAATGTAAGTCTTGTTTCCAATAGGAGACCTTCCACAAGGTAGTTGTGCAGGTGAGACTGCCTCACTATTTGTTCCTTGGGATATTTCCTCTGATGGCTGGAAAGTGCCGCCACGAAGTGCCCTGCACTGAAGAGAGGAGATGGATCCTCACTCTCGTCTCAATGCGTGTGGCAAGGCCTGGAACATGTGCACACTTACAGCACTATGCATTCTGAAACTGTCTGCACGTTTATTTTTCCATAATGTCAGTACTGATTTTGAGAAAACAAACGTGCAGTTTCAGAATGCACAGTGCTGTAGCAATGGGCTTGAGACTCACACTGGACGACTCGGGATCATTGGCCGTTACACTGGACTGCACTTTCTTGAGTTCATCATGCAGCAATTAACAACACATGTGTTTCGGTTCCTTCCCACCTGCTCCTGATCATTTACCAGCTAATTACCAAGATTATTTTGATTTTACGAAGGCGGCCCATTGTTAAAGAGTGTAATCTGCATGTTTTTAACATTACCGTTTTTGATCATCTTCGACTGGGCTCCTGCAGACTCCCAGTCCTTTGCCGTCCAAACCCCTGTCCATTTTGATTCTTCTGGCAGTGCCAGACTGGTATAAAGAGCCATGCTCAAATGCTGGCCTGAAAGCCTGGTGTGGGCCAAGTTTTTGGGCCCTTTTTTTTCTTTTTTTTCTATTAAGCACTATTTTAGTTTACATTTAAACGTTTTATGCTTTACATCTTATAGGTAAAAAGAAAAAGACGAAAGAAAGAAAAAAAAGGAAGTTAAGCGAATCATACGATAATCATAAAAAAGAATATTTTACCCTTCAGCATCAAGGTGACCAATTTAAAATAAAAATAAATAAAAACGCTTTTGGTGTTCTAGACCATTACACAGGAAGATCTTCTTTGTCTGCAATTTTCGTAAAGATTTTTTTAACGAACACCAGTAGCGCTAACATTTCAGTGGTTCTCCTGCCTTGACTCAGATGGTCCCAAAGTTCATTAGGAGGAAATGTCATTGAATGCTGAAAGAGTGGACTCAAGTGCCTCATTCTCAAGTCGTTAAGTGCTCCACACTCAGCTGTTAAGTGTGCAGGGGTTTCCCTCATTTTGATGACCTGATGCACCGTGTACCTGATCATTTTGACTATTGCTATGGGCTCAATGTGCTTTAAAATAGGCCACCTGCACCATGTCCCTAAAATGTGCCCCATGGTACAATTTAAGTGTGTAGAGAGAGCTAATTAATTAGAATGTCTGAATGTGGCCTCTTTGATTTTTGGAGTCCAGGTCTATTTGTTTTGTTCTGGCTTTTGGCTCGGCTGTGTCCTGGAGCATTCCTCTTTTATAGGACCTACAGACAGGCGCATACACATGTAGAAATACTTAGTGTACCATCTGTTCTCAATACAAGCTGCTGTGTACTGTTACACTTGCACCCACACAAATTAAGTGCCGTCATTAATATCCAAAACCTAATGCTTTTTAGGTTATGTTTGTGTGGGTTTGGCAGTAAATTGCACATTTTGGAAGCCATTTTTCCAAAAGGTTCACAGGGGGTGGATCCTCCCCCGTGGACCACCCTTGATGCGGGTCGGGTGGCTCGCTAAATGTCTGCCCCACCACCTTTCAAAGTCACCAGCCACCACTAACCTGGCTTCTTTCCTCCCCACTGCGCCACACAAAAGCCATACCTAGCACCCTATCTAACCCCCTTACCCCCCAACATAAGAACCTCACTTGCTATCCTGCCTCTCCACCAGTAGCTGCAGCTGTTTTAAACAGTCGGGTTTGTTGTTTTGAGGCTGTGAATTTGTGCTAATTATTTTACTTTGCTCCTACTGGCCTTTTGATTATATTTTTTATTTTCCTTTCATTGAATCGCTGTGCAAGTGGGCGGGTGACTGGATGCCTATTTTTTTAAATGTGCTTTCATTATGGTTGTTTATTTTATTTTATTTATCTTCTTTTTTGAACTAGTTTTGCTTTCCTTATATTCCGTCCTTAGTAGAAAGGTTCCTGGCTTTCTCATTATGCCTTCCAGGGCTCGTACCTGGTAGCGGGCAGCTTTCTTTTCCTTCTGCACTCATTCTGCTCCATGGGAGTCTCTCTTCACTGTCTTCTGACAGTGGGAGGGCTCTGTCTGTTATGATACCATTTGACTGAATAAAAGCCCTGTACGTAAGCACAGCGGACTAGTGCAGCGGGCAAGTGCCTTCCGTATCAAAGTCGTGCCTAGTTAAATCCTCTCTGTGCTCGTCCGGGCTGTGGACGGACTTTCGGGCTGTGGCTTGCCGGTTGTGGGTGTTGCCAAGGTGCCTTTGGCTGTGTCTCGTGAAAGGCTGTTAAACTCAGCCCCTGCAGACATGGTGTGGCCTGTTGGGTTTTCACCAACATCTGTTGTGGGTAATATAACGGGCTTCTCTGGCAATCTTTATTGCTTACTGTTTAATGCTCGATCCATGGTTACACACCATCTAGCGTGTTATGACCTACCCTGTGATCACTCCACTGATATTGCCTACATCATGGAGACCTACTGAGTGATCATTCTGGCCCTGTGGTGGCACAGGCGCTCCAGCAAACAACAACTTTGTTCATATCGATTGTCTGTGCCCCAACTCTGAGGTCGGTGTTGCCTTGGTGCATAAAACAACTTTGCAGTACCGTTTGACCATAAAGTCCAAATGGAAGCGCTATTAGTACGCCTCTCTATCTCCTTCTATGTTTTAATTGTTTCTCGTCCCGATCGTTATGACTCAGTCTTTGCTGATGCATTTCTTGACCTGGCTGCTGAGCTCCAGCTTAAGTTTGCTACGCTGGTGATAGTTGGAGATTTCAATTTGAAAGTCAACTGTGACAAAGATCAGTCCACTATGCATTTTCTTTCTGCGATGAGGGATTTTGGTTTCCATCAGCTTGTGCTTGGGCCTACTCACCTATTGGGGAAACGCTTGATTTCATTTTCTCCCCGCAAGCACTAGTCACGGTCTATCCAGCTTTGCAGCTGGTGTGGTCTGACCACTTTTTAATACCTTTTTCTATTACTGTTGAGATAAATTTGGCAGCCTGTTCTAAACCTAAAGTCTTGAAACTCAACTGGTGGTCTATTGGCACAGCCGAGGTGGCACAGTTAGTTGTTGCAGGTTGTACGGCTCTGCTAGTCGTGGATCTGGTCTCTCGTGCCCAAGTGTTTGCTGTTACTGCTGACTGCCTTACTCCTTTAAAACTGTGTAGACAGCTGGGGCTATCAGACAAAGCCCTGGTTTGATGAAGACTTAAAGCTTTTTGCGGCTCAAACTTCAGCAGGCTGAGCGGAAGTCGAGAAATTCCTACTGTCAGTCTGACTGCAGGCTTTTGCGTCAGGCCACTGGCTTATTCAATAAGCCTTTTTTGGCTGCTAAGAACATGTTCTACTCTGGTAAAGTGGAATCTGCTGTCAACCAATTTAGAGAACTGTTTGAGCTTATACGCTCTCTATCCTCCACCGCTACAATGCAGAGAGGGACCGCTCCCTCTCAGTATCTATGTAATTCTCTATCTAATTTCTTTTGTGACAAAATACTCTCTATTCGGGAAAATGTTTCATTCTCTGGTCTGAAGACAGGTACATTTGATTCTCACCTGTCAGAGTGTGCCCCAGCTTGTCTGTGGTATTCATTTCCTTTATTTTCCCCTGAAGACATAGTGTTATGATATGATATGATATGGCATTTTTAATATGCATTTACACAAGTGTTTCTAGGTGCGACAAAACAAGGAGGGGAAAACAGAGGGAGGACAAAACAACGATCTTACTAGGCCTTGTGCCATTCAGATCGCGCAAGTGCAGGGAAGGGGAAGGGGAGAAGTGCAAAAGGTGGGGTGGAGAAGTGCAGGTAATCAAAAGTGCAGCCAGCGGGTGGCCAAGGGCAGGTAATCAGAAAGTGCAGCCAATGGGTGGCTCATAAGTGCAGAGAGAGGGGATTGTAGGGTTACAGATACAGACCACAAGTGCTGGGGGAGCCAAGAAGCAGTGCGAGGTGCAACTGGACAGGCAGGGACCTGGGCTCAAGTTCAGAGGGTGGCCAGGAGACCAGTGTGTGGTCATCAGCAGGGTAAAGGAAGATAAAAAGCGGAAGCGAAGAGGAATGTCTTGAGTTGCTTTCGGAACCTGAAGATGGTCCTGCTCAAGTTTGAGAGAGTCAGGCAGGCTCTTCCAGAGGGAGGCCCCAGCTGACGAAAGTGATCTGCCCCCAACTCTCTGCTTGGCAAAGCGGCTGACCCTGGAAGAGTTGGAGGTGGATGAGCGGAGAGCTCGAGATGGGAGAAAATTAGGAAGAGAGAGTTGGAGGCAGTGCTGCTCCAGGCCCTAGACATCCTTGAGGACAATGCAGAGGGTCTTGAACTTGATCCTTACTGCCACTGGGAACCAGTGAAGAGATTTCAGAGCTGGAGAGAAACAATCCCTAGGCTTGAGGCCAAGGACAAGTCTCGCAGTACTGTTCTGGATAAGTTGTAGAGGACAGAGAGTAGAGGCAAGAAGATTTAGAAAGAGGCTGTTGCAGTAGTCCAGCCTTGAGAGTAGAGCACCAGAGCTCTGGAGACAGTGAGCTTCTGGTGGAAAGAGAGGAAAGGAAGAATACCTCTGAGGAGATGCAGCTGATAGTTTGACTTCTTAGAGACGTCAAAAACGTGAGGAGAGTAGGAGAGGGTGGAGTCGAAGATGACCCCAAAGTTCTTAACCTCATAGGTAGGAGCAGGAAGTGGACCTAGAGTGGGCGGTCAGAGAGAGAGGAAACGAAGGAGCTTGTGTTCCCATGAGGAGGATCTCTGTCCTACTGGCATTAAGGCAAAGATCATTGGCAGCACACCACTTCTGAATTGCAGACAGACAGTGAGGAATGAGAGTAGGAGTAGAGCCGGCTGAGGGGAGCCTGAAAGAGAGATGGGTGTCATCTGCATAACACAGAAAGTTGGAGCAGAGAACAGTGATGCGTTGGACGAGAGGTGCCAGGTATTGGTTGAACAACCAGGGAGAGAGGTTAGACCCTTGGGGAACACCATGGGCAGAGAGAGATAGAAGAGAGGAAGGACCCCAGTTGGACCTGAGCGGGTCGGTCAGACAGAAAGGAGGTCAGCCAGGCCAGGGCCTGATCAGTGATAACCGGGTTATCACAGAGGCACTTGAGCAGGATGGTATGGTTGACCGTGTCAAAAGCAGAAGAACGATCAAGGAGAATGCGGACGGAAGGGAGGTTAGAGTCCAGGTTGGAGATAAGATCTTCACAGATGTTCAGGAGAGCAGTTTCCATGCTTCTGGCTGCTCTGAAGCCAGATCGATGGTCATGGAGACAACCAACAGATTCAGTATGATGGTTAAGCCGGGAGATGGCCAGCTTTTCCAAGAGTTTATCCAGGAAAGGAGTGATAGAGATCGGGTGATAGATTGCCAGAGAGGAAGGATCGGCAGAGGGCTTCCTGAGGAGGGGTTGCACAAGGGACTGTTTCAGTGTGAGGGGAAGTTCCAGTGGCAAAAGCCACCTCTAAACTAAAATCTGCTTCTGCCCTGGACTCTATTTCGTTGGCCATCTGCAAGGATATTATGCCGACCATTGCTCCGGGAGTGGCTCAGACAATCAGTCACTCTTGTCAATCAGGTTTCATCTTGTCAGACTTGAAACACACACTGGTGGTCCCCCTTCTAAAGAAGCCTTCCCTTGATCTCTCTTCTCCCTCTAATTTCCATCCAGTCTCTGTCTTTTTTAT
Source organism: Ambystoma mexicanum (assembly GCF_040938575.1). Classification (NCBI taxonomy): domain Eukaryota; kingdom Metazoa; phylum Chordata; class Amphibia; order Caudata; family Ambystomatidae; genus Ambystoma; species Ambystoma mexicanum. The sequence goes on along the minus strand of NC_090932.1, from coordinate 510,722,691 downwards.
GAAGTTGTTGGAATCTTTAATTTCTCCTCTCCTCAGTTCGTTTCTCGAAACCTCTTAATTTCTTTGACCCATTTCAATCTGGCTTTGGTTATGGAGGGCGTGTTGGTCTCTGTTGATGATGAACTAGTCCAGCTCTCTGATCAGGGTTGGGGGGGGGGCACTGATATTATTAGATCTATCAGCTGCTGTTTTCGATACTGTCGACCACTCTAGCCTGCTCAACAGCTTGGTCAGGGTGGGGGTAGTCAGACAGCAGCTATCTTGGTTTAAAGTATTTCTGGTTGAACGTGCACAATCTCTTTTTATTCCCCCTTTTATTCCTCCCTTTTATTCCCCCTTTCTGCTCTCTATCTGTACCTGTATCCTGCAGGGACCCCAAAGATTTGCCTTGTGCCCTACTTTATTCAATGTTTACATCCAGCCATTGGTGGATTTCGTCCGCTCTCACGTTCTCCATTGCTATTCTTATGCTGATGATACCCAGATCATTTTGCAGCTTCATCTTTCTCACCCTAATCTGGCATCTCAGCTGCAGAGTTGCTTGGAGGCCGTGGGTTGCTGGATGAGCGACAACTGGCTGAAATTGAATGGGGACAAGACTAAGGTCATGGTGGTCGTGCTCCGTCTGTCTCAACTGTACTGATTCCCTCATGTTTGCCCTCTTCTCTTGGTTTTTTACCCTCACCGGTGTCTGTGTTGAAGGATTTAGGAGCCAAGCTGTCATCCTCTCTGTCACTTGAGGCTCAGATAGCATCAGTCTGTCAATCTGGGCATTACAAACTTAAGCTTCTGCGCAAGGTGCTGGCTTTTTTTTTACGCCTGCAGTTTCATGCTCCTGTGGTTGCAGCTCTGGTACTTAGTGTGGTAGATTACTGCAACTCTTTCTACCTGGCTTAGCCGTTATATTTGCCGCCACCTGCAAGTTCACTCTCCAGGTGACCGTGCCTTTTCCGTTGTCACAGGTGGGTTTTGGGTTTCACTCCCTTTTCCTCTTCGGGTGATTATTGACCATCTTTCTTTTCATTCCTTCAAAACTTTTCTTTTTGTATAAATCTTTTAGGTTAGCTACTGCTCTGGATGACTGTTCTGCTAAAGTTGCTCCAAGATGCCCCTGAGGGTACCTTGCGCTTTACAAGTGCTTTGAAGCACACACTATATAAATGGTTAATGTTTATTTATAGAGAAACACTAGATTATAAACCAATATGAGTGAAGCTTTCTCTACAGACAGTTAAGATAGGCAAGACACAGTGATAAGTGATTTTGGGGAGCAAATAATGTGCCAATTGTGGAAGGTGTGTTTTTAAGCCCTAGCTTCCTGAATCTACAGTTTCAAACTAGACCACAGAGCAGACTTCATCTTCTCCTATGTCATCTTCAGTATTATAACTAACAAAACACTTTCTGTAAAGTTGTTATACTAGTACATTGTTCAATAAATCTACTTTCAAACCACCAAGTCACATGATAAATTAACCTGACAAAGTATAAGAAGTCTTATTGGAAACATAGGTTCATAAAGTAAGTCTGCATCTCTACATCAGGAAAAAGAAATGGGTTGAGCTAGACCTACAATTTGGCACAGGGGTATGCAGGGTAGGCATTGATCTCAGCAACAGTCACTCAATGAGCTGACCTACCTTTTTAGATGTATACCTCTGTCTCATTTACCTTATTTTTCTTGCCCATCATCCCTGGTGTCCTTCCTTTGTACCACATCTAAAATGTCCTTTAACCCCGTTCCTTCCAATACACTTTCAGACTTCCATTCCCTTTTTGTCTCATCTCTTAACCCTTAACTCGATCCTTTCCCATACCTTGCTCATACCCCTTTCACTTGACCACATTGCTCAGTTAACTATTACTTGTCATTCACCCCTTCCGTTGCCTTGGCTCACATGGAGAAACTAGACACCCAAGTTTATAGTCGGCCTTTCAGGGACGTCATTTCACCAAAATGCCAGGGGTAGTTGAAGTGACATCACACGACCCTTGACCCCTGATGACATCACAGGAAGTGATCTCATTTGACCCCACCCCAAAGAGACATCGCGGGTAGCGATGGAACACAACCTTTCACCTGTTGACAAAACAGGAAGTGGCATCTCATAGCATTGTACACTACTAAAAATATGGTTACGATATCACTATAATGTGATGTACACTTCATACAAGAATGGATCGCCATAAGTATCGTTAAGATCAGTGTGTATAGGCCCATATTACCAAATTACTGTGAATGCAAGCAGACGTCCATGACCAAATGATAATGATGTGTTATTATATAGCACTTACGCTTAAGCTCTTTATATAGAAAATATATACACCCAATATCACCCAACCTGTGTTGGTACTCATTTATCGACCTCAGAAGGATGAAAGGCTGAGTTGAGGCGCTTAAGAACAGACTAAGTCAGTGACTCACCCCCTGTATTGTGCCTGAAATAAACCTTTTATGAGTTTAGCAATTATTGTATAGAATTCCAGAAAGACACATTATTAGGTATTCCTATTATTTCTTATTTAGGATCAGTGCTGAAAGTGTTAGACTTGTGGAACTCCTGTTCTTTGTTCTTATTTTTCTTCTTTTTTGTTAAGGGGCCTAAACAAGAAAGCTAGCCACTCCAGAAGTAAAGAGCCACATGATGCTGGCCACAGCCCAGTAGCTTGCATTTGTTTTTTTGTTGTTTAGAGGTCGCAAGGCTGACAACAGAGGTCGCAAGGGAGACATCAGAGGTCGCAGTTGCGACCTCTGGCAACCCCTAAATGATGTCCCTGCCACCTTTGCCAGACATGACAAGAAGCTGCGGTTAGGGCTCTTGCTAGTAAATGTGGCTATGAGATCTGGACTTGGACAATGCAGAGCGAAAGACCCAGAGGGGACTTGGCTCTTTATTGTGCTCCCAAGATACACTTTTTTGGAGAGTCAACTACATATTTCATTTCATGGAAGCAGAGGAAACTACAGGGGAGTCTGTCTAGGATCTGGTGATGCAGTAGGAGTGATAGCAACCTATCATTTTTATTTGTGTTTTCAAGGAAGCTGGGGCGCCTGTGTGTGTTTATCTGTGTGTGCTTATGTTTGGTTTGTGTGACTGTGGTGACATGTTTTAGTGCGTTTATGACTAGGTAAAGTACATTTGAAAGGATGCATCTCTGCACATGTGACTATGTATCTATGTGAATATGTTGTTGATTTGTATATGTGTTTTTGTTGGTCACATAATAGTGTTCTGGACATCACACAACAATGTAAAAAGTATGGCGTTATTTAGAGTTAGGTGGTAATGGCAAAATAAGAGGTATTTGGCATATAATGCTGATTTTATGTTTTCCAAATTTAGGGTTTGATCAAATACTGCAGGTAGTATTACCTGGGAAGACTGGTGTTAGTATTTTAGTCAGACTTTATACTGAAAATCTGCCTATTTTTATCCCAATCTAAGATGTGGAGCTAAGATCAAATTGGCCCCATTTTTTGGAAAACCTTTTTTACTGTCCAGAAGGCCTTTAATAGGTTGAAAACACGTTTTACACTAGGTCATGGAAAGGGGGTCAAAGGTTGGTCAGACAGTAGTGGCCTGAGCCTGTACTGTACATAATCCATGTCCACCTTCACATTCAAGGTTAAAATAGCTGACAAATGTAAAATAAACACCTTTTTACATTATAACTGGCAGAGGTGGTATTTGTAAAATACCACTGGAGGTATATCTCACTCATATCTGACTGTCTGTCTGCAATTCAATCATGGTGTGCTGCAAACGACCTCTGCCTCAATGCCAGTAAGACTGAGATCATTTGCATTGGGACTCCTACTCCTGCTTTCCCACTCTCACTCTGGCTGGCCTCCCTTGGCCCTGCGTCCTCAACCACCTGCGATGCAAAAAACCTTGGGATTATCTTCGACTCCACTCTATCCTTCTCTATTCACATTTCGGACATCTCTAAAAAGTTCAACTACCAGCTACACCTTCTCAGAGGTACTCTTCCTTTTCTCACTTTCCCCCAACGACTCAATGTCTCCAGAGCCCTGGTTCTCTCAAGGCTGGACTACTGCAACAGCCTCTTTCTCAACCTCCCTGCCTCTGCTCTGTGCCCTCTGCAACTTGAACCCCGGGACCTGAGGCCCTTTAAGACGAGGTAGCAATACTTAGAGATGGATGGGGATGCAGAACGTACTCATACATCAATAATCAAACCGACTCAGGAAGTTGACAAAACTTTGTACTGTTTTATTAATAATTATCTAAAACAGGGAGTTACAACAGACATCAACGGACATTCGCTCGATTTCTCTCAAAGCATCATATGAAAAAACGACATTCTTATACAAAAATGTGTCACTAATGACGTCATCCTACGTGGAAAACTAAGAAACCTTTTAGGGGGTGGATAGGCTTAAAGGGAACATCTATGTATATGTTCCATACTAATGGGAGTTGTGATTGTGTCTCTAAAATCAGGTGGACAACTAGGCCCATCCCAAGGGCAAGTCATCTTCCCTGTCATACTAATACTTGACACTCTATTGGTAATACAAACTATAGGACTCTTTAATATGTGGCCCTCTATAACTGGTTGGCACGCTTGTACCCTTCTGGAATATTCCACTTGCTAGCAGCACGCAAGCTGGTTACCCCAGGTGCTGGGGAGGGGATGGCCTGGTCATGCATCCCCACCCAATTAGCCCTCATCCACCATCACTCCTGCGGTCTGCCATTCAATTAGGCTTTGAACTCGGCCTTGTAGAGGCTCACAGTGCCTGAGAATAAAAGGGAGTGTGGCATGGTCTTATCTTCTGATTTCGGTGTAGCTTGACCCACAGTCAATTTCCATCTGACCATGTGACTGGAGACCACATTTCCGAGCTTTTCGTTGTATACAATACTATTAAATGATTACCTCTTGGCACTTTCAGTGTTTTTCCATGACATCTCAAACAGAGGTTTGCTTCTTTCTCACATTCATGTAGCTTCTTGACAAACAACCAAGCTCACGGTGGCCCAGACTCTTGGTGCTGGGCCAGCAAGCTTTTCTTGACTTCTCCTTCGCCATTAGCTGTTTTCAACTGTGCATTGTGGAACATTCAGATTCTATACATTCCTATGTATATACATTGGCGAATTCAAGAAAGGCTGGCAATCGCTGCAATCTTTTCACCACGTAGCCAGCCTCAGGATTACTTTGTCTACTTGCGTTACAGCATCTGTTCAGTTGTAAAATGACTTTGCATTTTCTTCAGTGTTTCTTTGCATGGGCAATCTTCATTTTGATCCCGAAATGTTGCATTTTCTGCCATACCTCTTCCTTAGATTCTATTGACTGTCTATATTCCTTCTTCATTTGTTCCTTTTCTACATGCGTCAGTTCTGCTTCGTATGACGTCACCAGTCTAATTTCTCATTCATTTTCCTACTTCTTCCGGGACTTTTTCCAGAAGAGCATTACTTCTTCGTGAATGAGTATAGGGTTTTCTGAATGGATACCTTGGGCCTCAATACAAGTTTGCCGGTCCGGTAACTACGGTACTGGTAAGCTTGCTGGTACCGCAGTTACCAGGCCAGCAAACTACGAGTTCTGCTCGTGGGTGCCTTTTCGCCCACCAGGTCGGATCTGGCAGGCAGATCGGCACCCGCGAGCAGAGCATGTCAGATGCACCGGTACCATTCTGAATGGTGCCGGTGCATCCGGCCTCCCCATTCCCACTGAGCCCTACCGAGCTCAAATGGGAATGGGGGGCATTTTTTACTGGCGCCCAGGAATGGGCAAATACTGTGTCCGGCGGGGCCGTAATGACCCAGTAATTGCCCATTCCCGGGCACCAGTAAAATTCACAAGTTTGGCGGCAGCCTGCCGGTTTTACCGGCAAGGCTACCGTCGAACTTGTAATGAGGCCCCTTGTCTCGAGGATTTTTTGTGGTATAGGCATCCTCACTGGTACTGTGCATGTCGCAATTCCCGGTTCCCAACATATAGGTAACATGGGGGAGGAGCTTCTGGTAGGGGTATTTGGCTCTTCCTCTACAAACACATCCAGAGCAGAACCGCAAGAGTTATGCTTGGCCTCAAGTGCAGGGACTGCATCTCTCCGGCACTGAAATCCCTCCACTGGCTGCCCGTGGCTGCAAGGATCAAGTTCAAGACCTTCTGCATTGTCCACAAGGCTTTCTGGCACTTGGGACCTATGTATCTGCAATGTTACCTACCTAAATACTGTCCTTCCCAAGCCCTCTGCTCATCTACCTACAACCTTCTGCGAGTAAGCCGGTTCTCCAAGGAGAGATTTGGAGGGAGATCTTTATCCTCTGCAGGGGCCTCCCTCTGGAATAGCCTCCCTGCCGCACTTCATCTGGAGCCAATCGTCTTAAATTCCGGAAACACCTAAAGACATTCCTCTTCTCCTCTTCCTTCTCTCTCCCACTACCTTGCTAACCTTTCTCTCCACTCTATCCCTATCTCCCTCCTTTTCCACGCAGCCTGCTGACTGGCTGCCTCGTGTACCTCAGAGACTCACAGGTCCCTGGCACCCTCGCCAGTCCCCTCGCACTTGCCTCTGGGCCTTGCACTTGCTTTATCATTACTGCACTTGGTCAATGACCCTTGAGAGTGGCATCTCTAAGCACTTACCCCAGCTTCTGACTGACTGGGCGCACTTGGTCTCCTCGCCTCCACCCCCTGCATTTGTCCCCTGTCCCCTCTCCCGCACCTGTCTGCACACTTACACGATCTGAATGCACAATGCTGTGAAGATCTACTATGATATTTTCCCTTGTCTCCCCTTCTTGTATTGTGGCGCATCAATGCACTTTGAAAAACTGCAGAATCGTTGTCAGACCTATTTGCTGTTATCTACACCGTTAATTGTATTGTATGCACTTGTTCCATGCACCCACTCTGCCTGTGCAGACTTGTATCATTCAGAAATGCAAGAGCTCTGAATGGCTGTTATTTTCCCCTTGTTACCCTCCCTCCTTGATCGCTTTGAAGCACTTGCTTTGTGTATAGGTGCTTTACAAATAAACAATACCATACCATACCTATTCCAAAAATACCCCCTCCTTTGGTAGTAAACTCTGAATTGTGTGGAATTTCAAAAATACCACTTGTGGAGGTTGTACATTCTCCAGTAGGATATCATAAAAAGTCTGCCCAGCTATGAATGACTCCCTTAATTTGTAGTCTACTAATAATTAAAACCTGAATGTTACATCTTTCTGTGCATGTTTTTCAACAGTGCCCAAATGTGAGTACCACAAACAATCTCCTTTTGCAATGACCTCACTAGCGATCAGCAATTCTCCAGAGCATCAAGGAAGCATTCTTGCAGAATGAAACAGAGGAACAACTCTAATAAAATACAGAGGTCATGATAAGCTACTGAGGATTGTAATAAGCCAATGGTGTATGGACCACAGTGGTACCAACATTATCTCCAAGGGCAATAGAATCTGTCAATTTAAATGCATACATTTTTGCTGGGCCGTATGGACATCCCCCTATGCCTATGCTCTTCTCCCTGTCACTCACCCACTGTGGAGGCCTACTTGTGTTGGGGCCGCCCAAGCACATCTGCAACATTGCTGAAAGCAAGACATGTCTCAACCCATCGACACAGAAAGGCCAAAAGGCCAAACAGCTTAGCAGCACTTAGCTGCTTTGAGACAGGCTGAATTTGGAAGGGAATTACCTTTTTCAATTAATGTTTTTACATTTTGCAGCCCTGACCAAGGGAGCAATAGCCCAGCCAGCCAGGGTAATAATTGCCCGCTTATCCTCTTTCCCAGCCTGCTTCTGACTTTGGCAGTAAAAAACGCCATGCCACAGTAAGTATACCCAGACTCGCTGTGCCAAAGAGGGCCAGTCTTACCACATAATAACTCTTACATGTTTGCTTTGCTTTCGATGCCCATGCCACAGTTAGAAAACATGGCCAGAGTTCCTCCACCAATGTGGGCAAGCCTATTCATGTAATAACACACATCATGTTTGCTTTACCCTTGATATTCAGTAAACAATGCATTCCACAGTTAGAATGCAGAGGCTCACTCGTTACACCACCAATCTGGGTCACCCTATTGATGTAATAACACTCATCATGTTTGCTTTATGTAAGAGGATTCAATCCAGCACTACAGCTAAGTCAATGCCTAGTCTGGCATACTGAATGGAAACCCTTATTGATATATCTTTATGTCTAGTTCATGAGTTCTGGATGACTACCCCTATATAACACCCCTCTCTTGGAACCCCCCTGACCCCACTGAGCCAAGAAGTAGTTCTGTTTTGCAAGTTTAAACGGTTTATTTGAGAATGTAAACAATATATATATATATATATCACACTTTATAATAAATTAATAATTAATATCACACTTCAGAACATGAGCAGTTAACAACAATGGGTAATGTTCTACTAATAAACTGATTTGATTACCCAGGAGTAGTATAAAGGATGAGCAAGCTTAAACTACAGAAGTTTGAAACACAGGCAGAAGTTTGAAACACAGGCAAAAGGCTTTGAATATGATGACAATGCAGTGAGAAATATGCTGAAAATGCTTTTAATTCCCTTCAGGAGGTTCAGGGTGAGTGGTATCTAGTTAATATGAGTTCAGGCTCACTCTAGCAATGATTCAAGGATGGTTCTTAAGAGGCAGACGAAATTTAGCAGTTCAGGCCAAAGCAGCTATCTTTTTACAAGTAAAGAAATCGGGCCAAATCGCAAATCGCGGCAAAATTCGCGAGTGCGAGAATCGTGATTACGGCAAAAGTACCAAGTCGGTTCTAAGCTTGTTGAAAAGCTGAGATTCTAAGCTTTCAGAGGAAAGTTAAACCAAGTTCCTAGCCCAAACGGTTCCAGAGATACGGACGTTTAAATAAAGGTCGTTTTTCGGATTTGAAATTTTAAAAGTTCAAAGCGACAGGTTACAGCTTGCAGCTAGAAAATGACAGGTGACAGCTTTGCAAATGACAGGTGACAGTTAAGAGGCAGTTCTGGTTAGATTAAAATAGATTGAATTATATTATTTTAACTAAGAGATTGGTTCTGCACAGTTCTGCTAGGTACTCACAATATATTTTGAAATAGGCCTCCCCATGGATCTGGTCAGGTTTTGGACTGGACTCCGGTTCTGGTCTCGGCACTTCACAGTGATCTGGGTCAGCTCTCTGGTTCTGCTAACAGCGGTCTGGGTCACTCTGGATCTCTGGCCTCTGGTTCTAGATACTGCTCTGCTTTCTCTGGGTACAGCACTGCTTCTGGATCTTTCTGCACAGCTTTCTCTGGACCCAGCGCTGATCTGCAGGGCTCCTGGATGCTGCTACCGTTGTTAGGTTTGCTGGATGCTGAGGCCTACTGAGAATAGTTCTCAGTTTGTGGGTTTAGGCCCTTGCTTTGAGTTCTGAATCAAGTTCTTTGGAGTTTTAAAGCCTAAGTGTTGAATCTGGTATCTTCTGGATGTTGTATGGTCCGGGAGAGCGCGTTGCAGCAACTGGATTTGAATCTCCCCTCTAGCTTCCAGTGGCTCTTTTTATGTCATTTGAAAGTGGGTGTGTGTGCAGCATCACTAGCCAGCCCCTCTTTCAACTGCCCATTGGTCAAGCTTTCCGCACTGCTTTGATTGGGGGAAGGAAATGTGTGTCATGGTGATGCTGTAGGTTTTATGGGTCAGAGGATCCTCCCCTGGTCAGTTTGCCCACAAATCTATATTTGACCTAAAGACATATTTCATAGATACACAGTGGTTTGAAATTACATGCACCCATCACGTATCACATGAGGTATACTCTGTTCAAACTCTGATGTTTCTAAGAGCTTGCATTCAGAAACGGCAACATTTTGCGTTTTTTAACTGGTTTTGCAATATTGGTTTTTCATTAAAAATTATACACATATACACGGCCTGTCCATACATACTCCAGTAAATTCCCATGTCTCTAGCTTAAGCACAGAGTCTGTAGTATACATAAATAGCAGGGTTTTGCCCCAGAACATCACACAAATTCCCAAAGCATCTTAAAACGTGCACAGAAAAATCACAAGAATTATGGTATCATTTAAATAATTTTGACAAGTCTGCACCATGAGTTATACATCTTTCTTAAAATCATATTCTGGCCAACAGGGGAGTGTCTTCCCAGGTCACATGGTGGAGAAACCAGTTTATCCAGTTTCTGCCAAGCTCAGAGACCCTGCCCCTCCCAGCTTCTGCCAAGAGGAAGCTATTTTACGATTCCCCCAATAACCATCTGCTTGGGCCCTGGAAGGCCCATTGTTCAAGAGGACGCCATTTATGGCCTCCCCCCAATAAACCCTCTGCCTGGGTCCTTTGTTTAGTCTCTAGCAGTCCCTTGGTAATTCAATCAGAGAGGGGTAACCTCCCCTCAGAATGCAGCCATGCCTGAGAACTGCTGTGGATCCAGTTTCACTCCAATTGGGGGGAAGTTGTCAGGCAGAATCCAGTTCCTTAACCCAGGCCCCAGCTAATGTCACTTTTAGTTACCCAGTTTTCGGCATTCAAATAAAACTAACAATTTTTACATATGCAGCTAGAATGCTGATTCTAAGTTCAAAACCATGACATTTTAACAGTGACAAACTATGTGGCAGTCACAAGTCTGTCCCTCAGTTTATTTGCACATTTCGATTTTTGGTAATTTTAAATCCAGTTTCAGTTTAAGCCGCTGCAGACCTGCAGAGCTCAGCCAGTCTTGTTATAAACTTTCAAGTCACTTCAGAATATAACTTTACATTGGGCCTCATTACGACTCAGGCGGTAAGGGGTTTACGGCGGCGTAAACAGCGCCGACCCTTACCGCCTGATTCCGAGGTCCCTTAGCGCCATGGAGGTTTTAACACCTGCTTTTAGCAGGTGTTAAAATCCATGGCGCTAAGGGACCCTGATGTTAATTACGCCACCGTAATTTACGGTGGCGTAATTAACGCCTTCCCCACTTCCATTATGCCCTATGGGGCAAAAATGGGAATGGGGAAGGGTAAATGGGGATTGGGGACTTACCGCCCCGCCAACCTCGGAATGGGGCGGTAAGTCCGCCAACCACCATGGCGTAAACGTAGTTTACGCCATGATGGTAAAGGTACGACCCAGGCGGTAACTTACCGCCTGGGTCGTAATGAGACCCATTGTATCCACCTCTCAGTAAGTCTTTCTTTGGCCTGCTTTGGGTTCATTTATTCAGTTTTACACAAAAGTCTGGTGGTTTTAAAACGCCGGCTTTCTGATAGTGGTGAGTACTGGTAATGCAACCATTTTTGGGATTTAAGAAAATGAATTCCCCACAGTTCTAGGTTGCTTTTGGCAATCAGCATTGCCATTCCCAATGGTTTCAGGCTTCTGTGTGGGTAGTCCAATGGTGGTTTTAGGCAGTGCCCTTCTGTGCCCATAACATCGGCAAAAATGGGTGGCAGCCTATTCTTCATGCATTTCCCTGGGCATTTTCTGGGAAGCTTTGGCCATCATGATGTTTTCAATGCCGGTAATGCACAGGTTTTTTTTTTTTTGGTAGGGCTCGGATGCATGGGTAAAAACATCCCACATTTACCCTTGAAGTCCAGTAAAAAATACCATGCCACAGTTAGAAAACATGGCCAGATTGGCTGCACCACCAACAAGGGCCAGTCTTGCAAGCAATACAAGTTATAATGTTTGCTTTAATTTTGATTCTCAGTAAACAATACCATGCACCACCAATGTAGGCCAGTCTAGCTAATTAATAACACTTATTCTGTTTGCTTTACCCATTTGTGGCCAGAAGAAAATGACCAGGCCACAGTTAGAAAACATGGCCAGACTGGCTGCATCACCAACATGTGCCAGTCTAGCTCTGTAATAATACTGATTCTGTTTGCTTTACCCTTTGAGCCCCCACAAAAAGCTATGCCAAACTTAGAATCCAAGGCCTGACTGGCTGCACCACTAATGTGGGCCAGTCTAGCCAAGTAATAACACTTATCCTGTTTCTTTCGTGCCCAGCAAAATCATCCATGCGACAGAAAACATGGCCAGTCTGGCTGCACCAATAATGTGGGTCAGTCTATCCATGTAATAACACTTATCATGTTTGATTTACCCTTCATGTCCAGTAATAAAAAAATGCAATGACATCAGTAGCCCCCCTAAACGTAGAGGCCCAGTCCCCTTTGACATACATAGACTCTCCCATTCACTCATAAGGCACATATGACGCATTCACACATGCATACATAAAACATACACTCTCTCATTCACCTGCACATTGATACCGCATACATGTTCCCAATCACCCACCCATTCATATAGCATACATGCTCCCATTCACCCAAGCATGCATACAGCATTTACACAGGTACACACACATAACAACAAAGACACAAACATACACACATTCACATGCATGAACACTTCTCATACCTTCTTACCTGCTTTCACTCTCACCACACTGCCACACAGGAAAATGACCAGATGGCTCTCCATCTCCACCCTAAACATTGACTGACAGGAGAGGACATGGGACAATGAGCCAGGGAGCTCCCTGTAAGGGTAAAATGTTAGGGGGGATAAGGGTGTTAAGGGTATTTGTACCCTGCAACTTTAGTGGCACGCCACTTTATCCCCCTCATTTTATGTAGAAGGGACTGGGGGCCACCACCCAGTCCAGTGCCCAGGCTCCCAGTCCCGGCCTGGGGTGCCACACCATCATGTTTGGGCCCTGTGCCTCTGCCCTTACCCTGGTTGGCCTGACTAAAGTCAGAATCCAGGGTGCTGGACTGGGTAGTGGCGGGGCCTAATGCAGCTGACTGCCGCTGGGCGGCTGCATGCCTGGCGGTCGCAGATCATGCCGCTCTCGGCTGTGCATTAGCGCTTGTGCAACAGGGACCAGGATTCTTTCCTGAAGAGTTTCCTGTTTTATGTCTGCATGGAGCACACACGGCAGAACTAGGGAGAGTAGGCCAAGAAAGGCAGAGCATCGCAGCGCCAGCACTTGAAACGTAGGTACTTTTTAAATTTTAAATTTGTGAAAATGTGTGTGTGTTTGTAATATGTTTATGTGAATGTATATAAATATGTATGTGTGTGCACAGTGCATGTGTATGTGTGTGCGTGTGCAGTGCATATGCTTCTGTGTGAATGAAAATGCATTGTGTTTTTTTGTGTTTCCTGGTGTGCAGTCAGTGCGTGGAGAATAAAGTGTGTGACTGTTATGTTGTGGATTCTGGGTACACACGTGATATGCCGAGAAGGTTACACTGAGGTGTGACCGGGTGAGTGGGTATGAATGGTGGTTATGTGTGTTTGTATGACAGAGGTGCTGGGGGCCCAGGGAGCGGGCCACACCTATGAAGTTTTATATGGGCATCTATGATAAAGCAAGCATGGGTATTGTTACTAGATGGCTAGACTGGCATTTTGGTTCAGCCAGTCTCTAGCCATTCTTACTGTGGCATCATGTAATTTCATATTGAACATCTATGATAAAGCAAGAATGATACGACTTAATATGTGGCTAGACAGTTTTTTGGTGTAGCCAATCTCAAGCCATTTTTACTGTGGCATGATGACATTTTATACTGGACTTCTACAAAAAGCATGCATGATAAGTGTTATTATGTGGCTATACTGGCATGTTGGTGCACCTAATCTAGCCATCTCTTACTGTGTCACTGTCTGTCATGACATTTTGTACTGAGCATCATCAGTCAGCAACTCTTGGGGCAAGAGGGTGCAGTTTTCTACCTTAAAGTGCTGGGTTGGAGGGACATCATCAGGCACTACTTCTTCAAAGACCACAGCACGGTAGCTCACTCGGGGATTATCAAAATGTTATCCTCACAATTGGAATCACTACATTAAGCAATGTTATGTTGATGAAAATGGATCCTATTCAGATCATTATCAAGGTGTGAACCGCCTGGCTGCACATTGCATGGTTGTTTATAGTTTGTTTTTTCTTTGTAAGTAGCAGAAGCTGGTGGGAGTATATTTTTACCACTCGAAAGCTGTGCTTCTTTTAATAACCACAATAGTATTTCTGAGATAGACTAATCCATATTTGCCATTTCAAAGTTCCAGTTTATGAGAGAGGGAGAGGGGAAGATGCAGCTCGGAACAGAATGTGCATTCCTGTAATGAAAGATCATCCTCGACCCTGAACACCCGCCTTGTTGTTCTTCCTGCCCTAGCAGCGCGCTGCAGCTCAGTCCCAATAGTAAAGCAAGGGACAGCCCAGGTATGTATGAGGACCTGTACAGCAAAAAATGTGTTGTCCATAGCATTCCCCATCACGCACGTCACTCCTCGCTTTATCTCTGAAGCCATACAAGCATAAGAGGCGTCATGATACCACAGCATGTGTTGTGCATGGAGAGAACGGCATGCGAAGGAAAGCGGGCACCAAGAGCGGTGCGTCCTCTGGCACTGCAATGCAAATGTTTTGTAATGAAGAAACAGCATAGTAATTAAGGCAATTACTACCTGCACGTTTAATAAATATAATGATGAAAACAAGGTGAAAGCCTAACCTTTTCAAATATTACTGTGGCAATGAATGGCTTCTTAGGACCAGCACTGTGCGGCGCTCCACAATGCAGCAGCCATTCCTGCTTTGCAAACGCCCTCTCTCCACCTCATTTCTCTTGCGCTGTACTTACTGGACAGGACCAGTGCTTTAAATGGGCAAGTACTTGCCGGTCCTGAGTACCTACACTTAATTTATTTGAAAGACATATGGCGCTCGTTACATGGTTGCTGGAAAACCCACCTGTAGGCGACGGGTTTCTGGCAACCCCGTAACAGCCGTACCCCCCGCCGCCTGATATCCCGGTGCCACCGGGATATCACAAGTGCCAGCGGTAACGGTTACTCCCCATTTCCATGGAGTCCCTCATGCAAAAATGGATACACGGAAACACTGGCAGCGTTGCTAATGGTGCCGGTGCTTCTGTGACAACCATACTGGTAGGGGCCTGAAAACGCGGCAAGTCTGACTTGCCGGGTGACCCATGGCCCCTAGCGGCATCGTTGCAGTATGTTGGTCCGGAAAGGGTGCTGCTACTTTGCTACTGGCACCCTTATTTCACAAGAGCACAATACTTGTAATGAGGCCCATAGTACTGAAGCTTGTCAGCAGGAAGCCAATGCTTATAGTGGAGGAGTACCATCACTTCTCTGCAGTAAGCATGTACTCTGGGATAATGAGTTCATGCACTGGACAGGGCGGAGTGCAGCCATGCAAGGAGTTGCTCCACCTACAATATTTCTTCAGTGCCCTTGAGTCCCGCAGATACTGTGCCAATGATAGAAGTCCTCCTATGAGAGAAGCCAAGGACATGCACTCCTGCTGAATTCCCATGGCAATGAATGTCAGAGTGTGTTTGTGTTTGCACCACTAGCTGTAAAAGCTGACCTATCTGCTGCGAGCTGTGTTGTATCTTTGGGTAGAGGCTCGCACAATGCCATGTCTGCTATGGACGGGCGACTCAAATAAGTGATGTCGACACTGGGGATTGTTCCGTTGCAGTCTTTCAGCTTGTGCACGGGAACCCGTCCTTCATTCTCTCAGTGATGTCACTGCATGTTTGGGTGAGAGTGTGCAGGGGCTGGAACATCTGGAACATGGACACACCGTGCTACATGCTTTCATACCATCCCAAGCTGCAAGGATGAGGCTTCAAGTCAACCGTGGTTGAACTGTTTTAAGCCATGCTGTGGCGTTAGAACCCACAGATCATACGTCTGTGCTAGTTCAACCTTTAAAATATCTTGTCTAAATATCCAGCAAATGCATTAAAGATTTGTTTTGAATGTATTTAAAGAAGCCTTGGCCCAATTGCAGTGTCACTTTGCATCACAGACCCACATTGTCTTGGAGCAAATCAAATTCATTAATAAGCTGTAAACTTCCCTTGAGCCATGAAAGGTTTTGATCCTGCAGTCACAGAACTTGCACAGAACATTCGCGTTCGGTGCGATGGTTCAGTCCTCATCACAGATCAATTCTTTTGCATTCTGACGTTCGTACCTAAACTTAAAGAGGTGCTGTGGATGCTCAAAGATGCCTTATTGCAAAAAGCCATAGCAGTTATCAGCTTAGTGAAGGAATCAGGCGATACCAAGCAAAAGGTGTGCACTGTTAGAAAGCGTCGACAAGCACAGCCATAATCAACAAAGAGCACACACTGACTAAAGGTTAAAAGTTCAAACTGGTGCAATTTTGGATGGTGGCATGCTAGTTTGTCTGTTTTGGTCTAGTGAGCAGCCAGGGTTTGAGAGATTTTTTCCAAAGATTTGGTAGTCATCCTCTTTTCAGAGTAACCTAGATATGATATGGAGCTCGATAGTGTGGATGATAGGAAGGAGGAGAAGGATCTTCAAAATACTAATTTTATCAACTTCTGAAGGATGGACAACCACGTCGGCCGGCCAGAATTCAAATGTATGACTGCAGGTTGCACACAGATGTCAGAAGGAAGTGCTCAATCACAAATCATGCAGCCAGGCATCCTTAGTTTGATCAAATCTGCCTGCATTACTCGTGCACTGCAGTCCCTATCCTGGCACTTGATAGACATAGAAGGGTTTGCTTTTAAACTTTGGGTTTAACTCATTCACGGGTAATAGTGGGCTCAGGGCTCCAAATACCTATGGAAACTGCAACCTTCTCCAGCGTCTGAGGTGTAACGGTTTCATATCATGGCACACTCCAGTCAGGGACTCCTTCCCCTGACAATGAATGTGGCGCACAATAAAAACGATTTCTATCTTTAATCAACCACAGGTTTTTTTTTATTTGAGTAGGCCCCCAACCCGTCTCGGCCCCAACCCATCTCGCACCCAACCTTCACAAACACCCTGTGTCACAGTGGACGAGGAACCAGGCCGGTGTGTATCAATATGATATTTATTAATTTTATGGTTCAATTCAAATGAAAGCAAAATGAAACAATGGGACAGCAGCCACCAATGTTGTGGCAATATACATTAAAGATTCTTACAACCCAGTTAGTTCAAAATCCCCACAATTCACATGAATCTTTAAGGACAAAACAGTAAAAAGGATTTTCAAGCATCTGATGATACTAAGGTTAACCACTCCTCATGCAATACTCACCCCCAAACATCTGCTAACTTAAATCTTTTTGGATGGAGGGCAGTGGCAAGGAGTCAGGGTAAAGAGGGGAAAATTGGATTTAGAATTCAGCCCACCACCCACAAGATGGGAGGCCAGAAAAGAAAATGAAAACCAAATGTATGAGCAAAACAACATAATCGGATTTTACTTGTTACTCGCACTGCAGCTTACAAACACAGTGGGACAGCTTGATAAGAAATTTGTGTTGCTACACTCAAGTGCACTTAGGCAACATGAACACACGGTAAGAAAATCGATTTTGGGACAGAAAACAAATGCAAGAGAAAAACACATGCGGCAGAATGGAAATTCGTTTTTCCATGGGACTTGTGATGACAGGCAGCCACGGAAAGGGCTTTGCTGTCAAAATCGGAAATCGGTTTCAGGGAGAAGGACAAAGGCACATAACGGATAGGATTCTGACAGAAAGGGATGGTTCTCAATGGAACTACGGTTTGGATTTTTCTATGGGACAGATACAAAATTGTAATTCAAGGGAATACTCACTGTACATGGGCAAATTCGTTTTTTGTTACTCAGAGATTAATTCTATTGAGGCTATATTTTAATGACTATAGTTATTAAAGGAAGGCACTTGGCATGAGGTGGTTAATTTCGAATTTCAACCAACTCACACATGAATCTCTTTATAGGGGAATTAATTAATTTGCTTGAAAATAATGTTAAGGATTTATACAGACAACTGAAAGATTTCTAAAAGAAATACACTAACATACACAGGCTAATACAGATTTGTCTATAAAAAGGTGAATGGATTATACTAGCAATTTGGGGCTTTGAATGGGATTTTCTATGGGGTGCAAGATTAAAAGAGAGGGGTATGCAATTTGGGACTGGTGTTATTTGCTACTTACAATGTAAGCCTGAATTTGGGATTCTGGAAAGCCAGCAAAGTCTCTGGTCATCCTGGACAGCTAGGCCAAGGGATCTGGTCACTCTGGACAGCTAGGCCAAGGGATCTGATCACTGCGGTCTCGTAGATGGGGTCGGCTAGGCAAGGTCTGGTCTCTGCACTCTCTTGGATGGGATCAGCTGCCTCCTCTCCTTTCTCCCCAGATTCTTGTGTGTGTCTGAATCTGTGTATCTTGCTGTAGATGGGATGGATCCTTTTTGTCTCTCTCTGTGTCTCTCCTATATAGCCCAAATGACATCATTTATTTTACAATCTGGGGGGGGAAGTACTCTGGAATTACTTTTATCCTGGGATAGGACAGCCTACCATTAATTTCTCCTCCCACTGGCCCTATTGTTTCAGGGCATCATTTTTCTGCTTGCATTTACGACCTTTCTTTGTCTATCAAGTCTACTTTTTAACAAAAATGAGTTATGAATCAAAACATCAGACTCATACTAGCCATCGCCATAAGAAGCAGATATGCGGATTTAATGGGCCACAGGGAATTGGACAAACTGATCGCTGACTCTGTGTGAGGTAGCATTGCCGTTTGGCACATTTTGGTCTTTTTCATGAAATGCATAAGAGTAAAAGTTCTTCCAATGATTACACATGTTCATAATTAAATTTTCCATCTTTCCCACAAGTTTACTATTTGTCCCATTACTAATTCAGCCAGAAACGTGTCCTTCCTGGCCATTTCAGTTCACAAAGTGCTAGAAACATGCACTTGGTCTTTTTACATTTGTCTAAACATCACATGGAAATCTAGCTTAATACAAAATTACTACTTATTCAGGGTGCTGGGAAAAATGTCTTAAAAGGAAGAAGTCCTTTAATGTCAATGGTGAGGATTTGTCACATATGGGGGGTGGAGCTGCAGAACCCCACAGCAAGCTGTCTCCTCCTGGCTCGGCTTGCAACGAAGAACTTTTATGATGCCCTTCGAAGTTTGACAGTTCCTCTTTCAGAGTGGGTGCTGGAGGAAATCACACTTCTTGGTCATGCACTAGCCACACTGGCTTCCTTTGTCCCCTCTTCCAGTAATGCCTGCTAGTATGGAAGAACAGAGAATCCTCACACTATTGGCCACCTCACATTATGAGCTGGTTCACTTATTGGTGCAAATTTTCAGTGGGAGGCAAGGCTTGCAAATGAATTCTGTGACTGAGCCAAAAACCAGTTTTACTGGTTTCTGAGCCTTCTCCAATGTAAATAAATCTTGTGGGGACAAATATAATGTACATTGTGTAGCCAACCCCCACCCCTACATATTCAGACATTTCTGTGCAAGCAAAAGCTGTCATTCAATGTTGACTTTTAAACAACATTTTTCCTTATTTTCCGAAGAGCAGATTCACAAGTGTGCAGGCCTTTCATTTAAAGTTTCAAAATGCGGTTCTGCTGGTCACAGGATTGTCTTTCAATTAATCCTTTGGAGGGGATTTGCATGTACTGTTGGTTCATGGACACAAAGGGCTACTGCGCAGGATTTCTTTGATTTGGACACAGAAAAGAGAAAAAGCCACGCAATTTCTTTCATTTGCAGTAATTTGAGTGTGATGGTTCACATCAAAGGGAAAAAAAAGCTGTGTCGGGTTGTAATGTAGAAACTTTTGCCCCTCATGTGCTTTATCACTAAATGAAAGCTGTTTTGGATGTCATGCATGCTTTCTGTTCTCCAGATGTAAGAAAAAAAGGTGCAGCGCCGTTCTGAGGTAGGGCATAACTTCTAGTTATGCAGACGAAAATGAAGCAAACGCAGGGCCATTTTTCAAAGCACTGTTCAACTGCTTGCCACACATGTGCCAGAACAACAAAAGCACTGTCGTTTTGGTGGAAATGTCCCGAGAGGATAGCTCAGCAGCAATGTGCTTGCCTTGGAAGCAAGAAGACACAAAGCAACACAGGTTCGATCCCCGGTCCGTGTTTAGGAACCTCTGGGTATTTAAGCACGTTATAAATACACAACTAAGACAAAAACTCCTGTAACAGCGCCTCAATGCCCCCGGGCTGTATGAGCGCTTTAAAAATGCAAAAAATAAAACAGTTTAAATGCGGTTTTAGGTGAAGGGGATTTCTGCTTAGGGCCTCAAATGGACCCCATAGAGGTCCACCTTGGAAGGCATCCTTCAAGCACACGTGTTTTACAGGCTCAGTCTTGGGTGTAGGAGGGTTAGCTGAATGGAAATAAAAAAACGTTGCCAAATATTAAAATGAAAATAGTGGTGGGTGACTTGAGTGAGGTCAATGGACAGAGAGAGGAAGAGAAAGTAAGGCATATGGTTTGGTGGAACTCGCACTTTCTGAACCTACTCTGCATAAGAGAAGCTTTCATTTCTGCTGCCTGTGCACTCATACTGCCTGTCCTTCACTTAACTTCAATTTATTTCTGTCAGGTGTTGGGGGGATACTTGCAATTAACCTATCTATTCATCAAGGAACATTACCTTTTGTTATCTAGGCCCTTGCACCCCCAGGATAGCCTTAAAGATGTAATCTAGATTTTTTGTGTGCACATTGATTATGATAATATGTTTCTAGTTGTGTGATAGCTGGGAGGGGCGTGGAAATAGACTAGAGTGATCAGATAATTGCATGCCACCTTTCCCCAGTCCCTTTTTAGTCCTGGAAAAATCTGAACAGTTTTAAGGATGGCTAACCCACTTTTGCGAAACTGCACTATGTTTTAATATTATGCAGAAAAGCCCTTGAGCTCATGAGAGCTGAGAGGTTGACTTACTTTAGGCACACGTCATTCGGTACTCTTGTACAGTAATAATAGTTTTAGTTTCAGAATATAATGCAAGGTCTATAAGTACCAGAATGCAATGTGATGAAAAGAGCTGGTTTAGCATCTCAAAACGACATGGGCTAATTTGAGATGTCTTTAATCCTTCCAATGGGTTGTGCATGTGTGAAAGTGACCTGCCCTTAATTATTGTTTGATGCAGGCATGCAGCTTGTTGTTGTCGATTATAAACATATAAGCGAGAGAAAGGTTAAATTTGGTGTTAGTTCAATGTGGACGCCTCAAAATTCTTATTTGTCCGAGTCCGGTCTCTGTTCGCCTCCCCTATGTACGCTGAACTGCGTACATAGCCACCGGCCGGAGCCACGAGAGAATACACACGCGCCCAGACCTCTTCTAACAACAACGATAATTGTCTAACTCAACGGTCGAAGAGAGGAAACCTCAAAAGACCAGGGGAGGCGAACAGAGACCGGACCACATTGAACTAACACCAAATGGAACCTTTGTGCAAGGTAGCCATGGGCACCTGACTTTTAGACCTTGACTGCCCAGTGGTCTAATCCGAATTTCTCAACGTCCCTAATTTAGCAGTGTGGACTCCAGATTGAAATTGAAGACTCACCAAGTAGGGGATGAATTGAATTCCTAGAAAAATTGTCTTGTCCTAAAGATGGCCTGAAAATAAAGTGTCTGACAGCACTTGAGATTGTGCTGTATGTGTGATAGTGGGCTAAACATATGTCGACTTGAAAGGAAGCATTCATTTTGCTGTTTTCCTATCTCAATTGCAGCATCAAAACACTGGTTGCTACAATTGTATTTCATCTTGACCAGCACCACACAATAGAGTAGGAAGCATAGGGAGGACAGGAAAGATTCAAAACTATCCCAATCCCTCTTACACGAATTCAACAAAAGAGATAGTGGTATGCTTTTTGGTCAACTTCTGTACCCCTACACAGTTTTCTTCAAAATAGGTTTTTGTATGAAATTGTTGTAAATGATGTTTGTTGAACGTGATCACCCGCCTGTATGTACTACAGAAGTCAATGGGTTGTGTTTTAAGTTTATGTAAATGACACAAGTGATCAAATATTTTTTACATGTGTTTTAAAACAAGATTGATTTAATAAAATTGCATAGTTTGATATTTAAAAGAGTTGTTTCTTTGAAAAGAGCTGGTTCATCTACAGAATGAATAAGTAAAATACATGTGTTTTTCTTTCTGGTATTCACTAAGGGACAATAGAGAGGGCTAGTCGATCTGAGTTTCTCCTTAATGTGCTTAAACACTCTCCCTGCTGTTCAGGTTCGACCCCCATAACAAAAAATAGGGAGTACCCAATTTACAAGTCCCACTTCACCTCTGACATATTGGCTGGCAATGGCAGTTGACATTGCCCATGTCTAATGGAGTTCCCAATAAACCTGCACATATTGGCTTCAGGGACCTCCCAGGCCACCTCTGGCCAGTGTGCTGGCCTTTCACAGCCTGCTGTCAGTGTGATCCTGCGCCAAATAGTACAGGCCGCCAATGCACCCGTTAAACATTACACAGATTGGGTATTTACAAATGCAGGCATGCACATAACAGAAGTTGGACATGAGTCATTCCTATTGGACACGTTGAGGGTCCGTGGGCAGATGGGGGATGGAGGATATAAAGAGCCTGGGTTGTTTGCTGATTAGGACATTTAAGGATTGTGAAGCTGCAAGCTGTGTCTCAAGGAGGAATGGGAGTCACAGAAGAGGTCAGTGGCAAGCACAAAGGGAAGCTAGAGCCACTAACATTACCCTGCACAGAAATCCAGAGGATGATACACTGGGGACATCATCTCACTTCCATTTTGGCACACCCTTCAACTTTCTTTTACAATAATGAACCAGAATTTGACTCGAAGGATGCATCACAAAAAGCATGATGACATAATTTGCACGTATCAAACGCAAGCAAACTCCCCTAGAGGGTAGTAGGGGACAGACTGATGACAATCATGGATATGGAGAAAGGACATCATGATGGATATGGATGCCAGACATGTACAGGTAAATCCATGTTCAGGAAGCGCCCCACCTGCTTGTTAGTATTCCACAGGAAATTGAGTGACAGAAACATGTGACTGAAAAAGTACACGCAGGGTGCAAGGGAATGCACAAAAGCACACTCAGACACCTGCATTCATGCACACACAAAACATAAGCAAGCAAACAAACCAGTGCAATGGAAGAAAGTCAATCTGTAAGTCACAAGAAACACTGTAGACCACTTGCGCACACAGCCTATCCATACAGCACATCAACACAGCAGGATAGCAGACATCTGAGTGGCTCTAGGAGAGTGTCCCAGGACAGGAATGCTATGTCATTCGTAAATGTTTTGCATCATGTAAAGCAAGGCTGCATGCTATAATGTCAATTAGCACCCTGGAAGAGGGCGCTGGCCAATCACGACGCTCGAAACGTGGGCTGTATTGTATGTTACAAACCCGCATTCCGAGCACCCTGGGTAGCTGGCCTCCCATTCCCTTCCCCGGTCCCCTTTCCCCCCTCACCTCTTAGCAACCGCGTAGATTCCTATGGTGGTGCTTTTAGGACGTCTCAGTCATCAACATTGAAAACTGGCTTCAGAGACTGACTATTGCCCCAATATACCTGTTCCTTAGATGACAGGGTTTATCACCCCTATGCTCAGAGCTGGAAATGGACAAAATGTACTGGGGGAACTCCCTCGCTTTACCCCTTCTCTGTGCGCGTGGTAGGGGGTAGCAGGTGGGGGAGGGGCAGATTGTTGGTGGTGTGGGCAGGAGTGAGGGACAGAGCTAGGTGCTGAAGAATGTGATGCCCTAAATATAGTGCGCTGGCTGCTTTGCATAAAAACAAAGTGCATTTTGGGAACTTTCGAATGATCACCAATTTGTCCAACATGTCTGTAATAGTAATTAAAACGTGCATTCCTTTTGAGCAATCAATTCACACGGGGTATGGTGCTCATTTCATCTGTACGAATAGTCACCATGACCGTAAAATGTGTGCTATGTAGCTTTGCAATGTTTCGTGGTTTGAGTTTGGATCTACACGAAACGGCTCACTGACAAACAATAATGTTTGCCTCAAGTTCCTTCCCGGTCTATGGTGAATTCCCAAAACATAGAGGATGGGAGGTTCAGTCAAGCAAACGGATAAATAAAAGCAGCACAGGGAAGCTATAGAGACCATGAAGCCAGGATGCAGCTGCCTACTAGCGTCAGGTGCTTGCCGGCTCTCCCTGACGTGTATCATCTTGTTTAACGGCGCTGTACATCCTGCATTAACCTGCAGCTCCAACCGAAGCTGGCATTCGAACAAGGAACCGGCTGGCTGGCGAATGGATGTTTTGCATAACTGCCATGACCTTTCAAACTAGTAACGCCACCGCCACTCGTAAAAAGGTAAATAGAGCCTAAAGACAGAAGCGCGGCCCATTTATTTACTGTAAATAGTACCGTCAGCCCGTGCGGACTGATCGCACAGATGGTACAAAAGGCAAATTAGGCAGCATAGCATTATACAGATGTCTTGTTACCACACACTAGCCAAGCCCACTTCCTCCCAACCCCAAACACTAACTTCAATCCCATACCCGAATTTTACCATAGCACTCTCCAAACGCCACCACTATAAACACCAGAGTATTAAAGAACCAGGCTCGTGGTGTTACGTTGCGAAGTGCAGTGAACAGGCCGGCTGAAGATGTGTGGGGGCAGCGCTGGCTCAGAGGGTGCAGTCGCACAAGGGCGCCCCCGGCGACGCACATAGAGGGCGCTTTGCCTCCAGCTCACTGTCATGCAAACTTAAGTATCGGTCTACATAAGTTTGCATGACAGTGAGCTGGAGGCAAAGCGCCCTTTATGAGATATTGGTTCAATTGGTGCAGTGCCAGCGCCTAATAAAGAATGACCCTTGCCTGGCACGGCCCTTAAACACACAATATAAGAACAGCAGGGCACTACGTTAACTGTGTTTGCCTGTGAAAAATCTGCCACAGGGCACTGGCAGATCTGGGGCCGGCACTTGTTGGCAGACCCCTCCTTGGATCGAAAACAGTAAGATAGGGTTAATAGTTGGCGATTATTACAAGATGGCCAGCCAGCAGGGATTTTATACACGAAATGGTCACTGAAGAGCTATAAACCCTTCTTTGTCAGCAAGTGGCTGATGTGGAGTGGCCGGTGCTAGAAGGCAATGAGGTTTTAACACTTCTTTATATCCCGTGGGGAGTGACGACCTGAAGGACTTGAGGAAACGCAGCTTGCACGTTTTAAGCCCCAGCATGAAAATAGAGAAAGGAATATTTTGCTGTGTCGCAAGCCTGTTTACTGGCAACTTCGAGGCAGTTCCTGGGGGGGAAGGCCCTGAGGCTCGAGGCCCCTTTCATTTGAAAAGGATGAAAGGCCCTGGTGCCATCCCTGCAGCTGAATGTCTGGTTGTGTCTCAAATTAATTGGGCACAAGCATATAGGACCAGATTTAGGCCAGTTTGTCTCAGTCGTTTGGGGCAAACCTAAAGATATGGTGTGCAACATTTTGACCAACTGTGAACTTGATTTATTGTTCCATTGGAGACTGCGTACACACCTAATGTTCTTGAATGTTGCCAAAATTAGCGTCACTGTTTTGTTGGTGCCGCTGCACTGTGCGATGATGCCATTTCTAGTTGCTGCGCATGTTGTTACGATTATATGGCACAATAGAACATCTCACATTTGCCGAAAAGTAGCCCTCTGGTGTTTATATACATAGTTAATGGAAAACGTGCACTGCCTTATATCCCCAGATTGAGGGGCTGCTTGGGCTGCCGATTTGAGCCTCCTGCCACCTGCAGATGCGGTTCAACAGCCCACCATTTTGTGTGCATATTGTGGCACACCTGTTGACAAATGATGTTGTGGGCCTGATGATACGCTGGTCCTTGCTGTTGCCACACCAATTCACTATGTTTCATAGACGTTGCCTGTCAATTGGAGTCTCCCATGACATGATTTGAAATCGTGCAATACTTGTCTGTCCTGTGTAAATGCTCCTGGCTCGAACTGAGGGGGCAAGGGATCTCTTGGATAGGGCCTAGCCAGAGCCAAGACAGGGACTCTGGCCTGACTTCCTGTCCTGGTCCCCTGACTTCCTGTTTCTGTCTTGGCTAGATAATAAACGAGTGGCTGGGGCAAGACTGGAAGTCAGGCAGGCCTCTGAGACAGGAAATCAAGCGAGTAGGATCCCGAGGTGCTGTCGGCACTTCCTGAGTGTGATTTAAAAAAAAGTGTTTTTACAGGTGTGGGCAGCTGAAGGGGTTTGTGGCTTGTGCCTACTTGGGGAAGGCACTGACTGTTACAGAGCCCCTGTCTCTTTAAGACAGAGACGGGGCCTCGAGGAGGAAGTCACGTGGTTCGTGATGTAGAAGGCAGGAGGGAAGAACGAGAAGTTCCACTTTCATTTATGCAGTTGAATAAAGCACACAATTCCATCTGCTGGTGTGCGTTCTTTCCTTTCAAGAGCCTTCACGGGCAACAACTGGCGACGAGGCTTACTCCTTGTGGACCAGCGTCCTCCTCCTGCGAAGCGCGAGCGATCCCGCTGTGCAGTGGCTGCACAGCCCGTCCTGCGGCGCACCCGATCCCGGGCCCTGCCTTCCTCCACTACTCCCGGTTATTCGTCCGTAGCAGACTGGCCCAGTGGCAGACCCGATCCCGGGCCCCGCCTTCCTCCTCCTCCTGCCACTGAATGAAGCTGTCCCCATCCACGAGCTGGATGGCGCGGAAGGAGTCACGTGCCGTCCCATTGCCGTGCGACAACCCGCCAGCGGCTGGAGTCCTGGTTCCCACGTGGCCAAGTGGAAGCACCAGTTGGGTGACGCCCCTCCCCCAACGAGCCCGCTTCATTGGGCCCCCTCTTCACACACAGGTGGGCCCCAAAGGGAAACCCACAGAGGCACTTCATCTCCTCAAGAAGAAAATAAAATGGGGACACGAGTAAAATTAATAGAACATTGACAGAACACGTGGGCCCCAAAGGGAAACCCACAGAAGCACTCCATCTCCTCACAGAAAAAGAAAAGGGGTCACAAATAAAATGAATAGAACATTGGGAGAAAAGAGCCTGCCCCCCATGCCCCAGTACGTCACCACAAGGAGAAGCCTACTCCTTCCTGAAACTTGCTGCCAGGCACAACAGGGACCGTGACACACCCGGGCAACCCCTGTTGCACAGTACAGCCACCAGTTGTTAGAGGCCTAACCAACTCAGTCCGCAGTCAACATGAGCTCACCCCCCAATCAGGGCGACAAGCCCCAGCAACTCCAATACCCATGACGAAGTCGACTGCCACTGCATAGCGAATGCCTCTGCCATTCCCTATGACCCTGCAAGCTGACAAAGGCCCCCGGTGGGAAGAATGGCTTGAGGACTTCAATAATTTAATCACAGCAGAAGCCGAAGAAACTTCCCCCTGACTATGCAGAATGTTTCTTAACACAGTTGGCAATGAAGTCAGAATGCTAATTAAAACCATTCCAGTGGCTGAATGCCCTGATTTCACGTCACTACTCACAGCTCTTAACAAGAGACTTGTCATAGAGCCTAATAGAGAATATGAAAGATACAGGTTTAACCATTGCACCTAAAGAGTAGATGAAACTGTGGATGAGTTCATCACCCGACTACAAATCAAAGGAGCACACTGTCAGTTTCATGCGTTCTCCTTAGATGAGACCATTCGTCTACGAGTAATTGAAGGGTGTATCTCACCAACACTCAAGAAACAACTGCTCAAGAAACCTCTCACCTTCGAAGAGGTCAGCGAAATGGGCAGTATCCTTGAAAGAGTAGACATACAAGCAACTCAAATGTCCAGCAACACAATGCTCAAGCAAGACAGAGGTGACACAGTAGCAGCAATTCACACAAATGCCACACGAGGAGGAGGCAGAGACAACGGGCCTAGCTACCCGATCACCCCACGGATGCAACAACAGTGCTACCGCTGTGGAATGGCCTTTCCCCACACAGGTACATGCCCCGCACTCACCCAGAAATCTGGAAATTGTGGGAGAGAAGGACACTTCCAGTCAGTCTGCAGGGAAGGCAGGCCATTTCCCATGCCACGAGCACCCACGACGCAACAGTACAAGTCATACCAAAGGACACCGCATAACCAGACTTACCAGATGAGCCCATACCAGCAAGGGTCGAGAAGGTATGTGAGAGTTGTCGAAGAACTCTACCCGGATGACGAACTGCAAGAGCTTGAGACGCAAGATATGAACCCACAAATTTGTGATGAATATGATGGACCACCACGTCAAGGATACTACACCATGGCACCCTATGGTCAAGAAAATGAGAGTGAACAATATGACTTGTATTCACAAGATGAATATGTGAACCACATTATGGATGACAGAGAAGGCAGAGAAGCACCCCGGATACCAGTAGAAATATGCAGAAAACAGTTTTGCTTCCTTATTGATTCAGGGGCCACTGTGAATATCATGGGGAAGAAAGAATTTCAACAGATCCAGGACAGACCAACACTAATACAAACAACCTCCAAGATTGTTCAATGGGGCACTGACATCCCGCTACACTCCAAAGAATCTTTCAAGCGTCAGCTCATCCATCGAGGTCAGGTCACGACAACGGTCATCCCCGTGATCCAGAGTCCAACCAAGGGAAGGTGCCTTTTGAGCTACAGGATGGCCTTGTGTCTAGGTCTAATTGACATTCATGCACAAGAAGGCGACACCATCCTCTAGACGGCCCCCATGCCTGAAATAAAAGGACAGATCTGCAGCATGGAGAACAATCAATCAACAAAACCTGCCATCACGAAAGAGACAATTCTGGAGGAATTCCCGCTCCTATGCAAAGGGATAGGCAAAATGAAATGTCCTCCTGTCAAATTACACATCGACCTGTCAGTCCCTCCTGTCCCTCAACATCCACGTAGAGTCGGCTTCCATCTCCAAGCAGCCTTATCCAATGAACTCAACCAACTCCTAAAGGACGACATCATTGAACCTGCCACGGGCCCAACCCCATGAGTCTCACCGCTCGTCATCGTGGTGAAAGAAGGAGGTCGCCTAAGACTCTGCATGGACAGGAGAATGGTCAACACCACCATCCAGGGAGAACGACATCCCGGGCCCAGAATAGAGGACATGATTGTCCAACTCAACAAACCCGTCCTCTTTTCTAAACTCGACCTCAACCAAGGTTACCACCAAATGAAACTTCACCCTGACTCCAGAGGTATCACCACCTTTGCCACCCACGATGGGCTCTTCCGTTACAAACGGCTGAACTTTGGCATTTTGTTGGCAGCTGAAATGTTCCAGGAAGCCATCAGGTATGTCATCAGACCGATTAAAGGGACACTCAACTACAGTGATGATATCCTCGTGTTCGGGAAGTCACAAGAGGAACATGACACAGCCCTACATGCAACCTGCACCGCCTTTCAAGAGGCAGGACTGACGCTTAATTTGGAAAAGTGCCGTTTCAGCAAATCCAAACTCAAGTTCTTCTGACATATCTTTTCAGCTGAGGGCATAACGCCGGACCCTGATAAAGTTTCCCCCATATTCAACCTGCAGGAACTGAGCCAAGTAGCGGACGTGAGATCATTCTTTGGGATGGCGGGCTCCTGCACCAGATACATCCCTCACTTTGCCACCATCATGGAACCGCTACGGTGATTACTACAGAAGGAGGTCCCATTCACGTGGTCAAATGAGTGCCAATCAGCATTCAATACTATCAAATATGTTCTGAAGGAAGCCAGGAGACTCGCCTACTTCGACCCAGACTGGAATACATAGATTGTGGTAGATGCAAGCCCAGTGGGGCTAGGAGCCATCTTGGCACAAACCAGTGGAATAGACGCTCACCTGAGACACATCGTGCCATATGCCAGCAGAGCACTGGCCCCACCAGAATCAGCCTATTCGCAGGCCGAGAAGGAAAGCCTGGTGGCTGTGTGGGCGTGCAAACACTTCCACAACTTCGTGATACAGAAGAAGTTCACCCTTATCATGGACCATCAGGCTCTGCTGTCCCTCTTCGGGAACCCCAGGACGAAAATGCCCCTGAGGACTGAGCGATGGGGCATCAGACTCCAGGAGTACGACTTCGAAATCATTCATCAGCCGGGAGGCGAGAACAACCCGGCGGACCACTTATCGAGACAACCAGCTGGCAAGCCAGTCCCCAGACCTTGAGACATTGAATCCATCAGTTATGCCACATTCAATGTGCTACCTCTGGCCATCTCGCTCGAGACCGTGGCATCGGCCTCAGCGGCGGACCCCTCCATGGCCTTGGCGATTAGTCTTACTGAAAACAACAGATGGAAGGACTATCACTGTGCCATGCTCAGACATCCAGGCGTTTGCAAAGATGAACTTGAAAGGATGAAGTGAGAGAAATGTTTCAATCTTTTTTCTTTGCTGGCCACACACGATATTAAGAGATGTTCCACACTCTGTTGTATTTCAAAGTTGCAAAGACTACATGATCCCTCTATGTCACTTCATTTATTCCTGATTCTCTGCCATTCTCTAGTATTGAAAAGGTTCAAGCGAAATCTCAAAAATTCTGTCCTCCACTTGACATCCGGAAAATGCCTGAGATAAGGTAACACAAAGTCTCTAGGGTTAGCGCTGATTGGAAGATTCTTAAGAAATGTAATTTCTGAAAACATAGCCATCATCGAAATCCAATCATTCTGCTTTAGAGTTTTTTTTCAACTTGACGGGTTCTCAGTCAACAGCTTTTCTGTTAAATCACAATTAACCAACACATTGGTAACTTATTCCTTCAATACCATTAGGAATTTGTTACCACCCCGAATGAGAAGCAACCTAACATCCTCAGACAGCAATTCTTTTTGGGACTTATAATGAAGCTGTATAGCATAGCCCTTCTCCACGTATGAGACTGTAGAGATTGTAAGCCCCATTCGAAGCGTAGACTTGCCACAGGAAGTGACATGGGGAGATTTAGTACCCTTTTCCAAATAAGGCCTTCAATTCTGACCCAATTGATCTTAACAGCCATGTTATCAATTTCGATACCATACATGAGAACCGGAATCACTTTACCCTTATAAAATGTTATGAGTGGGCGCAGGATGAATCTGCAGTATGAATGTAATATTTTTTCATTTAGGATGCTAGTTTACTTAGCTTTCCCTCTATTTCCATCTCCGCTTTTTTTAATGGTGGACTAGGTCTGATGATGAATCCTAGGTATTTCATTTTGTTCACTACTGGAAGGCTCTGTGATTCCAGTTCCCACCCAAACCAGGCATTCCTATTCCTTTTCAGGTGGTTACAGGACATAACAAATGTCTTGTTTATGTTGATGATGAGATCATTTGCCAACGTATATTTTCTAAATGCTGTAATCAGGCATTGGAGGCCTACGGGCGTGTGATCCAACAAGACAACATCATCCGCGTAGGCCAGACCATTTACCTTAGTTACGCCCAATGTAGGTGCTACCAAAGCATAGGGTCTTAGGAAATCACATAGGTCAGCCAGGAAGAGATTGAAAAGACAAGGGGCTGCTACGTATCCCTGTCTTAATCCTTTCTCAGTACTTAGGGGCGGACAGATGACGCTCCAAATGCAATCTCACTTGAATCGATATTTTATTGTGGAGATTTTAAGATTGATACGAGATCCTCCAGAATTCCCCAATCTTTTAGCTCCCACCAGAGTTTTCCTCTGTTTATTGTGTCGAAAGCCCTCGACAGGTCAAACCACACACTATAAACAGGGGGATCCGCCTTCCTACACAAGTTCAATGTGTTTAGTACAATGCCATTCAGCATGGTTGACAGGACTTTGCGGAAACCCATTTGGAATTTGGAAATGATATTAGCCCAGTTAGCACAGTCTTCCAATGATTTCAAGATTAATCTCGAAAAGATTTTACTTTCCACATCCATAAGGGCGATTGGTCGGTAATTTGAAGTGTCCTGCCGATTCCCCTTTTTGTGAATTGGAATTACTATGGCTTTATCCCATGTAACTGGACATATCCTCATCTCCATGATGTTTTTAAATAAATTGGAAAAAATTGCGGTTCTTGCTCATTATGTTTTCATAATTTCATTAGTAAAGCTATTAGGGCCTGCTGCTCTTTATCTAGAAGAAATGCGTATGAGACCCTCAATCCTCTCTTCATCAAAGAAGATGTCCCATTTTACATTGGCCTTAATTCACAACCAATTGGGTTCCTTTCTTCAGAAATGCCCCAAAACTATTTTTTGCCACTTGTTTTCAGGAATAACATTAGACTGGACTAATGCCTGTTCTGGAGTATGAGGTTGGATTATACTCCAGAAACTCTTTGAGTTGCATTTTGCTACATCATTCAACACATTCAGCCCATCTAAACGGTTTCTCTCATACCTTTTTTTTTTGGACCAGTTTCGATAACCATTACAAAGGTCTTTCTTAATTTGCATGTAGGCCTCTATGTGAAGGTCTTTAGATGACAACAAGTGAAGTTCTATTCTCAATGCCCTCTTTCGGTCACATGTCTCCTGATCAAAGCTATGTTGGTGATTTTTACACATGTGGCACACCTTGGCACTCCTATTGTCAGGTCCCAAAAGAAATCTAGAAAGCCCATAGGGTTACATAGTTCACTAAGTGCCTGCCCATTTCCTGTGTCCAATAAGTCTGCCAACTTACAATTGAGAACCCCACCACATTTCTCAGATCTAACCAGATGGTTGCCTGCCTTATTTAAAGACAGGACCTGTGTGTACATCCTTTCATTCCTCCCTCCAAGACTCATTTCAAAAGAGGGATGAATTAAGGAAGGCCTTGGCTCTGATTCTGGATTTCATGACCACCTCTACAATTGAGGTGACCTGGTCATACAGAAAACATATGTGGTCAATATTGTATGATGATGATAGGAACAAGTCTGGTATTTGTCGTGTTAAAGCAAAGATTGCTCCTCGATTCAGGCCACCTTTGCCCTTGTTATGGTCAGATTTTCTTAACCATATGGTGGGTAGAACGAAGGGTCTATTGTCCTGCAAATTGGTTACATTCTCCCTTTGTGCGCTATCATGGAGGGTCTGAGGCTCCTCCAGCGGCCCATGACCCTTTTCCCTATGGGTAATTGAGCCTACCACTACAACTGTACTTGTGCCCCTTTCACCTTGAACCTGCTTCGGTGCAGCATCCTCTTTTATTTTGCAAGACATTGGTGCCAAGTGCACCGGTTTTGTGTTCCCATCTGTTGGGTTTACCGTTTGTAGACCCACACTAAGTTTTGTGATAACCGGTCCAACCTCTAGGTTCTTTTTCTGATCCAAGACTGTTGTACGAGCTTTATCACCTTCGATCACATTCCGGGTGCTCATGTCCACTTGTTAAGTGAAGGCGTGATTGAGTGCTTCCACTTTATACGTTGCTACAGCCTTCCTAAAGTCATTGAAGAATTGTCTCTTTCCCGATTTCTTTTGTGTGGTTGTTTCTGATTCTTTGTTTTTTGGGTCGCTCTTACTGATTCTTCAGTCGGTTGTCTTTGTCTTTGTGTGAGAGCATTGGCTTTTTTCCTTTTCCTAGTTTTCTTGACCCCCTCAGTATCAGATTTGGAGTTGGTTTGCTCCACAGCATTCAACAGAGGTTCACCCAAATCTGGTCTTCTGTCCCTCTCAGTTTGTTTGTTCTTCGAGTGAGCCTCCCCAGTTTGTGCTAGCCTAATGAATTCTTCCAGGATCGACTGAGAAAGGGGAGTGTCATCCAGATAGGGTTGATCTAACTCCTGTGTGGTGGGTTTAGAGAATGTTGAATTTCCTCCACTCTTATACACTCCTTCCACTCTAAGCATATTCATGTGTGGGAATCCCGCAAACTGTGCTTTCAACTGCTTACATGCTGAAAGTTGTTCCCTATTTTCTGTAGTCATGGATTTTAAATCCGGCAGGAGACATAAGTTAATTAGACTGGACAAGCCCACCATAGATGATTCACAAGCTCCGACCTCTCCTGTCAATTCTAAAAGAGTTTGCGCCTGCAAATGAACTTCTGTTTTCAGGAGCTCAAAAACATTAATCAGGGAGTTGAGCACAAAGCTTAGGGTGCTAAGGGTCGATTCAGAGGTAGTACTTGTTGACGGGTGGTCTGCTTTTGGTTGAGCCTGAGTAGACTTTGACACCGGGACCCTGGATTCCAGTCTAGGAACCATATTAGTTGAGCCTGCATCTCAATTCTGTGAGACATCATGGCCCTTCTCCCTAGTCAGGCATGAGAAGATCCCTCCTCCCTTAGTCCCATAAAGCATCTCCTGTCCATGAGAACATTTTCTTCTGCTTCACTCTCACTGAAAGACCTTCTTTTATGCTGAAATGCCCTGGTAATAGCCTCTTTCATTGAGGATGTTGAGAGGGTATATTCCAGGTTATTTCTCAACACGCCCCCCAGTGGGCAGGTCATTCTGAAATGTATAGCACACAGACTTGAAGTCCAAGATCTCGTTTGTTCTGCTGGTGTTATGATTTTTCCTTGCAGAGGAATGAGTGCTATAACAATGAGGACCTATTAGCACATTCTGCCTCATTTGCCTCTTTTGCCTTATTTGCCCCCTTTGACGTTACACTGGACGTCATATCCATCTCTGGTGCCTTCAGATCGTCTCTCCAACTGAGACACCCACTTCTCAGATTATAAATATTTGGCATCTGCTTACTTGATACTTGGGGCACCACTTATCATGTGTGAACCCCTTTGCCCATGTACAATCGACAGGTCTGGGGGTGGAGGTGGACTAAGAATGTATGTCACAATAATCAGGTCTGAGGGGGGAGAGCTCAGACTGAGAGCGTATGCCACACCCCTCTTATTGCGCTTTGCAGGAGGTTTCCGGTATGTTGAAGTTGTCAGTGTTGACCAGGATTTGTTGCAATACTGTCAATGCTATTAAAACGGCCAAAATGCGCCCAAAAGGGGAACAGAGGGAGGCAAAAAGACAGAGAAGTCCTTACCTGGCAATTAGTAGATTGCGCTTGCCTGTAGCCTTCAAAGTTGAGGGCATCCGAGTCAGGAAAAGCACAGGAACACACGGAAACACGCTCATGCATCATTCCGCTCCAGTAGCAAGTGTTTAATGAGTTAGAAACACTGACAAAAGAGTTCCAGCAGAGCAAGACACAGAGAGGTATATACCACAGCAAAACACTCACGCAACACTCCTTTCTCTTTGAAATGCCAAAATCAAACAATACCAAATTTAGTCACCGGGATACCTGCAAAATGCTGTTTGCTACCCATCCAAAGGTGAACTAAACCCACCTATGCATCTTTTTCTCTCAATGCTATAGAAATGCAATCTTATAACACAAATGCAATAAGCTAAAGAATCATTCTTTCTTTGCAAAAACCCAAAGGTATGAACAATGATAACCAACGGTAAGTAATGCACTCCATTTCAGAAATGTACTAAACAAAATGCAATAATGCAAGCCATTATGATAATCTGAAATGTAAAGATACAACGCCAGAGCATGCATTCAAATTCAAACATGCAGTGCTAGAATGCAGTTCAAGAATGGAATAGCAATAGTGAAAGCTGAACAAAAGGACAGAGCATTTCCAATCCAAGAGTAGATAATACCCATCAACTAAATGTATTAAATGTCTGCTTCTGAAATTAAGCAGGACATTCCCTGTGATTAGATGGGGCCTGTCAAAGTATGACAGGATCTTCAGACTGCTTTCTCAGCTGCACCCCATCAGGACAGTCAGCATGGCAGCTTCTCAATCAGCTGTTCAATTTGTCAGCTTCTCAATCTGTCTGCTTGCCAGTCCATCGAAAGGAGACTTACATGCCATCTATATACCTTGATTATGGAACCACTGCCCCAAGAATATGCTTATTGGGTGGACATCCCCCTGAGTTTGGTATTCCTAATGCAATCCTACTAAGCAGGAACTTTGAAAGCCTGCCTCTTAAGATATGATGTAGCACAACATTTAATTGTTACGCCCCCAATCTTCCAAGTTGGTCATGGACTTCAAGTTTGTTAAACAATTCCCAATTTTGGATGGCATATCTGTCTGACTCAAATGTAAATGCCTTATTTGCCTGCACTTAGGTGACAAGACACCTTGCGTAAGTTAAAGCCATGCACTTATCGTGTACCTAGAAAGATGTTGGTGATTAAATGTTGTCATTCTGCTATCACTGACAACTTGTTTCTTCCATGTATAAGGGACAAGGCCACATTGCACGTCCTTGCCCTGCGTGTTCCTTTGTCTGCCCCCAGTCCTGCACCTTGGTTCTGCCCTGTTCCCTTCTGTATATTCAGAAAATCTATCTTCAGTCTGTCCTCTGCCAGTTCCACATCACCAGTACTCTGAAAACCCTGGCTGCTTACCTTCTTGGATTCCTTGATTGGGACCTTAGTATGCTCCAGAAGTCCTTGCCAACCATCAGCATTCTCTTCAGAGACTTCAACTGGGGACATAATAACTTAGCTTGGCCTTCCCAGTCATTGCTTGCACTTTTCCTGCACCACGAAAATCTGTGAAGAGCTGTCCCGTGGCATGGGGAGCTAATTCAGGACTCCCCAGTCACATCTTGGTGGGTCTTGGGTTGGTTTCTCACGTTGTATTACTGCAGTCCTCTCAACACAAGATAGTCTGGCTTTGACAGTGCAAACCTCAAGAAAAACCAGGTACGCTGCGCCAGCAAGACGCACTGCTTAACAATCTCACATATACTATTTCCCTGCTAGCCACAAGAATTTTCCTTACCCTCAGTGTGGACATCTTTGTGAAAGGAAGGCTGACTCTGACAACAAGCCATTACATATTCTGTCATTGTAGAAATCTCCCTTTCTGTAGATGACAAATACTGCATATCTCCTAACGGAATCCTCTTGTTCCCTTGGGGCCCTTCTCCTCCAAGGTGAACCACAGGGCTAACACCACCACTAGGGTTAGGATCAGGTAGCGTCTGTCTTTGCCTGGCCACGTGGGAGGAGACTTTAGGTATGAATTTTGGGAGGTTTCCGCAGGATTCATCACATTGTCCAGTTGCATCCTACCCTCCATTATTTGCTAATTTAAAAGCCACATGCTTTTTGGCAAGTTTTGTTCTGTTTATGCTGCTTCTCGTTTAAAGTCTCCTGTGATTTCTAGCCACCTCTCCAGACTTAGCCTCCACAGCTTGCCTCTTAACCAAGGTGAACCCTTGCTTGTCCACTCCACCTCTTTTCCTTGCTTTCCTAAAGATCATCTTGAAACATTTTATATCCCCTCCTTGGCTGAATAATAATAATCTGTGTTCTTATACAGTACTTCATGCAGGGATCCTCTCACTTCTAAGTGCTTAAATACCAACTGTTATAAAAACTCAATTTGTGGGACCCATTTTATCACCCATAGAAAGACGAAGAGCTGAGTTGGCCTTGCCACAGGAATCAAACATAAGAATTGCAGGATGGCCATGTGTCTGAGGAAAGCACTTGACTTGTGAGCAAACCACCTTTTTGGCAGAGTGTACATCAGATCACAAAGTGGTCCATTGAGGCACAGAACAGAGAGAGGCGCAAGGAGAGAGAAGCAGTGGGTATATCATTGACAGAATTAGAGTTCTGTGTCAATTGTGCAAATTTAGCATGACGCTGAACCAGTTGGCTCTTTTCAGTAATGTTTGCTGTTCTATCAGTCCAACTTTCTGTAACCACTTTCCTTTAAACAGCTTCCTATTTCTACAACTCTCGCTGCAGCTAAGAAATTATATGTGGTAGGACAGAGGGACACTCTTTTTTAATCCGTAGATATGGGTGGCTCTTTCCTGACGTCACGCTGATACCGTTGGGAAAATACCAGAGGAATGCGTGTGTGCACCAACAAATGGGACAATTGGCAGCCACCAAAAGGATGTACACATGCTGCCACACTGTCTCTGGCTGTCTTTCTATTGTACCAGTACCATGTGACAAGATGACTTTGGCAAAGGTTGTCTTCAATTCATGAACTGTCCTCTCGTCGATACCAAAGAAAGAGAAAAAAGGAAAACATGACAGATATCTTGGCATGGGGTCATCTTGGAATGCCTTCCTTGGTGGGGGGTTCCCCTGAGTCCTCAATTTCAAATCCAAGCATGCAACAATGAGCAAGCATGCGACAAAGAACATCGAAAATTCACACAAGCATGGCAGACCTACTGCCCTGAAATCAACTTTTTCTCACACTTGCACGATCTAAAAGACACAAGGCATAGTAAGATCGTTTGGCGTGTCCTCCCTCTGTCTTCCCCCCTTTGTCTTGTCGCGCCTAGAAACACTTGTGTACAGGTGCGTTATAAATGACTTATCATATCATATCAATGGTAACCATATAGTACACTTTACCCACTGAAAACCAGAATTAGAGATCTGGATCAATTGTTCGGAGATAGCATAATGCCGAAGCAGTTCGCTCTTTTCAGTAACGTTTGCTCTCTGTCAGTCCCAATTTCTGTAACCACTTCATTAAAAAAAGTCCCATATCTTCAAGTCTGCCTGAAAACACAGAGTGGGAGTACTGTGCGGCCAGGCTGTCAATGAAGACCGCAGACACCATTCTGAGAGAAACGCATAACACCATGTCAGTTTATGGATTAGCTCATTCTGGGTGTTCCTGAGATTCTGAAAAGGTTTCCGTTACATAACAAAACTATAGGTTCTCCTTTACATCACCCTTTGCGCACTCTGCTCGCTAGCAATGGGGCAGAGGTAGTGGGGGTTTGGGGACTGGAGTCAGGAGAGGAGGCGCTGATCTATCCTGTGTTTGTCCACAGGCTTTCTGCTAGTCTGTGCCTGGTGGACTGCTCCGCAGCGGCTTCAGTGGCCAGGCAGCATGCTGGTACACCGACTTGGCATTTCCTTCTCATCACCTTCCAAATCCTCTTGACGTTGGACATACTGGAGAGGATTTGGACCTGATAGATCTATCCACAGAGGGTCCTTTACTAAGAACCTCCCCACCACTATGGCCGCACAGTCCTCATGACATTCTCACTACACCAGAGACAATGGACCACTTACAAGTAAATGCCACCATGTCGACACATTTCCGATTGTAACCCTTAGTAACCTATGCTGCAGTGAAAGATAACCTTGGAACCCTGCTACTGTGCGATTACTCGTGGCTTTCCATATTATTCACACCCGAGGAAGGGCGCTCAGCCAATCAGGTGGTTGAAACAGTAAGTGAGAACACACCGTGCACCGCCCGCTGTTTCCAGCCACCGAGGCCCTTTTTGGGTGGCACCATCTTGATTGCGGGGGGGCAGCAGGGAGCCTCACTTTCTTGCCTCTCCACAACCCAACCCCTGACCCCCAAAATCATATCCCACCCCCCTCGCTCCCTCCCCACCATCCCTTTTCTCTATGCCGGTAGCCATCTTGTTTATATTTTTTAAGGGAGAGTGGGTTAGGGCAATTAGCACGCAGCCCATCCCCCATAAAAAATTAAACTATTTGCACTGAATGGCTATAACCCCTTGTCGGGGTTGTCGGGTCTGGGGTGGACACGGCCCTTGCCGAGGACATCGCTACACTCAGACCTGCCTGGGCTTGTGGGCTGTTACCAGCCATGTCTGTCTCCCGACGCGGGGGGTTGATTCATGGCAGCTCCCTGTTCTAGAGCACCATAGAGTACTTACTCATCTTTACAACGCCTACTTTTGCACTTGGACAGATTTCTTTAAACGGCATTGCGTTATGGACCAACCAGCAAGCCAAGGCTGAGCTCTGCTCTGATCTTCTGCTAGCTTTTGTTCCCCTCTGTTTCCTTCCTCAGGTGAGGTGCAAGGCGTTTATCCTCTGCCACTCCCTCTCCCTCGGACCTCATCAAACTGTCCAGGATCACTCCCTCTTTCCAGAATGTTCAAGTATCTTGCACATACTGTTGTAAAATCTGATGCATGTTCCTCGTATGAACAGAAACCTCTTCTAAAGATTTAACCCTCCTCTCTTGTCAGCATTCATGGTACACAGTGTCAATCTTATTGCCCTACTTGTCACTTTTATTGACCCAATTCTGCCTCTAGTTTCGCCCCAATGTCACTTCCATTGCACCAGTTCTACCCGATGTCACTCTCACTGCCCCAGGTCGGCTCATGTCACTCTACCTGCCCCCATCTATGCCTCAATGACACACACCTTGTCCCAGTTCTCCCTTTTTATTGTCACAGTTTTGCTAATTGTCACTCTCACTGCATCCCATTTTGCCACAATGACTGACTCATTACCTCCGTTTCCCCTGAACGCTGAAGCGTAGGGATGATCTGCTGTCTACCCACAACATACCACTTACGAGAACTTAACACATGGCATTATGAAGAAGTCAAGTCCCTTCAAATTGCATGTATTTATTTTATTTTCACATTTATAGCAGTGCACAAAGCCCTGAGGCAGCTAGGCGCTAGTTAGTGTGCACGTACAGTACAACAGTCCACAGAGTGTGAGAGTTACAACTGAAGGGTCGATCATGAATGCACAATCGGGCAAAGTCTCACTTCATGGTGCGGGGGATACATCAGGTGTACAAGTACAGGTAAGCATAAAAAGGAACAATTACTGTGGGTGCACAATCTGGCAAAGGCTCACCTAATGGTGCGAGGGGCTACATCAGGTGTGCAGGTATAGGTAAGCATAAAAAAGAACAATTACTGTGGGTGCACAATCTGGCAAAGCCTCACCTCATGGCATGGGGGGGCTACATCAGGTGTACAGGTAAGTATAAAAACAACATTTGCGTGGGTGTACATACTGTGAGAGGCTCACCTCATGGTGCAAAGGGCTACATCAGGTGTACAGGTACAGGTTAGTATGAACAACAAAATTAATGTGGGTGCACAGACTGGCAAAGCTTCACCTCATGGTGCAGGGGGCTACATGTAATCAAAGAAGCAGCATTTGTGTGGGTAAATATTTGACAAGCCCCTCCTCATGATACTGGGGCTTCTCCAGGTGTACAGTTACAGGTAAGTATTTGCAGGACATTGTGCTAGCTTGCTTCGAGGTGAAAGAGAGACAGACCCTTTCCCCTGGGGCCCGAGAAGTAAGCTGGCGTAGTAGGGCACAGCAAGGTAATAAATGAGCAATAAAGAAAGGCATACACTGGAAAAGCGCACCCAGGCAGTTGGGGGCAACGTCAGTGATGAATAAAATGGTGGGGTTAAAAAATAAGGTGGTATAGAGATCGGTTTCATGTAGCAGAGTTTTAGGATAAAGCAATATAGTTAGACTATCCAAAGCAGCATAAGCATGTCGATCAGCGAAGCGCAAAGCTTTAGGACGTTGTGCTGGCATGTCACGTAGGGAGAGTAAAGGCGGGCTCTGTATACTCCCAGATCCTGCTGTGGGGAAAGCCGCGTTAGTGCACACCCCATATCACTCTCCCACTGTCATGTGCAATATGTAACTTTGCACAGTATTTTACAGTACAAATTGGGGGTATGCCGGGAGCTTCAAATAACTTGTGCTGCATACTGTTGCATGCCCTTCTATACGACACACGGTGGGAACCCCCCCAACTTGGGAAGCCATATAATATACCATACAGTATGATATTCGGCTTCCCATGACAGAGTGAAGGCCCTGAAACAACGCCCACCTGGTAGCTCACGGGCTCCGAAGTTTGCCGAACACTGCCTCCTACAAGCTACCATGGGGATGCAGGATACCATACAACACCTGTCACCCACTGTCCCTTTAAGAAATCCCTAGTGAGTGAAAACATGCCAAATATACTGGTGAACATTTCACCCACTGTGTTGCAAGAACTTGTCTGTTTCCAGGAGTTGGGCAGCAGGGGATGAGCACCGCAAGCTGGGGCCCGCATCGGATGTTCAGAGTGAGAGCTGTTCGCCTGAGCACGTGTGTGTGATGGGCGAGCCGGTGCCTCGGGCCGCCCTGTACTAACACACACACGCATACAAGCACTGAGACATGACACATGCAACCATGATTTCCAATGTCCCGGCGGCAACTGCCACACGGACGTTCTTTATTCAAAACGCGCATGCGCAACCCAAAACGAGGCTCGCGCATGCGTCGTGTACACTGACAACGTCACATCCCTTTTTTCTTTAATTAAAACAAACTTACATCAAACACAACAGTCCAACATGGAAAACGATAAATGTACCCGTCGGGGGTTGCTGACCTGACAAGGATGCCAGCTCAGTCTCCTGAGTCCATGACGTAGTCCTTAAGCCGAGCCGGCGGCCGGCGATTATGTCGCACCGGATATCGGGGACTGTTCTGGGGGATCGCTCCTGGGCACTCCACCCGCCGTAGCCCTTCCGGTGGGGCATCTGTTCCGGGGCTCTCCGCCCCCGCTTCCGATGGGGATCCCTCGTCGGGGCCTGTCTCCTCACCGGGAACGTCCACCTTCTCAAAAAAAGATTGGTTGTGGGTGATGGTCCCTCGCTCGTTGGCCGCGGTGACCATGGTCCCCTTCATGTGGGTGACGGTCAATGGCTGGGGTTCATATAGTAGTGCCAGCTTCCCTTCCGGTCGACGGTTCCGCACTAACACGGAATCACCTACGGCCATCTCCTTATCTTGCAAACCTCTCCTCGCACTTTCCTTCATGTTGCGTGCCGCTCGCTCCTCCCGGACTTTCTCGTTGTCAATAACCCCGGATTCTCGGCCCTCCATCTCAGGGATCAACCCTCTCGGGCAGCCTTCAAACAGCGCTTCGGCTGGAGCGACCCCGTGGACTGGTGGGGCGTGGCTCTGTATTTTCTTTGGAACTTGACCAATTTCTGCCATAGATCATTCCCTCCGTTGAAAGATATTCTGAACACTTTGTTAAGGGTCTGCATCATTCTCTCAGCTTCACCATTGGCCCGATGCCAGAAGGGCGAGACCTTCCGATGTTGGATGCCTTTTTCTTTCAAGTACTGCACAAACTGGTTTCCCGTGAACGGGGGTCCATTGTCCAAGCACAACAGTTCGGGGAAACCATGCGTGGCAAACATTCTGTCCAACGCCCTGGTGGTGTGTTCAGTCGCTGTCGATTCAACCACTTCCACCTCCGGGTATCTCGACCATTGGTCGACCACCGCCAAAAAGTACATGCCCCTTCCCGTTGATCCAAAGGCAGCATGGACGGTGCCCCACGGCTTCTCACTCCGTTACATGGAACTGATGGGTGGAACCCTCTCAACCGGACTCGCTGCTTGGCACGGCAAACACCTCTTCACAAACAATTCCACCAGACTTTCCAGATAGGGGAACCATACCTTGGGTCTGGGCCGCGCCTTTGTCTTGGCGATACCCTGGTGCCCCATATGGGCCAGTTCCAGGACGCGGTTCCTCAGGGCTTGTGGAATGACTATTTACCTTCCCCGCAGCACTAGTCCATCTTCCGATATCGAAAGTTCGTCCCTCACCTTCCAGAGCGCCTGAAGGTCTTTCCAACCCACCGGGCTGGCGTCAACGACAATCTCCGATTCTGCGGTGGGGTCAAAGTACGCCATCGTGTCCCGATCAGACAGAGCTTTCTTGATCTCCTCAAATGCCTCCTGCTCTCTCCTGTCCCACACCCAGACGGTCTCATTCCTGGTCAAGGCCCTGAGAGGATCGGACAGGGATGCCAACTCCTTGATGAAAAGCCTGCAGTAGTTGACCATCCCCAGGAAGCTACGTATTTCCGTGGGAGACTGGGGCGCCACCGCTTCCCGGATGTCCTTGAGCTTTTCAGGATCTGGCGAGACGCCGCTGGCATGGAATATGAAGCCAAAAAACCCAATTCTTTCCTTAAAAAACTCACATTTATCACGGTGCAGAGTGAGACCCAGCTCGCTCAACCTTCGCAGGGTATGCTCCAGTCTCTTCATGTGCTCTGCCTTGGACTCTGCAAAAACCAAAATGTCATCACTCATATTGAGTACACCTTTTATGCCAGCCAGCGCACCCCTGATGGCGTTTTGAAAAACCTCCACCGCAGAGGAAATGCCAAAACTCAGGCGTTTAAACTGATAGAGGCCCTTGTGTGTAGTAAATGTTGTAATATATCTGGAATCTGGGTGGAG
This sequence comes from Ambystoma mexicanum, assembly GCF_040938575.1. Classification (NCBI taxonomy): domain Eukaryota; kingdom Metazoa; phylum Chordata; class Amphibia; order Caudata; family Ambystomatidae; genus Ambystoma; species Ambystoma mexicanum. Next base: position 510,678,801 of record NC_090932.1, on the reverse strand, counting down.
CTCTAGCTTGTGGTAGCCCGACCTCAGATCCAGCTTCGAGAACACTCTGGCCCCTTGTAGTTCCCCCACAATGTCATCCAGGGTTGGTGTCAGATGTCTTTCACGTTTAATGGCGGCATTCGGGAGGCGCATGTCCACGCAGATGCGTACCGCCCCCGGCTGCTTCGGTTTCGGTGCCACTACGATGGACGAGACCCAGGACGTCGGCCCCTCCACCCTCTCAATGATGTCCATGTCGACCAGAAGTTGAAGCTCCTTCTCCACTTGCTCCCTGTGGTGGAACGGGATCTTTCAATGTTTGAGGGCGGTGGGCCGGATGGTATCATCGATATGTAGACGCACTGGGGTACCCTTCAGCTTGCCCACTCCCTGAAAGATACCGGCGAATCTGGTCAGCAGTTGGTCAATGTCCACCTGGTACACCTCAAGGGCAAAGTGCACCAGGTCCAACGCCTCTGACACAGCACAACTGAGCAGTGAGTGCTGGCTGACGTCCGTGACAAAAAAACGTGCTTTGATGGTCCTGATCCCTCTGGTGACAGGTGCCACAAACACCCCTTGAATGGGTAGCAGAGTGTCGCCTCCAAAGGGGAAAATCTTTGCCGTTGACACATCCAATGGTGGTGGTCCCGGGATTGCCGTGTAATGGTCGGTGGCAAGCACACAGACAGAGGCGCCTGTGTCTATCAGTACCTGCGTCGGGAAACCTTGAATGTCAACCACACACTTGGGCTGTCTCTTTTTCCGTGCTCCTGTCGCAAGGTTCGAAATGAAAAAAACCTCTTCTTCCTCTTCCTCTTCTTCTGCGATATCTAGTCTCTGGACATCTTGCTCCAGTGTCACAACACTGCGTGGTCTCCTAAACCCGCCGCCATTGGGCCTTGCCGGTCCTCTTTGCGTGGCAACCAGTGCAGGGGCACGACACATCCTGGCATAATGGCCCGGACCATTGCACCTGCCGCATGTTCTTGATTTGGCGGGACAGTCATCAGAGTGGGGTAGATCATATCCGCAGTACTGGCAAATGGTCGCTGATCCGTGTGCTGGAGCTGCATCCTGGCGTTTCTGGCTCCATCGCGCCTTCGATGAAGCTTGCCTCCCCACTGCAAATACCTCTTCAGACCTTCCGGGCGCATAGCAGCGTCCATTTTAGCACCTCTCGTCTCAGCCAACTCATACACCCTGCCACTGTCTAATATTTGGACAAAAGACAATCCTGGCTCCCGCAGTACCTGTCTGCATAGTTTGCCCGAACTGCACCCCTGAATCACTTGATTGCGGACCATACCCACTTCATTGTCCCACCTACAGGTGGTAGCCATCTGCCGCAGGCGTGCGCAGAACTAATAAAGCGATTCCTCCTCCCGCTGTTTCTCACCACAGAATAAAAATCTGTCGAAGTCCACGTTGGATAGGGGAATGAAATAGTTCTTGAGAGCCGTTTTAACGGCATTTTACGTCGCCACTTGTAGGTTTAGAGACTCATATATGCGGAAAACGTCCATCCCTGCCGAATAGAGCAATGTCGCCCTCTTGGCGTCGTCATTGGCCTCTCCGGTCGCTGCAAAATACATGTCTAATTTTTTTATCCACAGCAACCATTTTGGGCCCAATTTTGAGGGTGGACCTGAAGTGTCAAATTCCTGCATGGGTAGCAATGAACCCTGTTGTCTGCGCACTACCGTTTGCGTCGCCGACGCTTCTCTGTCGCTGTCTGTCATCTTCGCCAGTCGCACAGGCACCTCAATGCAAGATTAAAGGCCGCAAATATGACTCGGACAGATCGCTGATGCACCTGGTCCCGTGCGCAGAGGTGACTCGGTGCTATGACGATGTTCCACTGCCAGACTGCCTTCTGTGCTTAGACGGTCCTGCAGTCCTCTTGGAACGAAGCGCTACGGACGCTTTGGCGTTTTATCTTCCGTTAGCACGTGGGCAGCGCACGAGCACCCTCGCGGGCCGCTACTGCCTTTCGGCCTGAAGCTAACGATATCGCCATTGCTCGCATTGGATTCAGGATGCACAACGAAGAAAATGCTTGTGGTTGACACGTCGGTGCGTGTCAAACTGCTCACTTCGTTGTATCCCGCCTCGTTGCCAATGTGATGGGCGAGCTGGTGCCTCGGGCCGCCCTGTACTAACACACACACGCATACAAGCACTGAGACATGACACATGCGACCATGCTTTCCAAGGTCCCGGCGGCAACTGCCACACGGACGTTCTTTATTCAAAACGCGCATGCGCAACCCAAAACGAAACTCGCACATGCGTCGTGTACACTGACAACGTCACAGTGCGCGAGACACGTACCAAATCCAAAATGGCCAATAAGCCTCTTATAAGCTCAGCCCAGACTTCACAATGAACCCGCAGTGCCTTCAGTAAACGCTGTAATTCATTCAAGGCCCACATTCCAACAATCACACACAGAGAACAAGTCTGAAACAGTGGTGCATACACGTACAAGGGGACATGGCCCATATGAAGGGGTCTGGGGGGGATTGGGCAAGGAGGGCAAAGGGCATTTGGCTGTTGATTCCACCTCGTGGCAGTCCAGGAGGATGGAAAGAACGTGAATGGATGGAATGCAAGGTAAGAAGTTCCGGTTTAGGCGCCATTACGGTATTCAAGCATCTGAAATGGTGAACCACACACTTGAGGATCACCCAAGTCATTACTCTTACCCATCCAAATTTCAGAGTGGTCCCTAATCCTGCAGAAAGCTGGCAGGCATGAGAGATATTATCAGTCATCTGGAGCATATTACAGCATTGTAGTGTATTCAAGGTAAAAATGATTTCACTACATTATATGAGAATCGAGGATGGGTTAACAGGATTGGATTTAATCTTTAGGATTTTGCTAATATAGATTTTGACAATTTTTGTATCAGGATCCACACCTTATTACAAGGACATACCCCAGTGCATTCCTAACTTGAGATGCTTATACATACATCTTGGAGTGCTTTATCCACACCTACACCATGTGAATGATCACAGATTATACCGTGACAGAGCTAACATGTAATTTAAGTGTAAATAGACCTAATACACATGACTAAATGGATGTATGTGTTTAGATTGTAGATTCTTTTATGGAGGCATAGAAAAGATATAAAGAAAACGCAGGATTGACTTCTCCTGAGGAAGGGAACTATCCCGAAACGTGCAGAACTTATAAAAATATCTTGTTGTAACTATATATATGCAAAAAAAGTTGTTTGTCTTTTGTCTTTACTTGCCAACAAAAATGAAAAAATAAATATATTTTTTACTATGCAATAGTTTGGAAATCATTTCTTACATTTGAATAATCTGATCTTAAATTTGAATAATCTGATTGTGCAAAATGGAGGTTCTTTTAGAGGACCATTTTGTAAGTCTAATTTTACCCAGAAGGATTGACTGGCTTTTAGTAGCAATAGGTGTGTGGCAGTCGCGAGAGTTCCACAGATTGTGGACACTTTTTGTCTGTCCTTATTGCCCAACGGGCAAGGGCTCCAAAATGTACAATAAATAATTGCAGAAGCCACAATCCTTCAGAATCTAGCCTGCCATAAAGGAACCGAGTGCTGCAAAGCCTGCTCAGATTCTGTTTAAATCGGGCAAGGCATTCGTCTTGATTTCAGCAATGTTGTAGATATGCCTGGGTGGCCATCACACATGGGCCAGCACAGTGAGTGAGCGGGAGAGGAGACTAGGCAGCAAGGGCATGTTCATACCGTCCAGAGGCAATATCTGCATTTACTGCTTCCCATACACCATTGGTCTGTTACAATCCACAACAGCCTATCATGACGCTTACTTGCCAAGAAGTAAAGGTCCATATCTTATTAGCGTTTTTCATCGGTTTGATCCTTTACAAATGCTTACCCTATATTGTGGTGAATTTCTTGATCACCAGTATGTTCATACAAAAAGAGTTTAATAGCAACCTCAATAGCACTGATTGATGTTATTTGTACAGTGGTTATAGAAATGGCTGTTGGACTGTTTGTGGTACTTACCTTTGGACACAGCTGAAAAACACACTTAGAAAGATGTAATATTCAGGTATTTATTATTAGATGACTACAAACTACGGGGTCATTCAGAGTTAGGCAGATGTGTTAATACCACTGAGGAAAATTACAAGTTCCTCCATTTGTTTTTCTGAAAATCTGACCGGCTCAAAGTTTACCACCAGCAAAGGTGGTATTTCTGGATTACCTGCAGTGCTGTATCAGAAATAAAACCTCTGATGGCGGTAATGTAAACAGGTTTTTGTAACATTTATTTAACCATTTGGGGCATCAATGTGGAGCGAGAAATGGATCGTGTACAGTAGTGGCTCATATCACTTCTGCTGATTTTCTTGATGCATAAAACTGTTGATTCTGGCGCTGGTGTGCATTATAAGTTAAGATGGTGGGAGGAGGTAATCAGAGATGCACACCTATTTACCCCCTCAACATGGCCCTTTGCAAAAACGTTTTTCACTCTATTGAAGGGAAGCACATGTGCTTCCATTCTGTGCAGTACAAAAAAGATTCAAACAATGCGGTGCCAGTTTGGATTTGTTACCACCCCTTCCAGGTACAAATAGCTGGATTTTCTGCAAAAAATCTGCCTAAAATCCTACCACCAGTAGTCCCATGTAATACCACAGATGGTATTTGATCAATCCATGACTTGGGTGGACAATAAAAACAATGGTATATGTCAACTACTGACAATTCTAGTTTGGTCACCTAACTATGAAATAAACCCCCAGGTATGTGGTCAATTTTCAATGTCTTGTCCAGGAAACTCTTCTCTTATGTGACCAACAAAAGACACACATGCAAATCAGCGCCAGATTCAGTCATATAGGTACAAGCTCACATGCACACAGATACATCCTTTTACCTGTACTTTACACTGTCACAAATAAACTCAAACACATTACCCCAGTTACAGAAACTGAAACACACATACTCCACCTTATTTGAAAACACACATAAAAATAATCCACCGCTCTTGCTCCCTCATCATCACCAGGTTAAGGTGCATCGCCCTTGAAGTTCACTCTGCTACCGTGAGTTGAAATATGTGCTGACTTTCCAAGAAAGTGCAACCTGGGAGCCCAAAAAAGCCACACGCTCCTCAACATCTTTCGCTCTGCATTGTCTAAGTGCTGAATTCATAGTTGCAATTACCAGCAAGATCCCGACCACGGCTTCTTCTTGTGTCTGGCAGAGGCTCAATGGGACATCAATGTGGTCTACTGTCTAACTGTAAGACAGGGCAACAGAAGGTGCTGAAGGGTCAGGAATGGGCTTGGTGTGATGGGCAATTAAAGGGCTTGAGTGGCAAGGAATTGGTGACTATGCAATATGGGCAAGGGAAGAGGGTATGTGCAAGGTAAGGGTAGGGGATTGAGTTCATTGTTAAAGGATGGAGCAAAAGGGGAACAGAGATCTGAAAGTTAATTGTACAAAACAGAAGGCCATTGAGAATGTGGTCAAAGGGAACGACACCGGAGGATGATGGGTAAAGAAATTAGGGTAAATGAGATGGAGGTACATCTCTAGAATGACAGGCCAGCAGGTTGACTGCTCCTGAGATCTATGTCTGACCTGCATGGCACTGCACCCGATTGTGGGACTGGCTTGTCCTCCTTTCTTTTTTCTGACTGAGTGATGCATGCTTGCTTTATGAATATAAGTTTCAATTACTGCTTCTCATATTTTTTAGGTTGCTTTATCATGTGACTTGATGCTTTGAAAGTACACACAATTGTACAGACTTTAGATCATAATGGTAGTAAGTTTTCATTTTAATTATAATCTGAGGGCCTGATTCATGGAAATGTGCTCAGAAATCCCACCAGAGCCACGCGCTGAGAAGGACACTGCGCAAGCCTGCACGTAGAAGGAAAAATGCGCGCCCCGTGTATTCATGGAATTCACAGCACAATGGAACCGTATTCGCAAGTTACGTACGCACAGAATGTCCCTGACACGCCCACAAAAAAGCATAAACAGCCAGAACAGTTACCTTTGCGCACTCAGCCATACACGAATACACAAACCCTTCAAACAGTGCGTGGGGTCCACCGTAAGCAGGCCTGCTAATCGGGGACCCTGCACAGAGTCCCCGGCAACTGTATCTGGCACCCCGACAACATGCATATAAAGAATTGGAACTCAGCAATAACTCAGGAAATCTGCGTGTGAATCCCTTAAAACCTTCCTGTACCCGGCTACACTGCTTACGCGCACCTCTAAGTTACATCGGAACCCCAATTGAGTACACGCACCCTGGAATCTGACATGCAACCCCACCTGTGCACTGCAATCCTACACGCAAGTGTATTTACGCCTGCCTTCAGGTGGCAGATCATATGAAGGACTTGTGTGGCCATTTCTCAGCCGAGATGTTGTATGATTGAATCCCTGAATAAGTCTTGTGCTGCACAGTTGTGGGCGTGCAAAAGACTGCCTGCAGGCCGTCCCTCGGAACTGATACTTTTTTGCAAGTTCTTGCCCATTTTTGGTGTTCCACCTCCTTCCCAGCCCTCTGCGCAAGCCACACCCACGCTCTGCTTGGAGTCTGGAGCAACGCCCTTGTCGGCTCGCACAGACATGCCGAGCCAACGCAAACTCCTCGGAAGTCCAGGAAATGTACTGCACATTCAATTCCATGAATCGAAGTACCGTATTTTATGCACAGATAATTCAATGAATCGGGGCCGAATCTGTTTCTCAGATGCATTTTCCTCAGAATACAGATGATTAATAGGCTTCCTCCTTGTAGATACATTGGTGCTGTGAAAACCAGATTTATTGAACAGTATACTAGTTTATCCCTTGAGTAACTTCTTTGCAGAAATCAATATTTTTTGTTTCTAATATTGAACATTGAATAGGAGAAGATGAAGTGCCCCGTGCTTTCGAAATTGGAAGCTGTGGAACTGGGAAGACAGGGTTAAAATACCCACTTTTACACTTTTCATACATTATGCGATTCTGAGCAAATCACTTTTCATCTCTGTGTCTTATTTTCCATATCTATCTGTAGAGAAAGCTTCACCCACATGGGTTATGCTATATAATTCTACTCTATAAATAATTATGATTTTAACAATGTATGTTAAGCATACTGTTGAGGAGGCAGGATGACAAGTGAGGGTCTCATAATGTGGGAGGTGTGTACACAGGGTGCAGGTATGGGTTTTAAGTTGTGGGCTGGGGAAGCAGGAAGCCGGGTATAGGTATTTTGCCATGACAACTCATGTTTGGCTCTGAGAACAAACCCAGACTCACTGCTTAAGCAATGGCTTGCTCAAACAAAGACTTCTCTAGCTTTGCCACGTTTAAATTGTTCTAAAACTAAATATTGGATGAGACTGGAGTAGGTGAAGCCTGCTGTCAAATTACAAACTGTAATACATTCAAATCTGGGCTCAAATCTCAGCTTTCCCATTTTACCTATTATATTATCCTGGTGAAATAATTGTACTATGTTTGGTAAGTGGAACCATTTCTAGGGGTCCGGGTCTCTTAAGAAACCACAAACATAACTGAAGAATTTGTTGCATAAAATGAAAGTAATGTTAACAATGCCTACGTAATATACTTGAGAATGTGTGAGAAGGGGAGAGAGGTTGGTATTGAATAAAGGCCAAATGTTGCCAGTCCACCCCTGGTCTCAGCCTTAAATATTGCAGACAGAGCAATAGGCTGTTTGAAGACAGTGCATGAGGTGGCTTAGAGATAGCTGCAAAAGGCTGAAGATACACGATAAGGAGAGAGAGGATGAAAGAGCTGTTTGTCAAAGGACGGGAGGAGGTGAAAGTAAAGGTGCAGGAAGGGAAAACGACAGAAGAATTCAGAAGATAAAAAGGGAGCTGGAGAAGGGGGAAACTATCAGGAGAAACCATTAAGTGAACAGTGCTAGAGGCATGGCAAACTAAAGTAGTGAACTGTGACTCTGGTGGGGGTGGTGTAGGCGGGAGGCAGCAAGGTGCAACACATGTTTCAAGGGGTTGTGGATGTGCCAGGTTGACAGCGAAGTGGGTGGCACAGGCGAGATGTCCTCTGCATTGTTTTTCATTACTTTCTCTCAGTCAGTTGGATCATATACATGGCCTTGTGAATTGAATCGCCTTTACTCGCTGATCTTAACACTGCTGGAACCCATACCTAACACCTACCTGAGCAGTAGCTGCTTCAACAGGGGCGTGTCCGTAGAGAAATGTGTATTGTCATGAATAGAATGTGGTCATTTATATCAAAACCTGGATCCCAAGACTGAACGTCTATTATCTCCTCAGGTCTAACCGTCTGAATAGTCTGTGATTATGAAGTCTGCCACAGGATTACATTACAGTAATCCAACGGACCAGTCACTAAGGCTCCAACTATGACTGCCCACTTGTACAGTGGCATCAAGGAGCAAATTCTATGTAGCCACCTAATCCTGAGGAAATGGTCTGCACTTTTATCAACTGTAACATCTCAGTAGTTAACCTGAGATAACAACTTGACAAATTTTCCAAAAAATCAAGGCGCAGAGAGCAGGGTGTGACAGATAATTGTCTTTATGTTAGTCGAACCTTCTCCAGCTTCTGAAAGTGAAGATGAAGCTAGAACGAGCCCATTCTGGCTGAGATGTCATTTAGCCTTCATGAATTTATTATGAAACAGATTTCAATGTAGCTGTAACTGCTGTAGGGTGTTAAAATTAAGAGGTATGATTTAACTTTAAAAATACCCATTCTGGAATGGTGAAAATTGTTTGTTTTTATTTATTTAATTTAGTGTTCATGTATAGCACGCTATAAGTGCGGATCGGGATTTGAACCTGTGTTGCGCCACGTTGTCTTGCTTCCAAGACAAACACGTTGCCCAGAGCTATCCTTCCTCCCTCAAGGAGTGTTGTTAACAGTAGAAAATGAAAGAGGTGTTACTCCATTCTTAGTAGCTCCTGCTCACTTCGACCACTGGTTATGAGAAAGAGGACAAGGTGATAAAGACGCTGGAGGGAGAAAGGAGGAACATTAGTGGAAAGGTGTCGGGCAGAGCAGGGCTACAGGCGTTTTGTAGTAGGAATCTAAAACATCAGAGAGAAGGAAGAGGTTGCAGTAAAGTATAAGGGGAGGTGGCAGAGATAAAGGGGGAAAAAGGAGACAAGGGCCACGAGAAGGAGATACATTTTACATGTATAGGGCGTGAGTGGACGGGTGGAGGTATAAACACATGTTGAAGTGTTGAGGCGGTGGAAAGAGGATAGGAGGCGGCGAGTCAGAGAGACTAAGCCGAGTTCCCTTTAGGCATGAGAACATTGATAAGTGTTCAAGATGGCAGACCAGGACTGGTTGTGGGTACCCATAGACAGGCCCCTGGGACTTGGATCAACAGAGGAAGGGTTAGTCCTGCTAGCAGACAGCTCCTTGGAAGCCAGTGGTCTCCCCAGAAGCCAGGAGCCCCAGAAGACCACGCAAAGGTATGAAAGAAGTGCAGGGACCTTCAAACCCTGCCAGACTGTGAGTGCTTCAGAAATGATCTTTCTCTTGGAGCAGGCTGTGGAGAGAAATACTTGGAGCAGAGGCCGTTATTGGAAATACCAAGAAGCCATTCTACTCCAAACCCCTTTTTCTGAAGAAAACCTGTTCTGTGTTCGTCCGTTATTGATCCTACTCTGCCTCGTGATAACCTGGAAGGAGCAAGTGCGTCTTGGCCAAAAGGATTATTTTTGGGGGGTCTGGACATAAGGTTAAAGGGCTCAGACTCTCTGTAATGGGAAGGGTTGATGGAGCGAGTCATAGAGGAGAGGAAGAACTCCGAAACACGAAACCTTACGTCAGGAGATAGCTCCTGCTGAAAACGAGTTTGGGTTTGCAGTCCTATGTATTGGCAGTTGTGAACAATAGGTCCTGGAATGCGCTGCCACGTTTTAAGCTGGAACTATCAGGTACGGGAACCTGGGCTTAACATGCCAAAAGAAGAAAGGCTTTGTATGTCCGATCGCCAATCAACAGGAAACTCCCATGCATTTTATTGTGTAACCTCCATCAGACCTGACAAGTAGGCGTTTGTCTCCAGTACCAACCTTTTTGTTTTTACACATTGCATTCGAACCTTTTATTGTGTTTGCAGTAAACAATGAAAGAATGCTCTTTCACAATTGTTATGCATTTTAGCCATTTATTCATCAGCTGTGAAGTCCTTTTTGCATGTATTTTACTCTTGTACTACTTTTTTAGGAATGGGGACGTGAATTTAACTAATTATTGTTCTTTCGGTGGTGGTACATTAATGTGGTTTTTATGGTCGAATTTTGAGTGTTATTATGAAGCTGCTTTTAAAAATGTCAAAATAACACTAATTTTGAATTGATTTGGATACTTATGAATAATCTTCAATAACGTAAGTCCTGCCTGCTGTTACTTGTCACATCCATTTTTGCCTGCGAATGTCCAACCCACAGAGACACTTACCTTGATCCCTCAGCTTTTTAATATTTATGTTGGCTCATTTAAATATTTAGCTCCTCCTCATGCAAAGGAGTGCATCCACGTGGGCATTCCCACTCTCAGATCTCACCTGCTGTGTTTACAGAGCAGTACAAACGTGGTCCAGTCATAGACTGGGGTGGGAGGAAACCAGGACTATGACGAGGAAGAGAATGGTCGCTGTGCACAATATTTCAGGGTCATGTCTGCTTACCTTCCCACAAGGAAAGATAAGTGGCTGCTCTAATTCCAGGAATGTCAGTTCAAAGTGGCAATCCTAGACACTGAAAGTGACAGAATACGCCCTGGCCATCTACCCAGAGGCAAGAAAGTCCAAGAAGGAGTGGGGCTGATAGGAGAAAGCGATGTTCAAAGCATCAAATCTACAGGATGTTACTGAGGACACGTATTGTAATGTTGAAAGCTTGCAAGCAATACCCAGGGTACATCGGGGAAACCAGTGGAAATGCCTACTAGCTCCTCTGAAGAATCACATACCTGAACTACAATGCTGAGCTCGACCTCCCAGCACACGGATGACCGTGCCATGAAGGGCACCAGGGAACAGTCAAGATCAACGCCAGAATGCAAGAGTGCTTCTTCCCTGAATGCAGCCCAAATATTCGAGCAAGACATTGTGAGATGTCTTCACTGAGAAACCAGCGGTCTAGGTGATAGTCTAGGGCGCCGTCATCCATTCAACGGGGACTAGAAACTATGTTAGACCTTTGCAACTTACCAGACTGTTTATCCTTATGGGCAGCAGTAAATAACTACTCACCCCCACCCAAAGCTGAGGAAATTGTGCACACAACAGCTGCTGTCACATTGATTCCAAGTTGTCTGAAAACGTTAGTCATACACTGGCCATAAAAAACGAATTCCACACTTTTGCTGAATGGGAATTTGCCGAATTATTTATCAGCAAATTGTTCTCCACTTTTTTATTTACCGCAAATCTGTATGTGATAAATTTGGGTATGGTACATAATGGGGAGGTTGGGTCGCAAGGGGCCTCCACCCACTTTTCATGGTAAATGGGCCTCCCATTTGGGTCTCTTTCCACGAGCAGAGCGGGTGTGAGCAGCCGCCGTCAGCCGTGCCCAGCCTGCAGGTTTAATGCCTGCCTGGCCCCTGTGGGCCTCCAGTGAGTATTTCTGTGTGTGCTTTTAAAATTTATTAACGGGCCCATGCTCCGAGCGCTGTTCTCCCTCCTCCCCCCTCCCCCTGCAGCCACTTCCTGGTCCTCCCTCCCTCCCTCCCTCCCTCCTACCTGCCCGCCCACCCCCCCCTTGCTTCCCCTCCCATTGGGTGCCTTCTGATTAAATCTGACCCCTTGGGCAGCCCCCTGCCCAGCAGCCCCCTCGGCTAAGGGCCCCTTAGGCAAAGGGGGGCTCCTACGACTGCGGCTCCCTGTGTGTCTGCAGGTGTCCACAGGGGACGCCAGGCGCCAGTTTCACTTGCAATTTCCACCTTCTCCCGGCCCACCCCACCTACACCTGGTCACTTCATTTGCATGGTGTCTTCAGCTCACTGTGTTCCACAGTTGTGGTAAACTAGGGTTTTCTCCCCTCGCAGGATTCTCAAACTTAGGTGGCCTCTGTACCTAATACACATTACTGTTGTTTCTGAAATGTGGTAAACTAGGGTTTTCTCCCCTCGCAGGATTCTCAAACTTAGGTGGCCTCTGTACCTAATACGCATTACTGTTGTTTCTGAAATGTGGTAAACTAGGGTTTTCTCCCCTCGCAGGATTCTCAAACTTAGGTGGCCTCTCCACTGTGTACCTAATACGCATTTACTGTTGTTTTTTCTGAAATGTGGTAAACTTGGGCTTGCCGCTCACTTCCTGTCTGCGTGCTCTCGTATCATCTGTCTTCCCCCCCACTCCCTCCTACTCCATGGTGCTCTCTATCTCGCCTATCTTCTCTAACTGCTTCTCTATTGACTATGCTGCTCTCCTCACTAAATCTGGTAGGAAAAAGTTTAAAAAGGACATCCTGGTCTCCAACCCAGGCCTCCCTATCGCTGACACCTACACTAGTGCCTGCTCCAAGGAAACTCTCACTGACATCCTCTTTTTCGTGCCTTCGCCTGACCTATGGACCCTTCATATGGTCTCTGTGCTCTCTCCTTTCTCCTCTTCTCCCATTAATGGTGGCACCCGTTGGGATGTCCTCTTGGCCCCCTTCCGCTCCTCTAAGGCCATCATTAATGTCCTCGCTAATGGGACCGTCTTGGTCCAAGGCCCTCAGGCCAACCTTCACCTCTTTGATAGACGCTTCCCACGCCTCATCAACTTCCTTTCCTCTCCTGCTGTCCCCCCTCCTCTGTCCTCGGCTACCTTGCCTCTACTCTCCCTCCCCCCTCTCGTGCTCCTTCTTCACCTCCTTCTTCTACACCTCCGCAGGGCGTACCTTTCCCTTAACGTGGCTACTATCTATCGGCCACCTGGTCAAATTTCCTCCTTCCTCTGTGAGTGGGCTGACCTCTCCTCCTCACTCCTGTCCTCAACCACTCAACTCCTCTTTCTTGGTGACTTCAACATCCACCTGGATGCCTCCTGTGCCCCCTCTGGACTCTTTCGTGACCTCTGTGACTCTCTCTCACTCTCTATTCTCCCGTCTGGGCCTACTCATTCTGCAGGGCACACTCTTGATGCTCTGATCTCTTCTGACCTTCCCCTCTCCGTCCCTCTCTCCACTCCTCTCTCCTGGAGTGATCACTTTCTCCTATCCTCCCACCTCACCCTCCCTACCCCACAGGCAAAGCCACCCTCATCACTGCCACCCACCTTCTCGGTCATCCGACCCATGAAGCGCATATCAGTTGAGGCTTTCGCTGCCACCTTCTCGCCCCCCCTCCCCCTTCGGCTGACTACCACCCTGACACAGCCCTCTCCATGCTCCATTCTGCTATATCTGATACTCTTGATATCCTTGCCCCCATCATGAGAATCTGCCTGAAGCCCAAAGCCAAATGTAACTCCTGGTATGACTCGGATCTTGTCACCCTAAAACGCAAGTGCAGGGTGGCAGAGAGGAAATGGCGTGCTTCATGTTCATCCTCTGACAAACTGGCCTGCCGCCTGCTCCAAAGGCAATACCGTCTCTCCGTTCTCACCAAGAAGAGAGCCCTTATCCAAGCCCGCATCTCTGCGGCATCTAACAACTTGGCCGAACTCTTTAAAATCTGCAAGGAGCTTGCCAACCCTGCTGCAGTCTCTACCTCTCCTGTCCCCTCACAGGCCCTCTGCACTGCACTGGCCTCTCACTTCATCTCTAAAACTCAGGACATCCTGTCCTCACTCTCCTCCCATCACCTCCCTCCCTCTCTTCCCGGCTCTTCCTCTGGCCCTTCTGCAGCCACCCCTCCTCCCTCCTTCTCTGCCTTTCCCATTTTTTCTGCTGACAAGGTTTCCAGACAAGTCTGATCTATGAAAGTCTCGTCTAAACAGGTTCACCCCTGTTCCTCCAAAACTATCAAGGACCACATCGACTCCCTGGCTCCTGCCCTGGCTGACTTTTGCAACCACTCCTTCGCCTCTGGAGTCTTCCCATCCCCCCTTAAGCACTCCCTTGTGCACCCTCTTCTTAAGAAACCCTCTTCCGACCCCTCCTGCCCGGCTAACTATTTCCCAATCTCCATCACTCCCTTCCTGGGCAAGCTCCTGGAGAAATTGGCCATCTCCCAGCTTAACCTCCATGCTGAATCTGTTGGTAGTCTTCATGGCCATCAATCTGGCTTCGGAGCTGCCAGAAGCATGGAAACTGCTCTCCTGAACATCCGTGAGGACCTGCTCTTGAACCTCGACTCCAACACTCAGTGTGTTCTCATTCTGCTCGATCTCTCTTCTGCCTTTGACACTGTCAACCATGCAATCCTGCTGAACTGTCTCTGTGTCAACCTGGGTATCACTGGTCAGGCTCTGGCGTGGCTGACCTCTTTCCTTTCCAATCGACCCTCCCAGGTCCAACTGGGGTCCTTCCTCTCTGACATCTTTTTCTCCACCTGTGGTGTCCCCCAGGGATCTAATCTCTCTCCCTGGTTGTTCAACCAGCATCTGGCACTCCTTGCCCACCGCATCGCCGCTCTCTGCCCCAACTTTCAGTGCTATGCGGATGATACCCAGCTCATTTTCAGGCTACCCTCAGCTTCCTCCTCTCCTTCCCTCATCTCTGACTGTCTGTCTGCTATCCAGGAATGGTGTGTTGCCAATGACCTCTGCCTTAATGCCAGTAAGACTGAGATTCTACTCATCGGCTCACCCACTCCCTCCTTCCCTGCAGCTCTCTGGCCAGCCTCTCTTGGCCCTCTTCCTGCTCCTACCTGCAAGGCAAAAAAGCTCGGTGTCATCTTCGACTCCACACTCTCCTTCTCTCCTCATATATCGGACGTCTCTAAGAAGTCACACTACCAGCTGCACCTCCTCAGAGGTATTCATCCCTTCCTCTCCTTCCCCCAGAAGCTCACTGTCTCCCGAGCCCTGGTTCTCTCGAAGCTGGACTACTGTAACAGCCTCTATCTTAATCTGCCTGCCTCCACTCTCCGCCCTCTGCAACTCATCCAGAACAGAACTGCGAGACTTGTCCTTGGCTTCAAGCCCAGGGACCGTATCTCTCCAGGACTTAAATCTCTACACTGGCTCCCAGTGGCTGCGAGGATTAAGTTCAAAACCCTCTGCATTGTCCACAAGGCCTTCTGGGGCCTGGGGCCTAAATACCTTCAACTCTCTCTTCCTAAATATCTTCCTTCCAGAGCCCTTCACTCATCCATCTCCAACTCCCTCAGGGTCAGCCGCTTCTCGAAGCAACGAGCTGGGGGTAGATCTCTCTCCGCGGCAGGGGCCTCCCTCTGGAACAGCCTTCCTGCCTCCCTGAAACTTGAGGAGAACCATCTCCGGTTCCGGAAGCACCTCAAAACCTTCCTCTTTGCTTCTGCTTTCTCTCTCCCTCTCCCCTGCTAAATTCTTCACTGAAACTGCACTGACTCTGCAACTGGGCCACTCTCACCGACCTCGGTCCTGGGCCCAGCCACTCTCCACTTGCACTGCCTCCCTGGCAACCCCTGCACTGCGGGACTGTCTCTGTATCCCTACAGCCCCCCCTTCCCAGCACTTGCCTGCACTTACCTTGCACTTGCCACCAGCTGGCCCTATTTATTTATTTTATTCTACTTACCTTGTACTGCACTTCCCCCCTCCCCTTCCCCTTGCACTTTTCCCCTTCCCCCTACCCCTGCACTTGCGCGATCTAAATGACACCCGGCCTAGTAGGATCGTTGTCTGTCTTCCCCTTGTTCCCCCCTCCCTGCCTCGTCGCACCTTGAAACACTTGTGTATAGGCGCGTTACAAATGCCATATCATATCATATCATATCATATCCCACCGCTGTTTGCTATAAAAAAGGTGGAAAGATTGCTGAAAACAAATTCGGCAAAGTGGCATGCGGCAAAAAAGATCCACAGAAACTACTTCTGAAATATAGTGGCCCTAATTTATAAAGAAAAGAAATTCAAGGGTCACTTGTTTAGTTAGGAAACATACATTGCTATCTCACAACTTACTTCCTGAAAGCCAACAGTGAGATCAAGCACTTCATGCGAATAAGCATTAGCAACATTGGCGGGTGCAGCATGAAGAAACAGCACCCCAATTTAATTATGGAAAATCCCAAGAATCACAAATACAATCTCTATCCCCAACTGTACATAATGAAATCATGATCTTCTCTGCAAAATTGGATGAACTTATTAATGACTTTAAGGAACTTTTAAATTATGTGACATATCACGTTATAAGAAATGTTGAATATCACCGTCCTTCTTGTATCTGTCCCCCTTCTCCCCAGCAATCATCCCCATCAAATTCCCAAAATATAAATGAAAGACACTTTGATGAAATTTCACTCCCTCCCCTGATCATCATTGTATAGAAATTTCAAATTCTCCCATTTATGTTTCCCATTCTGATACCTCATCCCTTTCATAAATAAATTTGTTGTTTATACTATAAGTATCTTGTATATTATTATGTCATACATTTTTTTTTTTAAACCCCAATTAATAGTCCGAGGGCTATACGACTGTTCGGTTTACAAAATAGGGTGTCCGCAGACAGCATGCCGTGTACGGACATGTCAGTTCTCGCATGATGCACTTTAATTAGTCTGCGGACAGCACGCTTGTTTGTGGACATCCATGCGCATTAGCCCTGCGTCTCCTGCCTGATCGGTGCTCACGGACACCCTTCATTGGCGCGGATGGCCCCAGACACCATCATGTGACCGCACCCATGTGCCTTGATGACGTGTCCGCAAACGGTGTCCGTCACTGTGGACAGTTTGAAACTGCATTTCTGGCCATCTAGAGTGTTTCAAGTTGAAAGTTTACCCTTCCAGAGCTCCTAGACCCAATCTTAGTTGATCTGGCACCTTTTTACAACTTCCCAAGGCCTTTTTGGGATTGGTTGTCTGCGAACAGTCATGCAGTCTGCGCACAGTTCCACTGAAGGGACCCACCCATTACTTTCAGTCATTTTCACTCTGGCAATCGAGGAGAGAGCACCTCAGAGCACCTGCTTAGCAAAACTTGCAATCTGCTCTAATGGCATCTGTTATGGCCATTCCTCCTCCGCAGCCACCCCCACCATCACCACCATCACCATCTGGAGGGCCTGGAAAGATGAACAGGCATGAGGATGCAGAAGAGGATGAAGAGCAAGAGGAAGATGAGGTAGAGGAAGCGCCTACCTCCAGTGCCCAAAGTGAGTCTCCTGGGTGTGGCGTTTTTTTAACCACTGTTGGGGGTGTACCAAAGGCTCGGGCAGCCAAGGTCAGATGCACTTAGTACGGGATCATATTCAGTCACAGAAAACCTGGTATGTACTCCTACAGGACCACCTCCATGTGCCACCACACCAGATCCAACCACTCAGGTGCTCTGAGAAAGGCTGTTCCTTTGTCAGGGAGAAGCAGGTCAACAAGCTCTACCCCATCTTCCTCGACTGCTCCTGCAACCAGACAAGCTACTCCTTTGGAGCAGAGGATCCTGGCAGCCACGTCGCAGATCATACAGAATGCGGTTGACCCTTACCTTTCGAGGGTCACAGTACTATGTGTATACTGCGACACATCGATCTGCAGGGGGAGCGGTTTCGTAGTGCTTTCGAGGCCACGGTCAAGGAGCATGAGAAACACTGCGACCTACCTTAAATTGAAGGCCCGCCCAACATCTTCCACTGTCTACATGCCCCTCCATTTCTGTGGTTGGTGCCCCTTCTCTCCCTTCCCTTACCCACCTTACATCTCCTAAAAAGAAATCAAAAAGCCAACAAAAATACAAAATCACAAAACATCAAAAAATCAGGTGGCTTTAGGATCCACCTTTCACAGTTACAATATAGAACTGAAAAAAAATCACAGGCCGTTTTGCAGCCTGCATAGTCCACAGACAGTCTATGGACACCTGTTTACTTATTTATTTATTTACACTTAACATTTTTAAAGCGTGCAGCAGCCCGGGGGCATCGTGGCACTGTTACAAACATCTTGCATCAACGTGGAGACTCACTGAGTTACAGACGACTTACATCAATGTGGAAAATCACTGAGTTACAGAAGAAGGCAAGGTACATACTTGGTTAGGCAGAGTGAGTGAGGGTGATGGAGGGGGAGGGTTTGTTAGTTAAATAGTGTTGTTTTTAGCTTTTTCCGAAAGGCTGTGAGGGAGGTCTCGGCTCTGACTGTGTTAGGTAGGGCGATGGCACTGACCTGGCAAGTCATAGACAGCGTGGAGTCTAAGAAGACCAGAAGTGTCTTGACTGCTGGTGAGACTGGGATGATGGAGCTATCAATAGTAAAGTTGCAGTATTGTTGGCTGAGTTTGGCTAGTGTTTCTTTAGGGCCCATAATGATAATCTCAGTTTTATCGTCATTGAGGCATAGCCCATTTGCTGCCATCCATGCCTGGATGGTCGTGTAGATCTGGAGGAGGGTTGTGGCATCCTGTTCGTATATGCATGAGAGTGGTAGGAGGACCTGCGTATCATCGGCATAGTGGGTATAAGCTATGTCGAGGGAGTCTAGTCTGTCAAAGAGTGATTTAGTAAACAGGTTATATAGGGTGGGAGCTGTGCAAGAGCCTTGGAGAACACTGCAATGGATGGTGGAGGGAGCAGCGTTCGCCTGGTCTGAGAATACCTTCATGGCTCTTCCTTCAAGGAAAGAGGTGATCCATGAGAAGGCCTTGCTGGTGAAGTGGGCTGCATGCGTGAGGTAGGAGTTGAGAGTCTTGTGATCCACAAGGTCAAAAGCGGCCGAGAGATCCAAGAGTAGGAGGAGGGCAGGTTTGCATTTGTCCAAGAATGTGGTTATTTGATTGTTTAGATCCAGAAGGGCAGTGGCCTTTACAGAACCCTGATTTCCTTTTGCCAAAGATGGCGTTGGTATCTACGAAGTGTTGGATCTGGTGGTGAGCTGCTTTATCAAGGTTTTTTTAGGAGAAATGGGACAGTGGTAGTGGGGCGGTAGTTGGTAGGAGAGGAGGGATCTAGGCATGTTTTTTTAGAAGAGGGCGAACCCAGGCTTCTTTGAGGCTGTAGGGGACAGTGCAGGTTTTGAAGGAGGCATTAATGAATGCCGTGATTAGAGGAGCCAGGGAATCAGCACATTCGTTGATGATTTTGGGAGGACAAATGTCTTCCTTGCAAGTCGAGGGTCAGAGTTTCTGGAGGAGTTCGAGGACTTCTGATTCTGAGACGTCACGGAATGAGAAGAAATGGTTAGGGGGAGTTTGAGAAGGGAGGCTAGGCATGGGGGGGTGGTCAAACTTGGGCAGGGCTTTGAATTGCGCTTGTATTTTTTCTTGGAGCTTTTCAATTCTGACTGCTGGTGCTATCATCGGGGCTAGCGGAATGGGTGATGAGGTCTTTGAACATGGAGAACATTTCCTTGGACTGTGAGTTGGCCTTGGAAATCCTGTGGTTAAGGGATTTAGATTTAGCTTTGAATATGGCTTCTCTATATTGCAAGGATAGTTTTTTAAATTCTCCCTTAGTGGAGTCTCTGGGCTTAGATTGCCAGTTGATTAGAGCGTTACGCTTCCAGGTACATAGGGCGAGTAGTTCATCTGTGAACCGTTGGTGTGCATCGATTTTCTTTCTTTTTATTATTCGATTGGGGCTATAGTGTTGATAGCTCTGGTGAGGGTGTCGGCGTAGATGTCTGCGAGTATGCTAGGGTCATTCGAGAATGAGGGATTGAGTTCAGAGACATCCAGGAGAGGACGAATGTTGTCCGTGGTTAGTTTTTTTGAACTTCTGACCTGTGCTGGGCGGGCATAGGTGAGAGCTTTGGGAGTGGGAGTGGTGGGAATGGTGAATTGGATGTAGTTGAGGTCAGTCCATGGGTAGGCAGAGTTGGAGATAAAGGAGGTTGGGCAATTGTGGTCTGCCACCCAATTGAGAGTGCGACCTTTGCAGTGGGTTGGGTTAGTAACTTTTTGTATGAACCCTGCATTTTTTAGTTCTTTGGCTAGGGCTGAGGCTGCTTTGTCTTTCAGATAATTCAAGCCTAGATTAAGGTCGCCAAGTAGGATAGATTTGGTGGAGCTTTTTAGGTTGTTACCAAGTACGTGGAGGAGGTGACCAAGTACTGTGGTGCTAGGCCATGGGGCTGGTACATAAGGTGGATATTGATGGTGCAGTTGGGGGACAGAGATAGTTTGGCAGAGAGTAGGTCAGTGTTGCCTTCCCATGGGTGGTTGCAGAGTCTGTTAGATAGTGCATCTTTGGTGATGAGGGCTATGCCTCCTCCTTTCGACACCAGTCTATCTTGGCGGAGGATGGAGTAACCGGCTGGGAGGGCTAGCAAGATGGCTGGACCAGACGCCTCGTGGAGCTAGGTCTCTGTGACAGTGACTAGATCTAGGTCTTGAGTAGTGATTAGGTCATTGATTTCCAGCGCATGAGCGGAAAGAGAGCATGCATTTATAAGAGCACATTTAATAACGGGCGGGAGACAGTTCTTTTTGGCACTGGTTGCAAGAGGTGGCGCCTTGGTGAATGCGAGAGAGGAGATATCTGGGAGGGCTTGATGGGTTGAGCTGTGTTTAAGTGATAGGTCTTATGGGCGAGTGCTGGTGGCCTTTGGAGGGGTGTCGGGGATGATATTTTTGGATGGACGTGGGTGTCTTTGGCTGTAGTGGTGTACTTAGTAGCATAAGTGTGGTGTGTGCGAGAGCTTAGCCTGAAGTTCCTTCTGATCGTGATATTAGGAAGGCATGGGGGTATGGAAGGTGTGGTGCGAGACCTAAGCCTGGTGAGTCTAGATGTTAGGTGATACTGGTGGCCTAGTGTAGCAGAGGTGCTTCTTTTGGAGGAACAGTCATCTGAGGATGTGGGCTGGGTTGTGGTAATGGCTGGGGAGGCTGACTTAGAGGTTATCATGGTTGGCTGGATGGGATTCAGGTATGGGGTGGGGGAGTAAAAGCGATTTTAATTGTTTTTCTTTCAGAAATGGTGGCTCTTAAAAGAACTTTATGTTTTTTCTCTTTTTGTTTGGCTTTTATATATTTTTGGGATCATTTGCTTTTATGTAAAAAACGAACAAATATTGTACTGAACTTAATATTTTTTTCTAACTTTCACAAAAAGTGCCTCTAATTTTGAACATTTTCAAAAAAATCTGACTGCCCACATGCACTCATCTCTTACAAAAATGTATAAAATATCACATTTGATATTTTCATTATGAAAAGATGTCATGCCAGCATCCCACAAAAAGGCACATACAACTTTGTTCACATTGCACTGTGCTTTCTCAGTTTGTGGACAAAATAAATGTGAACGCATCCACATTTGTCCCTGAGCTATCTGAGAAAAAATAATGTTCTAATGTATAAACAGTTTTATCAACTTTCAAAATGTATCCCTCACTGCAAACTGTAATGATATTCCGGTACCATAGCCCAAACTGTTGCCTCCACAGTGAACTACAATGATGTCCAGATACTTTAAGTGAACCATATTCTCACAAACTGGGAGGAATTCTGCCCACTTCATTTCTCGAACTCCATGCCATGAAACTTCAAATTCATCAAATGCAAGATTCTCGGACAATCTGCAGTGCTTAGAATACACCTTCAGCCAATGGATCCAAGAATGTCCCAGAATCCATACACTATGCTTCCTCAAACACAGGGTGTGTGAGTTTGACACCCATGTCACCACAACTGTGGTTGATTTTTGAGTTTTTCTGTTTCCATTCCAAGGGTGTAAGACACAATAACATGTGTGATGTAAGGAAATCAAAGCGCACCAATAAAGCGTCCGTCATCAGTGTAGCACAGTAGGCTTTTTTGTAACATGCATCATGTAAATTACTCTCCTTTCAAATGGTACTACACACAATAACACATGTGATGTTATGTGAGGCAACCAATTTGCACTACTAAAAAAGCGACTGTCAGCAGCACACAATAATATGACCTGTGCGATACACATGAACACATTGCAGGCTGTTAGTAGCAGTGAGTCACATCTCTGAGGAAACACAGCAACCAGGAGATACGTGTCCCTTTCCCAAACCTCATTTTCATAGAGACCTGGTTCATCTGTCACCAGGCTACATTGAGAAACAATCCCCCACCACGGCCAGGATTCTAGACGATCTAATCAGGTTTTGGCTGAGACCCTTCCAGCAACGAGATTGCTGTGAGCGCTACTAAGTTGGCTATGCTAGTGTGAATATGGACGATAAGGGCCCATTCTGTATTAGAATTGTAAAGAACTGTAATGAATGCAAAACAAGTGTGGTTGCTGTAAACCTCACACTCTGTGACTAGGTCAGTGCACATTAACACTGCCCATAAAAATTAACCAAAACACTTTATTGACACACACTCGCATGTCGGCTATGCGCGCGTGTGACATGGACCATTATGGCTCATTCTCCTTTAGTAAAATTGCAAAGAATGAGAAATTAGTGTTGTTGTTTTAACTGCACATTCCATGTCCAAGTGGGTGCATTTTAGCAGAGCCCACAACAATGCACCAAAAAGACATGGTTTAAAACGGCAACCTATGAAAGTTTTGATTTAATTCACGTTTGCATTACGCTTCCTAACCAAGTATGGACATTGTTGCACACACTGTGAACCAAATAAACATGCTTTTAAACATCGTTGTATTTCATTTCAATTTGCATGATGCTAAGCAGGCTTCTCTGTTTATTTTATACAGAGTGCAAGGTGGTCTGTCTTCAATAAGCGCATTAACACAGTGCATTCACCACCTATACCACCTGGAAACACTCTAAAGCACGATGACGGGTAGGGATCTAATATGTATATGCGTATCGCTGCCCTAAGTACTGCCACAAAGCGTGGTCGACTGAGAAAGGTAAAATATACTGTATATGATATAGTAAGCTCTGCTGATTGCAGATGCCGGCGCATGACATGAAATATATCGACAATGTACCTTTGTTTCTCTTGCCCCTGCACGGGAGTAATGTTGTCGCTCGACCAATAATAAATTGAGCGTCTGTGTACCTTTGACCGGAATCTATAACCTTCTAAAAATTCCCTACTACACCTGCCTTAACTAAAGGTAGCACTTTTTCTTTGAATTGCTATTACACCACGAAATTCAATTCATGTAACAAGAGTTTTTTTAGACTTAAACCAATCTTTAGTAATTGTAAATTGTAAATTGTAGGTCATGTGAACAGTGGGGTCACCATCTGATCTGTCCTGTTAAAAACAGGTGTTTGTCCTGTAGATGGCTCTATAGGATAGGAGATCGTTTTCATGTGGGAACAGTGCAACACGAATTAAGAGCTGTAACACATGTCGACAATTTAGATAGGGAAACCTCAGAGTTCCAATTATCCTGTGCTCTTGTTAATGACAGAGACTTTTCAACCTCTTCTCTGCCGAACATCTATAAACATGGTATAATCTCACCTAGCTACTAACCCCAAGTAACAAGTATCAATATGTGTAGACCTGCTAGATGAGCAGAGTCCTGTAACATTTGTGTTTGTTCTTTTTAGTACTGTATGATAATGTACATGGATGTTTTATGTTGATTGGTTAAGCCTGGTTCTGAGGCTCTCTATGTACAAAATAATCAAAATTGTGTTATTTTAATAAAATACATATGAGTGATCCAAGCCTAGTAGGTTTCACTCTTTGTGTTTTTGTCTCTTGAGCTGTGAGCTAAAGTATAAGCTCACAGCGTTGTAATTCAGAAACTGTGATCATTTGTGATTATTCGACAGTAAGGGAGGGGTAATCAGTCTCCAATAGATATTTATCCTCAAACACATAGCAATAGCTATCTTTACTGCACACAACAAAGACGAATCTTGCTACCCAGTCTTCTTGTACACCACCCCACAAAACCTGATTGGCTGATCCCTCGATTTCCGTGGACATCCATGACTGTCCGCGGTCTCTGCAGTCCTCCATGTCAGGCATCCTTAAAAGACCTGAATGGCACGTGTGGGGTCTACAGACACTGTAGCACAGGGCAGCCCTTTTGCCCTTTCTGCTTTCATGTTTGTAACACTCCCTCATTAGCTGCTTTCAAACAGTCACACATCCATCCACCAATCACATCCAAAAACTCCACATGTAACCCTGTCCTCTCAGTTCAACACTTCAGATGTACTCTTGAACTCTCAGAGTACACTTCACCTGTTACTCACAGCCAACTGCATCAAAAACTAATGTAAAACTCTCCAATAGTTCTATTTGCAGATTTAACAACATATGCCTCTAACAAGACCTATTAGAGGTACGCTTATATTTTTTAAAGTATTTTTTCAACTCTTTTACAAATGTATTATTTCAGGGTTCCTGCCACTTACATTGCAATACATTTCTCAATATGCATATTCTCTTTTTAACCACTCTAGCAAATGCCATGTATTGCAGCATTCAGCACCTGTTCACATCATGTGACAGTTACTTACAATGCTGTGCGTTTAAAAATGTTTCTTTTTAACAGCATTTTCATGAAATTAAAAAAATGCATATGTGCATGTATAGCAGCACTGTGTGTAACTTCTTTTTTTTATAAAAGAAAGGAAAAGCAGATGGAAAATATTTGTAGAAAGATTTTGCTAAGATGGCCCATTCCAAATTATAGCTGCGTATCAAGTCTTGGTTTCTTTCTTTGCATCTGTGACTTGTAATACCACTTCTCCCATTACACAACCCAGACTACAGGTCCCAGAATGCAACCAAAAAACAGTACTGGACTGGAAGATTCAAAAGTGTCACATTTATATGAAATGAAAAATTGAAAATGCTGCATGTTTAAAAATATTTCTTTTGAAGAGCAATTCACTAAAGTTAAGAAATGCATATATACATTTAAAGCAGCACTGTGTGTAACCTCTTTGTAAAACAAAGAAAAAGCGGATGCAGATGCAAAACATTTGTACATGTTTAAGTGCCACTTAGTGTGTGTGGAAGTATAACATCTTGACAGTACATGCACACTTGCTAACATGACCCATTCCAATCTGTAGGTGCGTATACAGTCCTAGTTTCTTCTATGCATTCTAGGACTTGTAGTACACATTTTCTAGTGGACAAAGTGCAAGTACAACTCCCAGAATGTAAAGAAAATAAACAAGACTTCATAGGCACCTACATATTGGAATGGATCATGTTGGCAAGAATGCATGCACTGCCAACATATTACAATTCCACAAACCAACGGACACTTAAAAATGTGCTACAAATCTTTGCCATCTGCTTCTAGTTTCTTTTACAAAACAAGTTACACACAGTGCACATCTGCATTTTTCAACTTTCATGAAAATGCTCCTAAAACGAAAAAAATTTAAACAGTCAGCATTTTCCATTTTTCATTCCATTTAAGCATCACACTTTCCAACCTCACGTATTACATCCCTTACACTGCCACGACTTTCAACCTGCTCACACATATGTGTATACCACCAAAGTATCAATATACAACAATTCACCTTACATGCAAAGTACTCTTCTTTCCCATTCTCTACTATACGACACCAAACACTGCTGCAACAACAATCCACCATTGCATTACCACTAGGTCACAGTTTCATATTCTTAAAAACACTGCAATATATTACAAATACATTACACCACAAAAACAGCACTTCTAAAATCATAAGCACAAAAATAACTTATATATGCACCTTTTTTTCTCATATCCATTTTGCGTGTACCTTCTTATGTGCCAAACAGCACTTCTCACACTCCAATTGTTTTAACAACATAGTTAGCAGACTTTCGTACACCACCCATAAAACAACTTTATTAACTTGTTTTCCCAACAACTCCTTATACCTTCATAAATAACAATGTCACTTATTAGAAGTACTTCACCATTACCACATATGCCCACTAACCTTTTTTCACAATTTCAGGAAAGAAGATTTCCAAAGACAGCTACCGAAAGAAGAACACTATTCACATCCTACAAAGTAAGTACATTAATATAGCATGCATATCTCTCTAATTGTAACAAGTAACTTAGAGTATTCTTTTCAAACCAACAACATATATTTCACTCTTACTCATTATATTACAACATTCCCACTCTATTCCCATCTAAACACCATCATTATAACAACCACTGTTTTCCTCAAAAAATCATAATGTCCTTACTTATTCAGTCACACCACCACTCCCTTAATCATAACCCATCACACCTGTACAGATTCTTACTCTTGCAACCTTCCCAACCATACATATCATCCCACTACACAATCACACAGCACTCTCTTCATCTCTACATTCACATCCACAATACATGGATATACATTTCACAACTTTCAAACCCACACTTTCTTTTTTCCCAACAGACAGAACAGAATGCCTACTAAAAAGCAACTCTGTAGAAAACAAAGAAAAATGGAGCAGATATGAATAAAAGCAAGCCATATAGACATCCACCTCTAAAATAATTTATAGAAAAGATTCAAACAAAACAGCTAGTAACCTCACTCAACAAAAGTAAACCAGCAACCATTAAAAAGTGCAGCCCCTCTTCCAAAAACTAAAAGTAAAAAAAGATATACAAACAAAAGCAGACCTACTAATGAACCTAACACTATATCTACCAATGTTAACGTAGCCACAGTAAAGCATTAAACATTTTTTTTACAAAATATATTTCACTGCAGAGTTCTTCACAATCTTATGAAGACAGCTGAAAAGTCACAATCTACCCTTAAAAACTGCTCCAGAAGACTAATCCTCAAAGCTCTAATCAACAGCACATTTCCACTAAAGAGAAAGTTGTTTATATTAATTTTAAACAGAATGAAACCACTATATAAATGAATCAATACATTACAAAAAATACTTTTAAACATGTGCAATGTCAATATAGATACCTTTTCAAACTTTTGTGAAGGTGAATGGATTCACTCAAGCAGCACCAAACCATATTTCAATGAAGAGGCTTATAAACAAGAACAACAAAAATACTATTGCCATAGACAGCAATGGCAGAGGGTATGAAATGTTAGGAGACACCATTATAGCAAAAGAAACCCTTATTGAAAAAACATCCCCAACCAAATATTCCTTTCGCCCAATCAAACGTCCAGTGTATAAATGGACATGCAGCTCAATGTGTAATGAACGCCAACAATCCTCTAAATCTTTACAAGAAATCCTCAATCACTATGTGAAACTAAAAGACAAAAGTAAAATAAAAACTTTACAAACCATGGACTCTTGTCCATTGCACAGCCATACTGCACTTCGAGGACATTCATTAGCCTGCATTTCATGAACTGCTTTCAAAAGCACTGTCCACCACATCAGAATGTTAGAAACACACCAGTCCGCTATACGGAATCTTGTGCATAGACTATACTATGTAAAAGGTCCTGTTCTTGAACTGCAAAATGTAAATAACATTCTCCTACATAGAACAGCTAAAGAACTACTTCAAGAAAAATAGCACATCCAAACTAAATTCTTTGAATTCAGAAAACATTAGCGAAAACCTCACAAACACCAACCTCCTAACAAAGACATACAAAAAAGAAATCGCTATGTTTCAAAACATATCTGCTGAAATACCTGTTACGCTCACCTGATATCCCCAGGGGTGTCTGGAAGGCTCTGAGGTCTGGAAACCTGGATGCGTAGTAGCCCACTGCTGAATAATGAATCTGCAACTACAGAAGGGAGGATTTGTGATAACTGTCTCTAATGGGTGAATCTCCCACATCCCTCTGACCGATTCCCTTTCCACTGGGTTCTTTTCTCACCTTAGTTATTTGTGGGGTGAGCTATCCGTCCTGCGTTTCTTGTGCAGGTGCGCTTGACGTTTGTTGGTGAGCTGCCCGAGTTGCTTCACTTGTGCAGTACGCCTTCCTTGGACCCAGGCCTGCTGTGACCCCAAATCTGCTGGTAGGCAGGTAGGTTTGTTAATTGTAAGTCTTTGTTCTGTTTATGGTGGGAATTAGTTAATGTCTTTATCTCCTTATTTTCGGGTGCAAAGGTCTTGATGCTGGCATGCCGGTTGGAGAGGCACGTTTCTAGGTAAGAGAAAGCGGTAAGCGCAGCATCTTTATTGTCTTTTGAAGCTAATCTGTGTTTTCTTCTTCTTCTCCTCACAGGCCGCTGTGGTGTTGCGAGTGGATGAGAGTGCGAGTTAAGGTAGTACAGCGCTGTGCGGTTGTTTAATATTGAAAGCGAACCTGAATATGTCTCTTTTCCTTTGCAGATGTTGCTGTGGTGCTCCGGATGGAAGTGTGGCATAGCACAATGGAATTCAGGTAAGACTGATGGAATTCGATGTTTTGGAAGCGTGGCGTTCTAATATTGTTTTTCGCTTTCTAGTTATTGCAGGTCGCAATGTTCGAACAGCAGCTGTGGTAGTGGTTCGCTGCAAGTCATTAAGCTAGTACTCACAGGGGAGTGATGTTTCTTCTTCTCTCCGTTTCCACAGATTGCAGCCAGTTGAGATGCTGAGTGCTGGATGGTGTTTTCTCAGGTAAAATAGAATAATCTTGTTCTTGGTCTTGCAGGATTACAGGAAGATGCTGAAGACTAGGAGCTGGACACGGTGAGCGTCACGCTGCTGGTTGCAGAATAACACGAAGCATGTTCTGCAGTCAGGGTGTGGTTTATATAGCCCAGGTAAAGAAGTACCAGGGAAAGTAGTTCCAGGCCTGCCACACCCAAAACACTAGACCGCATGGCTTATTTCCTACAACTAGACTGTGTGGGTGCTTCCATGTTGGATTTAAAGGCCCAGGTACATAAATGGGACCTAGTTTGAACAGCCCTTCTTTCCTACATATGAGCCTGGTGCCAAAGGCACCAGGAATGGCTCCAGGAGCCCTTTTGCAGGGGTTTTAAGGCCCTGAGGGTTCTGGGTGGAGCCTGCTTGTGGCTCAACTTGTGCCCCCTCACAGTGGTCATGACAATATCAGACCAAGTATGTGTCTGTTGTCGCAGAACTTTTTATAAAAAGGACACAAAAATAGTAGATATGGCCTACAAAATAGAGGGCAATGAGGAATGCCAAAGGTTCCAATTAGATTTAAATCTAACAGCAGAAAGCAAATACAAAATAACTGACCCCTCAATAGTTTGCACATACTGCAATACAAAGACTGACAATAGCCAAAAGCCATCATGTGCTATCACTGATAACTATATACCAATTTCAAGCTATAATACGCCTTCAACCAAAAACAGCCAAATTGCCTCAATCTGAGTTCCTAAAGGGCATCCATGGTAAAGTAGTATATTTGCCATTAGATCTTAAAGAAAATGTAGAAACTCTAGGAGTACAACGGCCAATAGATACATCTTTGAGTGTACTAGTTAATGGTGTACCAACCAAAGACATAAAAATGTGGCAACAACTAGTCTACTTAAACAAAGTTAGACAAGCCCTTCAATATCTGATAGAAAACAATGAATACTACAAAGATATAAACATAGAGGAAACCTAAGAGAAACCATCCAAATAATTCAATATTCACCAGCAACTGGCCAATTTCATTGTGTAGATCCTGTTAGTACAGCCACATTTTAGACCAGAATACAGTACACCCACTACACTCCAAAGACACCATTGAAGATGCATTAGAAACATATCAAATGTGTCAAGCCAAAGAAACCCCAATGAGCATATGGGAAAAAAGTATAGAAGCACATTATTTTCCTCTACTCTTTACTACAGGAAAAAGAAGAAGATATGATGAAAGATCCACACAAATTACTGCATCAGAATATCTTTCTTTACGAATGTATTCTGAGGACCCCATTCAGACAAAATGTAGAATACATTTTACACCCCCTGTTCGAAAGTGACCTAACAACTCAATGTTATGGAGTTGCACACACATTAAAAACAGGCTCTATATTTTTAAACATGTCCGCTACCCAACTGCTTCAAAAGATAAAAAACAAAGATTAAGCTTTGCAGTCAAGTATCAAAAATATCCTGGCAAACATGCATGGTACAAAAGAATACTGGTTCATATGTCACACTGCTGTACGTTGTATGCCAAGGAGCCTAGGACCACCCACATGATTTGTTACTTTAAGCTGTACAGAGTATGCATGGAATGACTTACACAACTTCTTGCACACTGCAAACCAACATGAAGATGGAATAGATACAAAAACACCAGGAGAACTCTGTTCTCTTGACCCTGTCAATGTATCAAGGTACTTTCACCATCGCTTCATTGCCATGCTGCACTTTTTCTGCAATAAAACTACCCCTCCGCTCTGAGAAGTGCAACACTTCTTTTGGATAAAAGAATATCAATCAAGAGGAGCACCTCACATCCACATGCTTTTGTGGATAAAAGATGCTCCCCAATTTGGCCATGAAAGTGATGCCACTGTTTTACAGTTTATTGAAAAATACATTACCTGCAACATCCCTTCAGAAACCACACATAGTGACCTACGTACACAAATCTTACGCTTCCAAAAACATAATTGTGGCAAATACTGCCGACGTAGATACAAATACAAAGGTAAATACTATACCAAATGCCTCATTGGCTTCCCAGACCAGTTTGCAAAAAAGGACAAGTAAGTACCTTGATGTCTTCTTTTAGACACAGTGTAAAAAGCAAATCCCCTAAAAACACATACAACATTAAAAAGGAGGAAGCATCCAAGTACATCAATGATTACACTGCAATGATTGCCCTCTTGTGGAATGCAAACATAGAAATACAATACATTGCAGACAATGCCACTGCAGTTTTCAAGATATGTCACAGCCTATTTCACCAAAGCTGAGAAAACAGAGCGAAAAGACCTCTTGGATGACATATCATCAGACAAAACACTGTCACAAGAATTGTACAGCTTCAGCATAAAAATGCTCTCCCATAGAGAATGCGGGTGCTACGAAGCTGCAAACCGTTTAACAGGTACATCCTTATATTGCAAAGCTGAACACATTGTCTGGCTAAACCTTGGTCCAGCTTCATCCTGATAAAGAGTACTAAAATCCTAACAAGAGATATAAACAATAGCCACAAATGATCCCAACAGCCAGGACATTTTAAAAAACAAATTATTTGATGCATACTACCCAAACAGAGTACTGCTTTGGAAAAAATGTGCCTGTATGACTTAGCCCAAAACTACTCCTACAAAACAATGTCACACCAGATGGTACACCAATAATATATACCAATCACAATGAGTTACATAGATATAATATACATATAGACAAATGAGCGCACGAGGTTACAATGTGTGCGAGTGGCATGACAGGGGGACAGCCTGGTGCTTGAGGTGACTTTGACAGTTTACGTTTTCAGGCAAGAAACTACCTTGGAGCGGAAGTTCTGGTAAGGCAGGTCCTCTCTGAGATTTGGCAGTAAGGAGTTCCACAGCTTGGCTGCTTTCACTGGGAAACTGTTGCCCCCTATGGTGGCACGTTTAAAGTGAGGGACAGAGAGGCAGTCTTTGTAGGCAGTTCTGGTGGGTCTCAGGGAAGGTTGTCTGTGGAATCTGTTCATCAGGCAGGTAGGGGCAGCGTTATTGAGAGATTTGTGAGTGAGCGATGCGGTTTTTAACAGAATTTTGTTGTTGATGGAGAGCCAATTGTTCTGTTCACTAAGTCCTGAGAGGTGCTCTCTTTTGGAGATGCCTAAAGCCGCTCTGAGGGCATTATTCTGGAGAATTTGTAATTTGCTGGTGGTAGCCTTGGATGATCCCAGATAGAGGGCGTTACAATAGTCTAGGCGGGACAGTATAAGAGCTCTGGCAAGGGTAAGGCAGCTGGTGTCAGACAGAAATGGTTTAGCTGTGCAGATTAATTTACACATATAAGCCATGGAGGAAGCCAGGGAGCTCACCTGTCTTCTAAGGGAGAAATTGGAGTCCAGATAAAAGCCTAAAGTTTTGACCTCTTGTCCAACCTTGATGTTGTTACCATCTATCATAAAGGAATTGTAGGCAGGGCCAAGTTTCTTTAAGCTGTATGTGGTGCCTAGGATGATGAGTTCTGTTTTATCATCATTCAGGCATAGTCCATGTGTGGTCATCCATGCCTGGATGATGATGTACATCCTATTTAACAAGGCCAAATCCTTTCCATAATCTCCAGAAAGCGGAAGGAGGATCTGGGTATCATCTGCATAGTTAGTGTAGGTGATACCGAGATGATCCAAATCATCGAAAAGGGGCTTGGTAAATATGTTGTATAATGTGGGGGAGACACAGGAGCCTTGCGGAACGCCACAAGTGATGGGAATGGGGTCTGCCACCGCAGTAGGTGAGAAGACCCTCATGGTTCTGCCGTTGAGAAAAGAGGTAATCCAAGTAATGGCCTCGGCCGAGAAGTGGGCTGATGTGTGGAGGTGTGAGCATAGGACAGAGTGATCGACCAGGTCGAAAGCTGCAGACAGATCGAGGAGGAGGAGTAGGGCAACTTGGCCATTGTCTCTGAGCATATCGATCTGAGGTTTCAAGTCGATGAGAGCGGTTTCGGTTCCATGTTGAAGGCGGAACCCTGATTGTCTTGAGCCTAATAAGTGGTGTTCTTCGAAGTACTTCTGTATTTGTACATAAGCAACCTCGTCCAAGGTTTTTAGTAGGAAGGGCATGGTCGTTATGGGTCTGTAATTTGTGGGCGTGGCTGGGTTGAGTGTGGGTTTTTTTAATAGTGGAAGTACCCAGGATTGTTTCAGATTGGTGGGGATGGAGCCAGATGCGAAGGAGGCATTAATCAGCTTTGTGATGAATGGGGAGAGGTCGCGGGTGGCATCTTTGATGAGTTGTGCCGGGCACAGGTCTCCCTGACAGTTGGAAGGTTTCAGAGACAGGATGATTTAAGGAATCTTAGTTATTTGTAGGGTGAGCTATCCGTCCTGCGTTTCTTGTGCAGGGGCTCTTGACGTTTGTTGGCGAGCTGCCCGAGTTGCTTCACTGGTGCAGTACGCCTTCCTTGGGCCCAGGCCTGCTGTGAACCTGAATCTGCTGGTGGCAGGTAGGTGTGTTAATTTCAAGTCTTTGTTATGTTTATGGTGGGAATTCGTTAATGTCTTTATCTCCTTCTTTTCAGGTGCGAAGGTCTTGATAGTGGCGTGTTAAATGGAGAGGCATGTTTCTAGGTAGGAGAAAGCGTGAAGCACTGTGCCTTTATTGGGCCTCATTACGACCCAGGCGGTAAGGGGTTTACGGCGGCGTAAACAGCGCCGACCCTTACCGCCTGATTCCGAGGTCCCTTAGCGCCATGGAGGATTTAACACCTGCTTTTAGCAGGTGTTAAAATCCATGGCGCTAAGGGACCATGTTGTTAATTACGCCACCGTAATTTACGGTGGCGTAATTAACGCCTTCCCCACTCCCATTATGCCCTATGGGGCATAAATGGGAATGGGGAATGGTAAATGTGGATTGGGGACTTACCGCCCCGCCAACCTCAGAATGGGGCGGTAAGTCCGCCAACCACCATGGCGTAAACATAGTTTACGCCATGGTGGTAAAGGTACGACCCAGGCGGTAATTTACCGCCTGGGTCGTAATGAGGCCCATTGTCTTTTAAAGCTAACCTATGTTTTCTTCATCTTCTCCTTACAGGCCGCTGTGGTGCTGCGAGTGGATGAGAGCGTGATGAAAAACAGGCCCCCGGAATCCGTTAAGGTAAGTACAGCACTGTGCGGTTGTTTAATATTGAAAGCGAACCTGAATATGTCTCTTTTCCTTTGCAGATGTTGCTGTGGTGCTCCGGATGGAAGTGTGGCGTAGCGCTATGGAATTCGATGTTTTGGAAGCGTGCGTTCTAATATTGTTTTTCTCTTTCTTGTTATTGCAGGTCGCAATGTTCGAAGAGCAGCTGTGTTAGCGGTTCGCTGGAGGTCCTTAAGCTAGTACTCACAGGTGAGTGATGTTTCTTCTTCTCTTGGTTTCCACAGATTGCAGCTCAGTTGAGATGCTGACTGCTGGATGGTGTTTTCTCAGATAAAACAGAATAATCTTGTTCTTGTAGGATTACAGGAAGATGCTGAAGACCAGGAGCTGGACACGGTGAGCGTCACGCTGCTGGTTGCAGAATAACACGAAGCGTGTTCTGCAGTCAGGGTGTGGTTTATATAGCCCAGGAAAAATAGTACCAGGGAAAGTAGTTCCAGGCCTGCCACACCCAAAACACTAGACCGCATGGCTTGGGTCTTAGAACTAGACTGTGTGGGTGCTTCCATCTTGGATATAAAGGCCCATGTACATAAATGGGACCTAGTTTGAACAGCCCTGCCTTCCTACATATGAGCCTAGTGCCAAAGGCACCAGGACTGGTTCCAGGAGCCCTTTTGCAGTGGTTTTAAGGCCCTCAGGGTTCTGGTGGGAGATTGCTTGTGACACAACTTGTGCCCCCTCACAGTGGTCATGACAGCACTCCCCCCAAGGCCCCTCTCATGGTATCCTTCCTATCCGGTCCGGGTTTGGTGGGGTTATCCAGATGAAACCTCTTAATCAGACGTGGTGTGTGAAAATGTTCACTTGGTTCCCAAGTTCTGTCTTGAGGCCCGTACCCTTTCCAGTCCACTAAATAGTATAGCTTAGATCTGGTACGTTTCGAATCCAGGATGCTTTTAACTTCAAATTCAGGATCTCCATCAACTAGCACAGGTTTTGGTGGTGTTAAGACTCAGGTTCCTGGTTGTACTTGTTTTACAAGTGACACATGGAACACATGATTATTTTGCATGCTTGGTGGTAAGGCTAACTTGACGGCCACTGGATTAATCATTGATTCGATGGTATAGGGTCCTAGATATCTTGGACGAAAGGTCCGGGTACCTTTTATGGACACATGTTTTAATGTAATCAGGAGCTTTCTTTCGATGCCGCTCCGAGAATTTTTTTTGTCTGTCTTTGGCTTGCAGTAAATGTTCATTTGCCCTTTTGAAGGCTTGGGTTATGCTTGTGTATAGAGTCTTTACCGCTGGCATTTCCAAGGTCGTGGGAGAGTCTAGTTCAGAGGTACGTGGATGTCTTGCGTATATTGTGTAGAACGGCTTTGTCCCGTGCTGGTGTGTATGGAGTTATTGTATGCATATTCTCCTATCGATAACAAGTCTTTCCAATTCTCTTCTACTTGATGCACCATGCAACTTAGATACTGTTCTAATGTCTGGTTTGTTCTTTCTGTTTGTCCATCCGTTTGGGGGTGATGGCTAGTGGATATTCGAACATCGATTTGTGCCATGGTACAACATTTCCTCCAGAAGTTGGATACAAATTGGCTTCCACGATCTGAGATTAGGACTGAGGGGAAACCATGTAGTTTTATAATCTGTTCAAGAAATGCTTTTGCCAGACTGGTAGCGTTAGGAAGTCCTTTGAATGGAATGAAATGTGCCATTTTAGAGAACAGGTCTACAACCACCAGAATGGTATGAAAACCTTGACACGGAGGTAAGTCCGTAATAAAATCAAGAGAAAGAGTATTCCAGGGAGCCGGTGGAATATCCAGCTGTTGTAGAAGACCAGCTGGTTTCTGTTTTTGTGATTTATTCTGTGCACATATCCCACAGGATAGAACAAATTGAGCAATGTCTTTATGCCAGGTTGGCCACCAATAATTCAATTTAACCTTGGCTAGAGTGTTAGCAATTCCAGGATGGCCTTCGATCAGGGAATCGTGATAACCAGACATGACCAATTCTTGCAGATCTTTACTTGATAGATATAGTTATTCCCTGAAGTAGGGTAATCCATCCAGAACTGTTTGATGTTCATTTTGGGAATTCCATTTCTGCAAGATCTCTGGGTTCGTTTAAGTTTGAATCTTGTCTTGAAGTTCACTCAGAGTCAATGTGGTGGTGAGTCCCAGTAGTTTATCACTTGGGATGATGGCAACAGGGTCCAGGGTACTGTTCATTTTCTCTTCAACACCCATACGAAACAAGGCTTTCCCATTCCGAACTCCCGGTCAGTATGTTATTACGTAATCGTATTCTGTGAAGAATAGAGTCCACCGCAACTGTCGTGACGATTGGGCTTTTGCTGACTTTAGGTATTGAAGGTTTCGGTGATCTGTGATTACTGTGATGGTATGTCTGGCACCTAATAGATACTGCCGCCAGGCTTTGAAGGCTGATTTTATTGGCAATAATTCTTTGTCTGTAATTGCATAGTTAAGTTCTGGTGATGAGAATTTACGTGACCAAAAGGCCACGGGATGTAATTGGCCTGTTTCTGGATCTCTTTGAGAGACAACTGCTCCCATAGCTAGGCTGGAAGCATCAGTTTCCACTACATAGGGGAGATCAGGGCGAGGATGTCATAAAATTGGCACAGAGGTGAATCTTTTCTTGAGTTCTTGAAAGGCCTGTTCCGCCTCTTCAGTCCATTGGAATTTTTTGTAGTTTTTTCTCAGTAACGATGTGATTGGGTGGACTATCTGTGAGAAATCTGAAAAAATCAGCGATAAAAATTTGCAAAGCTGAGCATGCTTTGGGTTCCTTTAAGTGAAGAAGGTGATGGCCAATTAAGGATGGCATCTAAATCAATCTTAACTTCCTTTGGAGAGAGAACAAAACCGAGGAACTCAACTTCTGTGACATGGAAGGAGCATTTCTCGAGTTTAGCGTACATTTTGTGCTGGCGAAGTTTTGCAAGGACTGAGCAAACATGTTCCACATGATCTCTTTCAGAGGGGGAATACTCCAGGATGTCGCCAATATAGACCAGGGCACAGACATTGATTAATTCCCGGAATACATCATTCATGAAGTATCGGAACGCTGCAGGAGCATTGCACAGCCCGAAAGGCATTACCTGATATTTGTACAGGTCATACTTGGTGCAAAACACGGTTTTACATTCATCCCCTTTTTTAAAACGTACAAGGTGTTATGCTCCTCTAAGGTCTAGTTTGGTGTAGATTCGGGCATCCTTGACTTGGTCCAACAGTTCCGGGATAAGGGGCAAAGGGTAGCGTTTTTTTTACTGTGATTTGATTAAGTGCGCGGTAATTGATGCAAGTCCTCAAATCACCTTCCTTCTTGGGTACGAAGAATAAGGGAGAGGCTGCCGGTGACTTTGACGGGCGGATAAACCCATTAGCCAGGTATTGATCCATATAGGACTTCAAGTGGATATTTTCGGTTTCCGTAAGTGCATAAATTCAACCACAAGGAACCTGTGCTCCAGGTATCAGGTCAATCTGACAGTCATAGGGCCTATGTGGCGGTAATGTGTTAGCCTGTTCCTTCTGAAAAACATCTTGATAATGCTGATATTCTTTTGATAAGCTGTCCATTGGTTCCGCGATCCCCGATGCTGTTCCTTGAACAGATTTCAGGTTTGACTGTGGTATAGATTTCGGGTAGCAAGTGTGAGCGCATTCGTTGGAAAAGGTCAGTCTCTTTGCACGCCAGTCTATGTGGGGATTGTGAGTTACTAACCATGGCATCCCTGAGATCAACCGGAACTGAGGAGCTTTGATGAGGTCAAACGTGATTGCTTCTTGACGTCTATCCTGACACAGAAGGCTTAATTCTGTTGAACATTGGGTTACTGCTCCCGAATCAATTTCTGGACCATCAACAGTAGTTACCTTTTCAGTTGTTGGTTTTGTTCATAAGGGAAGTCCCATTTCTGTTGCCAGATCCCGATCTATGTAATTACAAACTGCTCCGCTGTCTATATATGCCTCTATGGCATGCATCCGTGATGGTCGTTGGTGATTGATCAAGGTTACTGGTAGGGCGAAATGTGAGGTCTGTGACTCGTCATTCTCGCTCGACAAGCGGACCTCTACGCTTGCCGGGCCTGGTAGTTTTCCGATTCCTTTCCATCATCTTATTTCTCTGTAGCGCCTACCACCTTCCTTGGAGGTTTCACTGGACACTCTTTGAAGTAATGACCCGATTTACCGCAGTATGGGCATAACTGTAGCTGTCTCCTCTTGTCTCTTTCAACCTTGGTTAAAGGGGGTCGTACTCCTCCGATCTGCATGGGTTCTGTGGTATTTTCTGATGGACGTTGAACATTATAATTTGAACGTACGTACATGGCACGATTTACGAGTCTACTTTGGTCTGTTCTTCGATCCTGTAATCTGTGGTTCAACTGAACTACCAGATTGATAAACTCTGCACAGTCTTTAGGTGGGTACACCACTTGAGCAAGGACATCCTTCAGGTCTCCTCGTAGGCCCCGATGAAATAACGTGCTTCTTTTATCTTCAGGCCACCCCGCTTCTACAACCGGTCTATTAAAGGTGGAAATATAAGTCAGAAAATCTTGATTCCCCTGGCAGAGTTTGTTATCAAGAACTTGTCCATGCAAGTGTCGAGAAAATAACTTTTCCTTCTCCTGTTGAAAACTCCTGAAGTTCTGCAGTAATGGGTTATCCTGGCTCACTAAAGGTACTGACCAGTCTGCGGCACTTCCACTCAAATATGATAACACGAAGGCTGCCCTCGCCTGGTCGTTTGGGAAAGACCCAGGCCTGCAAAGAAAATGAAGGCAGCACTGGTTCATGAATGTTGCGTACCTTCTTGGGTCTCCATTAAACTGTTCTGGTGGTGCCAGGGGTACTGCTCCCGGCAACGTTATCTGTACTGGATTGACTGATGATGGTGTAGCGACAGATGGCACGAATCTGGGCAATGGAGCCTGCCCCGCCTGTGTTTGTAGTAGCTGTTTGCTTAGTTCATCAGTACGGTCTTTTGTGACTATTAACTCTCATCTTAAGGCATTGGTTTCCTGCTGGGCTGCATGTACCTCGGCGAATAATTGTCCCAAAAGCTGGGCTAACTGATCAGTTTTAGATGTCTCCATGATGCCCAGGTGGATAAAGTTTGAAGGCTTCGTGTTCTGTTACGCTCACCTGATATCCCCGGGGGCGTCTGGAAGTCTCCGAGATCTGGAACCCTGGATGAATAGTTGCATAGTGCTCAATAATGCATCTTGGTTATTTGTGGGGTGAGCTATCCATCCTGCGTTTCTTGTGCAGGGGAGCTTGACGTTTGTTGGTGAGCTGCCGAGTTGCTTCACTGGTGCAGTGCACCTTCCTTGAGCCCAGGGCTGCTGTGACCCCGAATCTGCTGGTAGGCAGGTAGGTTTGTTAATTGTAAGTCTTTGTTCTGTTTATGGTGGGAATTCGTTAATGTCTTTATCTCCTTCTTTTCAAGTATGCAGGTCTTGATGCTGGCGTGCCGGAATGAGAGGCACGTTTCTAGGTAGGAGAAAGCACGAAGCGCTGCACCTTTATTGTCTTTTAAAGCTAACCTGTGTTTTCTTCTTCTTCTCCTCACAGGCCGCTGTGGTGCTGTGGGTGGATGAGAGCGCTATGAAAAACAGGCCCCGGAATACGTTAAGGGAAGTACAGCGCTGTGCGGTTGTTTAATATTGAAAGCAAACCTGAATACGTCTCTTTTCCTTTGCAGATGTTGCTCTGGTGCTCCGGATGGAAGAGTGGAATAGCACAATGGAACTCAGGTAAGACCGATGGAATTCGATGTTTTGGAAGCGCGCGTTCTAATATTGTCTTTCCCGTTCTCGTTATTGCAGGTCGCAATGTTTGAACAGCAGCTGTGGTAGCAGTTCACCGGAAGTCCTTAAGCTAGTACTCACAGGTGAGTGATGTTTCTACTTCTCTCGGTTTCCACAGATTGCAGCCCAGTTGAGATGCTGAGTGCTGGATGGTGTTTTCTCAGATAACATAGAATAATCTTGTTCTTGCAGGATTACCGGAAGATGCTGAAGACCAGGAGCTGGACACGGTGAGCGTTACGCTGCTGGTTGCAGAATAACACAAAGTGTGTTCTGCAGTCAGGGCGTGGTTTATATAGCCCAGGTAAAGCAGTACCAGGGAAAGTAGTTCCAGTCCTGCCACACCTAAAACACTACACTGCATGGCTTGGTTCTTAGAACTAGAATGTGTGGGTGTTTCCATGTTGGATTTAAAGGCCCATGTACATAAATGGGACCTAGTTTGAACAGCCCTTCCTTCCTACATATGAGCCTGGTAACAAAGGCGCCAGGACTGGCTCCAGGAGCCCTTTTGCAGTGGTTTTAAGGCCCTCGGGGGTCTGGTGGGAGCCTGCTTGTGGCACAACTTGGGCCCCCTCACAGTGGTCATGACAATTCAACGAGACAATGTTAAAAAAAGAAATGCATCCCATACTGCATATCAGCTCCACAGACAAACTAGAAGTGCATTGCATGCTACTTCCTACGTGTCAACAAGCAACAGCACAAATAAATGTCTTAGAAAAATGCATCTCCAACACAGCTGGATTAGAAAAAGTATTAAGTCTTTATCAAAACTGCAGAGTAATTCTAAAATGTAACCCTGGCGTAGAACAATGTTTAGTCAATGGAGCAATAGGTACAGTTGTTGGCTTCTGAACATATCCACATGACAACAACATTCAATTTGTCAACCTCCACTTTGGAAAACTTGCAGAATTTAAGAAAATAGGCTGCACAATAGTATGTTTCCTTCTTTTAAAAGACATGTATGTACACAGAGAGCAATTCTCTCTATCTCTTGCATATGCTGTCACTATTCACAAATCGCAAGGTCTAACCCTAGATCACACATTGATTGACATTGGCAGCACAGTCTTTAAAGATGGTATGAGTTACATAGCACTTTCATGTCTGCGAATACTCACTGGTCTATTCCTAGTTAACTTTGATGCAAACAAAGTCAACACTGACATTCCTTGCATCCTAGAATACAACAGGCTACGTCCACCCCATCTAGATATGTACCCTGTACCTCAAAGAATAAACCCTTTAAAAGAAAGCTAATACAAACAGAACCTATAACAGATCTCCCAACAATACCGCTAAAGAAACAACAACCAACTGCTTTTCCATCAAATAATACAACCACAAAACTGTCTAGTACAAACTCAATTGCACGTCCATCAGAAGACAAAGAGACAAATATCTCTTTTAAAACAAGAACTGCAGGCCCATCAAAGGATGAAGAGGCACAACTCTCTGGCCCATTTAAATTCAGCAACACAACGGGAGAAAATTGCTATGCAAATGTAACCATCAATCTTCTCTTCCAATTGCCACTAATTGTTCACAACATTTCCATAAAAGGGACAAACCCATCGTGTTTGCAAATGCTCGTCCTTCATAGAAATGCCACAAATAATCCTGACAGCACTTACAGAGTCTCAGTTATAAGGCAAGAATTGGACTACTGTACAGGAATGGTAAAGTGTACCATAAACACACAGAACATCCACAAGAATTTCTAATGTACATAATACAAGTACTGGAAACTAAAAACATCCCTATAAATGAAATATTCCAGATTTCATACACATAGAAACATACATGCGCACGCTGCAACCACGTTTCACAAGAGCACATGCCTAATGAACTATTTGTGTATGTATCCATACCAAATTGTGAATCCATTCCATTTCATTAGTTTCTCAAGAATGTAAATCATGGCATATTATGCCTTTTTTGCACTTCAGACAATCCTTTGAGCACACAAATGAACTCACATAGTCAATATGTCATACTAATGCTTCTAATGTACAATGCAGATCGTACCAAAAATAACTGTAAGATCACTAGCTTTATGCATGGCCAAGTATCTCTTGGCAAGAAAACCTTCACAACAGTAGGCATAATGCACCACACATTTTCCACAACCACTTCAGAGCACTATACTGCATATGTCAAAAAAAGAAGTGGTTGGTGTGACTGTAACAACACCTCCATTACTCCAAAACACAGGTTAGCAGCAAATCTAACAAATGCCTACTTAATATTCCTTCAACCCAAATTTACTCAATAAACTGTAGCATAATAAACAGTTAGAATATGCCAACAGGTATCTAACTACATCAATAATACTACAGTAGTACTTTTAACAGCCAAGATAGTAAGAATACACCAGCCGGTATCTAACTACTTCGAAATTACCCTTGATTGCAATACACTTGAAATAAGCCATCACAGTTCTTGTTACTACAAAACGTCTTGTAAAGTCTAATATAGTTAGAGTATGACAACAGGTTTCTAAATAGGTATCTAACTACTTTAAACATTCCCTTAATTACAACACACTTCAAACGAACACACTATCACACTAAAACTAACATAATTATAAATGTTTTTTTAAAACCTCTATGTATGACCCAATTATTATTTCATATCAATACAATAACAGTGTACTTTATGAGGGTCAAAAAAAGTAAATCTATATGTAAAATTGTATGCAATTAAAGCTTTTAAACTACTCTTCGTAACAAATTGTACTGTTTCTTTTTCAGAGAAAAGGAACCAGAGATTCCAGCTTTATTGCTTTATGCAACTAAGTAACCATACCAAACATAAACAAATACATATTCCATAAGCACTAGCACAATCATAAATGCCATATACACTTCAATTATATAATTCCACCATTTTAGACATACTGTATGCTCCCACTACATTATCTATAATTTCTATACACATATTACTACAGTGTGTGTGGTCATGGGCCATATTTCTGGGGGCATGACCTACGGCCATGCCCCCAAGAATCTGGCCACTGGCCAAAACCACCAGTATATAATTAAACCATATAACAAGTATGTACAATACATCTTCAAATAACAATCCTCGGCCTGAAACCCCTGCAATCCTAATGATGTCCATGGACACCAAGAGTGACAGCGGACTTGGCAGCACCTGAACACTTTTTTTCACCTATAAAAACAGCTACATGGCAACTTTTTTGCATTCCCCCACCCATTCCAAACCCTCTTTCAGCCACCAAATAACTCCAAATGCATTTTCCAGACTTCTTCTCACGTGCTGTCCGCGGTCAGCTGCTATGTCTGCGAACTTGGCGGCACCCGCAAACCCACTTTTCAACTATAACAACAGCTCCATATCAACTATATTCCACTCCCAGACCTTTTCCTGCCCTCTTTCGGCCACCAAATAACCATAAAAATGTGTTTTCCAGACTTTTTCGCCACCCACTATCCACGGACACAGGCGGCTCACTGCAGATCCAACATGGCGACTGTTTTTATAAAATATGACGCGCCTCATGCTTTTGAGCATCCAATCAGCAGACAGGTACGACGTCAGTGGACATAACGCTGCCCCCTGATTGTCCCAGATGTGTCAGCGGACCCTGAATTGAGAAGTGAGTCTATGGACCGGACCCAGATATCAGTAATTTATTTGTACCTAACTTTTGGCCATTTTAAAACAATGGATGGATTTACACCAAATGTGCAAAAGCACACTTTCGGGAGCAAGCCGCCACTCCTGGTACAAATTTGGTGAAAATCCATCCAATGTTTTGGGCAGTAGGTGTGAGGAAAAATAA
Source organism: Ambystoma mexicanum (assembly GCF_040938575.1). Classification (NCBI taxonomy): domain Eukaryota; kingdom Metazoa; phylum Chordata; class Amphibia; order Caudata; family Ambystomatidae; genus Ambystoma; species Ambystoma mexicanum. Next base: position 510,635,491 of record NC_090932.1, on the reverse strand, counting down.
ATTCCATTGCATCTATGAGGATTTCCACACATTTCGGACCCCATCTATAACTTTACCTCCTTCACAAAACAGCAGCAGACTTCACAGAATCCTTTCAAGGGGGACATAAACATTTTTTTGCAAAGTTTTGTGAGGATTCATCCAGACGGCAAAGTTATAAGCCGCCCAAAAAGTGCTCTTCCTTTGAATTGAGCAACTTAACCATAACTACAGGGCCATTACTGCAGGCCCTGTAATAACTGCACATAAATATATACATTGACATACAACATATATACTACACATAAATGCTATGTCAAAATGAAGTGACTGCTGCAGTAATCACCCTCTTCACAGTACCTTCAAGGGTCTGTCCTTGCTTACTCTGCAGGGCTGGTGGAAGGTATGGCTGCTGCAGGGCTGGAATGCATTGCTGGTTGCACGCTGGCTGGAGCCTTCCCCGCTCTTCACCTGCAGGGCTGCACCTGGCATAAGCATCCCAGGAGTGCTGATTAGCACAAGCCCCCCTCGATTGGGAACATGTCCCGACAGACTGGTCTGGGCCCTCCACAAATGCGGCCCAGGCTGGGCTGTTCGATTTTAGTCAGTGCAGCACCCTGCATACTGCCGGGCCTAGGAAGATGCTGGGTCTGTATGTCTAGTCCTGGGCTGACCGACAGCTGCCACAGACGCGTGGTGGCCAAGCTGGCCCTGACATAAGCAGCTCAATCCCCTGGCTTAATGGCTGGGGGGGCTCGCCCATGCACTGCCCAGCACCAAAGATGGATTTAGGCCATGCAGGGGCCGCTCAAGGCTCTGCCATCCACTGTCCCCCCAGGTAAGTCGCTCTCCTTCTCTTCTCTCCTCTCCTCTTCCAATTGTCTTTCTTAGCTGTTTCTTTTTTATCCTCTTGGGATTCTTTTCTCATCTTTAGAGTGCATTCTTGTGCAGGGGAGTTCTATTTCATTGTTCTCTTTTCTTTTTTCATCTCTTAACATTCCATCCAGCCCCACTTTGGGCTGGGTGGACTCTTCTAAACCAAAACACATTCACACAGCACACACATAAATAACGGAAACACTTTACATATTGAATGAAATGCTTTTATTACCCTGGTGCCTGTGTCTTTGTTTCTAAGTGTTCCCTTTAGGTACAAGCATGCAGCCCCTACTAGCTGTGACCTTTGGGTCCATGGGCTACATGATGTCTTCAGGACCATATCATGTGTTCATAAACCTCCTCTCCTGCTTTCCTGACCACCAAATCCAACCTCTTGTAATCAAGGCCCTCTGAAGCCACTCTTTTCACGATTGATCCACTCCCCTGTCCCACCCTGCCTCTGTTCCTCACTTTCTCTGCCTTCACTCTTGCACTTCATCCATCACGGTCACATCCCGTACCACCTACCTACACTTTAAAATGTCTAATGTCGATTGTCCTTAATCTTTGTAAATCCACCCATGCATTGTCCAGGATCACTGTTCCATTTACTCCCCCCACAACCTATTCAGAATGTCACTCAAGCTCACCCCATCAAATCTGATTTCTTTTCTTTTATATTGTACGTTCTTCTGTGATCAGAAGAGAATTGTCCCTTCCTGTATATAAATAATTAAATTAAATATATACGTTATTTTAATGTGCTTTTATACAGTGCTAAATCACCACAGTAGCAGTTTGCGAACACCTAGGCTTGTCCATGGAGCGGCATACTGTACCCCCAACTGGGGTATGCAGACCGTAGTCTGTTGGAAGAAAGAAAATTAACAAGGGAAGATAAGAGGATGGGGTAGTATGAAATAGATATGTGTGCCCACTACAAATTCAAAATACCAAGCGTGCTGGGTCTTTTTGCCAGATCATACATTTTCTGTGTGCTCTCATTGCCATTGAGAGAAAATCAGGGGTTGGCTCCAGCCCCAACCCTGTTGTGGGTTGAAGTTTTGGCCCAAGGTCAGCATACCAGTCTTGGGTATACTGGCGATAATGAAATTTGACCATCCGCACCAATTCGCCCTGCACAGGCCTGCTAATACAGCCTGTGCTATCAGTGTGGGCGATATCAGGAGATTGACGATTTTACGATTGTTGGCTCCAGCCCCACAAAAGTTGGTGGGCTGCGGTTTTGGCCCAAGGTCGGCATACCAGTCTGGGGTGTACTGGCGATAGTGAAACCTGACCAACCCCACCCGTTCAGCATGCACAGGTCGAGGTCCGGCCCTGTGCTGTCACTATAGGCGATTTCAGGAGATTGCTGATTTTGTGACTTATTCAAAAATAGGAAGTTAGGACACAAGGTCGGCGTACTAGTCTGGGGTGCACTGGCGATGGTGAAATTTGACAAACCCCACCCATGTGCCCTGCACAGGGGTGGAGTGGGAACCAGCCCTGTGCTATCAGTATCGGTGATTTCGGGAGATTGCTGATTTTGCGATATTTCGAATATAGGAAGTTACGCACAATAAAAAATACACAAGCTATAGCAGACCCCCACATGCATGTCAGCTACAGACCCGGGCAACGCCGGATTGGTACTGCTAGTTTATTTATAAAGGAAAGAAAGAACGTGGGCTTCAAACACAAACAGAAACACGTGTGGCTTTATGGTGAGTGGATCAGTTCCATTGCTGGCTATTTAAAAATAATACAGCAATGAGGCGATGAATGATACACAACGGTTATATTTTTTCTTGTTGATTTTGCACCACAATATTTTTTACAGCCTTTATTTTCACGGTGGGGCAACCCCTGCCGCACCACCCTTGCCCTCCACCTACCCATATGCCCAAACCATATTCTCTCACCCAACCACCGCACACCGCAATTTTCTTGGCAAAAATTCAGTAAAGAAATGTGTGGTAAAAAATACTGCAGTAATAAATATCCATAAAAAACTGGCTACCACATAAAGCGGGTAGAGTAGAGGCTTAGTGGGAACATAAACAGAGAACAGCATACACTGACATTTTTCATATACACAGTGAAGAGCCACCGGTGTACACTTGCTGCAGTTGAGGATTGGGTGGGGATCAATATTTCGGGGACAGTCCCAGATTGTAACCTCTTGTCCTCTCCTTCTTGCTGTTAAACTGTGGACAATTTGAGGGGCACATTGATCGGGTCGTTGGCAGCCTTCCGGGGAAAGGGGAAGAAGCGAGCAGCCTGTCCCTTCCCCCTGAGCCAAGGTGGCCTCCCATTAGCCAGAAAGAGAACCCCTGCTGGTCCGCTCTCCTTGTAAGGGCATCTGCCAAACCCATCTCGGCGGGAAGGGCCCACTAGCTGCCAGGGATGCCAAGGCACATTCCAGATGTGGATCGGGCACGCCAGCCCTATATTTTATCCAGTGGGCACGCTGCCAGACCTAGATTCTTGGAATCCATTATCCTCGGTGTGTCATGTGAAGCCGGCTCATTAAGGTTCTTCTGTGTGGCTGGGAGAATAGGGCGGGGTGGCAACCGGTGATGCTGACAGCGCTCTGAGATAATCGCCAAAACGGAAAGTTGCATTCCGAAGCATGGAGACACCTGTGATGGTCTAAGGGGACAAGTATGACAGGAATGGAGCATTACTTAACAGGGACAGGCCCCTGTTACAGCTACTGCTCCTCTTTCAACTCCAAGGGCCAGTTTTATTTATATCCCTGCAGCTTGCATCATTTGCAGAAGATCCTATCCGCACTGGACACTGGTTTCAATGTTAGCAGTAGAACTAGTTCACAGAACTGCATGGCAGTGCTAGCAGTAGGCATACTACGTATGACTGTGTAAAATGCCCATGAAGGGGGGTTGATGAAATAATCAAAACTGGTGATGAAATGATTAAAACTGGCAGTGTTAGCAGTGGGTATACTGACCAGGCTTGTCTCTTTTACCGCTATGTGTAATGCAAGATTCTGGCATTGTTTGCGGTGCATAAACTGCTTAGGACTGACAGCACTATCAGTGCAGAAACTGCTCATAGCAGGCAGTGAGTTCAGTAGGTGTATTGGTCAAACCTGGCAGGGTTAGAGGTGGGTATACTGCCCAGGGTTGTCTATGTTCCTCTGTCTCTAATGCTCAATACTGGCAGTGTTTGCAGTGTACATACTGTTTAGTTCTGACAGCACTAGCCGTGCAGATACTGTCCATATAAGGATGTCTGTACAGTAGGTGGATTGGTCAAAGCTGGAATTGTTAGCAGTGGGTATACTGACCAAGGTTGTTGATGTTACCCCTGTGTGTAATGCTCAATGCTGGCAGTGTTTGCAGTGCATATACTGCTTGGGTCTGACAGCATTAGCAGTGCAGATACTGCTCATAGCAGGCAGTGTGTTCAGTAGGTGTATTGGTCAAAGCTGGCAGTATTAGAGGTGGGTATACTGCGTTGGGTTGTCAGTGTTACCACTGTGTATAATGCTCAATGCTGGCAGTGTTCACAGTGCATATACTGCTTGGGTCTGACAGCATTAGCAGTGCAGATACTGCTCATAGCAGGCAGTGTGTTCAGTAGGTGTATTGGTTAAAGCTGGCAGTATTAGAGGTGGGTATACTGCGTTGGGTTGTCAGTGTTACCACTGTGTATAATGCGCAATGCTGTCAGTGTTCACAGTGCATATACTGCTTGGGTATGACAGTACTAACAGTGCAGATACTGCTCAGAGCAGGCAAAATGTGCAGTAAGTGTATTGATCAAAGCTGTTAGTGTTAGCAGTGTGTTTACTGCTTAGAGCAGATCGAACACACAGCCCATGCACTTATTGGATCTGGCAGGGTGAATACTGCTAAATGCTAGCAGCGTTTGAGAACACACTTCACAGTACTGGTAGCGTTAACATTTAGCATATTGCAGGTGACATTGTTAGCGTTGGGTATACTGTTTGCGGCAGGCATCCACAGTTAGCGTTAGGTAGACTGCTTGCAGCAGGCGTCCACAGTGAGAATGCTCCTCAGGACTGGCAGCATCAGCAGTGTGTATTTTGTTTACAGTTGGCAGTGTTTCCAGTGGGCCTACTCTCCATTGCTTCCAGTGAAGCCCTATTTACACTGCCCAGGAGGACTGGGACTATTAACAATGGGTTTGGAGCACCAGCTAGCAGGCGACAAGGGGAATTAACATTGCGTTTTCTGCTTCACAGAACCTAGGATTGGGTTATTGAATAGGCCACAAAGACCTATGAGGTCCAGCAGCCCACTTGGAGTAAAAACACCCCTAAAATCCCCAAACCATCTAACACCCATGCTGCTGTGAAGGTGGCAGAGGTAGAAACGACCTGTACATTGGATCTGGAGATGAGGCGGGGGAGCCTGAAATTACTCCTTCCAACAAGCAGAAGAAAAGGCAGAGGAGACCCTCGGACCCAGCCCAATCGAAGGGTAGTCAGGCAGGATCTCAGACCAATGACTCCCCTGACCCTGGTACCTACGTAAGCCCTAGGTACAAGGGTAGCAAGCCAATCTGTGGGTATGTATACACTCCCCCAGCCCGGGAGGGGGCACCAATCAAGTAAGTGCTGCCCCAGGCTACTTCCCTTCAAACCTCCCTCAGGAGAGAAGTATCACTCCACCCCCAAACTGAACTTCTTCCCCAGATAACGACCGAATCAAAACTTTCAAAATAATCCGGAGAAGGGAGAATGAGGATGGCAAATTATGGGCGAAATGGTCAGTACCCAAGCTACTGTGGGAGAAAAGACAGTTACCCTTTTCAGGAGCAGCAGAGGTATGACTTGAAACCACCCGACAACACAGAAAAGGTCTGTCAGCTGGAGCAACAGGTCCAGCAACTGACCGCCAACCTGAGCGCACGCTGAGGGCTCAGTCCAACCTTCAGCCTAACACTGCTTCCCAGAATGCCCCAACACCAAGGGCTGATACCCCAGAGGAGGAAATAACAAGAGAAAATGTTCAACAAACCACAGGTTCCTGAGGAGAGGGCCCAGGTAGAGGGGAGATGCCAAGCCCTAGGGGAAGCTTCCTTTCTCATTCAGACAGAACCCCTAGAGCAAAGGGTAAGTAGAAGAGGCCAAAGAAGAACCCACTTTGTGGAGGAGCTAAAGATGATCCATTTTGAAAGAGAAGAGTCCCCAGAGGATCTGGGGAATCAGACCTTCTCTTTCAGAAACAGGGGGATCCCTCCCAAAGAGAAATGGGTCCCATAAGACCCTGAGTGCGACAGGTTAAGTATGTAGACCGACCCAGAACAGGAAACCACTCAATCCCCAAAATTGGAGCCAGATAGGGGGAAAAACAGAGGTGTGCTCCCCCCTAAAAGGTTCTGAGAATTACCCCCAACTAAAGGGGGACAGCAAAGAATTGGGGGAGAAAGAGGATTCCCCAAATCCACCCATTGTTAGCTGTAAAACTTTCTATACAGATTCCCGAACTCCGACACAAAAAATTGCCCAAGATCACACAGTGTCGGAGTTCAATATTAAGTGTAAATTATAGGGCTCCTGGCGATTCCCTGATCTGCCTAGCCAAATGAAATGATAATGTGCACAATTGATAAGGGCGTCCTGAATGGACGAAAAACTGTTGTGACTCAGAGACGTTTGAGAAATGCTTTACTCATAATGAGTTTCCAAAGGAATTTAGTCATCACAAAATGAATGACCTAATACAAAAAGTCATCCTCTTTCTAAACTGCCTCTTTCTAAATCTGCCTGCTTCTACTCTCCACCCTCTGCAACTCATCCAGAACAGAACTGCGAGGCTTGTCTTTGGCCTCAAGCCCAGGGATTGTATATCCCCAGCACTGAAATTTCTGCCTTGGTTCCCAGTGGCTGCGAGGATTAAGTTCAAGACCCTCTGCATTGTCCACAAGGCCTTCTGGTGCCTGGGTCCTCAATACCTCCAATTCTCTCTTTGTAAATAACTGCCTACTTGTGCTCTTCGCTCATCCACCTCCAACTCCCTCATTGTCAGTCGCTTCTCTAAGCAACAAGTTGGTGGTAGATCTCTTTCTTCGGCTGGGGCCTCCCTCTGGAACAGCCTCCCTGCCTCTCTGAAATTGAGGAGCACCATCTCAGGTTCTGGAAGCACCTCAAGACATTCCTCTTTGCTTCTGCATTCTCTTTTCCTCTCCCCTGCTGATCTCTGTCTGTTTTACATTGGGCATCTGGCACTGGGAATCTGGCTACCCTCTGATTTCGGGCCCAGATCCCTTGCCATCCTGCCATTGTACAATTTACACGCACTGCCTCCGGCAACCCTTGCACTTGGTTCTGTATCTGCTACCCTACAGTCCCCCCACTAGCACTTATTAGTCACCCGCTGCCTGCACATAATTCATGCCCTTGCCTCCCGAAGGCAGCACTTCCTATTGTTTTGATCCTATGTTTTGCACTTTCCACTCCTCCCCTCCGCTCCCCTTGCACTTTCCCCTTCCCCTCTCCGCTCCACTTGCGCGTTCTTAAAACTCAGGGCCTAGTAAGATCGTTGTTTTGTTCTCTCTTGTACCCCTCCCTTGCCTTGTCGCGCCTTGAAACACTTGTGTAGCGGCGCAATATAAATAAAATATAACATATCATATCCTAGTTACACAGGATGATTCTGGTGAAATCGGCAAAGAGATTAATGCACATATGGAAAAACAACAGAAATATTATTCACAAAACATGTTGTATGGAACAGGTGGGCCCCATTTAATCTATTGGGAGCCAAAATCTTTTAACATTGGCTGATTCACGCAGCTTTGAAATGACAGTGTTGACGTTTGACACTGTAGAAGGAAATGTCGACACAGGTGTGTTTCGGCGACTTGGAGCAGATCTTGGGATCTTGGGTGCTTAAGAATGCGTGGCCTTAATCAGGACGAAAGAAAATGTGCAGGTCGAGAAAATTAATGGAATGAAAATCCCAGTGAATTGTGAACTTAATATGTCTGTTGCAGGAGTTCAATGAATGATGAAAAAGACCAAGTTCTTTATCCGAATGATAAGCCCCTCAGGCGTTCCCTTATTAAATAAAGCAATAATAATGTATTAAATAATCAATGATACACCCGAATGGCAACCCAGTGACTCAAACATCACCCTTTGTTTAATTTTTCCACAGAGATACACAGGATACATCATTTATTGCCTTTCTGCCCAATTTTTCTTTCGTCCTGATGAAGGCCACCCAAACTTAAGTAGCCAAGTTCTGCTACAAGTGGCCAAAACACACCCATGTATACATTTCCTTCTGCAGTGTCAAACGTCAACCCAGTAATTTAAAAGCTGCTTGAATCAGCCATTGTCACATTATTTTGGCTCCCAATAGATTAAGTGGGATCCACCTGTTCTGTACAACCTGTTTTGTGAATAATGTTTCAGTTGTTTTTCCATAAGTGCATTAATCTCTTTGCCGATTCCACCCAATCACATAAATGTAATGTTTTTTTGTACTGTGTAAGTAGGATTACTTTTTGCATTAGGTAATTAATTTTGTGATGACTAAATTCCTTTGGAAACTCGTTATGAGTAAAGCATTTCTTAAATGTCTCTGAGTCACGAGGGGAGTTAAATATTAAGAAAATGACCACCAGACTGGCAAATAACTCACACTTTCTTTGCACCCTGAAGGAGAAAAAAGGCATATTCTATGCAACTGTGTTGATGCCGGGTCAGTGTGATGTATCAGCTCTGGTGGACACTGAATCCCAAGCCACCCCCTGTCCAAAAAGGTCGTTGACCAACTAAACTCAGGGTGTTTCCGTCAAAGGGACTGCAGATCTAGAAATCAAAATTGGACAATACTGATTAAAACATCCAGTGATAGTCATGGCGCCAGAGGGTACACCTTCTTTACTGCGGACCCATCTTCTGAGGAGGTTATCACCTCTGATTGACTGTGTAAACAAAGTCCTCGGGACCCAGACTAACTAGCCTTTAAAATTAAAAATGAGTATCAATTATGTAAGCAGGAATGGTACCTGTCATTTCATTGAAATTCCATTTCAAGAATAACCAAGTCGTAGCCATGACTGTTATCAGAGGTGGACTGGGAACTACAATAAGCCCTGGAAATAATGTTCGAAGTGGCCTCATATTAGACACTTTTAGCAAGTCCAACCAGTTTCCTATGAGAAAATGTGAAAATAAAATAGGTTAGCACACAAAAGAGGCCCAGGGTGCACAGGCCTACCGGGGCATCTCCAGAGTTTTCTATAGGCCAGTCCACCCCTGACTGTTATCTCTGTAGGAGTCCAGACTGGTGTTGGGAATCCTTCTCCATTCTTGAAAATCAATCTTCCTCTCAGTTTTAAGTGGGAATCCAAACTGGAAGGGAACACCCTCACATTTTACACTAATTCAAAATCAGGAGAAACTTTCCCCTCTGTCCCATGAAATCAGACAATGAAGAACCAGCTCAAAGGCTGACATTCAGAAAAAGGGCAAGCAGTTGTTTGTTCCCATTCAGTTAAATGAGGGGAAGGAGCCGGTGCTCGCCAGAGTATGCCTGAATAATGGAAGGAGCTTCATCAGTGAAGGATTATTCAGGAAACTCCCAAAAGATCAAACCATTCCCACCTGTAAATTGATTGTCAAACGGGAAGTAGGTCTGGAAACTCCAAGCTCTGAACATCTCCTGCCTAGCAGGTGTATGCTAAAAATGTCCATTGGCAACAAAAACATAGAGCATAATTGTCGTAAGAGATGTCCCTTCTGCCTTTTATTTAGGCAGTGACATTCTCAACCAATCTGCACCCAATTTGGACCTAATTAATGATAAAATCTGGTCCTGACTCAGGGATAGCCCCATGGGCCTGGACAACGCTGAAAAAGCATTCTGGTCAGCTCAATTGCTGCCTTATGCTGTTGCAGTTCAAGTGCGAGAAGAGGTTACCATTCTTGGACGGGTTGACAATTCATAATTCCCCTAAAAATTAAGCAAGGACAGAACCTGAAACATCAGGATGCCTATATACATTTCAATTCCCATCTCCAACAACAAGGTTGGTATTTAAATCCAACACCTCTAGTAGCCTTAGAACAAGACACCATTTGAATTTTGGTGGATAACAGCGACCCTTGAAGTATCACTTTGGGCGCAGATACCTTTATTGGAATGGCGGTTGATGCCTAACATTATTCTATTGATTTAGGTAATGAAATCATGGGACCAATTCCAAATGACTGATTCGACATCAGCGACAGTATTTCTCCAGAAAATTGTTTTACTAGGCATGGGGTAATTTCTTGGTGGACTCTTCCTGCCCCTATGGGGTGGAAAATGTGACCTGTGACATCAGGAGGGAGGAGGTAGTGTTCAGAGTCAAGGACCACTACCTCAAATCCCTGGAACCTCCTGCCCAGGTCAACACCATCAAAAGAGATCTCTCCACCCAACTGGAGGATACTGGTGAAATTGCAAAGCCTGAGGTCTTTCCAGATTTCAAGCAGATGGTCAAGGAAGGGATCAAGTCTTCCTGGAATTCCAAGCTATCTTTTCAGTGGACTTATATGACTGTGGACGCACATCCATTCATTCAACCACCATACCCACAGACTCTGAGATGGCTCCAGTATTTGTGAAACTATACCGGTTACCTCTCGCATCCATGGAGTCACTCAAGGAGATTATGAAGAACTTAGAATTCTGTGGGATAATTTGCCCGATCCACAGTACCTTCAACAACCCAATACAGAGGATATTCAACCCAAGCAGTCAATGGAGACTATGTGCAGACCTGACGGAGTTGAACAAATAAGTCCAAATGTCAAGATGGCCACTTCCCTACATTGATGAGGGACTGGCACAGATACAAGGGTCAAAGGTCTACACCGCCATTGACCTGACCAATGGCTACTAGACAGTACCCGTGAGTAGGGAAGACCAGTACAAGCTTGCCTTTACTTTTGGGGGGACAGCAGTATACGTGGACCCAAACCCACTTTGGATGCATCGACTCCGACAATGAGTTCAACATCTTACTGCATAAGGCCATGCCCAACTTGGGAGAAAGGGGAAACCGGGCCTATGTGGGTGATGTTCTGATCAAGAGCTCAACGGTGGAGGAACATATAGCAGAGATCTGCTATGTTCTGACCCAGTTGCAGAAAGCCAGATTAAAGCTGTCCTTTCAGAAGGCACAGTAGTGTAGGAACCGAGTGAAACTCTTAGGGCACGAGGGGGTCTTAATCCCCAGGTGAAGAAGGTGGAAACCATATTGAAAGTTAAAGACCTTACTACGCTGTGAGAATTAAGAAGCCTTCTTGGATGCACTAATTATAGTCAGAAGTTCATTGAAGATTACGCAGAGGACATTTAACAATTGGTCCATTTATTAAAGGCCGGAGTCAAGTGGGAATGGGATCTGGAACAAGCTGAGGCAGTTGAACAATTGAAAAGAAGCCTTTCCCAGGCTCCTTGTTTGGCTTACTCCACAAAGAACAAGGAGTTCTTCTTGGAGATGGGGTTCTCAGATACTTGACTAGCCGCAGTGTTGTATGAAAAGCATGAGAGGTTTAACAAAGTGTCATGATCAAGTCCGTCTTTGATAACCCCAGTGTTATATGACAACCGGGGTCTCCTTTCACAGGGGGACTTTTCCCACCGAGAACGCACCCTGCAGAGAACAGATGGAACCTGTCAGGCTAGGGGCTCGAGTTAAAAGTCAGGAGCAACCAGCAGAGCTAAAGAAGGGAAAGAAAACAAATACAATACAACAGTATTCCTTCTAATCCTTAAACGAGATAGACCACACCTCCCTCAGAAATTACCCAACTCTTACCTGCTGTGATGTAGATGGAGGAGATGAACCTACTTGCAAGATCCTGCCAAAGTAGTCCAGAGAGTCTAGGATAATCAGAGGGAGAAGATTGTCCCAGAGAGTTCCATCAAAGTCTTCTTTGTGAAGGAAACCTGACCCGTATGGCACAAGGGCACAATCTAGGGACAGGACCGGGCATCCCGTTCTGTATGTAAGAAGTCCCAAAGGAAGTCTCTGAGCCGTTGATCAGAAGGATGGGAAAAAATACCTAAAAAAACCAAGAACTCCAAAAAGAGCCAAGATCAATTCCAATGAAGAACAAATAAGAAAAGAAAATGCAAAATGCAATCCTGGGTGAAGATACAAAAGTCCGCAGAAAAACCAGGGGGAGAATCTGAATAATTAATCCAAAAAGTCACAACCAACATGGAGGGAGATGGAGGAGTCTGGGAAAAACAGAAGCCGAGTTCATGGGAGCAAGGAGATCCGTCCAAAGGAAATGAGCGCCAGAAACAGATAAGGGCAAGGCAAGATCAGTGTCCAAAAAGTGAGAGCTAATGAGGTCTGGAGCCTGGAAGAAACAAGAAGATCTGGGTCCACTAATAGCTGCTTGCCGGTTGTAACGCGATGGTTCAGGAGTGCTACCCGGCAAGTTCTAATTGCTTAAATGCAGCCTATTCTGGGTAGTGCTGGGAGAAAAACATGGGACACGCCACGTGCGCAAAGTACCGGGTTAGTTGGGAATTTCAGTCCTTGGCGAACACAGGAGTGTTTCATGCCCCAAACGCCACGGCAGCCACCATAGTTTATGATGCCTGGCCCTATAGGAGAAAGAGACCATTGGGAGTGGGCGGACCATGACACAAAGTCATCTCATACGCGAGCAAGGTTTTGTCATCTGTGGAGGAATAATTCAATGACTGTGAAAAGGCACTCCTGGCAACGGTGTGGGCATTGAAAAATGACCGCCCATTCATCCAGGGGGAGCACATCATTGCCAAGAATCCTCACCAACCCTTGCAATATTTACAAAGTGACAGAATTTGGGTGGGGAACGTTAGTAATTCCAGAATTACTTCCTGGATCCTGTCCATCAATGGCTTTCCTGTGAAGGTCAGATATGACCAAAACAAGAAGAGTCTGCTAGCGCAAGGGTTGACAGACTTGCACGATTGTGCACAAGAAAAGTGTCTTGACCAGCAACAACACGAAGGCGTACTTAACATCCCCACACAAGGTCTGCAAAGAAGACAAGTGTCAGGGGGTACCCACAGTTTATGTGGGTGGATGCTACTACCATGTTGATAACAACGGGGGAAAAGAACTAGTGGCTGACATTGGGAATGCCTCAGTGAATGATACTTCGGAACACTTTGCTGGTTACAGAACAGGACCTCGAAGTAGTCAGGCTGCAGAGTTGATGGCCATTCATCAGCCCATCCTCTCTGCAGTGCACCACCAACTCAATGAGCTGGTCATACTCACTGACTCCGATTATGTCAGGAATGGGTTTGTGGAGCACCTGACTAACTGGAGGAATCGAGGCATGCTTTGTGCCAACAATAAACCCTTAAAGCATGCCACACTGATCCAGTCAATTGAAGATCTGGTGACCTCCAATGAGATGGAAGAAAATAAGGGGTCATTCCAAAATAGAGGGGGCAGATAAGACAGGGAATGACCTGGCTGACCAGCTGGCTAAAACCGGAGGTCTGCAGAGGGCTTTCATAGAAACAGAATCCCTGCTGGGGGAAATCCAAGTTGCTGCTGTCACCAGTTCACAAACTTGTGTGAATAGGGAACTCCCAACTGCCCAGTGGAGTAAAGATATCCCTGATGCAGATTTGATCAATGCACAGAAGGAGGACCCGATCATTGGAACATTCTATCAACACATTGAAAACCCTGTGTGTTTTCCTCTAGCAGAGCCGGATTATACTGGTAAAGAGGATCTATGGGTGTTGATGAAGTTTTTCAAGATGTTCTGGATCCAAGAAGGTTTGTTGGTAAGGAGTGGCCTATCTGGCAATGACCAGTGTGTGGTTCTTACCTCATTCTGAAGACAGATGTTGAATCATGCGCATGACGCGGCCACTGCCGATCATAGGGGGTTTTAAATAACATTAGAAATCCTGTCAAGGTTGCCTTCTACAAGCGCATGGGCCAGGAACTCGACATGTACCTAAAGGAGTGTCTTATGTGTGCTCTATTTCAACACAGTTCACTCACACAGATCTCCCTTACAAAAAAGTGGAATGATACTGCCTTGGCCAGATTTGCAAATCGATTTAAACAGGCCAGTGATTTGCTCCTTGAGAGGATACAGTACATGTTAACTGTGACATGCTTGTTCACAAAGTGGGTAGAATGTCTTTCAGCCCTGCCTTGTAAGGCAAAGACAGCTGCTGCACTAATGATCAACTACATCATGTCTCGTTTTGGCCTCCTGCAAAGGATTGAGTCAGAGCGAGGAATTCATTTTAGCAGTGAGGTGATGGCAAAGATGTGGGAGATTCTAGGGGTAAAAAGAAAATTCCACATTGCCTACTACTTTACCTCAAGCATGGCAGAAGAGAGATACAACAAGATGATTGTGAACATCTTAAAAAAGTTTGTGGCCGACTCTGGACCCTGTTGGGACATCCGATTACCACTTTTCCTGATGGCTATTAGGTCTACACCATGTTTTGCAACAAAGATGTCTCCATTTGAGCTTATGACCCAATGAAAAATGGTGTTACCTCAGCATCTGCTCTATCCAACTGAGGAGCAAACACTGATAAATGGATCCACCACCCATGAGTACATTGAACATTTAAGGAAGCACCTCCAGCACACTTTTGTTTATGCTCAGAGTAATTTAGAAAAGTCGGCTGAAGGAATGAAGACATATTATGATCAAAAGAACACCAAAAAGGAATCTGAGGTAAGGGACAAGGTTTACATGTAAACTTTTTGAAGGAATCAGACCAAGGAGCGGAAATTTCTTTAATCTTGGCGTGGTGTCTTTGAAATTGTAGATATAAATATCACCTGTTGCCTACAAGATCTGCATCCCAAAAAGGAGAACAGACAGACGACATATGGGTCCACATCAATCAGTTAAAAAGCTGTCATCCCCAACGTGCTTTAAGATGGATTGAGGAGCCAAATGAAAGTCAAGCAGAGGTCTGAAGAGTGGACACCCGGGATGGAGACTTATAACAGTTGAGTCGTTTAATTAATATTCTTTGGAAAAGGTTAAGAAAATGTTTTGAATTGATGTTCTGAAATGTTGTATCTCGTTCTATATAAATGTTCTCTTCTTGCAAGTAGATGTTTTGAAATGTAATGTATATTTCTATGTAATAATTTTCTCTCTAATGCAATGTCCATTTTATGCAGAAATATATTGTGCAAAAAGTACTCAACCATTCTTTTCTTTCTATTACTAGCCTGGAGGGAAGAGAGGAGAAGGAAGAAAGGGGATCCGTCCTACACCCCCCAACCCAAAGACGAATGTGACGGACAAAGTGCCCACTTCCCGAGGAAGGATATTGAGCCGGACAGGCTCCAACAAAAATATATGTATAAATAAGATGAAAAGGGGACTTTGAATGAAACCCCACTCAGCCCTGCTCTTCCCCACAAAAGAATCAAGGAAAAACCAGGGGTTGGGGGGCATGCGTGCATATAACTGAAGGGGGGACACTGGGAAAATGACGTCCAAGCATTCAGAAACCTTCACGCTGAAAATGGGCCTACTTAGGCAGGTTATCTGGTGTCTTTCTGCAGTTGAAATCCAGAGAAAGGTAAAAAAAAAATTACCTGAGTGCAGATTGGAAAAGCAGATCACATTGCTGGCTGAAAAATAAATGCAGCATTTTCACTGAAAGTGCACCCATAAAAGGTGTCCACTGTGACAATTCAGACCCACTTTTCAGCATAAAATCAAATTGCATATAAGTAAAAGTGTATTTTATTAATGACTGAAAGAAACAGCCCTGTACTTTCAGCTGTCATATTTAAAAAAACAACAATGCTGTGTTTAAAGAAAGAAGAAATCCATTGTTGCAAAAGCAAAGTGAACCCTGATTAGTAAAGCACACCGTATGTCAAAGAATAAAGGATGATGTTAGAAAATGCAATCTGTGAGTTCCTTTTAGCCAAGGACAATCGGTGGGTCTCTGGCCAGAATTCACAAATGGCTTCCCCTTCTATAAGCCTGGCTTATGCATTCCAAATATTTACAACTGCCATAAAGTGTGGCCTGTCAGAAGGGTGTTGAAAACAATCTTTCGCCGGACCTGCTGTCTTTCAAGGCTCATTTCAGTGCACAGCAAATAGCCTAGCCAGTGTGTGACTTTAACAAGGGCAGGGGCTGAAATCACTACAGGACAGGATGCCAGATGTCAGCAGGGCCTCGTGACATCACAGGACCGGCCTAGCTCATTATATCATTTCTCTGTGTTGCCAAGGCCTCCCGAGTATTTATGACCGGCAGCCTATCAACTTTAAACAACAAAATAGCAAATGGCCGGAAGAAAGGAGAAAAGATATGCAGACATATGAAGATTCCCCATTAGTTTAAATGGACTATCACAATTGATGCATTTTCTCAGCAACCACAAGTCAGACTGCATTCATGTATGTTTCATTTTTAAAATAATTGCAAGATGATTTGTTGAAATTCATAGTGTCCACCTGCGACTTAGGGAAGTGTAATGGCAAGTTAAAATGTGTTTCTGGCTGCTCTGATCATATTCCGATTTTGAGAATTTGAGTGCTGGTGAAGAGTAAGATTAGGGGTTTGGAAAGAAAAACGGCATGTGCATAACTATTATGCTTTTTGAAAACCTTTTTGGAAAATTTCCAAATAGCCCGGCTGTCATTTTGTTTAATTCCCCATGATTAGCTGAATCGGAATATATATATACATTATGGTAGTTACCAGTAAGTCACAATGTTTTGCCATATACCTACTTTGTGGCTAAAGTTGACATAAGCAAAAAGGGACATTTCAATGGGGAGTTGCAATATTTCTGTTCTAGACTCCTGAACCAATCCTTGGACAGGGATTGGCTGGGGTTTGGAGAGGAATGTGAAGGGCCAATCAAAGGCGCAGGTAGTCTTGCAGGGCACTCCCCAACATTGAAATCTTGATGGTGTCATCACTGGAATATAAAGCTGATGCACTATAAGGGAAGGGGAGGGCTGCTAGAAATTACCAACGGACAGCCATCAGGAAACACCAAAGGAGATTTGCTGAAATGTTATCTGGGTGGAGCTGCCTATTGCTGGGGGGGTGGCTAAAAACGGACTGGACCCTATGGTAAAGAGCTGGTGGCCATCCTTGAAAGTGGTGTGACAAGATTCCTGCCCTATCCTCAAAGAGGGTCCAGAAATGCAGCTTGCTTTCCTGAACTTCAAACAGAGGTTTTCAATGTAAGTAGAATTGAGCCATTTGAAACCTAAAGGTGGGGGAATCGGCTTGCCTTAAAGCCCTTCCCTTCATAGTAGGTGGGTGGCAGAACTGTGTAGATCCTTAGCCTATTTGACTTATATTAATGTAATTAATTCCCTTTAGCAAAACACTCTGTGGTGATATTTTGTTAACATTCGAAATTAACAAAGCTCATTCCCATTGTACCCTAAAGACTATAGCCTTTAATTTAATTGTGCAATCCTATTTGTCCTGTTAGTCCTGGCATCGTTAATGAAGAGGTTGGTCCTTGCCCCTAAACCAAAATCCCAATGTTCTTTCTGTCCTTGTTACGGGAGGATAGCTCAGTGGCAACATGCTCGCCTTGGTTGCAAGACAACATGGAGCAACACAGGTTCAATCCCCGGTCAGCGCTTAGAAACCTCTGGGTATTAAGCATGTTATAAATAATCTATCATATCATATCATAAGTGGAGGGGGGCCTGAAATTCCCAAATTCTTAAATCATCCCAATTTTTACTGTCCAACTTTCCCAACACAGGCCGTTAAGTGGAGGGGGGTGGCTGAAAATCAAAAATTCCTAAACCATGTTAATGTTAATGTTAAAGGATATTTGTACCACACACTATTACCAAAGGAGTGGTCCCCTGTCATCCCAATATTCACTATCCAACTTCCCTAACACAGACCTTTAAGTGAGGATTGTCTGAAAAACAAACTGTTACATCACCCTGTGTTTATTTCAAAGCAAAAGTATGGGTGAAATAATAATTCCCATATGCATTTGTACAAATCTGAAAACCTAACTGCTAGCCTTTTTAAGCACTCAGGAAAATCAAAATCGCACAGCACTGCATATGAACATTGATTTTGTTCATTGACCAGTGTTGAATATTTCTTGAATTGAAATCGGGATAAAGTAAAGTATTGTGATTTGTGTTTTTCTCAACCACCTTGTGTGATTTTTATATGCAAAAGGAAGCTTAATTGTGATCAGCAAAGATGGTGGCGTGTATATTTTCGGTCTGATCTCCATTACCTGTGATTCAAATAAATATAAATATATTCCTGCACCCCGACCTGATTCTTGGCTAGCTGGTGGCACAGGGCGAGGGATCTAAGGGGCATGAGATGAATCTGAAATAGGGCTGAACAAAGAATTGGCATTAAACAGGTTGTTAGGTGCTACCTGGATTGAGGAGCGAAGGAACTCCTTGTGATGATGATGGCCTCTTAATAAACTATTACAAGTAATGCAGTGTTAGCAGTAGATATTTTGCTCTGGGATGTTGGTGTGTCATTTTCAGTTTCTATACTGCACACTGAGAGCAGAGGTTTTAGAGGGTATACAGCTCAGCACTGGCATGCTTAGAACTGGGCACACTGCTCGGGATAGCAGCTGATATGGACCACTGTGCTGACAGAGTAGTGGTTGAATTGCTCAGTGCTGGCAGTATTTGTGGTGGGTCTACTGCCTAAGGCTAAATGTGTTAGCTGTGGACATGCTGCCTAGGAATTGAAGAGTTAGCAGTCTATACGCTATTCACGGATGGCAGTGTTAGCAGTGGATATGCTGCCCAGGAATAACAGTTTTAGCAGTCCATATGCTGCTCAGAGAAGGCAGTATTAGCTGGCCATATTCTGCCCAGGAATAACGGAATAACGTGTTAGCAGTGTATACACTGCCTAGGAATGGCAGTGTTAGCAGACCATATGCGTTTCAGGAATGACAATGTGAGCTGTGGACATTCTGCTGAGAAATGGCAGTGTTACAAGTGGATATGCTGCCCGGATGTGGCAGTATTCGCCGTCCATATGCTTTTCAGGGATGACAATGTGAGCTGTGGACATTCTGCTGAGGAATGGCAGTGTTAGCAGTGAATATGCTGCCGGGATGTGGCAGTGTTCGCCGTCCATATGCTTCTCAGGGATGGCAGTGTTAGAAGTCGATATTCTGCTCTGGGATGAGGGTGTACAATTAGAAGTTTCGATACTGCTCACTGAGAGCAAAGTTCGCAGAGAGTTTACAGCTCAGCACTGACATGTTTTTAGAACTAGGCCCACTACTCTGGGATAGCAGTAGATATCCCAAACAGCCACCCTCCACCTAATCTACCGGCCCCCCGGCCTTGCACCCTCCTTTGTCGGCAACATATCCACCCTCCTCCTTGACAACGCTAAAACTAATTCACAAATCATCATCCTTGGCGACCTCAATTTGGGACTCAGTGACCCTAAAGATCCTACGGCACTTGATTTGGAAAACTCCCTCTCCAACTCCGGTTTCACCTTGCACATCCAAGAGCCCACACATTCGAAAGGCAGGACCCTTGACTGGCTAGCCAGCTCTAATTGTAATATCAATATCCTGACCATTACCCCATGCCTCTGGTCAGACCACCACATTATCACCTGTAATATTGAAGCCGCCCCCGCACCCCGACCGTGATAGTGCCTGCGCTCCCGACCAGAAACAAAAAGGACATAACCAAAGAAAGACTCCTCCCTGTACTACTCCCTACACTTAAAGCGGCCACTGATTCCTGTAACGACCCGACTGCATTAGCTGACATCTACAACCGCAGCATGCTGACAGCTATAGATTCTATGGCCCCCATCAAACTGAGGAAGGCCAAACCACGTGCACACCTGAACTCCTGGTTCACCCCACAGCTAAGAGTACTCCGTAAAACCAAACGCTGTGCCGAAAACCGTTGGAAAAGCCACCATTCCGGCACGCATAAAGACGGCTTCTTCCTGGCCTCGCTCACCTACAAAGCAGCCATTATAGAGGCGAAAAAAGAATCCCTTAATAATCGCATTCTGCATGCTGACTCCAACTCCAAGGAATTATTTAAGATTTTAAAAGAGCTCGAAACCCCCGTTACCCCCCCCTGACACCTGCATTAAAGACAGCAAGTGGTGTGCCAACATTCAGGCAGCATTACTGAATAAAATCACTATGCTTCAATCTAAAATCACAGCCAAACAAGATAGCCTGAAGCTTGACAATCGCCTTCCCACCTCAGCAGGGGCCCTCTCCCTGGACGTTCCCAACTGCAAACGATTTGCCTTCTCACCGCTCACCATTGCGGAGGTAGAAAACATTATCCTGAGGATCAAACCGTCCAACTGCCAGGACGACCCTTGCCCTGCCCCAATTATTAAGGAATCCGTGCACGATCTGGCCCCATTCATCACATCCTTCATCAACGCATCCTTTAAAATGGGAACCGTCCCTGACAACCTTAAGGATGCCTGGGTGATCCCCTTGCTCAAAAAACCTTCCCTCGACCCTCTACCTACCAACTATCGACCCATCACCACTGACCCGTTCCTGTTAAAAATTCTAGACCGTGCAGCATACCTGCAAATCCAAAAGCACCTGGAAGCCAATAATCTCCTAGGCCTCAGACAATCTGCTTCCGCCCCAGACACGGAATAGAGACAGCTCTACTAGACCTAAAGACCCAAATTGAGGTGTTAAAGGACAACAGCAAACTTGCCTTGTTACTTTTACTAGACCTCTCTGCGGCCTTCGATTTGGTCAATCACCAAATCCTATGCAAGCATCTTCACTCGGCCGCCCATTTCTCACCATCAGCTACGGCCTGGATCAAATCATTCTTGAGTAATAGATCTATGCGGGTCTTCTCTCAATCTGCAGCTGCAGATCCTTCCCCGATTCACTCTGGCGTCCCCCAGGGCCTTTGTGTGTCGCCAATTCTCTATAACGTTTTCACGAAACCACTCTTTGATGTACTTGACTATCTGGGTGCCTCCTATAGGAACTACGCTGACGACACCCAGATACTCATTCCCATCACTGGTGACTACCTGGCTGCCCTCCCCCTCACCATCCGATCTGAAGAATGCTTTAGTGCCTTCAAATATAAAACCAAATCCTGGCTCTTCAACCAGCCATGATGTCCGGACCAGCCTCGAGTAACGCCTGCCCTAATCTACCGTCTGTAAATATGTATATTGCCGTCGCCCTTGAATAATGTGTACTGTTAATGTCTTGATTATATGTAATTGTATGCTTATGTAACCATGTCTAAAGTTGCGCCCTGATGCCTCCGGGCCTGATGGTGCACGTTACAAATAAAACAAATACAAAATACAAAATATACACCAGAGTGCTGACACAGTAGTGGTTACACTGCTCAGTGGCGGCAACATTTGTGGTGGGTTTCCTGCCCAAGGCTATAAGTGTTAGCAGCGGTGATGGTGCTCTGGAATGGCATTGTTAGCAGTCTATATGCTGCTCAGAGATGGCAGTGTTGCCAGTGGATATGGTGCTGGGGGATGGCAGTGATGCCAGTGGATATGGTGCTGGGGGATGGTAGTGTTAGCCGTGGATATGTTGGTCCAATAGCTGTGTTGACCATTGAGTGCAAGGTTCCTGCAGGGCATACAGCTCACCACTGGCATGTTATGAATTAGGCACACTGCTTGGCACTAGCAATGGATGTACACCGCTTTGCTGGCAGAGTAGTGGTTACGCTGATCAGTGCAGATAGCATTTGTGGTGTTACTCCTCACTTAGGCCAAAAGTGTTGGGTATGCTGCTCCGGAATGAGAGCGTTGGCAGTGGTTATACTCAAGATTGCCAAGTTGTCAGCGTACGCAGTAGTTTATTTATTTTATTTATTTATTGGTCACTTGTTAGGCGCTTATACAATCAGCAACAACTATTTCAAAGCAGTTACACTGCTCAGTGCTGGCAGCTTTAGCCTTAGGTACACTGATTAGGAATGGCTGTGTTAGCAGCAAGAACACTGTATATGTTTCACACACTAACATAGATGAGGCCTGGCAGTGTGAGTAGCAGGCATATTGCGTGTCTGTGATAGCAGTGAGTATCCTGCCAAGGCTGCCCACATTAGCTGCAAATGTAATACTCTGACTGGCCAGTGGGTAGACTTCATTGCGCTGACCTTGATGAGGCCTGAAGCATACACTAGCGTGCAGGCTGCTTATGGCTCATGATTGCACCAGAAATTTGATGAAGGATGACAGTCTTAGTTGTGTGTATGAATGTTAAGTTGTTTAATCGAAGTGAACTACGTGTTTGTCTTGGAAGCAAGACAACACTGAGCAACACAGGTTCGAATCCCGGTCCTAAGCCTAGAGAATGTTCTCTGGTATTAAGCATGTAATAAAGATTAGTTAATAATTAAATTAGATTAATTTAGTTTGTCTGTTTGTTTATTTATTTGTATTGCGCACCAGACCGTAGGGTATCAGGGCGCATTGGAAAAAGACGTCTTACACCTTAAATACACTAAGCATACATGAGAACAAATCAGTCGAATACAAAATGCAGAATACAAAATACAAGTAGAATAAACATAGAAGGCAATACAAGTACATTGTATGAAGGGTTTACAGTGAATTGGGGATTAGATTGGTGGCATTGCTGGTCATTGTCTTTGCACAAGTTGATGAGGTTCAGTCTAAATTTTGGGTATGTTTCATCTACTCCTGAGGAAGACGGTAGGACATTCCAGAGCTGTGCTGCCTTTACCGGGAAGCTGCAACCTCTGACCTTGGAGAGTTTAAATCTCGGGACAGTAAGGCAGTTATTGTTAGCTGTTCTAGAAGGCCTTTTTGAAAATGTTTTATAGAATCTTTCTTTGAGTTTGTGGGGAAGTAATGAATGCATTTATATTTGCGGTTAAGGAGTATGAGGGTGAGGTGGGTAGGGGTTTAATTATAAAAAACAGATGGAAAAAATCTGAATTACATCGAAGTGAATTCGATGAAACAATTGAGAACCACGGGTTTGCTGGGCAGGGATGATGGCATTGGCATATCCTATACTGTTCAACCGCTGTTGATGTTTACAGTAGAAGGCTGGTAGTATGAGCACTGGCCGGGTTGGCAGTGCGAGTAGTGGATATGTTGCTCAGAGCTGGCATTGGCTGTCGTGCTAAGGGCTGCCTGTGTCAGCAGTGTATATTTTGGTCAGGGCGCAAGCGACACACGGGGACTCGAGGCAGTGGGATACTACAGAGGGATATATAGCGATATCACAGGAACAGGGGGCAGGAGAACACAGTGACATACGGGGCGCAGAGCGGCGGGCGGCTGGGCTTAGAGCGATAGGACAGGGGTCTAGATTAGAGGGGAGGGCAACACAGAGGGATAAATGGGGAACAGGATGGTAGGGTACACAGCAAGACACCGGCGCAGTGGGGCACACAGCGAGATAATGGGGACTAGAGGGGTGGGAGATGCAGAGGGATATTTAGCGGTATTACGGGAACAGGAGGGCAGGGGTACACAGCGACAAACGGCACAAAAGGGGTATACAGAGAAAGAGGGCGGGGCTTGCAGTGACAGGGCAGAGGGGCAAAATAACGATGTGGGGGAAGAAGGCAAGAGATACAACGACATATGGGCACAGTGGGGCATATAGCGACATAACAGGGACTAGAGGGGAGGGCAATACAGGGGGCTACAAAGCAACATCACAGGAGCAAGGGGGCAGGGGTACACAGCGACAAACAGGCACAAAGGGGCACACAGAGACAGAGGGCTGGGCTTACAGTGACAGGACGGAGGGGCTAGAGGGATACATAATGAAGTGGGGGAAGGAGGCAGGGGACACAATGACACATGTGCGCAGTGGGGCATATAGCGACATCTGGGGTCTATAGGGGAGGGCAATGCAGAGGGCTACATAACGACATCATGGGAGCAGGGGGCAGAGGGTACACAGAGATTTCACAGGGATACTGGGCAATATTACAGGGATCCTGGGCTGGGGCACATTTCAGGGATAGGGTTGTCTATGGCTGAATCAGTGGCCGTGTTCAATGATGAAATGGTTGGGTCACATTGTATTTAGTCTTTCGGTGTCTTGGAAATTCAATATGATATGATATGATATGGCATTTGTAACGCGCCTATACACAGGTGTTTCAAGGCGCGACGAGGCAGGGAGGGGAGGAACAAGGGGAGACAGACAACAATCCTACTAGGCCAGGTGTCATTCAGATCGCGCAAGTGCAGGGGTGGGGGAGGGGGAAAAGTGCAAGGGGAAGGGGAGGGGGGGAAGTGCAGTACAAGGTAAGTGGCGTAAAAGTAATAAATAAATAGGGCCAGCTGGTGGCAAGTGCAAGGTAAGTGCAGAACAAGAGCTGGAAAAGGGGGGGGGGGCTGTAGGGATACAGAGACAGTCCCGCAGTGCAGAGGGGTTCCAGGGCATCAGTGCAAGTGGAGAGTGGCTGGGCCCAGGACCGAGGCCGTTAAGAGTGGTCCAGTTGCAGAATCAGTGCAGTTTCAGTGAAGAATATTAGCTGTTCAGCAGGAGAGAGGGAGAGAGAAAGCAGAAGCAAAGAGGAAGGTTTTGAGGTGCTTCCGGAACCGGAGATGGTTCTCCTCAAGTTTCAGGGAGGCAGGAAGGCTGTTCCAGAGGGAGGCCCCTGCCGCGGAGAGAGATCTACCCCCAGCTCGTTGCTTCGAGAAGCGGCTGACCCTGAGGGAGTTGGAGGCGGATGAGCGAAGGGCTCGGGAAGGAAGATATTTGGGAAGAGAGAGTTGAAGGTATTTAGGACCAAGGCCCCAGAAGGCCTTGTGGACAATGCAGAGGGTTTTGAACTTTATCCTCGCAGCCACTGGGAGCCAGTGTAGAGATTTCAGTCCTGGAGAGATACGGTCCCTGGGCTTGAGGCCAAGGACAAGTCTCGCAGTTCTGTTCTGGATGAGTTGCAGAGGGCGGAGAGTGGAGGCAGGCAGATTAAGATAGAGGCTGTTACAGTAATCCAGCTTCGAGAGAACCAGGGCTCGGGAGACAGTGAGCTTCTGGGGGAAGGAGAGGAAGGGAAGAATACCTCTGAGGAGGTGCAGCTGGTAGTGTGACTTCTTAGCGACGTCAGAAATATGAGGAGAGAAGGAGAGTGTGGAGTCGAAGATGACCCCAAGGTTTTTTGCATTGCAGGTAGGAGCAGGGAGGGGGCCAAGGGAGGCAGGCCAGAGAGCTGCAGGGAAGGAGGGAGTGGGTGTACCGATGAGTAGAATCTCAGTCTTACTGGCATTAAGGCAGAGGTCATTGGCGGCACACCATTCCTGGATAGCAGACAGACAGTCAGAGATGAGGGAAGGAGAGGGGGTGGCTGAGGGTAGCCTGAAAATGAGCTGGGTATCGTCCGCATAGCACTGGAAATTAGGGCAGAGAGCGGCGATGCGGTGGGCAAGGAGTGCCAGATACTGGTTGAACAGCCAGGGAGAGAGATTAGATCCCTGGGGGACACCACAGGTGGAGAAAAAGATGTCGGAGAGGAAGGACCCCAGTTGGACCTGGGAGGGTCGATTTGAAAGGAAAGAGGTCAGCCACGCCAGAGCCTGACCAGTGATACCCAGGTTTTCACGGAGACGGATGAGCAGGATGGCATGGTTGACAGTGTCAAAGGCAGAGGAGAGATCGAGCAGAATGAGAACACACTGAGTGTTGGAATCGAGGTTCAAGAGCAGGTCTTCACGGATGTTCAGGAGAGCAGTTTCCGTGCTTCTGGCAGCTCTGAAATCAGATTGATGGTCATGAAGACTACCAACAGATTCAGCATGGAGGTTAAGCTGGGAGATGGCCAGTTTCTCCAGGAGCTTGCCCAGGAAGGGAGTGATGGAGATAGGGCGATAGTTAGCCGGGCAGGAGGGGTCGGAAGAGGGTTTCTTGAGAAGAGAGTGCACAAGGAAGTGCTTGAGGGGGGAAGGGAAGACTCCAGAGGCGAAGGAGTGGTTGCAAAAGTCAGCCAGGGCAGGAGCCAGGGAGTCGATGTGGTCCTTGATAGTTTTGGAGGAACAGGGGTGAACCTGTTTAGACGAGACTTTCATAGATCGGACTTGTCTGGAAACCTCGTCAGCAGAGAAAAGTGGAAAGGCAGAGAAAGAGGGAGGAGGGGTGACTGCAGAAGGGCCAGAGGAAGAGCCGGGAAGGGAGGGAGGGAGGTGAAAGGAGGAGAGCGAGGACAGGATGTCCTGAGTTTTAGAGATGAAGTGAGAGGCCAATGCAGTGCAGAGGGCCTGGGAGGGGACAGGAGAGGTAGAGACTGCAACAGGGTTGGCCAGCTCCTTGCAGATTTTAAAGAGTTCAGCGGAGTTGTTAGATGCCGCAGAGATGCGGGCTTGGATAAGGGCTCTCTTCTTGGTGAGAGCGGAGAGCCGATACTGCCTTTGGAGCAGGCGGCAGGCCAGTTTGTCAGAGGATGAACATGAAGCACGCCATTTCCTCTCTGCAACCCTGCACTTGCGTTTTAGGGTGGCGAGATCCGAGTCATACCAGGAGTTACATTTGACTTTGGGCTTCAGGCGGATTCTCATGACGGCGGCAAGGATATCAAGAGTAACAGATATAGCAGAGTGGAGCATGGAGAGGGCTGTGTCAGGGTGGGAGTCAGCCGAAGGGGCAGGGGGGGCGAGAAGGTAGCAGCGAAAGCCTCAACTGACACACGCTTCATGGGTCGGATGACCGAGAAGGTGGGTGGCAGTGAAGAGGGTGGCTTTGCCTGTGGGGTAGGGAGGGTGAGGTGGGAGGATAGGAGAAAGTGATCACTCCAGGAGAGAGGAGTGGAGAGAGGGACGGAGAGGGGAAGGTCAGAAGAGATCAGAGCATCAAGAGTGTGCCCAGCAGAGTGAGTAGGCCCAGACGGGAGAATAGAGAGTGAGAGAGAGTCGCAGAGGTCACGGAAGAGAGCAGTGGGGGGACTGGAGGCATCAAGGTGGATGTTGAAGTCGCCAAGAAAGAGGAGTCGAGTGGTTGAGGGCAGGAGTGAGGAGGAGAGGTCAGCCCACTCAGAGAGGAAGGAGGAAATTTGACCAGGTGGCCGATAGATAGTAGCCACGGTAAGGGAATGGCTAGGAGAGAGAGAGAGTCGGCAGACAAGACATTCAAAAGAGGAGTAGGTCTGCATAGGAGTGACAGTGGCAGGAATCCACTCAGGGAAGATAAGGGCAACACCACCCCCTGCACGGTTAGGCCTGGGCATGGAGAGGATCTTGTAACCGTCAGGTAGGAGTGTGTCAAAGCTGGTGGCAGAGCTGGCTGTGAACCATGTCTCAGTGAGACAGAGGACGTCGAGGTCCAGTTCCTCAAGAAGGTGACAGATATCAGAGGAGTGCTTGATGGCAGAGCGAGAATTTAGAGTGGCAATGTGGAGAAGGTTGCCCTCTTTGAAGAACTTCCGGGGAGGGGTACAGATCAGAGGTACGCCCTGCGGAGGTGTTGAAGAAGGAGGTGAAGAAGGAGCACGAGAGGGGGCAGGGAGGGAGGGTAGAGGCAATGTAGCCAAGGATAGAGGAGGGGGGACAGCAGGAGAGGAGAGGAAGTTGATGAGGTGTGGGAAGCGTCTATCAAAGAGGAGAAGGTTGGCCTGAGGGCCTTGGACCAAGATGGTCCCATTAGCGTAGACATTAATGATGGCCTTAGAGGAGCGGAAGGGGGCCAAGAGGACATCCCAACGGGTGCCACCATTAATGGGAGAGGAGGAGAAAGGAGAGAGCACAGAGACCATATGAAGGGTCCATAGGTCAGGCGAAGGCACGAAAAAGAGGATGTCAGTGAGAGTTTCCTTAGAGCAGGCACTAGTGTAGGTGTCAGCGATAGGGAGGCCTGGGTTGGAGACCAGGATGTCCTTTTTAAACTTTTTCCTACCAGATTTAGTGAGGAGAGCAGGATAGTCAATGGAGAAGCAGTTAGAGAAGATAGGCGAGACAGAGAGCACCATGGAGTAGGAGGGAGGGGGGGGGAGACAGACGAAACGAGAGCACGCAGACAGGAAGTGAGCGGCAAGCACAAGTTACCACAATTAGAGCAAACAAACAGTAAAGCGTATTAGGTACCGGGCCACCTAAGTTTGAGAATCCTGTGAGGGGTGAAAAACATCCTAGTTTACCACAGTTCAGAGCAAACAGTAATGCGTATTAGGTACCGGGCCACCTAAGTTTGAGAATCCTGCGAGGGGAGAAAAACACCCTAGTTTACCACAGTTCAGAGCAATTAGTAATGCGTATTAGGTACCGGGCCACCTAAGTTTGAGAATCCTGCGAGGGGAGAAAAACACCCTAGTTTACCACAGTGCAGAGCAAACAGTAATGCGTATTAGGTCCCGGGCCACCTAAGTTTGAGAATCCTGCGAGGGGAGAAAAACACCCTAGTTTACCACAGTTCAGAGCAAACAGTAATGCGTATTAGGTACCGGGCCACCTACGTTTGAGAATCCTGTGGCATCTTACACATTTAAAACACAGCATCCGCCAGCCTAGAATCCCATCTAGCCTAACAGTACAACTGGCCCCACTGCCACACTGTCCGTGCCAAAGTGAACATTCCTGGAGTAAACTTTATTTGGGAAAAATTTTCCATAACATACAATGGAACAAGAACCCATTCAAGTGTAGGTCAATGTACACAAACACAGACCCCTGCATGACAACTGAAGCTTCATGAAGGCGATTGAAGGCCACCAATACTGGCAAAAACATACAAGTTATGTAGCGGTGCAGCACTTCAAGCAATAATCCCTTTTCAATTAACCCCAGTTAGTGAAGGTTTCCCCAGACTGGCACAAAGCTAAATATTCCTCTAGGAGCCCACTGTCCGACAAAAGACACTATGCAAGAAAATATAAACGCCAATCTCCCCTACAAGCAACCCTCATTGCAATAATGTGCTCAAATACAAGAAGCATGCATGACTTCACTCACCTCACTTGTTATTCTCTCTCTAAAACAATCAACTTTCTTCTTTAGCTCCTGGTCCACTTTGAGCAGAGAGGATATAGTGCCGACCTCAAGCTCTGGTTCTTTTCTAGGCTGAATGGTCTCCACAGCGCCTGTCTATACTGTATCCCTCCAGCCTCGCTCACACACTTGTAACCCGCTTCTTAAGTTTGAGGTTGGTGTTATGGAAAGAGCCATGTTTTTAATACTTTGCAGAATGTCATATAGTCTGAGGTGTGTTGAATATGTGGGGGAAGCAAATTCCACAGAGTTGGGCCAAGGCAGAGAAAGCATAACCTCTGATCCTGACTGAGTTGGTGGTAGGGAATCACTAAAAGGAGGGCAGTGCTTGATATTAGGGTGCGGGAAGAGAGGTAAGGGTTTAGCTTTTCTTGCAGGTATAATGGGCCGGTCGTGTGCACTGCACAGTGAGTGATGCACAGGGTCTTGAAGGGGGCTCTTCGTCCGACTGGGAGCCAGTGCAGTGTTCGAGGAGCAGAAGAGGTGTGGTCTCTTGTGCCCAGGCCGAGGAGCAGCTTAGCAGCATCGTTTTTGTTCTCTTTGGAGTTTGTTTAAGTGGTATGCTGGGGCTCCTAGATATAGGGAGTTGGCACAGTCCAGTCTCGACATTACAATCGACATAACAGCAGCAAGTCTGTCCGGGAAGGAGAGGTAGGGGAAGATGCGTCTGAGAAGTTTGAGGTGGTAGTGGCAGCATTCGGGTGTGAACCATTTGGGAAATGGTCCATTGTGTGAGGAAGCAGGGCGTGAGGGGGTGAGAGGGATTAGTGATTCATTGAGCCAAGTGTCAAAGAAGTCGATGGTTAAGGATCCGCATGCGGGGGGCGTTGTAGGGGATCTAAGAAGTAGGGCTTTGGCAAGGTCAGGGAGGATCTTTACTTTTTTCCAGCATTTGAGGTCTCGGGGGGAGGCAAGGAGGGCGTAGGGGAAGGGACGGGCATGAGAATGGAGAAAGGGATGACAGAGTAGTCGGACCAGATGAGGGGTACAGGGGGGGATAGATGAATCAGGTCGTGGGAGCTGAAGATTGCATCTAGTGTGTGCCCCCTAGAGTGGGTTGGACCATTCATATGAAGGGAGTGGTTGATTGCATCGAGACTGTCGACCAGTTGATGGATCATGGGGTTGGCGGGAATGTCTAAACAAATATTGAAATCTCCTAGGAGAGTAAGAGAGGGGTGGTTTGCTTGAATGGTTGCTACAGAATCACAGAGGTTGTTTGAGAAATGTCTATCGTAACCAGGTGGTCTGTAGGTGAGTAAGAAACTGTGGGAGAAAGTTGGGGGTAATGATAGTTTAACTAGAAGGGATTCACATGATGGAATGTATGTCTGAGATTCAGCGAGTGAGACAGAGAAATGAAATTTGAAGAGGACTGCCACACCGCCTCCACTGGAAGCTCTGTTAAGCGGGATGAGTGAGTAGCCAGGGGGGAACGCTTCATGTGCAATCGGGGCAAAGTCATCCGAGAACCAGTTTTCAGTGATAAAGTCTAGGTCTGGTTTGTCAGAGGAGATGAGGTCTGTTTTTCGCTACTGAGCAGACATTAAGAAGGATGCATTTTACTTCAGAGTGGGGTGTGGTCATGGAGGAGGAAGTCAGGGCGTGAGCAGGAGGGGCAAGGGGGATTGTAGGGGCAGGGGGTGGGGGGGCATTCCAGGTTGTTGGCATGGGAAGGGGAGGGGTAGTGAGGAGGTAGGGTGTCAGCGGGTTCCGAGAGACAAGGGATGGTGTTAGATCGGTTGAGGCTGGGAAAAGTAGGCGGGTGGAGGAGGATATGAGAGGGGTGTGGGTAGAGTTAAGGGGGGAGGGCGAGTGGACAGATGGTTAGTGGATGAGGGTGGGTTGAGGTGGTTATACATTCGAGTGAGTCGAGAGGGTAGATCAACCTCCAGAAAATGCGTGGGGCTGATCCGCACACACTTTCCTATGCTCACTGCACGACATACACATAGACCTGTGTACTCTGGGTGGACACAGCCTACAGGCGCCCTCCCCTGTCATATTTACCTCAGATATGATAGTCAGGATTACACCATGTCCTCTCAGAAGGAGGGGGGACAGTCCCCCTGTTATGGCCTGCCTAATTAACCATCAAAGGCTCCATGGATCCGCTCCTTTTGTTGAGCCCTGCAGAATGGTTGCCGAAATTAACATAATTAACATACTAATAGGAGTGATAGTATACTTCAAACCCTGGCTGCACAGGTTAACAAATGAGACAGGAAACCCCAAAACCCTTTGATATGCACTCTGTCAACCTGAAGTCACCTTCCACCCTTAGTACCAATGGACAGTGACATGTCATGTCTGGGAATACAGTAGCTTCAAGGGAGACCTGCCGCTTTAATCAGGAGCCACAGAGTGTTGAACTAACAAGAGAGACCCTTTAATACATGACAGTAGGATGGGTGGGATTTAGTGTTACATGTTTTCACCCCTTTACCTTTTCTGTTGGAAAGCACTCTCGTTATGACATTATGTGTACAGGAGATTGGTGGTGGGGACCCAGGATTGGTTAAATAAGGTAGGCTTAGCCTACACGAATCACTGTGGGCCATTTGGCTTTAATAGCGGGCTTGGCCCTTCTTTTGGCATATCACTTGAATACTTTGCAAGGAGTAGCAAGGAGAACTCAGCATTGGACCCTAGATGAAGGTACAGTCTGCCTTATATCTTCTGCCAGTGAAGGAAGGCCAGAACCTCCAAGAGGGAAGCAAGATCCCTCCCCTAAACATCTACCAGGGAACCAAGGGAGATACTGAATCCAGAGGCCCCTCCAGCAGCTCCAGAATCAGTACCCAGCCAGCACACAGCATGCCCTGCTAGGCTCTGCAGCAAGCTTCCTAGGTGGGAAGTCCCAGAGAGTCTTTGAACCAAACCAAGGGCAAGACAGCTGCCTGCAACACTCTCCTCAGATTTGGCCGTCCATCTTAAAGGATGACACAAGCCCAGTGAAGAAGCTAGGAGGAGTGCATCGACAAGCATCTCCCCTGTCGTCCTTAAAGGACATTTTCAAGCCAGTCGAGTGCCTTAAGCTGCAACCGATTGCACCGCTGACTGCTGTTGCACCGCAGTCGCTAACGCTGTGTGAGATGCCTCAACCAGTGCTTCAGACCCACCGACCAGTACTGAGACAGTTCCTGCCCACATGTCGCAGTGTTGGCCAGCCTGCAGCCTTCCAGCCTCGCTCTCCGAACCGCCTGCTGCCTGATACCCACAGCTGTCTCTCGTGTTGAACTCTGTCACAGAAGCTGCAAAGCACCCTGAAACGATTCGACCCTGTCGAGCACCAAAAACATCTAAAGCACAAAGGTACCTTGTGGTTCTGTCCCCTTGGTCTTTATCCAAAGTTCCCTAGAGACACTTTGCGACCCATTGCTCCCTTTGTGTTGAAACCAAGTATCCGTGAACTATTGCGATTCATTATTTTACCGACTACCATCCTATCAGTATCCAGAGTGCATCCCTTTCCCTTCGTTGAAACTGTCTGTCCTCTACATTCCTTTGTAGGGTGGGTTGTATTTTGTAGTGTGCTAGAACTGTCTGTTGTGATAATAATAAAGTAGATATATTTTTACAACCTTGGCTGGACAGTGCCTTTTATCATTGGGTAATACTTGTATTGTTGCTGTGTTGCAACTAATCAACGATCCACGACCTTGCAGAGATAAGCCTGCCGTTCCGTACAGGTAACCAAAATTGTTCAGAGTCCTTCTGGTGTACTAGGGGTGTGGGGCTGATGGATGGTTTAGAAACTGATATTCATCCCTGTACCACTGGTGCCCCGGAAGTTCAGTCGTCACAACAAGATTGCATGAGTCCAGGCTCTTCTCTTTCTCTGTGAAGTCTCACAAATATTTCCGAGCCCTGGACAGAGGCTGAACATCTGCCACCGTGGCCCCGGTACCACTTCTGTTTGCCCTTAAGAGACCATCCTCAATCAGACGGCTGCGCCAAAGGCAAACGGCTTTAGTGTTAGCATGGAGCAGTGCGCACACATCTATCATGTCCAGCCTTGATCGATATATCTAGCCCAGAACAATGTACATATTACTTACACTGCCTACCCTGAGCAGTATATCCACTTCCACACACGGCAGCCCTGGCAGTATCCCCACTGCTGACACTATTATGTTAACAGTCAAAAATGTGATGCACTTGTTTTTAAAATACTACCTAATGAACATTTGGGATTGCAAGGGATATGTACAACATGGGGTAAAGAGAAAATCCTGTACGGTGTAAAAATTGGTTATTTACACCATGTTTATTTATTTATTTAGTGTATTTATTACATTTATTACACGCCCAAACCCTGGAGTATCACGGCATAGTTACAGACATCTTGATTATAATTGGGTAACATTCACAGTATATTCATTAGCAGAAGTTATACAAATTAAATACATAATTTGAGAACATTGGTTATCATTACATTATACATATTTACAGATTCGAGGTATGTTTTCATTCTTTTATAGGTGTCCATCTACGGGTGGAGGGGGGTGCAGTATTGGCTAAGTGGTAGTTAACTAGAATTGGTTAAATAGCCAAGTTTTGAGTAACTTTTTGAAACACTGGAAGGATGCTTCATTTTTGATGTTTGAAGGGAGTGTTTTCCAGTGTTTTAGAGCCATGACTGGGAAGCTACTTCCACCTGCTAGAGCATTTGTAGTGTGGGACAAAGAGAAGAGGATTTTTGTTTGATCTGAGTATTCTATTTGTTTTCTTTGGGGGGTTATTGAGTTGCTGACATATATGGGTGCTTTCTTCGCGAGGCATTCATGGGTAATGCACAAAGATTTGAAGATAATTCTGGCTTTGATGGGAAGTCAATGGGTTTCTCTCCTGATGTTAGAGATGTGCTCTGATTTTTTTAGTCCCAGCGCTGCTCGTAATGCTTTGTTTTGCATTGGTTGTAGTTTGGCCAAGTTGGTATTGGAGGTGCCTAGCAATAGTACATTGCAGTAGTCCAACTTAGACAATATCAGGTCCCTGGCTAGGGTAGTACAATTATTGGGTGTGAAGAATTGGCTGCTTACAGCAATTCATTTGGAGGTGTAGGAGGTGGTAGAGGATAATGCATTCACATGTTTAGTCATGGTTAGGTTCACATCTAAGTGGCCGCCTAATGTTTTTACATGTTTAAGTACTGGAATAGGGGTAGCATCAATGTTGATTGATGTGTAATCCAGGTGGAGGGCATTGTTTTTGGTTAGGGAGCCTACGTTGAGAATCTCTGTTTTCTCATCATTGAGGCACAGACTGTTAAAAGCCATTCAGTTTTGTATTATTGCCTAAACTTTGTTAACAGTAATAGTGTCCTGGTCATAATTCCCTGTGATCGGAATGATGATCTGGGTGTCATCAGCGAAGTTGGTGTAGATGACACCCATAGCATCCAGTGCTGCAAATAGGAGCTTAGTGTAAGCATTGTAGAGGGTGGGAGACAGACATGATCCTTGTGGTACTCCTATGGGGACTAGGATGGGATCTGCGGCCTCCTTACCAATGGAAACTCTGGAAGTGCGATCAGCTAGAATTTGAAATCGTTCACTAGTGTGGCACAGAGTTTGTCATAGTCCACTAATTCGAATGCGGCAGACAAATCTAACAACAGAAGATGCAAAGTTTCCCTGCGTCTCTTATGGCGTCCATCTGGATTTTCAAAACAAGGAGTGCTGTTTCGGTGCTGTGGTTGGGCCAAAATCCAAATTGTCTAGCTCCTGGGAGCTGGTTTTGTTCAATGTGGGATTGAATTTGGGTATTAGCTATTTTATCTATTATCTTCAACAGGAATGGTACCGTAGTTATTGGTCGGTAGTTCGTAAGGACTGTCGAGTCCAGGGATGGTTTTTTCAGAAGATACTGGCTGGGACCATGTTCGTGTTGAAGGAGGCGTTAACAAAATTGGTCATGATAGGAGTGAGTATGGGGGTACATACTTTCACTAGGTGGGCTGGGAAGTTATCCCCTTTATAGTTAGAGGATTTTAGTTTAGATATAGTTTCTAGCACTAAGTCATGCATAATGGGAGTGAAGTGGAATAGTGTATTAGTATGATCGTTACTTATGTCAAAGGTAGTGGTATTATTGTTACTTGTGTCCACGGTAGTGGGAGGTATATTGTTGTTAGCCAGGAGCTTTCTTTTTACAATAATTTTACTTTGCAATAGTTGGATTTTGGAGGCGAGTGCGTTCTGAATGGTGGTACACAAAACTTTGCTAGAGTTAGCCGGCGCAGAGGATGAGGTTGGGTTTTCTAGTTCTCTGAGGATTGTGAAAAGCTCTTTGGAGTTTGAGGTGGCATTCTGATGTGCATATTAAATGTGTTAGCTTTATGATTTATAATTGCTCTTTTGTATATTTTATTGGCTGCTAGGAATGCTTTAGCAGAGTCTGTTGTGAGAGTTTTTTTTGT
Organism: Ambystoma mexicanum; assembly: GCF_040938575.1. Lineage (NCBI taxonomy): Eukaryota > Metazoa > Chordata > Amphibia > Caudata > Ambystomatidae > Ambystoma > Ambystoma mexicanum. The sequence goes on along the minus strand of NC_090932.1, from coordinate 510,600,248 downwards.
GGATGTGTTCCAGGGATCTTTTTGTGCATCTGAGTAACACTAGTTCCTCATTGAACCAGAAACTTGTGCGATTGTCTGCATGTCATGTTTTAGTTGTAGTGGGTGCAAGTGAGTCAATGGTGGTTGAGAGACACTTGTGGTAAGAGTCTGTAATGCAACTAGGGTTGTCACTCATTGTAATGTTAGTTGGTAAGGCTTCTTTTAGGATGGGGGAGAGGTTGTCTACTGTTAGCTTCCGGAGGTTTCTTGTTTCATCGGTGTCCACTATCTTGATGGTGCGGTGGCATTTCTCATTGCTGATAAGTGTAAAATTGATGATGTAATGATCTGTCCAGTCAAGGGGTGTAATAGATTCAATTGCGATCTCTGAGTTTAAAGTGAGTATCCAATCGAGTACTCTGCCCTTGTTGTGGGTAGGGGCGTTCACAAGTTGTGTGAAATTCATGTCTGTGAGGGCAGCGCAAAGGGAATCAGCTTTGTGGTTTTGCTTCTCATTAAATCCTAAATTGATGTTACCTAGGATGATGAATCTGGTGTTCGGTTTAATGTAAGGAGAAAGGAGGATGGGGATATCGGACTCAGGGTGAGTATTATTTTTGGGTGATCTATAGGTAATCAATAAGTTGGTTGCTGTTTTCGGGTTGGAGTTAATTTTGGCCAGGAGAAATGTGTATCCTTCTAATGATTCGAAGGGGCAGGACCTGATTTGCCGGTTGGTTTTGGCTATTATGCCCACACCTCCTCCCTGTGGATGTTAAATCCTTGTGGGATGGTTAATGCTAGAAGGGGGCCTGATGCTTGGTGTAGCCAGGTTTCTGTAACAACTAGTAGGTCCAATTGTTGATCAATGATGAGATCATAGATCTCAATGACATGGTCACTGAGTGAACGTATATTGAGGAGAGCGCCCTTGATATTAGTAGGGAGCTCTGGGGGGGTGACGGGGAGACTGTAGTCAGGGGCTGTAGTGCTTTGGGTGCAAAGTGTTGTTTGATTGCAACCTTTGGTGTAATCAAATGTTGTTTTAGCATGGGGAGCGGGTTGGATTTATGGGGCTTTTGCAGTTGGGTGTCTTGAGTGGACAAAGGCAACTTATTTCTTAAGTGGATACAGCAAGTGTGTGACATTAATCTGCTCAAACTGCTGTTGACCTGAATGGGACGTGTAGGCAGAGGGTTATGTATGTTAGGGAGAATTCTCATTCTATGGCTAAGGGAATCACCTAGTGAGTCTCCTAGCAGCTTTGCTGGATTTCTGGAGTTTACTTTTTCCACTTGGTAAGAGTGTGAGCCTTTTTCCCACTCTTACATGTGTTTTGCCATGTGTATTTTTACTGTTTGTGTGATCGTGTGCTCTGGAGGACACCACTCCATCAGCCCCACTTTTATGTTTGTTACACAGCACCTTCAGTGCAGTGACAGGGGGTTGTCTTTGAGACTTCCCACCGACTCAATTTTTCTGGGGCTGACTACTGTCCACCAGAAAACAGGTAAAGTTGCCATTTACTTTACATGGAGTACTGGAAAGGGTTAACTCCTATCCCTTTTTGTCTGTGCCTTTCTGAGCTTTGTTTTGCTCTTTTAACATTTAGACTTGGCTGGTGGCAGTGGTATCTACCCTAACTTTTCTACCGCCATTATACTATATAAACGTGGTACTGTTCCAGGCTATCATATTAGCCTCGAACATAAACCCACTTGACCAAATACTCTTTTTTTTGGCTCTGGTCGGGTTTATTCACCATTTCTTTTTGTTAAAGTCCTTCTTGTGTTTTACTTTGCGCGGCAAACCAGGTTTGCCTTCTTTGTTCACCGTCTTTTGGATGGCTTCTCTCAAGAAGCCCTCCTTTTGGCACCTCGGTGTCTAGGTGGGCTGAATGTGAGGGAGGGGTGTAGTCACCCCCTGCACATGGTATCCTTGGAAACCCAAGTCGCACTTTGCCGTGATTGGCTGAGGTGGTTGTCCGGGCCGGACAACCCCCCTGCTGGGTGATTGACAGCCAGGCTGTGTGAATGGGGGATTTTCGCATAAAAGGCAGGACTCTTGGTCTGGAAGTCAGAGTCGCCACTGGAACTACAAGGAACCGATGAGAAGCGGAGAAGAAGATGGCTGCTGCAACTACCGAGTCCCAGTGAAGCCCTGCTGCAGTCCTGAGCTATCTACCCTTCAACAACAAGAAAAGATCCAGTCCGGAGTCTTCTTCCCTTGAGCCTGGTGGGTTCAACCAGCTCATCTTCTACAGGCAGAGGATCCTCTTCTTCGTCGAAATCGCTGCACACAGCTGTGGTGGTCCGGATAGCCATCCGAAGAGCTTCTCCTGGTTTTAAAGAAGCGCACTTTTTATTCACAGTTGCTTTTGCTGCTGCTGGCTTCATCCCTGAGTAGTGCAGATTGCTCCAGACATCCTCCTTCTTGTCCCCACGACTGAAGCCACAGCAACTGTGAGTCTGCAGGAACCACCAGGAACAACTGCCGTAGCACCAACTCTTCTTCACTTGAATAAGGTACTGTGTCCGACCTCGAGGAACTGGGTTGAACCCCTGTCTTCTCACCAAAGGCTTGTCCTTATCTTCCTTCCCTCTTATAACTTTTGCTTCCTATTTTGACAATATCCAAGTACTCGTGGCAATCTCGAATTGTGAACTGTACTAACCGTGTGATCCTCGACAACAGGAACCCTGTTCCACTTGACACTGGTGCAGGCCTATTGACTTTTATTCACTTGTATGAAAGTGTCCACTGATTCTATCTGCCTTGACAAAAGTATTGCCTATGATTTTTATCCCCGACTCTCTTGTGTTGATTCATGTGCTAAGTGTGTTTTAACTCCGGTGACATTTCTTTCCGTGGGTACACGTATCTTTAGTAAGACCGAACTGTGATTACTGTCAAAAAGTGATTGCATCTGTTCCTCCGGTAACGTCTTTGTTTCCCAACACCGATCTATCAACACCAAGGGTACTTACTTTGAATTGTGGTGCACAGAGTGAATTGGTTGTGTGTAGTGTATTTTTTGTGTGATTTTAAACTAATAGAAGTGAAGTGTTTTACGAACAGATGGTCTAGAAATAAATGTACCTTTACTTTTCAACCAAAAACCTTGAGTCAGTGTTTGCTTGAGTCACAGTAATTGTAGTCCTTTGTGTAATCTCTACTACTGCTCAATTGCTCTTGAGATGAGTCTGGCTGCTCCGCTAATGCTACCACTTTAACAGTGTAGTACAGGCTTGTACCAAAGGTGAACTTTTATTGCCACTTGTAGTCTTAATTGTGTGTAGTGGTCCCTAAGGGCACTGCACAGGATTCTGCCTAACAATGTAGAATAGGACTTGAATTAGGTAATGTGTCAGAGGTATCCATATTAGTATTATGTTGTACTTTATCTGTAATCCTTGCAGTAAATAACTAATGTATTCAAATGCATCATTAGGTGATATTTTAAAAATGGATACGTAGAATTCCATGCTTTTATTCATAACGAGATCATTGGAGGCCACTGATGATGTATTTCAAATCCTTAATTACTCAAAATGTTCACTTTATCACATATTTTCCAATGCTCAAATTCAAGACCAACAATACTGAATGACAACTCTCAAATGCGTCTCCTTCAACAGTGAACGGAAACATTTCAGTGGCCTCCACATGTGATCCGCAAGAGCCAACGCCACTCCATGTTTACAGGATATCCACACAAAACACAGTTCAATACAATGAATCGAAGTGGGATGTTTTTAATCAATAGAATCATTACCCTGAAAAGCTCTTTATGGCTGGGGCACCTAAGCACTGGACTTGGATACCCCTTACAAAATGTATTCTTAAACATTTGCTTCTGATTGTGATGTCCCTCACAAAGTTCAAAATTGTATTCAGAATAATATTCCATTCATAAATTCAATAAAACAATGATACACAAACTTTACATACAAAAAAAGTTATTAAACTCTTTGTGTCTTCTAAAAACAGTTTAAACACATTCCATGGCATCTTGAATCAAAAGTGGCTCGTTAGCATGCACAATGTCTTCATCTCTGCCTGATCCACGCGAGCATGTTACATTAGTGTCCCAACAGGCCACACGGGCCTTCAATGGAAGCATGTTTAACCGGATCATCAACATGATATTCCCCAGAGCCTTCATTTTGTTTATAGTATTTTAGGCCCTATGCACTTTTCCAACAATTTTAGGCAGGGAAGATTTTTTTATTTGACTCACAGTTTCATTAAGCTCCAATTCTGAAGCCCTATTTTAAACAATACCTTACGTTGGGCCTTGGATAAACTGTTAAAGACTGCAATGTACCCGAAACCACACTTTTTTTGTAAGGCTGTACCATTTCTGTACCAAAGATACCTGGGTAGCCGACATCTCTTTTAGTGCATTACCTAGATTGCGATTGGCAGTCATCAAGGTAGGGGTAACTTCCAGGCAGCTGCTATTCGCCAACCCACATATCTCGCTTCCATGGAGTTCTGCTGCCTGTGGTTTGCTCTCCAGCACCTTACAGCACATATCGAGTCTCAAGCCCCCATAGAGTCAGTAGAAGCATAAAAGCCAACCATAACCTTGTGCCGCACGCATTGCCACTCTGTTTATGCGCGGCATCCAGCTACCGCTGCTTGAAAAAAATCATGATCTTTGTCTTGCCATGATTTAATTTCAAGCAGTGATAGGTCAGGAATGTATTTGCTACCGTAGACTCTGCTGTAAACCACCTGGGGTCAAATCTATTAAGACCATATCATCTGCGTGTAGTAGCACACTGATTTTTGTTCCGAAGGAGATATAAGCCTGGCTGAAGATCTGATCGGGGCAAAATCGGATAAAAAGAGTGAGAATAGTATCAAGGCTAGTGGGCATGCATGCTTAACGCCCCGCTTAGTGGTAATAGCGGCTGTCTATTCATTACGATTTGACCAGCTAACCGCTGCTTCTGTGTCTGAGTACAGCCGTTGAATTAGCTGTAAACGGCTGGCGGGACTCCTGGTATATCTACATTTTCCCATAATGTCTTACAATCAACAAAGTCAAAAGCCTTTGCTGAATTGGGGAAGGCCACGTACACCTGGCTGGCCCTGATTTTTGTCTATTTCTCTACTATAATATTCAGCAAGAAGCACTGGTTCGTTGTAGCAAAGCCCTTTCTGCATCTGATAGAGATATTGGTCAGTCACAGTGTGGATCTGATACCAACCCGTTCTTATAAATCGGTACAATCAGGCTTCTTTTCCAAGACACTGGACTTACCAAAGAATTAACTATTGTGTTAAAAAAGTGTTGCGATACTGGTGCCCACCAGTCTGGAAACAGCATAAATACATCTGGATTTATCCCGTTTGGAATGGTTGCTTTGCCTTTTTTCATTCACAGGTGCACCTTTTCGCTATTCCTAACTTCCCTCATCCTCTCTTCACATGACCAGTTTGGGATACATGCCTGCTCAGCCCGATTTTGCTGTTGCCCTTCCTGGGGTTTTCGGATCGCTAGGCCCGGTTGCTTTTCTGACCCCCTCATGGTTTATTCGACTTCTCACCCCTGCGTGGGCTCTGGGCTTCTTCAGCCTCGTTTGGTTTGTTGCTTCTCTAACCCCCCCTGGGGTATTCAGATGATTAGGCCAGGGTGGAGTACTGGCCTGCCTGGCCCCGTTTGGTTTCTCGGTTCTCTCACCACCTTCTGGGATATTTGTATTCACAGACCAGCGTGGGCTAAGTAACAGCTTCACCACACTCCAGATGCTCATCAGATGCTGCTGCGTACCATCTCTCCTGTGGCGCTGCTATGTAGTGGGGGTGGTCCCTCTGGTCATAGCAGATCCATGTCCTTGACTTTGCTCAGTGTGCCTGGCCGGTTGTTCCGCATTGCTTCTCCCTTCTCTGGGCTCTGGAGTGTGCGGGACAAGACACTGTATATCCTGATTCCTTTGGTTCTGCTTCCTTCCTCAGTGGTCCCCGGCTCATCTGGGTTTCCACCTTTGTTGAAGCGGCAGCGCTCCATGGGTTGCGTTCAGTCTCCACCCACCACGTCAACTGTGTGGCTCTCTGCTCCTGCGAGGAGGGAGCAACTGCCTCCTCTGTGCATTTGCGCATGCTGGTGTTTCTCGCTCTCCGGCTGATACTCCCCTTCTTGGTTGGCGTACGTCTGTATTTAGGTTTCTCCCTGGAATGGAAGGGCAGATTACATTAGTCTTGGTCTCCATCAGGAGGTGGCAACCAACACAGGTTAGAAACAAGCCATCCACCTTAAAGGGCCCTGTAACTGTCTGTCATGTTCAATTCCCACATAACCAACAAACATTGGGGATTTTGAAATGAAAGGATGTGGGATGGAATCCTTACTTGGGCATTCCTCGCTCCCAGGGGAGGGGGGGTCACTCTTTCCCTGACCCTTGGTGGCGATATTGCATAACGGGTGCATATTTTCCTAGTCCTAAAAAAGAAGGCTCCATCTTGGGGAGAAGGGACACATTCCCCGGATTTGTCACAGCGTTTACGATGTAAATTGTGCATGTTCATGAATTTTGGGTGATCTTGGACGCTATAATGTCTTCGGAAAGACAAAGTAACACAGTCGACAAGGGTGACTTATATCAGCTAAAACTCAAATGTCTGCTTTATCCTGAGATGAAATGTTTAATAATTCCAAATGTTTTGCCCATGCTGTCACTACTTCAAGAGCCTGTAACTCAACGTCCCAGACGCTTGTGCCAGTAGACCAGCAGGGGATACAAGGCAGTTCCATGGTCTTTCCATCATAAGACACAGCATGCTAGAGGGTAATCTTCAAGGTATCCCTGGTGGGCTACAAGGACCTCTTTGAAGACAATCCCAAGCGATCGGAGGAAGATGTGTGACCGCGGCTGTTTGTTCACAACGGGACCTTTCTTCTACTTTTGCTTTCTTCTCCCTGGGCATTGACTTCAGGAAGGGAGATCTTTTTCGGTGATAGGGGAAAACATTTGAAATAATCTGCATAAGGATGTATGTATAAGTATCAAAGATTAAAGTTTGGAGGGAAAAAAACAAAAGTTTGGGAACACGAAAGTTTGAAAAACAAAAGTGCAAAAAATGTGTGGAGCATACCAGCACCAGTAAAAAGGATCAAGAGAAAGCGGTCAATAGGCTTCAAATGGAACTTTGAGTTTGTTCAGCTCATTTAAATACTAAACTAAGCGTTTTTACGTAGGAGGGCACATCGTGTCATGGAGATGAAGTAGCACTCTGAGTGGAGTAAAAGGGGAAATGGAGGGCTCCCCCCTGCTAAAACGTCTACAGGGTGAGAAACATTAGTTAAAATATAGAATGAACGTATTTGAGAAATTACATTTTTCTCACCTTTGAGTTCAGTTCTCACATAGTTTCCAAACTCATGATCAGAAGGATAGGTAAAAAAAGGTGGTATTTACAAATACCACCTTTCTTAAAATGTTCCACCAAACTTGTAAAGAGGCCCTACATTTTCAAACTAAATAGTGTTTTGTGGAAATGCAAAAATCCATCTTGACCATAAGCAATGGTATGCATTCACAATCAGATATTCCTAACCGTGCCAATCGGGCGCAGGTGCAGCCTCTGCAAGAGCTAATCACAAGATGCAATGACAGAAGGGGAAAACAGACTCATTACCGCAAGGGCTGACCTCTGACATCGCCGAATGACTAAATCACAAAGACTTGGCAAGCGGGACCTTATGCTGCCAGGGTTGAGCCATGCTGTTCCTGTGCCTTTTGCGAGGCGTGGGGGGGTGGGTCGGGGGGCAGGCGGGAGTTGGCGGTTACACCTGTGGAGTTTCCGTGAACATTCCATGCTAGAACAGGTGTGCACCTGCCTTCCCACACTGCCAGCTCCTTTGTGCAAGGTGAGAAAGGCAGGCGAGCATGCCAGGAATGTGTGGGAAGAAGCTATGATTGCCTTAGCTATGCAAAGTGGAATTTGCCTCTCTGTCACTCCTCAATGCGAAATTGAGACGATCGCAGCAGAAATCGCCCCGCTGGGAGAGCAGCTCGAGATAAACGGCAGGTTCCGCATGACTCGCTGCTAATGGCCCGTGGGGGCGATTACTAGCCCTTTATTTGTGTGCACGACTATGTAAGTGGGTGAAACAAAACCTTATCGGCGTTGTGATGATGGTAGGTGTAGATCAGTGCAGGTAATATGGACACCGTTCATTCTTTGCACAATGACATAAGTCATTTATAACGCACCTGTACAATCTCGCCCATTGCACAATCTCGACCATTAAATATGTGCCTGTTCAGTGCAGGTAATATGGACACCGTTTATTCTTTGCACAATGACATAACTCATTTATAACGCACCTGTACAATGTCGCCCATTGCACAATCTCGGCCATTAAATATGTACCTGTACACTCCTATCGACTCACCTTCGCTCTCCGGGCAGACCTTGTTAGTAGCTAACCGAGTAGGGCACCCACACCCGGGCTCCCTTCTGGATATGTTATGTTATGTAAGGTTCTTATACTGCGCACTGTTGCCACCTGTGTAGTCTCTATGCGCGCTGGGGGATCTGTAATGCAAGGAGGGTGGCAGATATTTTAGTAGGACTGAGGGAAAAAGAGCAAGAGAGCTGGGATGTTCTGTTGGCAGCTTCAGTTCGGATACACCGGTCACTGAGCGTAGGTGTGTTTTTCGGGTGGTGGCTGCATTTGGTGTTGGGTGAGATTATGTGTGGTTTGTTTTGTTGTTGCTGTTTTGTGACGTGCGAGTGGTTTGTGGTGCTGTAGACCAATGGTTGAGTTTAGTTCAGAGTTTGAGGGGTGAATGCAGAAGGGTAAGTTTTTAGAAGGGTTTGTTAGTGGCAGTACATTTCCCACACCCGCTGTTCTGACTAAATGCGATCCATATCCCTTGCCCTGCTGATCATTCTAGAGTGTAGCAATTACCATCCTCACACTAGTTCCTCCAGGGGTTATGGGATCCCTGTGCCGCGTGGTCAGTCCCTGGTGCTGCCTGTTTTCTGTGTCCAGACTTATTTCTTTATACCTACTTCAAGTGCCCTCACCACAACTCCCCGGTGCTTACCTTTTGGTTTGAAAGTAAAATGGTTGAATAGTTTTTTCACCAAATATTGCACCAATTTCTTTTACTGCAGAAAGCTAGATGGTAGGTTGGGGCTTGGTATGTAGTAAGCGGGTGTTTGAGGTAGGTGAGAAGACGTGCAGGGAGTCTCCCCCCTCATTTAGCAGTAAATAAGGGAACCACCAGCACGCAGAAATTGAGTTCTATCTTTTTGCACTCACCGACACTTCAGGTTTCACATCTTGCCTACCCCGCTCTTCCTAATCTTTTCTCCTCTCCCTTTCTTACGCAATTTGGCGCCAAGGGGCTGCCAAACTCATAGAGGTCACACTAAGACCACTTTACATTCCCCTCACTGATCAGGAGGGCTGCAACAGCCAGCCAGGGGTCCGGTCCTTGGGAGTCACATTCAATCCATGTTTTCAGGACAGCCACACACAAGGTACTTGAATACAAGGAATTTAAAAGGCACTTCGTCACATAGATGGTAGCTAGCCTTAAATCCAGGTGTGGTCACTTGAAGACTGGATTTGGAGACTCCTGGTCTATAGGCTAAGCTTGATGGTGAAGGGAGAAAGCAAAGACTGTGGTCACCAGCCTCTGTAACACTGTCTGAAAGATACTGGGTTCACTGCACTTGCACGATCCGAATGACACAAGGTCTAGTAGGACCGTTTTTGTTATTCTCCCTCTGTCACCCGACCCCTCTCCTGTCTTGTTGCACCGTGAAACACCATTTCCTGTACAGGCGCATTATAAACACCCAATAAATAAAAAATAAATTAGTAGACCAACTCTAGTAGAAGAGATCCTATTGTCTCAGAAGGCAGTAATCCTGCCCGTGCTTCCCTGTATCATTCTCGGGTAGGCCTCTGTCCTCCTCCACATTCCCCTGACCTTTGCTTCCACTCCAGTTTGCTCGGGGAGGGGGGGAGAGGGGTCTGCTCCCACTTAAACTGCACTTGTGTTCTGCTGCCCGTCAACAGACACAGTGGTCTTTCAAGCCCCTCGCCTTGAGGTTTTTTTCTCCAATCAGTCACCAAACAGTCTCTGCTCCTTTCCCTCCACGTAGGATGTGCCCTGCCCAGTGTCAAGGAACTCCTCGCCCATCACAGGATCGCTGCATGCCCAGGGGGCTACCCCACAGATTTCCCAGTGCTGTCCTAACATCGCAACTACTTACCTCCATGTTATCGCTCCCAGGGCAGGAATATATGTCCTTCCCAAGCCTGCATCCCCTAAGGAACCTCCTCAGGGCCTCACCATCAGGTTATGGAGCTCCCACCCATTAAACCCGGCAAGGATATCAATTCACATCAAACTGACAAGGCTTCCTCATTCAACTCAACCTGGCCAGGATCTCACTGCATATCATAGAATTACCCCCCACGCCTCTCAACCTCCCTCTGATCTCAATCCACGTCGCAGCCATCGTCTCCATTTTCTCCTTCCCTTTTCAGGACCTCATTGCATGTCATGGCAATGTTCTCCTCTTTCTTCAACCTACCGAAGCAACTTCTCCCCTCAATCTATTCTGTGTCTTTTCTCCCATTAAGCTGCAGATATGCTTTACTCCTTTTTTCAGATCATTTACCTTCCCTTGTCCAGTCTAATAGAATAAAAATGTAGTGTTTGCATATAGCCCCCAGTGCTAGATTCCTCCTGCGTGTTAGCGCTGTAATAATAGGTGTTATTATCTCCTGGGCCATGAGATCATGATCCTGAGTGTGAATGTGGACTGTTGAAGCCACGAATCCAGATTTCTCTCACAATACCATAAGTCTCTCCGTGGGTGCCTGCCATACTGCCCAATCCCTCCTACCGCTTCCCTCAGACCCCCACTCCCAAGTCCCTAGACTTACATCTGGGTGGCCATTGCCCTCTCACCTCCCCATTCCTAGCCTGGAGTTAACAACTCCCGGCAGCCACTCCTGTCTATTTTCTTCCTTGCCTTGAGCCGCATTTTGCAAAATATGGATCAAAGCCTAGCACTCCAGAGCTGTGGCTGGGCAATATCATTATTTCCAATCCTGCATGGGAAAAATGGGCATTCATGTGCCCCAAACCCACATTATGCACATTCACTAAGGCCCATACATCTGGCTCACATGCACATAACTGCTGGTATTGACTGCCGGAAGGGGCAATAATGCTTCATTATTGCCCAGTTTAATGGTAGCCAATGTAATGTGTTAACCCCGAAGGATTAAGGGCTGGGTTGACTATGCTGGGATGCAAACCTCCAATTGCAGACTTCCTCTGTGGCAGAGGTAAGTGCTTAACCGATAAGTTATCCACCCATTATGCAGTGACAACGGGTTCCATGAGTGGTCTGTCACTGAGAAATACTTGCAACATGTACTGCATTAATTCCCTACACAGATCTGACTTTCTCTGTCATATACTTCTAACCCTGCTTACGCCCAGTCTACATATATTTATATTACTGACTCTGTCGTGATGGTTCCAAGGATGAACAGTTTTGAAGGTTTAGCTCTGGAAACTCCAAAGTCTGTCTTCATCTTTTACAAGTAATTGCTATAGGGCTTAATGACAAGCATCCACTCATCACATTAATGCTACATCCAAGATGTTTGTGAAATTGACATGCCCCTCTCCCTTGATGGAATCAAACTCTCCACTCATTGGTGCTCCTCCTCTCTGCAAAATCCAGTGGCCGACAGAGTACCTGCGGGCATGAGAATCCCAATCTGGCTTTCAATCTGAATAGTACTCCAGCTAGCCTTACGCCTTGAGTAGTCCAAGTATCCCATCTGTTCACTATGTGATCCCAGGCCTGGACGCAGCTATGCCCTTTTCCAAAGCCACCAGCCTGGTTTACTGCTCCTACATTGATATGATTTGAACAACATATCTGAAGTGTGTACCTTGCTGTGTTGCATTCCTTTCACAACAACCACAACAACATTTCCACCCCTACACACAGTCTCTCCAGGGATACAAAGTTCCCTTAAATCCAACAAACTCGCTTCTGGGGTCAATCAAGTCGCCCCTCGCAAAAAAGGAGCTGTACCTTTCCAATATTAGCAATTACAGATGTTCTTGTGACCCCAGCTCAGTGCCTCCAACAGGGCAAACATTTCGATCGTTTCTAGAATGCACTGAATCTTCGTGAGAGGTAGCTACCTACAGAATGGTTATTTTGAAAACCTGCTATGGCTGGGTCACCTGAGCAATGGAGGTGGAGAAGGAATCAGTCAACATACTCCCAAATTCTTACTTCTATTTACTTGGTATACATAGATACCCACAAGTATGGAAGTTAGTTTCAGAGTGCTTAGGAGTCTGTCAACAGCCACACAACAACCCACAAAGTTTAATTGTTTAGGGCAGGGTTGTCCAAATGCAGGCCTCGAGGTGAAGGCAAGTCCCTGGACGCTTATACCAGAGAGAATGCAACCCGCTAGGGAAGAAAGGCCCAAGTTGATCTTGTAAGGATAACAAGTTCTTAATCTCACATGCAGATGGGACCAACAGCAAAGAACTCTGCTGCTCAGAACGTTCTGCCGAAAAGTAGTGCAAGCAGTATCTTATAAAGCAAAACATCATCATACATGACACAATACATAAGGTAAAATCCTGCGCGGCTGCTTGGTATGTGTCTATGTCTATACAGGATCCGCCTGCCCCATAAGGCATGCCAGGACATTGGTTCCAGCCCAGTCCTTCTGTCTTCCATCATGTGAGTACTGCAGTGATCGTCTTCTTCACATGTCGAAGATCAGAAAAATAATTAATTATACTCCTACCATACAACTATTTTATCACTCATACCAAGCACTTGGCAGGCCTTAAGACGGGCATAAAGGAGGTTCTGTGGCACTCTAACCTTCACACACACATTTCACTCACTCCCCTCTGCGCCATCCGGCTCCAAGGTCTCCACCCTCGTTTTGAATAATGTATCCCCCCCAGCACCTCGCAATCCAAATCACACTATTGTTGCTTCAACAATGTGCCCTGTCTGTCCTCTTTGAACATCTCAGGGGTTGTTACTTTGGGGTTGATGGTCAAAGGGCACCTGCTGCCATGGAATTTAGGGGTCTTAAGTTTTAATGAGTTATATGGGCTATTACTCGTGGTCGCCCGGAGATGGGCCGGGTAATGATTTGGCCAGTGTGGGATAACATACACATCAGGCGCTGGTCTGCGATTGCGGACTTGTAGGGCACATTCCTCTTTAACATCTTTGCAACACTGTTATAACAATAAATGGACGTTGTGGAGGTTGGGAGTGTGGGCTGTCCTCATGGGAGATCGGGCATGGTTTGGGATTTCTTGTGTCTCGCAATTTGGGCCTAGAGTGCTGCATTTACCGGACAGGCCTTCCCTTATACCTATAGTTACTAATATCTAAGCAAAAATAGCAATGCTTCTAGCGTCTTATGCTGTACTATGATTTGGTTATATTGTAGTAGAGTCCTTTTGTATTGGGAGGTGGTCCTCTCACCGTACCCCTACCCCCTGACCCATCATAATGCTTCAAGTGAATCTTGCCTCACTCTGAAGCACCTAGGGGGTTAGGGAGGAGTTGTCCCCTTCCCAACATTCTTCCTTTCGTTACTTCTACAGTAACAAACTCTGCTATACCACGGCACTCCCATTCCCTCCTTTCGGCTTCCACATAAAGCTGAATTCCCTTTATTGGCACACAAGTCCTACACATTGACTGCAAATTCTCCCCACTATGCGCATACTCTTCAGGTGAGCAAGTCATATAGATGCATCACCCCTCCCCCGCAGGGTCCACCCAAACGTCTGTGTAATTTTCTAGATCAGGGGTGAAGAAATGATAGTGTGGTAGAGATGATTAACTTCATCTCCATACGGGATGGGGAGCATTTCATATTTAGGGCCACCCTGTGGGATATCAGTTTGTTCTTCAATATTTTTTGTCTTGCAAGGTGCTTTTGAAACCCCAATTGATACCATAATTTCTGCGCTATTAGGTGCCACATTGGCACAATATCGAAGGGCCAGCTGACAGGTGCAGACAATAGCCAGAATGAACACAATTATGGGCATTAACATGTTCATGATCGCTCCGAGCCACGACGGGGCCCAACTGAATGCCATAGTAAACCAATCACTGTCCTGCACTTCTCCCTCCTTCTTCATGGGAACACACAGGCCATGGACAGCTGCGATGATTTGGTATAATGATGCATTCTCTGCATCCTCTGGAGACACAAATGTGCAGCAGGAATCGCCAAACTTTTTGCAAACCCCACCTTCCATTGTTGTTAACATGTCCAACTCACCATACATCACGTTGAAGCCGTTCTGTGTGTCGTTCGCGAGCTGGGCCACTTCCCATCTTACGATCTGCAACCATTTGGCATTTGCTTTGGCCTATACTCCCGGCAAAAGTAAAGATGCAAAAAAAGGATTCTGCTGAGTTGAAGAGCCTGTATTCTTCTGGTATTTCAGCAAGCAATGTGGAAGAGTCTTTGGATACGTAATTCGATCTATTCATCTTTTGTGGTTGTTGGAACTGTCCTTTTCCTGGCAGGATATGGAGCTCATCTGTGGGCAACAGGCCCTTAGCTTCCTTTTTGACTGTGGTGAGACTAGTTGGTCCCTTGGCAGGCAGTGCTCCCCCTTTAGGTGTTCTTCTGGGATTACTAATAGCACTGAGTACAATGTGGCCAGCGAACAACAGCCCCTCCATGATGGTGGGAGGTGCAGGTAATCTTGTCGGCCACAGACCCAGTAATAATTCATCATTGCCTCTGTTCCTTTCTTCATGTCTGCAATCATGAGAGTCAAATTGCAATGTTCATTTGAGCTGACAAAGACTGCTGCGGAAACAGAGTCTATATTCTTCTTACTTGTGCACTTGCACTGGCTTTGCCATTGTTGCAATCTACGTCAGCATTGTGATATGCTCTGGCCAGATTTGCGCACAGAAATTGTCCACTTGTGCTATACTTTCCTTGCTATATGTAACCAGTCCTTCTGCCAGGCAAGACAGTGTGGTATCCTGCAAGTTATTATTGACATTCTTATGTCCTTTCACCATCAGATATGGTGGCTCCACACATTTAATGTCTTTTGAATCACTGCTGCATAGAACAAAATCTGGACCCACCATTTGCAGTTGCACACTATGTGCCTGGAACGTTCCTTTTCTGCATAGCGCAAGATGAATTAGGCATTGTGCTTCTATAATTGGGACTGCTTGTGGTACTAACACCTTGAGAGCCCCTGGCATGTGGAATGAGTGAACACACATAACAGCTTCCATTCACAGCACTTCTCCCCACGTCACTCATGTCAGAAGACCATGAGTTGGTGAACTCAGGATGATGAATATCCTCAATCACATCCAAACCGAGCCCTTGATACGTGTCATACTTTTGTCATACTTCTCTTTTCATTATTCCTGCTTTCAGGGATGGCAGCTTTACTAGTGCTATCGGAAATAACATTATATCATTTTGCAGTTTTAGACAATGTCCTACTTGCTGAAAACAACCGTGTCACTGTTTCCCCCACTGACATATTGTGCTTACTAACTTCATTAAATTAATTTCCATTATTATTGTTAGTGTTCAGATTAGTGCTAATATATGTATGCTAATGTATGTAACTCCACTCATATTATTAACATGTATGTGTATTGTCCCATTTGGATAACATGCAATCCTATTCCCCCCTTATAGGACCTCCCATATAACACCCTCCCCCAAAACATTCCCAACAGTACTACCAATATCACACACAGACCCACGATAATAGTCAAGCCATAACAATATAAAAAGTTCCATATTCTCTCATTCATGCATCTACACCTCAGATCCCTACTTAACACATTATTTACATTAGTCACTTCCATCTGCTTTTGTCCCGTAATGAAAACACAGACACACAAGACAATGAAAAGGATAGACGCACAAGATGCACTTTTTACACAAAAGAAAGAAGAAAAGAAAGAAAAAGAAAGAAGAAAGACAGAGAAAAAGAGAAAGAGAGAGAGAGACAGAGAGAGAGAGAGAGAGAGAGAAAAAAAAGCGCTCCTGAAAAAGGAAGATACAGAGCTAGCAGCTAGACTTCATCCTGCCGCTGGGGTGTGCTGCTGCACATGTATCACCCCTGGACCAGTGTGGTAGGAGGAATAGAGGTACTGCTACCCCTTGTTTTAAGATAATGGATGTACCATTGTACTCTCCCGAGGTGCCCTACGAAGGTCAGGTCAGAGAGGTGGACCCAATGGCGCAATTCCTTGACTTTCACACCGAGGGGAGTAAAAAACACCACCTCATAAGGCTCTTGGAACAAAGGATTATTCATCTGCGCATGGAATTGGAGACGTATATGAGGTCCCAGGCAGCACTGGTTGTGTGGTCACATGCTCAGGATCTGTCACAGTAGTAGTCTCGACATCCGGTGTCTTGGTCCACACAATCCTGGGAGGTGCAATCTGTCAGGCGACCCATTTAATGGCCCTAGTTAGTGTGGTCAAATATTCTTTGAACTCATCGCCTAGCACCGCTGCTGCCCTATGTGCACCTGAAGGCCTCCTTACAAGGGATATGGGAGTATGCATACACCGGCCAGTGACCACTTTGTGAGGAGACAAATGGTGGTCTTTGCTTGGCTGTTTGCATAAACCAAAGAGGGCCAGGGGCAAACAGTGCACCCTGTTTTTATTCATCGTGGTACACAGTTTGGATAACTTGATTTGAAGGAGCATGCTTATTCTCTCCACAATGCCATTGGCTTGTTGGTGGTAAATCAAATAAATCCGGTGCTTGATGACAAGTATTGCTGTAACATGCAGAAATAATGCATTGAAAAAATGTGTGCCATTGTCTGACCTAAAACCCTCACACACACCCGATCGTGGGAAGACTTCCCGCACTAAGAAACTAGCAGCATACTTGGCATCCAGATGTGCATGCGGCACTGCCTCCACCCACCTTGAGGAAGGACAAACCACTACAAGGAGGTACCTCGATCCATTACAACGCTCACCTATACCAGCATGATCTATGTGTAATTCACGTAACGGCCCAGTAGGACGGGCAAGGTGCCCCGTAACGTCCATAGCATCCCTGTACTGAAACTTTGACATGTGGTGCAATGTATGACCATTTCTATAGTGATTTCCTGGATGTTTGGTATAAACAGTCCTCCTTTATATCTGCTGCTATGTGGTGCTTCGAACTCTGGGATGGGTAATGTAACTGTTCAAAGGCTACTGCTAGCTGCTCCTGGGGCATTAATGTCTTCCCAGTGCTCTCTTGCCTGCATAGCAGATCTGTTGGAGATTGCTTACAACCTCTCTGTGACCACAACTCTTTCTCCCTTTCAGGTGCCCTTCCTTGTAGTTCAATAATCTGGGAGATGGGCAATGCTGTGTAAGGTGCTGGTTATTCGCTTGCCGGTGGGTATTTCATTTGGCAGATATGATGCCATTTTGGCTGCCGCATCGGGGGCTGCATTCCCCATCGATATTTCATCTGTCCCATTAATGTGGGCGGCACACTTGACAACCGCCCCAGCAGATGGCTGGGATAATGCTTCTTTCAGTATTTCTAGCAGTGCTAGAACTGGGGATCCATCCGCCCTCCGAAACCCCCTCCTCTTCCAACGGGATAGACCGGTGTGCACAGTTGTAGTAATGTATTCTGAGTCAGAATATATTTTGACATTGCACCTTTGAGATGCTCTCAAAGCCTCAATAAGCGTTATGAGTTCAGCTGCCTGTGCAGAATAATGCATAGGCAACCTTTTCATGAGCACTGCCTTGTACTCTCCTTCCTCAAGTCGTACCACTGCTGCCCCTGTCCATCTTTTCCCAATCTCCTGATCAATTGTGGAAGCCCCGTCAACAAAAGGTGCCACACCCTATGTCAATGCACAGTCCCTTGCTTTGGGAATGTCATCCTCATCCCCCTTGTATGTGGCACTGTCTTGTGTCATTAAATCCTCTGTAGTAGGCATGTCTGTTAAAAAGGTGGCAGGGTTCACAGTTTTGCATCTAACCACATGAATATGGGGTTTAGAAATGATGATCTCATATGCCGAAGACCTTTGTGTAGTCAGAGTAGATTTGGACCTTTCTAGAATGGCAAACAAAGAATGTTCCACATACAACGTGGCTGAACACCCCATTAATATTGTAGAACTTTTCTCCATTGCAAAAGTAGCCACTTCTAAAGCTTGTTCGCAAGCAAACTGCCCTTGCATCACTGTATACAAAGTAACAGTATAATAGGTCAATGGCTTGTGGCCCATAGTGCTCTTCTGAGCCAATACCGCTGTCATAAAATGGCCATCTGAATGTGAAAACAAGTAAAATTCCTGCATGTAATCTGGGGTGGCCAGTACAGGAGCCGAACTAATGACTTCTTTTAAGTCATCCAACTGTTTGATCATGTCTGCTGTCCACTGTAACTTGTGGTTCTTTGCTTTTTGTGCTTTCCTAAACAAAAGTGGCCTCATGTATGCCGCATAATCTAGAATCCAGACCCTGCAGTAATAACACAGGCCCAGAAACTTCAGCAATTCTTTAACTGAGGCGGGTCTGTGGGTGGCGCATACTGATGCTGCCCTATCTGGTAGTATTCTTTTACCATTCGCTGATATGAACAGCACCAGATAGAGCACTTCCTGTTGACAATATTGCAATTTGGACCTGTCGACCGTTTACCCCTTTTATAGGCCAGCAATTGTAGGAGTGCAATGGACTCCCTTTAGCAGTGCTGTTCACTGTCACTACACACTGGCAGATCATCCATATACTGAATATTCCCTAGATCGGCATGCAGTATTCTTTTAAATATGCTTGGGCTCTCGCAATAACCCTGAGGTAATCTAGTATACTCTAACCAAATCCGGACCTGTGTAAATGCTGTGAGGTACCTTGACTCAGGATGGAGTGGATTCGAGAGGAATGCATTTTTCAAGTCCACTACAGTGAAATGCGTGGCTTTTTTGGAGATGCTACATAAAATTGTCATAGGATTCGGAACGACTGGAAAATCTTTCCTTACCACGTTATTTAGGGGGCACAAGTCCTGAATCATTCTCCAATTGCTCCCTGTTGATTTTTTGACAGGGTATATTGCCGTGTTACACAGGGACGTGAATGGCACGATGATCCGCTGGTCCAGTAGGGCCTGTATTGTCTTTCTAATACCCTCCTCCGCCTCCCTCGATAATGGGTGTCCGGTCAAAGATTCGAATCCAAAAGGATCGAATGCCGTAGGATCAAGTCAATTTGACCTAAAACAAAAGAGTCAAATTTTTTTTTTTTAAATATATTTTTTTTGGGTTTGCGTTTTGAAAAAGAAAATGTAAAAAAAAAAAGTCGACCCTTTTGTTTTAGGTCCTTTTGATTCGACCCTTTTGTCATTCAATCCCTTGCATTTGAATCTTTGACCTATAACCTTGATAATGGATGTTGTCTTACACTGGCTTCAGTGTTATACATACGGGGGTCGCGTCTTTTAGCTATATCATGTGGATTTGTAGTCCACAACTGTGAAAGTACGTGTTGTAAGTCTTCGTCAAAAAATAGGGGTGCAATGCACCCATCAGGTGGCAGTACACTCTTCAGTACTGTATCATTATACCACAGGGAATACGGATCTCTAGTATTATTTGCTCATCTTTGTCGTTATTTTCCAATAATTCGTAATTCCTGGAGGGCCGGAAGAATTTTCAGTATATTCCTCGTTAATATCCATTAGATACATTTGCATAAAATGATTCTAAATGTATGCATATTTTTTCTCATGAATATGAATGTGTATCCTGAAAACCTATCAGGATTCTTGTCCTCTAGGCCTGGAGTTGGACTATCCTGGTTTAGACCTTGTGTGACATTTTCTTTCAATACCAGTGCTGGCCATTGGGCCGGATTATCCCGGATCCGGATCCAACAAATAATGTCTCCCAGGATTCGAGATCCAGGAAATCCAATTGCATCCCATCATTAATTTCAGTTTGTTGAGACTTTATTTTATTTTGTGGGGTCTTCTTTAAATGCACTGTTCTCCCAAAGCCGGGATATCGAACGTAGATGCTGGGATCAGGGGCCATACCCTTAGCTACAAGACCACTTGAACATATGATCATTATTTCTGTGAAATCACTTGTTAATATTGTACTCTGTAGGAAATCACACAAGTACAGCTTTTAAGGTTTAAAAGGGTTGTACCTTTTATGCTTTGCTTGCAGCATTAAAGGAAACATCTCTGTTGGGTTATTTTCCAGGTGTTCATCATAAATATCCTGAAAGACTAATGTTTATGTGGAGCAAAGGCAGGGAGGTGAAAACACTTGCCTCTGACAACCGTCCACGACCCTTCGCTGGTGGGATCCTACAGTGAAACATTTCCATTTCCAGCACTGTTCTATATTAATAGTTATAGTATAAAACTGAGCCATTTTGTGATTTCTTTGCTTTATTTGCTTTAAAATAATCCTACCAGAGCAGACTAATGTAGGAATTAGAGATTTTAAATTGTCCCACGGTTGTTCACACTGGATTCATTTATTTAACCCTAGTCACTCTGAAACATCCATTCTTACTTTAGCAAAGGGAGCCATGAATCAAGATTGATGTGCACTGGACAAGCTGTGTATATGCAGATGCCCGGTATGCAGGTCGCTATTAGAGATCAAGATAACAAGGAATTCCTGGGGATGGGTGGCAGCTAATCGGGGTGCATAGGCCAAAGCTGTGACAGGAGCAGGCCGAGCAATTGGGAGAGGAATGTGCTGTTGCATATCATTAACCAACCACCCCACCCCCCCACCCCGTCATCACCTTAGTCATGTATTCAGGTCTCCAACCCCATGCCTGAGCTTTAATGAATAATTACTTTCTTACCCTGCCCACCAGAAGCGCTGTGCCCTAGGTCCTCCTGCTCTAAGGACCCATGTGTATCTGGAAGCCCATGTCACTTCCTGTTATTTCTTTTCTGATTTTGAATTTGACGCCTTGCCAGACAGAACCCAACTAAGTAGCCAAACCTTTGGGGACATTTTTCCCAACTCCATAAGATTATTTATTTATTTATAGTTTATTTATAAAGTGCTTATACACAGGTGAAGTGCTTCAAAGCGCTTAGTCTAAAGCGGTAGTGTAAAACCCTAACCCTTCCAGGCCTCTACCTGTGTTTTTCTGTCTCCAGGCGAAGACCAACGAAGAGGCTGGGACCAGGCGGTTGCCAGTTCCAGTTGCATGCTTAAGAAAGGGGAGGCGGGGTTAAAGGCGGTTGCAATGGTGCAAACACGAAACCGCATGCGCCCTCCCTCACTTGCATGGCTATGTTGTTGCAGGACTTTGCTATCCTTTACATCCTATGCAGACCAAAGCGTGTGTGGCCCGTGCATAGGGAAAATACATAACTTCCAAAGTGCATGCGTATTTGGATAAGTCTGCATTTGTGCCCTTCTGCACCGTTGCAGAAGCCAGGTGGGTCCAAAAGGAGCAAACTTAGATTGCAGCACATAGCCACAGCACACAACAGCCGCTGATACTGGGAGGTTCCAAATCTGCGTTCATCTCATTTGATTCGCGGTGGTAGCCTTCACCCACGGAGCAGCCACAGGAATAATCATTAAAAAAATGAAAATAATTCGAGCGCAGTGTGCAGGGGTCACACAGTGGCGGACCCTGTTTTAACATCTACTTCTTTAAAAATGAAATGGGCTCTGTTGAATTTGGCCATAGGGCGGAGCTGACGTCCCTTGTGAACGCTGTCAGCGGGTCACAGACAAGTAAAAGGTTATTCCACTAATAGTGTTAAGCACACATTCTCCACTGAGTGTAATGAGCTGTCGACAGACGCTGTGTGATTCTCTGTTTCATATACAGGCAGGTCATAAATGCTGAAATCCTGGTTTTGAAGCACTAACGAACAAAGACAGGTGCAATGCCATGCTTTATGATTAATAGCTGGGCTGGGCCTTTAAGGAGTATGCAGTAAGTCCCTCCCCCATCCCCCGCCCCCAAAAGAAAACTAGAAGCACGTGTTAATGATAGGAATTCTTTCTCTTCACAGCCAGCAAGCACGTTGTCTCGGGTTAAGCACACCCCTCTCATTATCACTGTACAGAAATAATGAGATACGTATTTAGGCAGCATATGTTTCTGTAGTGCAAAGAATATAGGTTGCATAGTAATGCAAATGGGGCTGCACTGGGAGGGGCTTCCTGTTCAAGTCCTGGGGCTGCACGGGTGGAGGATCTAGTTCCTGCTAATTATGCAAATGGAGCACGCAAATACACCCACCGCCTGCCGAAACAAAGACTCTGGGTTTTTGACAATAAACCCTCTCGCTAGTTTTATTTTAGCAAAGTCTCTGACCGATGTTTATTCCCATGACTGTTCTCTAATGTTACACATTTTTCGTGGTGGAACGCGCACCATTTGAATGGTTGTACCTGAATTAATTGCACACGGTTCCCCATGGTTAAACAAATAGAACATTGAACCACCATTGGTGAGGTAGGGTTTCAATCCCTAATTAAAGAAATTAAGAAAAAGAAAAAACATGATGTTAAGTAAATATGAATTGTTTAAGGTTCAAATGCCTTTACAAATAGGCACCTCTTCTTGGTTCCATGTGTTAATATCCCTGCAAAAATATCGCCATATAAAAATATCGCCATATTTTTGCGACGATATTAAGGCATGGAACCTGCGGGGGACACCCCTGCAACCCCCCTATTTTTTTAAAGGAGCGGGGACACCCCCGCAGCCCCTGCTCCCAAAAAACCTCCAATATTATTCCCACTAAAAATATCGCCTATGGACGTTCCCGACGACCATATTTACGCGATATTTTTGGTGGGGATAATATTACCTGATACCCTCTACTTAGCTTATTGCATTATGATTTAAAGGCCCACCACGCTGTGGCATGCCAGGTTTATTCATGTTGCTCAGCCAAAGAATGTGTATACATGGAACTGAGTCTGTACCTTTGTGGTCACGTGTATGCTTTTATCATGGTCATATTTTCGAGGGTAACCCCTCCCCCCCTCGCCTTGTTTCAGGGTACAGGCAAATAAGGTCAGACTTTTATTTTTCAGTACCAGGATTTCGGGAAATAAGCACAGTCTGTTATAACTGCACCAAGGCTGCGCCAAACCAGCTGACCATGGCACGTGCTGTCTGACGGGGTAAGCTAAGAAGGGGCAGGACTATCAGTACGTGGCCGGGGAGCATGGGGGGACCCCGCATTACAACAAATAAACGACACAAACAGGTCGATCAAAGTGAAACAACCAAAATGTAGACTTTTCAAAGGTAGTTTATGCAATCATGTAGATCCCCAGGAAACAAGCTATTGTCTGGACGGTGCTATAGGTGGTGGTTCCTCCTAAAAGAGAGGTCCAGGGTAGGACAACTTAAGGCCCACAGTGTACGTACCCTTATACTGCAGTAGCGCTGTATGTGATCTGCACTGGGCAGGTATGCCACAGCTATACCTGGCACATCAAGATTCAGTGAATGTAGCCCCAACCCTCTACCGCCAGAGGTGGTGGTCAGGTATAATGGGGCCATAATCTTATGTGTTAGCACAATCTGCATTCCCTTAAGTATGCAGTGGGTTATGATGCAACTAATATTCTCCAGGCGTAGATTTTTCGCCTTGCCAAATAAGGGTTCAGGATGCAACACAGACAAAGGACGCGTATCAAGGTGCTGAGCTCTATGTGATCAGAGGCTGGGGCCTCAATATGGTATTCATTATGAATGAGCAAGTTGCAGCAATAAGAATGGGTCATAAGTCTCCTTCTTAATGATGCATTTTCCAACATGGTGATGTCAATTGTGGTGTAAAATATGAATTCCCTGACACTGATCCATCTCCAGTCATCGCATATTGATCTATTGGCGAGTCACATATCGTTTATCCTCCAGATCTTGGTGAAGTTGACACTGCCTCTTTCAATAGGTCCACTGCAGGGTGGAAAAAAAGGGGTTCTGGGAGTATCTCTACTACTGGTCTATATCCCAAGTTAAAGTCTCAAACAGAGTCTTTAGCTCACCATCGTTTCACAGAAGAGAAATTTCCAACACTTATCGGTCTTTATCCTGCCCAAGGATAGTCCAGCACCGGAATGCCTGGCAATTCTCTTCTGAACAAGAGTACCAACAGCAACCCCAGACACGTGTTTTCGGCCTGGTTGGGCCTCATCAGTGAGGTGGAGCTGTGCCTCTCTAAGAACAGTGAGCAACATTGGTGGATCTTTACATAGATAGTCAGGTCTAAGTGTCAGTTCTTGTAGACACATGGACCAGGGGTAGATGCTCCTTGCATTCTGCATGATTGGTTTTGATCAGGGGTAACGTTTGGTGGATCCCAAGATGGGCTCTCCTGCTAATGTTGCTCCTTCGTGGAGGTTGAAGTTAGTTTCCCAATACGGGAATTAATGGTTACTGTTCCCTGTTCCAGCCTCTAAATAAGGGCACTCTCACTTCTGCAGTTTTTCCGTCCATGCAGTGGACACTATTTCAGTGCCACCCTTAGCAGGGTGTGTGACCACAGTCGCCAGGAAATAAATCTACATAAAGGATCGGAAGGCACATGCAAGCCAGAAGATCATTGTGTTACACATATCCTTTTTGGGATTAAGGCTACTTGGACCAGAGCTTTACTCAATAGTCAAGAAATCATACGATGATTGCACATACTTACAGTCCCTTCAAGGAATTCTAAAGAGAGGAAATCAAATATTGATCCTTTCGAAAGGCAACCATTCCTAGAAACAGACAGGGGTTTCATGGGAGAAAGCAACCTCTCAAGCACCGGCACAGTCCAAGCCCAACCAGTCCTGACTATCCAGTGGACGTACCATGGGGGGAATAACTCCAGGTCTTCTCACATTTTTGGGAGACAATGTTTGGAGATATTTGGACCACAATCATTGCATCAAACAGATAAGCAATAGAATTATCAATGATTCCAGTTCAACAGGGACCATAAGGACACAGATCCTATAAGATCCAATCTACAGATCATGCCAGGAAGAGATCATCGACAACCTTCTTATAGAAGAGATCCTTGAAGTAAGTTCTCAACTTTAAGCACCTTAACAAAAGGATCACTTTTATACACTTCAATATGGAGACCATTCAGGGGATCCTCCCAATGCTGAGGCCACATTTGTACCTCTCCTCGCTGGACCGCCAGCATGAGTATCATCATGTGCCATTACCACCAGATCACCAGAGACTGCTCTAATTCATTGTGTTTGCAGAATAGATGCAGTACACAGTTCTTTAATTTGGCATGAAGTTAGTTTAAATATTTCAGAAATGAAGGCACTGGTGAGGTTTCTGCACAAAGGAGGAGTCCCGGTACATCTGTATATGCGTGTGTGTCATCTGGTCCAGCAATTAGGCTTTCTCATAAATCACCAGAAGTCCCATCTCACACCACTGAAGAGGGGGGCCTTCATCAGGGAAGAGCATGACATGAAGTGGAGAAGGATTTTCCTCCCAGAAGCACGGGCGACCAGACCGAGAAATCATCAGAATCGCCTTCTCTTCCAATGACAAACCACGTCGAGGCTGGGATGAATTGTCCGGGAGACATGGCAGCCCCAGTTTTTGTAGTCCAGGTGGCAAGATACCACCCGAGACACTTAGAGACGTATCTGTAAAACACCTGGTCTCCTCACAATGTTGGCTAGAAGGACCTGATCCCTGTCTCCCCAGCAATAAAATTAGTGTTGCAAAAGGGGCTCAATCCGGGGAACCTGGAGATAGGGATTCAGTTAGAGCCCCTGCCCCGCTCATATTGACCACAGATGCCAGCTAAGCAAGGTGGGGCGCAAAGCTGGCAGTGCCAATGGTGCAAGGGAAATGGACAGCAAGCGAGGAGGCTGGTTCTCAAACTGAAGGGACTTGGCAGCAGTTCTGCGAGCCTGTGAGCCCTTCTCAACGAAATTACAAGGTCACGCTGTCTTACTACTCACGGATAATATTGCACCCAAAGCATATGCAAACAGGCAAGGACAATCATTCTCTGTACTATGACCCCCACTTACTCTCCACGCCTTACATTTCCTCCCTGGAGGTTTTCTTGGGGGGCTAGTGAGGGGTGATGTTCACAGGTCAGCGTCCCGTTGTTGTAGCACTTAGGAAACCATGAGATGAGTTGTCAGTGATTAAAGGACGTGTTCCTGAGTTGTTAAGGGGGTTAATCTTGCATATCCCTCCACCAAAGAGACTGGTTGCCCCATGAGGATGATGTTTTGTTGAAGACTCTTTTAGGGGCTCCTTATGAGACGTTGTACCAGGTCTACATCTCCTGGTTGTCTTACAAGAGCTCTTTTCCATTGCCAGAATCTCCCATTAGGCGGCTGGGTGACCTGGACGCCCTGTTATGTTATGAACCATACCTTAGAGTCTCACCCGTTGCTTTAGTCCTTAGGCCAAGTCGGTGTTGTTTGCCCAAAATCTGTTCGTACTACCCCCTAGACCAGGATGTGTTCCTGCCTTCCCTCTGAATCCAGAAGGGGTGTTGTTTTTTGGGACCTGTTGTCAGGCTTTTGCATGAGCGTAGGACATGAGGGGGACAGGGCGGACAACCCCCCCCACTTTTTTAAGTGGGGGGATGTAATGTAATTTATCCCCCCAAGAATATGTGTTTGGTGCGTCGTGCAGGGATCTGTTTTTGAAGTGGGGGGAGGGGCTGCTTACTATGTAAGCTGCCCTCTCCCCTTGGCCCCCAAAACATGGGGGCAATAACCTGGGGGCAGATGGGTGATTTTCTGTCCCCAGGGAAGGGGGGCAAACAAAAACAAAAAAATATTTTATTTTTAAAACATAGTTTTGGGTGGGGTTGGTGTGGGTGGGACCACTAATCACGAGGGATTTTTACAATGGGGGTTGCCGTCTCCCCCGCCCCAAAGTGGATGAGGGCACCTTATGTAGCCCTCCCTGGGGGCAGATTTCTGCCCCTAGGAAGGGGTACATGAGATGCCCTCCATCCATCCATCCATTTGGGGTGGGGGGAGAGGCCACTGCAAATATTGCCAGTGCCACCCCTCCCAACCCTGGGGCAGTACGTTTTGACCCCCCCCCGGGGGGCAGATGGCCACACACATGTGCCCATCTGCCCCTAGAGAAGGGCAAAACAAATATATATATATGTATATTATAACTTGTTTTGGGTGGGGGTGGAGGGCCCACTAGACCACCAGGACTTTTTGTGGTTGAAAGGGTGGGTGGCCTTCTCCCTCCACCCTAAGTGGATGGGGGCACCTTATATAGCCTTCCCTGGGGGCAGGTTTCTGCCCCTAGGAAGGGGTACACGAGATGCCCCCACAAATTTGGGGTGGGGGGAGGCCACTGCAAATATTGTCAGAGCCACCCCCCAAGCCTGGGGCAGTACGTTTTGCCCCCCTGGGGGCAGATGGCCACACACATGTCCCCATCTGCCCTAGGGAAGGGTAAAACAAATATATATATATATTATAACTTGTTTTGGGTTGGTGCAAGGGGTCACTAGACCACCAGGATTTTTTGAAGAGGGGGTGGCCCTCCCCCCACCCTAAGTGGATGGGGGGCACCTTATGTAGCCCTCCCTCGTGGTAGATTTCTGCCCCTAGGAAGGGATACATGAGATGCCCCCATCCATTTGGGGTGAGGGGAGAGGCCACTGCAAATATTGGCAGAGCCACCCCGCGCCCCAAGCCTGGGGCAGTACGTTTTGCCACCCCCCTGGGGGCAGATGGTCACACATATGTGCCCATCTGCCCCTAGGGAAGGGCAAAACAAATATATATATATATATATATATATATATATATATATATATATATATATATATATGTATATTAAAACTTGTTTTGGGTGGGGGTGGAGGGCCCACTAGACCACCAGGACTTTTTGTGTTTGAAAGGGTGGGTGGCCCTCTCCCTCTGCCCTAAGTGGATGGGGGCACCTTATATAGCCTTCCCTGGGGGCAGGTTTCTGCCCCTGGGAAGGGGTACATGAGATGCCCCCACAAATTTGGGGTGGGGGGAGGCCACTGCAAATATTGGCAGAGTCACCCCCCAAGCCTGGGGCAGTACGTTTTGCCCCCCTGGGGGCAGATAGCCACACACATGTGCCCATCTGCCCTAGGGAAGGGCAAACAAAAATATATAAGTTATAACTTGTTTTGGGTTGGGGCAGGGGGGCACTAGACCACCAGGATGTTTTGTGTTTGAAAGGGGGGTGGCCCCCCCACCCTAAGTGGATGGGGGAACCTTATGTAGCCCTCCCTTGTGGCAGATTTCTGCCCCTAGGAAGGGATACATGAGATGCCCCCATCCATTTGGGGTGAGGGGAGATGCCGCTGCAAATATTGGCAGAGCCACCCCGCGCCCCAAGCCTGGGGCAGTACGTTTTGTCACCCCCCTGGGGGCAGATGGTCACACACATGTGCCCATCTGCCCCTAGGGAAGGGCAAAACAAATATTTTTATATATATATATATATATATATATATATTATAACTTGTTTTGGGTGGGGGTGGAGGGCCCACTAGACCACCAGGATTTTTTGTGTTTGAAAGGGTGGGTGGCCCTCTCCCTCCGCCCTAAGTGGATGGGGGCACCTTATATAGCCTTCCCTGGGGGCAGGAAAGGGGCAAACAAAAATAAAATAAATTATAACACAATTTTCAGCCATGTCACTCTGGCCACCCACTGAACCACACCGCCAACAACACATGTCCTACCATCCTGCATTCCCACAGTTGTCCCGGCAAAAATGGTACCTCACATGTGTGGGTACACCTACCTGGGTGCAAAGGGAGAAGGCTAACCAACTGGTAACCCCAAGCCTTTCCCAGAGCAGATTTTGCTCATGTGGACAACATACAGATTTGGGCCTAGGGTGTCGAAGCCACCAAGGAAAACAGTGAACCCCATGCATTTCCAAAAAGAGGACACCTGTTGGAATCTACAGAGATCTGACATGCGCAAATCGCCCCAAAATGTATTATCCACGATCCCCGGCAAAGTCTGAAATTTAGTGAAAAAAACGACAATTTTCAGACATTTCCCTTTTGCCACCCACCGAAACACGCTGCCAACTTCACATGTCCTACCTTCCCGCGTTCCCACAGGTGTCCTGACGTAAACGGTACCTCACATGTGTGGGTGCACCTACCTGGACGCAAAGGGAAAAGGCTAAACCAGTGGTAACCCCGAAAGGGTTTGAGGAGACAACCTACAGATTTGGGCTTAGGGTGTTGAAGCAACGAAGGAAAACAGGGTAGCCCATGTATTTCGGAAAAGAAGACACCTGTGGGAATCCACAGAGGTCTGACTTGCACGAATCGCCCCAGAATTTATTTCCCACAATCCCAGACAAACTGAAAATTGTGTTTTTTCCACCAAATTTCAGAATTTGTCACGGATTATGGGTCGTAAATTATGGGGTGATTCGCGCATGTCAGATCTCTGTGGATTCCCACGGGTGTCTTCTTTTCGGAAATGCATAGGGTTCCCTGTTTTCCTTCGTGGCATCGACACCCTAGGCCCAAATCTGTAGGTTGTCCACATGAGCAAAATTCCTGAAAATCTGCTGTGCGAAAAGACTTGGGGTTACCAGTGTTTTAGGCTTTTCCCTTTGCACCCAGATAGGTGCACCCACACACGTGAGGTACCATTTTTGTCGGAAAACCTGTGTGTATGCGAGAAGGTAGGCCATGGGTTGTTGGCTGCGTTTTTCGGTGGGTGACCAGAGTGAAATGTGCAGAAATTGTGTTTTTTTTTCCTGTCATTTTCCCGATTTCCCCCAAACTATGGCATCTTTCCCTACATAGGTGTTGCCTGACCTGCGTAAATCACCCCTTCCTAAACTTGGAATATTGTCTACTTTTCAGAAATGTATGCCTTTCTGGCTTCCCATTCAGCTTTCCTACCCTTTTCTTCCATTCCGTCCACGCATGTCCTATTGGACAAAAAAAGGCCAAAAACGCCTACCTCTCACAAAACAGCTGATTAGCATATCAAAATATGTTATTTTGGTTTCCACTCAATCCTGGAAAATGGCAAATCCAGCACAGCAAACCAATTGTTCCTAGCTCTTACAAGGAAAACACCACAGGCTTCTTTGTATAACATTTTATTGGCATTTTCTGAAAAAAAACAAATGTTCTTCTTTTTGGTTATTTTCTCTCACCCCCCTACAGCAAACTAGAATTCCTGGGTGGCGTTACGACTGCCTACATGTCGGGAAAAAGGGGCCAACTTTGGCCAAGATATCTCATGTAACAAAGAAGTTACAAGGGATTGAATGGCGACATACTGAAATCACCAAAAAAGACCTTGGTACTGGGGGGAAATACCCATGGCAGTTAAGGGGTTAAGACAGTAAAGCCCCAGAGGAGATATCATCTGTAAGGTAGCTCAGTTAGTTAATGCTCCAAATGCAGATTGTGCAGAGGAATATGTAACACCTGTGTTCACTTCCTGGCTTAATCTTCCGGTGGGATAATAGGCAGAGTGAATGCATTCAGCTTCTGATGCAACACAGCATTTTCCAGATCAATTGGCTCAGAAAAAGTGGTGGAAAACACTATTACTGTCGCTTTTTCTAATTAGCAAGATTTTCGTGCATTTTCTGGGTGGAGTTTGGGAGCCGAGTGGACATACCAGGACCCTCTGTATTTCCCGCTCCACCAGACAAATGCAGCCTTACTGCCAGCATGGATTCTCATGGTGGAAATAAGGAAAGGGATTCCTCTGGGATCTGCTTGGAAATTAAACCTGGTAAAAGCGGGTGGAGTCCAGAGGAAGTCATTGTCAATTCTGCCAGCAATCGCTAATTGCACGAGGTATTTACACTCTTCCAAAGTGGAAAAGCAATGTGATTTCACCTACCTTTTACGTTAAAATCTTCCATGACGTGGCGGAAAAGTAAAAACGTGCGCCAATGGAAGTGGTCCACTCCATGCAGTTTACTTTGCGCCTTGATGCTTGGGGGTTTTGCGTGATGCTACACATGTAATAAATAAATAAATACATTTAACATGACCCCAGATAAATGGCAATTCGTGATCAGAATGAGTGAGCATGGCATGTCGCTGGTAAGAGGGTGTCCTGTGCTACTTGAGTGCGTTGGCAAATGCCCTTAATTGCCATCTCGCGTTAAGCAGGTGCTTATACCCATCAGTGTGGATTGCGCAATAATAAGTCGACAGAGGTATTTCAAATGGCCAATTTCGCTCTTTGGGAGAAATTGTCAAAGTGGGAGAATGTTTCCCAGCATGTGCCACTTTCTCTGCAGAGTGAATTGTGCCTACCCCAAGGAAGAAGTGTGAAAAACCCACAAGGGCACTGTGCCCTGCTCTTTTTGCATGTGTCTTCCTCACAGGGCGACAGATGCCGACTCAGACATGGATAAGTCTCAGGTAGCAAGCCTGTACCCTAGTTGATGTGGCAAAGGATTTCAGACTTCTGAGGCTGATAACATTAGTAGCATTGAGTTACATGCCACCTTACAGGTATGTGTGATAAAGTTGCAAAGCAGAGCTGTTAGTGGGCTAAAGCAGGAGGCAATGTCTACCCACCCTCAAAGGGCACATACAACCATAAGTAATAGGCCCCTCCCCCCATCATGGCTGTAGGGGCCAGGCTCCAAACCAGGGCAAGAATGCCCTCCAATCATCCATGCCCACGAGTAGGGTAGCCCTCGTACTCCAGGAACCCTTTTGAGCAACCTCTGTGTTTTCCAGGTGATAATAACGCTATTTAAAGCCAGAAGTCTAAAAGGTAATCGCTTAATTGCAGCTGGAAATTTGCTCCTGGTGTGATCAAAATGCCTTAACCAAGTGTGACATCATCCCCTTCATTTATAAGCAATATGTTTGTTCTTGCGTTTCTTCATCCACTGAATTACTGTTAGAAACAAAGGCAAGAGTTGTCTCTTGTGTAGGCATTAGGAAGGCAGTTGCCAGCCTCTGGCATAATGTGCCCATGTTCTTCCAATATTTGCTAGCTGTTACCCTCTTATGGCCAGGTAGAAACATCATGGCAGTGACTGGCAAATGCCTTTCCCCTGCAGACAGAAAAGCGGAAATAAGAAGCCAATTCAAGATACAGAACAAATAGACGTTAAGACAGACTGCAGCTGCCATTGTTGTGTTAGGGAGAATATGTTGAGTGTTCAAGCAAGGAGGTATTGATATTGATATTGATATTTTATTTCTATCGCGCTCGTACACAAGTGTTTCAGAGCGCGACAAGGCAAGGGAGGGGAACAGGGGAGAACAAAACAGCGAGCTGTATTAAGCAAGCACGCAGTGAGACAAGGGAGAGGCAAACAAAGGCCAGAGGGGCTCTTTGAATAATGTAACAGGGCAGAGGACCCATGCTCTGCCGTCCTTGTAACATATGAGAGAATCAAATAGATCAGGCTTTGCAGCAAATGTTAAACGAGAAAGGAACAGAGTCCAGCTCTGCATTCAGAATAACAAAGGCAAAGAAAGGCTAGGCTCTGAAGCCAGCATGAGATGGAATAAGAGGGACCAGACTCATCGTGAGAGGCTGGCCCGGCCCTCGCAGGGGTGCTAGAGGGGCAGCCCACATAGCGGGCTGCCCCTCTGGCCACCCACCCCACCTACTAGGCATCCTCCGGGTCCGACACATCCGGCCGCGGACCTCAGGAGTGCTTATAAGGGGATGGGCTTGCGATCGCTCATCCTTCTTGTTTGCTGTACCCCCCTGCCCTCCCCGGAGGACAGTCAAAGCAGCAACATCACACACCTGGTCCCTCTACCCCCATAACAGGGCTTACTCAGAGGTACAAACAAGATTTCCTCTTTCTTTGAAACCCCCATCCTTCCATTCCAAAAGACTCCTTGCCCCACACAAAATAAGTAGCAACTTGCAGTTGGTAGAAAAGGCTGCAACTCCTTTATTTGGCAGGAGTCCACTTACAGCTGTTCTGCCTCTTAACGAGCTGGCGTCCTAGCTGTGGCCCACTGGAAGTAACTGTTATTTCCTCTCTCTTACCATGAGCTCATAGTCAGATGATAAGTCCAGAAATGCAACATACAAAGACATGTTCTTTGCTGCTGCATCCTTTAATTTTCTTGTTTTCTTTTCTTCTTTTCTCTTGTTTTATACAGTGATATTTGTAATTTATTACGTACTGCTATTTTAATTCTAATTTTGTGAAAAGTCGAGTTCTTTGACTAAAACACAATAAATAAATAAATAAATAAATAAAGCAAAGTCCCCAAGATGTCCCATGTCCCCCCCAGATTTTATATGTCTCCCTGGGCTTTTGTGGGTATCCCCTCAATACTTGATAAAGTTGAAGAGGGGGGCAGCTGATGTGTAAATTGCCTGTGGTAACTGTGCTACGTCGTCATCAGCTTACCCACATCCCGCCAATCCAAACAGAGCATGCATGGAGCTCTGTGGGGTTTTCAGGAAGCTATGCGGGCTTCAGCGCAGTTATGTGGCCCTGGAGAAACCACAGAAGAGGTAATAGGGTTAGGAATGTATTCTTCAATAAAATCTATGAGGTAGGAATACAACAATACTTGAGTACGCTGATGAGGGAGGACGGTTGATGAGAAATGCCTTAATTATATGTGGTAACCCAAATGACTCCATCATGGAGATTACCATATGTAACAAAGCCATTGCGCCAGATGAGGAGCCGCCTTCCCGGCATCTGATACTCGTGGCACTCCTCTGCTCAAAGCTAGCTACCAGAACTGGAACACATTAGCAAATGGGATATATTTGATAAGAATTCAACGTAAAGGGCCAACCCATCTGAACCACACCGTTAAAAAGTTCCTATTTGGGGAGAGGGGCGTGATCTGAGAGCCCTCTTTTGGCCCCTTGTTGTCACCTTCCCTGACCCACCCATTAAGGCGTGACCAACACAAGTCCTCCACCAAAGAAATGGACACATGGGAAAATTACATCAGTTTATTTGTTTAAATTTGTTGTAACGCATTTCACATCTGCTTCTGCTTCCACTTCAAGCTTTTGGGGTGTAATGTATTGTAACTAAGCAGAGGATGGAAGAGAGGCCACAGTCACCGCTGTATTAAGCAGAGATTTCAAATAGTCATGTGTCTTGGCTAAAAATCACAAAATCAGTGTGGCAACCCGGTTACAGTGCTCCAGGAAGCTGTAACATTCTGACATTGGCGCAGCAGCTCCCTCAGCACCACATACACAGTTTGTGTTTTTCTGCCTCTCAGTATAGGGTGACCAGATGCCCCGGTTTTTCCGGGACTGTCCCGGTTTTTGCTGCTCTGTCTCCCTTTCTCCAAAGTATGTTCCCATTGGAAACTGCAGTGGTCCTGGTTTTTGATAGTAGGTCTTCATAGCTGGCAGGCAGGAATGCACAATCTCGCACAGATCAAATGCTGCATTTTACAAGTTAAGATAGTGTTAGTTGTGATAGATAAATTGCAATATGTGTTTCTTTGAACAGTAACACTTAAACCCCCTTCTCCTCCAAATGCTAGTGAAGTGTAGCACCTTGACAGCCACTTTCAAGAGTTAGTCCTATTTTTAAATAAATCTTTATTTGTATTTGGTTTTCAAACAAAACCTTTACAAAACACTATTTAAAATGAATAGAACAATTAAAAGGATAAAACAACAAATACAAATTTTTAAAAGAAAAAAGACATATTTAACTTCATTATGAAACAGAATACAGTTCCATTACACAACCCTGCAATAAAATAAAATTTCCCTGAAGTATTTAACATTTTTCATGATAAACCACATTCAGTTTTCAAAAACCTTACAATTGCTAACTGCAGGGATATTTTCTTATCAAATAACATATGTTTCCATACTTGATTTGGAATTACTTTTGTTACATCTGATACGAAGTTAGAAAAATAGAGTAGTCTTTTTTCTACTAACTTAGGACATTCCAATAAGAGATGTCTTAAGGTTTCTTTTACATCATGAGAATTACAGAACCTGCACAAACTTGATACATCTAATCCTTTAGTTCTTGCAGAAATGATTTCCCCCGTAAGTAAAACATTAAATCTGAATCTCATATAGATGTTCCGATAAGCTCTATT
The DNA here is from genome assembly GCF_040938575.1 of Ambystoma mexicanum. Lineage (NCBI taxonomy): Eukaryota > Metazoa > Chordata > Amphibia > Caudata > Ambystomatidae > Ambystoma > Ambystoma mexicanum. Next base: position 510,565,141 of record NC_090932.1, on the reverse strand, counting down.
AGGAAAGATGTATAGGTAAGGTTCCATGTTTCCTAGATATTTATAATATGAGATCATATGTGAGTACAACCTATATGAGGACAGGTCTCTAATAGTTTCCGCCCAATCTACATTTCGTAAGAGTTGTTTTACTTTTCTTGGATTTGTTACTAGCGTTGAAATCGGGACTCCAACACTGCTTAATAAAGTTAGCGATAAATTCATGTTTTGTCAAAAAAACGGATTTTAAATTCCCTTGTTTCAATTTACCAGACAACTCATAATACAAATTCTTTTGCATTTGTATTAGTAGATGGCAAAACAGAGATAGACATTTCCATTCCACTATACTCTTAAATGACTGTAGTCCTAATTCATAACGAATTGGATGTATGGGGACACACTTGGGCAAGCAGATCATCATTTTCCTTAGAGTAACCGTCTCAAGTCTGTGTACATCAAGTCTGCCCATTATAAATGGGATTTCACTGCCATACATAATCTTCGGGATTACTTTGCACTTGTAGAATCTAAGACATGGGTTAAGAGAGAAGTTTCCGAATTTTAAATCAACTACCTGCAGTTGAATCGCGCATGCTTTGGCCTTGGTTAAGAAGTGTGTGAGAATAGATAAATTATTACTTTTTACGTTAACCAAAAAACCCAAATAAATCATTGAGCTTCTAATAGGTAACCTATGCAACCCCATACACCAGTTTTTCAAAAGTGGTCTCCTCTTTCCTGTCAAACACAGGATTAGCAATTTTAATGGATTCACTACCAAGGTATTCACTTCCATATATTACCCAAATGCTGTCAATAGGCGCTGAAGTCCTATTGGGGACCTATCGAATAAGAGGAAGTCGTCTGCATATGAACACCAGCACATCTTCTTGCCTTCTAACATTGGTTGAATGAAGGCAGCAGGGCATAATGCCTTTCCTATGTCAGAAGTATAGAGATTGTATAAGGTTGGGGCAAAAATGCACCCTTGACGGAGGCCATTTGAGGTCTTAATAGGTGTTGAGAGAAGGCCTTCATTATTTAACCTAATCTGAATAGTAGATCCTACATGGAGGTGAATCAAGATGGCTAACAATTCACGAGGTAACTGCATATCTAACAACTTCTTTCATAAGATTGATCTATTAACCAGGTCAAACGCAAGAGGTAGATCCATGCTTGCCAGATAGACCGGACTCGTCCCTTTTTGCCATCCCAGTTCTTGCAGGAGTGAGGTTATCAACCCGCCCGCCAATGTTCCAATCCCCTTTCTAAAGCCAAATTGTGCAAATGAATAGATCTTTTCGGTTGTGGCCCAAATTTCTATTCTTTGTAGAAGAAGGCTTGCGTAGATTTTGGAGTCTGAATCCAGGAGAGCTATTGGACATTGGATGTCAAGGATCGATCTCCCTTTTTATAGACCGGTATTATATAGCTCATATTCCAAGATAATGGAATATGTCTAGTTCGGCTTATATCTTCAAAAAGTAGGAAGAGTGATTTGGACCAGATGTCTGGGTTTCCCTTAAACAAAATGTTTGATAACCTGTTAGGTCCCGCAGCACGGGAGGAACTAGATCTTATTATCCTCTCTCTTATCATGTTTATCGAGAAGTTGCCAGGCCAAGGTGTGGTCTTAAAGTTGCCTCTCGGAGAGCCTACATCCTGTAAGTCACCATATAGGTTCTCAAAATGATTTTTCCATGTGAGCTCATTGATTGGATTCAGATTGGAAGTTCGGGAAGATCTTGAGGATTTGTTTATAAGCTGCCAAAAATGCTTGGATGAGTTATTTTTCAATGCGGTCAACATTTCCTCGTTATCTTCTTGAAATAATTTATGTTTATGTGATTTGGACCAATTCTTATAGACTTGCTTGATGCCTTTAATCCCCCTTCGTTTTATATCATCATCTATGTTAAGACGATGTACTTGTCTTAGAGCACGGCGTAGCTCAATTTTTGCTAAATAGACAGTAGAGTCATATTTATGCAAATGTTGTTTGGAGGGATGGTTTCCCATCTTTTTGATGGACTTCTCAATTAATGTTTTAATGTATGGGCCAAAATGTTCAGGTGTAAACCTCACCTTTTTTTCCGCATAAGTGGAATCTGTATGATCTTTACAGAAGAGGTTGTTACATTTTAAGACATTTCCCGGGTGCCAACATATCCTATTACTCCCATTATTTATAAGCAAATCCTGAAGCCTCTTCAGGGGTTCAGGATTTCTTATGTTGATGGAAAGATTCAATTCCAGCATCTTATGATCACTTTTAGGGGAGGGAGTTAATCCAAAGCTTTCAATCAAACGGAAAATCTCAGTGGAAACTTATATATAGTCGATCGGGGAAGATTTAGCCCCTGATGTCCAGGTTGTATATGGGACATCGGAGTTCAGGATTAAGTGAGCGGATTTTAGGCCCCAATTTTTAAATAGTGTAGACCAACCCATACGATCTACTTTTTTGTATGTCAAGTTTCCCAAATAAAGATCCTGAGTTTCCCCTTGGTCCACCATTGTAAGGAGGAGTGAAGGGTTCAAGGAGGGGAAGATTTCATTTGTCTCCGATAATAAATTAGTGTTCAGGTCCCCCATTATTACAAATTGAATACCTGGATAAATGTAGAGGTATTTCTCCATTATTTCTTCCATTTTTGAAGTATTTTCAAAAATGTTTATTCCAGATGACCAATATATGTTCCAAATAAGTATATGATTAAAGTTTTCAAGCTTTAGGATAGCACCCAATCCCACAGGGTGAATGGTGAAAGTTTCAACAATATTAATGCCCAAGGCTAACTTTATTGCTAATAGGAGTCCCCCCTTAGGCCGGCCTAAGCTCCCTTGGGAGGCAAGAAGGTGATGGCATTCAAAACCATCTATCTGAGTGGGCGAAGTCATCCAGGTTTCCTGTATACAAATAATATTCTTTGTTCTCAAATAATTGCATAATTCCATACAGGACGACAGATGAGAACTCCCTCTTGAGTTCCAGGAGAGAATAGAAACATGGGTGCTTACTGCTAATGTTACTGTTTCAGATTTTGCAATCGGGCAATAGAGTCTCTCAGGCTCGAGGCTAGCCATCTCCAGCTTGAGTCGTGGTCCTGGAGGATCTCTGACTCTTTTTCTTTTTGCTCTAGATCACCCCAGCCTCCAGGTCTTTGAGCTTGGGTGAAATTAGGAAATTCCAATTGCATATTTCCATCTCCAAAATTTAGTATATCGAATCCCCTCTTGTTAAATTCATCTAATTCCATGAGAACGTTCCGATATACCAATTTAGAGTAGAATATAATTCTAACATGATCATGACAGTCAGGATGTATAAAATCTATCCTTTTGATATCTGCGGAGGCCAAGTTTGCTAAATTCGGGATATCATTGAGCAGCTGCAGAATTCTGTTTCTATTCATAGAAGGCTGAAAGCCACACTCAAAGAGAGGAAAGATGAGAACACTGGGAAAATCTAAAAAACATGAAGTTCTCCAAGGTATATGTTTAAATTCTGTATCCATGTAGTGTTTGGGCACCCTTCCTTCCCCGGCCTCCCTTTGTGATTGGGGTGGTTTGATAGGGATATGGGGCGGCGGCTCTGATGATATAGGAAATGGTTCTATTGGCATGGGTGTAATTGATTCAGTAACCTTCGAGGAGGGGGACCCTTCCCTAATCATTTGCTGCTTTTTAGGCTGTGGGGATTTGTTACTACCAGCCAAGGCAATTGGAGCCTGTGCTTCCTGCAATGTTTTATCCTTTAATGCATCAGCGATTGAAGTGCTTATAAGCAGTCTAACCTCCATTTCGGTTAAAGAATGCTCAGTAGATGAGTTATCAATTGGATCCTTCGGCACACATGGGATCACAGAATAATTCTCTTTGTTTTGATACATTACTCCAGTTTCTTTAGTCATCTTTTGAATCTGGGGTTCCCAGGGCCCAGAGTAGTTTTAGACCCCATTGTCAATGGCTTAGACAAATCAATGGAATGATTTATAGCCAAAGACTCATAAGGATATCTCGCCTTTAAAGCCGCTTCTACAGCAGCAGTAATAAGTGTTTTTATCATGATTCCGCTGAAGGCAGGAGGCTCAAGAAAGCTAGTTCCAGGGGCGTTCTGCAAGGGAAAATCCTCTGCAGAATTTTCTTGGGTAGGAGGCACCAGAGTTGCTGGATCGCTTAATTCTAAAGTTTGAGCCACCTGCGGAGTGATATTTGTCAAAAACTCATTTGCCAGCGGATTCAAGGAGGTGGTGATATGATCGAACTTTTATTTTTCGGCTTTATGAAGAGATCATAAGTCTCTTTTTGAGGTTTTATGCCTTTAATTTTAATACTTTCATCCTTATTCACCTTACTAAGTCCCATGACTGATGTTGGAGTCAGACTCTTGTGGGACATTGCATCCGTCAGGGGGTTCTTCGCATGCCTATACTTTCCCACCTGACCATTGTAAGGGGGTTCTTCTTTATCAGACTCTTGGTCAGAAGTCCCAATCGGGTCTTCTACTATTAGGTTTTTCCAGGAGTTTTTCGCGATTTTGCTTCTTTTATTGAGGAAAGATGCCTGTCCCTTCTTCCGATTGTTTTTATTGTTCTGGTTATTTTTATTTTTGTTTTTATTATCTTGTTTTATTTGCCCGCTCCCCTCTTCTATCTCTATAGGATTTTTATTCTTGGGTTTAGAAAGTACCTCAGAAGCTTTCAGAGGTTCAGAATTCGGTTGCACGGCAGTCATATTTTTTGTGGCGAGATTGTCTGGCTCCATTCTAGTGGGAAGTACACCTGTAGCCATTAGTTTCGTGATAATTTTTATGGGCAGAAGTTCTAATGCTTCAGTAAATCTGTTAGCTTGATCAATTTGCCTACCCATTAAAATACGGTTTTCCATAAATCCAGTAGAGTGGACTTTAAGTTCTTGCAATATATCCCTTAGGAGCGTGCCAGTCTCTGATGTATTACCCAAATTCAATTCGTTAAAGGGATTAGAGGATTCCAAAGGGTGCTGAGTGAGGTCTCTCAGATCTGCGTCGGCTGAGAAAAAATCGGGCGGGGTATCCAGAAAAGAGGATTCCGGCACTGTGATAATCTCCTCCCTTGTCCCCCCATCTATCGGAAGAGGATCAATTATTTCATCTTCAAGGGCCTGCATAGGGCCTTCAGTGGAGTCAATAGACGGATGTACAATTGCTTCTGACTACAGTAGCATTGAATCACTTGGCTCAGTAGGGGACAGCGGTAATGGCATATTCATAGCCATTCTTAGTGTATTTTTTACAGGTGTAAATATTAAAGAAGCTGACAAGATATCATCATATGGTCTGGGTCCCTGTATGGTAGAGCTCCTAGTAGAAGGGCCAGCGGCAGCCCCTCTAGAGTAAACATATTCGACGCTATTTCAGCATCTGGACATCCCAAATAAATAGACAGAACCAAGATATAACTGTTTTTTTTTTACAATGTATATATCTGGTTGAGAGTGTTGTATTCAGGGTTTACCAGATTATATTCAAATTTCAGACCAATGCAAGTAGGGTGTCACTGCCCTTTTAGATGCTATTAGTACTACGAAGTATATAAAGATCCAGACCTGTCCGAGAAACTTACAGTCTGAGAGTCTAAGCATGCAGCCTATTTACTGCGTTTGAAATCATACACGGTTGTTTGTCCTCTGCCTTTCCGTGCAGTCAGGCTACTACCCTTGGCAACCTCCACTGAACCCGTTGACCCTCCACCCCACAAGCAGAGAATATCCAAAACCTAAATTTGGTCTGCGAAAGAAAAACTCACCGACGCCAGCGCTCCCCGCAGCGCGCACCGCGAACAGCAAACAGTGCTTTCCGTGCTTGTTCGGTGCACGCACGGGTGCGCTGGAGCCGGTGTATTTATGCTCCACCCCGTGAGCACGCCAAAAAAAAAAAAGGGGGCGAAGTATTCACGCCAGGAGAGCCCCTAAAGAAAATTGGGGAGAAAGAAAAAAAGAGAAGACCAAAAATGTGTATCAGAATAACAGGTAGACAAAATGAGTGGAAGTAAAGGGACAGAACAACGTGCACAATGTGCACAATTCTCTACAGATGCACAACGTGCACAACAGTCACCTTGTCAGTTTCTAGTCCAGGGAAATGTGGTGCAACCAGAGCAGACGTCCGCTGCTCTTTAGATCACAGCACAGAGTGCTCAGCAGACAGTCCAGGGGAAGGGGAGAGAAAATCCTTTGAAAACCCGGCAGCCACGCGAAGAGCTTTGTGACAGCAAACAGTGCTTTCCGTGCTTGTTCGGTGCACGCGCGGGTGCGCTGGAGCCGGTGTATTTATGCTCCTCCCCGTGAGCAAGCCAAAAAAAAAAAAAAAGGGGGCAGAGTATTCGCGCCAGGAGAGCCCCTTGTCAGTTTCTAGTCCAGGCAAATGTGGTGCAACCAGAGCAGACGTCCGCTGCTCTTTAAATCACAGCACAGAGTACTCAGCAGACAGTCCAGGCGAAGGGCAGAGAAAATCCTTTGAAAACGCGGCGGCCATGCGAAGAGCTTTGTGACAGCAAACAGTGCTTTCCGTGCTTGTTCGGTGCGCGCGCGGGTGCGCTGGAGCCGGTGTATTTATGCTGCTCCCGTGAGCACGCCAAAAGGGGGCGGAGTATTCGCGCCAGGAGAGCCCCTTGTCAGTTTCTAGTCCAGGCAAATGTGGTGCAACCAGAGCAGACGTCCGCTGCTCTTTAGATCACGGCACAGAGTACTAAGCAGACAGTCCAGGTAAAGGGGAGAGAACATCCTTTGAAAACGCGGCGGCCACGCGAAGAGCTTTGTGACAGCAAACAGTGCTTTCCGTGCTTGTTAGTCCTACTTTTATGTTAGTTGCCCTGTCACGGTTTTTAACTTTTTTTATCTGGTCACCCTATCTCAGTGTGACCCACCGTTGCTAGTGTTACCCGCCATGTACCTGCACCAGGCACAATTACACAATTAACATGAATTGGGGCAGTATAAAGCATATTAACAGAACTTCACACCTCTTTTATACACTTTGAAATTCACAGGAATTCAGTCATCTCCACAAGGGCGGAGCCAGCCACTAGCTTGGGAGGAGTTTATAGGCAGAAGCCAACGCTCTGCAGTGACGCTCAGCCCAGGGGTGCCGATGGGAAAGGGGTGCTACCTCAAGACCCTGTCAAATTTCTGATGTGGCAGAGTGGAGTGTTTATGTTCAAACAATCATTCACGTGGGCCGCAGCAGTAAATGTGCAGCGGAAGAGGACAAAATGTCTCAATATGTAAATAGAATCCTATGTCGAAGCCAAAGGCTTATCTACACGGATCAGCTTTTAAATGCCACCACCGCCAATGATTGGCATTGCTTGTGAAGCTAAATATCCTGTGAATTGGGGTGAAAGATGCATCTAATGCACAAAGGAATGTGTAATAGTTATTCAGACCCCTGGGCTTAGAGGAAGGGGCGGGGTGGCCGGCAGCCCTACGGCTTAATGGCCCCTCTCACCACTAGCTTTCAAAATAGTTATATCCAGCCCACACAACATTTTGAGGCTGGCTCAGCCCCTACATCTCTGCCCTCATAAATATTGTCTGAGGGTGGCGATCAGGTCTTTGCTGCACGGGATGGCTGGAAGCGGCAGGGGTGGACTTCCTGCTGCGTCCTCCAGGCCGCGCTGTTACTACATTAGAGCAGCACAGACTTTCCTCTACACGTAGAGTGTGGTGCCTCTATAAACTATGATACTGACAATTATTTAAAATGACCATGCAGGTGCTTTTGTTGGCATCTAGTTAATATATTGTTACTACAACACGTGATGCAGATTTGTCTAGACATGCATTTATGTGGCTTGTAAGGGTTTTACATGGTGTTTGTGTTTTGTAGCATTGCTTACAGAGTTAAGTAATGAAACAAAGCTCCAATAAAAAAAAGAGCAGGAGCTTTCGTTGGTGCTCTTCTGCTGTTCTGGATATAGCAGATTATGCATCACAGCGCTACAGTATACTTCTATTTTTGACAGTAAGTCAAAGTCTAAAGTCAACATTTTGCTTATTTCGATTGTACAAACAATCATCAAACACATGCCCAAAAATCAAGATAGAACACTTACAAATGTCATAATAAACATCATACACCTGAAACTGATGCTCAATATGCATCTTAAAACTCAGTCCATTTTAAAACAATGCATACATTTCTTTCCGAATTAAGAATGTATAGGACGATAACCCTACTTGGATGTAGTGCAAGTATTATCCCCGAGATCACAAGCAGGGCAGGCCTTAGCAGTAGCAGCGGTCCAGGAATCAAACCAAAAATGTGTCTCTCCTCTCCTCTGCCTGCCCCTGGTCATGCGGAGGTGGAGGGAGACCTTGAAAGATTCAGCCGAGCTGGTGTGGCAGGGGGCTAAAAGCGCCCTGGGCGGTCGCCCAGGCAGCCCTGCCCTAAGGCCGGCCCTGATCATGAGTATACCGTTTCCTAAATTGAAGTGCCTGTTGGGTAAACGAATTCAGGCCCAGGTTACGCAGTCATCTTGCTAGTATGCTTAAGCCCACATCCAGTAACTGCTCACATCCCACCCAGCTCAGGAAGAGACACCGTTTGTCTCTACTGAATTAAGCAAATCAGAAAACACCTGGCCAGACCCCCAGACTGATGCAAGGAGGAGGTCTCTGACTAGGATTTTAGGGTGGCAGTTGTGGTGCTGACTTATGCAGTGTGGCTAGACGATCTGGAGGAGTATGCAGTATTCACAAAGATGCCTTTTGTGCATATGTGTGGGCAGGCATGCATGTCTGTTTGTAGGGTGACTGAGTATGCCTTTAGTGTCTGGGAATATTGGACTCTGTAGGAACTCGCCCCATTGCTCCCGGGCAATCAGTCACAGCACCCATGTCTGCGCGAAACCACGTAAATATAGCGAGAGATGAAGGCGCAGTTAGTCACCCAGCCTGGGGCAAGAACCTTCCCGTGGTGACTTCACGAAGACTTGGCCCATGGAAAAGACTTTGACCCCGTTTCAAAGAAAAAACCCTGACTCATGGAGGAGAGGTATGTAAGGGGCACAGGCCATGGGACGCAATTATGATTCCTTATGTAATGACTGTTGAGGGTGTCAGGGAGGAATACTGTCCCGCCTCTTCGGGTAAGGAGTCGCATATCTGGACAGTCGAGACAACCAATGGGAAGCCTCCAGTTCTTTCCCGGCCTCTGAGTTAGTCTCGCGGGAGAATGCTTGGTCCCTGAGTAAATCCTGGAATTCAGGCCTGCGTGCCTGACCTGTGAGTAGTGAACCCTGATGAAGAATTGGGCCATGCTGTAACACTGAGCAATGCGAACTCCCATTCTTTCTGAAGCAGCGCTCTCTTAATGCCCAGCTGTAGTCAGTCCTCGGGAAGCAGTGTATTTAGCAACACGTTACCTTTCTGTGCTGTAATACCGAGAATTCCGATCACACCCCTTGCAAAAGAATGAGGAGTTCTCACGGAGTGGAGTCGGGTGGAATGCCTGGCTGGCCGCATGGAACACATAGGTGTATTTTTAGCTGCGCCAGACAAACTAACGGCTTACGAGCAGCTACGGAGGTATTTCTGTAATGACGTTTGCAGAAGCTAACTTACCTTTCAGCCGCACCTGCCAGGCCAGTGTCCCAAGGAGGTCTCGGGTGCACATATATGTTTTTTCTAAATGCGTACATAATTTGTGGAGATGAACATATGTTAAAAAAAACGCTATTAAACCATATAACACGCACTCTCAAAACGCGAATATGACGAATTAATTGTGAATGACATGCTTGCGTTGGCATAGGGTGACCAGATTTGGAAAATAAAAAACCGGGACAGGACAAAAGTCTAGAAGTAGGACTAGCACCCCAAACCCATTGAAAGTCCTCCCCATCTCTGTGGCGCCACCTCTCCCCTCCCCATGGGCCAAGCCCTCCCCATGGGATCAGGCTTTAAAATAAATATTTCCAGTACTTCTCATATGATGAACTGCAGAGTTATAAAATGATGGCTCACTTGAGCGTTTTTGCTTTGAGTGTTGGTACAGCCCAGGGGTGTTGCTAGGTCTGGAAAAGATCCGGGACTACGCTGATGTCGGGACTGTGGGGACTCGGGGCTAGCTAGCCTTTTGGTTGTAGCTCCTGAGATTCTATCGGGGCTATAGCCCCCCCACCTAGCAACGCCTCTGGTACAGGCTTCCCTATATTTCATATAGCATTCTCCGTGGTGCAAGAAATGAAAAGTTCGAGGTAGCCCTGGGGGGTCTAAGAAGGTGCTAATGGCGATTTGGCTGGAGAAGGGTAAACTGTTTATTATGAAAACAAATGGCCGCTTGAATTGCTGCATGCATCAGGCAGCCCTCGCTTTCCCAAAACCGGGACGTGGTTTTTAAATTTACAAAACTCCCGGGACAGGGGAACAGAGGGCCTTCTTCTGGGACGGCCCTCACAAACCCTTCTCTCTGGAAGATAGCTCAGGGGCAATGTGCTCGTCTTTGAAGCAAGATAACGAAAGTCAGCATAGGTTCGATCCGCGCGTCCGCGCTTAGAAACCTTCAGGCTCATTATAAATAATCTATCATATCAAAATCGGGACGTCTTCTCAGATGGGGTTTCGCAGCAATCATTTTGGTATTAGCTCTTGGATTTCACTTTAACACCTAGTGGAGCAAAAGCTATTGTTCCGGATAGTGGTAGGAGGCAACTGTGTCTGGAGGCTCATTCTCCCGGGGGAGAGTCACTATTCCCTCCTTTTTGATGTTTCTGGCATTTCCATTTCCTAAAAGGAGAACATTTTGTGTGCGCCCCTGTTAAATTGCTTGACTCTGCCGGGAATGCAATGGACAGGATCCCGGATGTTTGTGGATTGTTTTATGTTAATAATAGTTCAATGTTTAGTGTTTAATGTAAAGTACGTTAATAATTGTTATCATTTGTTATGGTGTGAACGGTATTGCCATCCTTCAGCCATGGACGTTTATTGCAGTATTTCCGGCTGCTCTTGACTAATGACAGACCAAACCTATTGGCTTTGCCAATGCTTATTTTGCTGATGGTCACGTGGTTTAGTGGGAAAGGTGCTCGCTCATTCTTATCTGCCATTGGCACCAAGCACAGTTGATACCGTGTGTGTTTTAGAATCTAATGTCCAATCGGAGTCTGCCTGGGGTCGCAATGGAAGTCTTGGAGACATCCCCTCAGCTCAGTCCCCATGAGGCCACCTGCCGCAGCCAAACAGCGACATGGTGGACTACATTCCAGGCTGTAATTGAAAGCAGCATGTTTGAGCCGCAAGGTGGCGATAGCGAGCTACGTTGGGTAGTTGAATGTGTGATATATATATGGATACCATTTCTTTCTTGAAGCCCTCGATCAGAATTTGTGATTTAACCCCTTAAGTACAAGGACTTGCATAATAGACTAAAAACAAGTTAGACACCGTGTTAGTCCGGTTTAAAAATCACACACGTTGCAGATTGTGATATTGGGCTAGCTGACACATCCATGCAGAGATGAAACAAAACATTAGTTTACAAAGTCCCACAGACCTCTTCATTAGAAGTTGCAGGGTGCAAGTCTGTGGGGTTCGTGAGATAATGCTGTGTTTCGTCAATGCATAGATTTTTCAGCTAGTCCAGTAATCTGCCACTTGGCTGATCTAAAGACTACGAGATATTAACTGCTTCGTGTTTCCACGTTACTCAGGCAAAGGGCCCGCCCTAGTTTGGAGATGGGACCAATGGTAGTACAGCTGACCCGAGGCAGACTGACTTGCCGGAAATTCGTGGAATGGCCTTATGGTATTTAGAAAGGAATCTTTTTAAAAAATATATAAATTACATTTAAAAAAACAGCCCTCCACATTATAGCGCACCAGGCCCTATCACCAAGCCCAGCAGGCCTATTCATTAGTTAATTATGTAAATCAAATTGTGCCACCTGTGACTATACGCTTATGGGCAGAACTATGGAAAATTTAGTCGGTCGAGTTAATCTCCCCTGAGATCCCAAAGAGCATAACTATGTCCTGAATTATAACAGACGTCTTTAGGCCTCTTTCTAGTGTTCCAACACTCAAGAGTGGTGCATGGAAAGCTTCTGATTTAATCACAACCACTAGCAACTGCTTTGAACAGCCATTGCACGGCTTCTGAGACTATTACAGAAGGGGGCAACTCCTGTACAGCTCAGGCTTGGGTCACCCCAAAAGGGGCCATCCAGCCACAACTGCCAAATCACATCCTTGCTGCACAGACCACTAGACAAGTTTCCGCCTCGCGGCTCAAGGTAGGTGAGGTGCAGTTTGGGACTCTAGACACAGCTAGCTCAGGGTCCATGTTTAAGCATGCCCGTGCTACTTGGGCCAACTTTACCAGACTGAATAGTGACTGATAGGAGAGGCCAAACACATGTCTGGGTTACCCTCTTTTCTGTGCAGAGGGGACGTGCCTAGCAGTTTGTGCTGGACTTCTCCCCTCGGTGGCAGTACAAAGACTGGTTTTAACCTGGCAGATCCCCTTCTATAATGGTGCGGAGGGGTCAAAAATGTTATCCACTCATTTCCAAAGAAATCCGACTGCTTTGCAAGACCACCTCACCGAAATTGCACCGAGTGCTTTCAATGAGAAACAAACCAAAATTCAAGGGGGGCATGAAGCATCAAAGCACCTACCCCATGTCTGCAGTCGTATCACAAAGCAAAATGCTTCTTTCATTCAGTACATTAAATGCGTGCTTTGGAGTACGCATGATGCAGCCTGCCTTTACTAGCCCTCTCAGGCTGTCTCCCCCCCCCCCAGGCCTCCTGCTGTATCCAGTGGCGTTCTTATCACCTTGCTGCTCCTTTTTACTTCGGTTTCGTCTACATAGCATCTTGTTGCCAAAGAGCTTAATAGTACAGTGTTTCAGCTCCCACTGGCTGGCTGTCCAATAATAATCGACAGCTATTAACCCCACCCCTGCATTCCTTTATCTCCCTATTATAATCTATTCACCCCTCGGGTGCCTCAGACTCTTCCCCCGCCCCCAGAATTTGGGAAGGAGGGCCCTGGACATCATTTTGAAATGTGCCTCCAGAACCAGGGACACGTCTCCAGCCACCTCTGCTCTCCCTCTAACATATATGATGAGTCAATAGAGTGTGATGATGGTTGCGCATGCGTCCCTCACATGGATGCACCGTCTCATTCGTTAGATGTAAGTCTCTCTGCAGCAGGGGTGGTCCAAGTGGGCACGAGTTTCATACAATGGAGCATAGTCTGTATCTATGGGTGGAGTTTTCTATAGCCAGGCCCTAGAAGGTAAAAAGTGCAGCAATTGGTGTGGGCAGGAGACTTTCACTAGGGTCTTGCAATCAGCACCGAAGAACAGCTCTAGTAGAAGTTCCAATGTGCATATGCAGTTGTTCCATAGTTGTGTGGCATTTGTAGGGCACCTAACTTGCATTTCTATTACCTTGTAGCACTTTGGGCCGCCTGGAAATTCCCCTTAAATTGTAGTCTGAACATTACATGATAGAATGGGCACAACATTCCAGCGAAGTAACTATAGCCTTGGCAGAGATCACGAGGACGGTAACATTGTCTATAACAATTGTTACGCGTTGTTGTTGGGTGGGAAATGCCATGTGTTTCATTATGTCAGCCAGTTAGTGATTGCTCAAAGGTGAGTGGAATGTGGGTCATGGGAGTGTTCCAAGCATAATGGTGACACGGCACCGAAAGGTGGGGAGAGCAACATTGGTTAAATGAGACTACTATCCCAAATGACCTGGCTGGAATATAGAGCACAGATGTCACTAATATGACTTCACGGCGCTGTCCCCTTGCCTGAGAGTGCAGTTGCTGCAGACTGCAGGGTTCCTTTATGATACGATATGATATGGCATTTATAGCGCGCCTATACATACGTGTTTACAAGGGCCTGCCGTTGTTGCATGACTTTCAGCACATGAAACTGTGCTACTCGTGTTCCTTTGTACAGCCCTTTATGTCACATGAAGGCCACCCTACAACACTGACGGTGAGAGTGCAGTCAAGCAATGTAAGCACATGGGGCACCAGAAGTTCCCCTCAGCCTGAACTGACCACAAACAGCAAGTTCTATAGTAGGGATAACGGGGTCACCCGAATGCAGCAATATGTGTGGGTGGTCTTTGCTATGTAGTTTCTCTGCTGAGAAATGTAGCCCATAGGCTGCTGCCTGAGCGGCCTTGGTCCCTGCCAGCAAACATATGGGATTTCTGGGGCATTATGGCAACAGAGAGTCTCTTAAGCTGTTTCACCGTTCCTCTTGAAATTATCTGCAGATATACCACCCCTTTCCAACCACTTTTTTTGTGTGTGTTGCAGTTGCACAGTTAGGTGGCAGCAAGGTGAACCCTGATAACTTTGGGACCATAGCTGTGCTTATTGGATAGCCAAGTATTCTGGAAATAGACGAAAAGGAAGACAGCCTTCAGCCTCAAAGTACAGAAAAAGGTGTTGAAACAAATACATTTGCACCAAAACAGACTCCCAGATCGGACACTCTGCCAGCTGCCGGTGGAGTGGGGATTTTGGCTTTGGATACACTTGTAAGTCTTTCACGAACCCTTTAAAAGCACAGCGGTATTGCATTAAAACATGTTAAAACACAAACTACATTGTTAGCAAGTACTTTGCAGAGCAGGGACTTTGCTAGCTGGATATGAGTGCACAGCAGAAGACTTCTTACTATGTTGTTTATGTATTTCACTTCATTTTTCTGGCCTGGTGATTACCAGGCTGTGCGTGTGCAGACAGTGAGTTTATAGACAGGTAAAAGGGTGCTTTGCCCTGTACTGCTTTGTATGAGATCATTGCCATCTTGGAGGAGAGGCTGGCCTATAGTGCAGCGCGTGAAGTTCCTTGAGGAGGCCCAAAATATGGTAGATTTGGGAATCCGCAGAACATTTAAAAAAAGAAAAACGAACGGCCAAAAATGCCAAATTCGGTATTGGAAAATAAAAACGTATACTATATTGTCAATCAAGGAGAGTGGGGATTGCGGGGTGTCCTGCGCTCCCCTTGATGGACAATATGGTACTTCAGGGGTTGCAAAGTGTTTCCCGCTTTCATAAAGGAAAGCGGGGGACACATAAAGATTTTATTTTTGCAAACGAACCCCGCGGCCGTAGGTCCGCCGCTCAATGGGGAGACGGAACTCGCGTTGCAGGGAAGGAGCCGTGGCCGTGCAGAGGAAGCGCAGCTAGGAGAGAAGCAGGGGGAACGTTTTAACGCTAGGGGGTGGGGCGTGGAGGGTGGGGGACAGCGGGCCGGGGCCATGTACGTGATTATTTCATAACAGGGAATTCAAATTCGTGATTTTCAAATTCGACATTTTAGTTAACGAAATAATCACGTCCATCCGTTGATTTGTGTAGCAGCTTCTATGAGAAGCGTAGTGTCTTCCAGCATGCGGAATGGCTAGAAACAAGGGTGGAGGCATGGACGGCCTGTGAGGAAGGCATTGCCACTGTCCAGGTAGGAGAGAAAGAGGGTCCTGAAGTCTCAGGCTGGTGTGAAGCATGAGCTGGGACCATGATTAAAGTAAACAATTGGAATCAGTTAGGAACACGGACAGAGCGTTTCAATTAAGCATTCAGAAAATGTATCCTTCGAAAGATTTTCATACGTCCGATGAATTGATTAATAAACTTTTGCATGAACGAAGGCTCGATGCCTCCGCGCCACCCCCGTACGTCCCTCCTCCTGGTGCTTTGTCTCTTCCTGTCGTTATTCCTCCTCCTATAGTCCCCCCGGTCCTTCCTATTGTGCTTCCTGTTGTTCCTCCAGCCGTCGCTCCTTTGCCTACTCCCTTGCCTCCACTTATTGATATTCAGAAATTGCCTACTCTCCCTCTTCCAAGTGATTCCGCATAGCTTGTAGTAGACCAGGGAACGGGATCAAGGGTTGTGACTTGTAATACTGTGTCCCCAGATAAAAAGAATGAATTGATTGCTTGGGCCAAACATTGTATGGAGAAGAGTGAACAAGCTGATGTTTTTTCCACACTCGAAAATCGAAAAAGTATTCCTGAGAAAAATGTTTTTATTGAAGGGTTAGGAATTCATTTGAGCATAATGTGGAATAGATTAAACGATGTAGATCTCCCACAAGGGTTACGGGATTTGAATACCTTAGCGTTGTCTAGGGATACTGCGGAGAAAGTATATGAGCATGTCAAGAGGATTTTTGTATATAGGAAGGAGTTGGAAGAGTTACAGAATGAAGAAACTAATGGTGATAGTTTAGGTACTATATTTTTACAGAAACGGTTTTCTCCTCGCCGTGAATTGATAGGTGAGAAAGCGCGAATATGTACAAAGTATGCGATAAGATGGATTTCGGATATGTCGATAACTCCAGATGAAGTATATGACACGTATAGTCAGTATATGTTAGAAATGCAAAAGAAAGTGATACAGGTTATGGTAGAATACCTGCAGAATGAGTGTGTAAAAAGAAAGATTTGTTGTCCCGCAGAATTATTGGGTGTTTATAAGAGAGCCTTTTCGATTGATACCTCTTCGACTGCCTTAGCACTTGATTTGGCTCTGTTGCTTAGTAAGCGTTCGGAGCTACCTACTTCTCAGTTGCCTATGAGAGAGGTCCCTCCGACATTTGTCCCAAAAGTTGAGATTGCGGCCGATGCTGCATGAGGTATAGTCGCTGTGGACATTCCTGCGCCATTACGTATAGCAGTTTGTTTGTGTCCCGTTCTCGAGACAGGAAGTGAACACCATAAAGCAATCTATTCCTGATATGAGAAAGAATCCGACGGGGTTCTATAAAGAAATAGAGTCAGTCTTACAATCATCGGTATTCACCTTAAGCGATATTGATTTATTATTTCCCGTACTCCTACCAGTTGATTTGTGGAAAAAGATTAGGACTGTAAATGATGTACCTGGGTTAGGAGATACATGGGATAATAAGGTTAGGCTTGACAGAGAAAGACCAGCTGGCGAGAGACAGCCTCGAGTGATATTAACTTTGCTTGATAGGATTATTGTAAAATTAAAAACTATAGTTCCTGAAAAAAGAATCATTTGGGACAAGCTTACAGCCT
The DNA here is from genome assembly GCF_040938575.1 of Ambystoma mexicanum. Lineage (NCBI taxonomy): Eukaryota > Metazoa > Chordata > Amphibia > Caudata > Ambystomatidae > Ambystoma > Ambystoma mexicanum. The sequence continues at coordinate 510,548,075 of NC_090932.1, read as the reverse complement.
GTGTCCAAGGAAGGTCTGAAGGTGCTACCGAGTTCTTCAATCAGTTTGAACAGGTATTTTCAGATTTCAGTGGACAAGACTTAGGCACAGAGTCAGGGAAAAGGCTGTTTGTCGACAAATTTGTACGTGGATTGCTGCCTGACATCCAGTTACAGATTATGTCCTCCGAAAGCGCTTGGCAGGCAAAGTCTCAATCAGAAGTACTGCACATGGCTCAGTACTATGAAAATTGTGTGAATAATGAAAAGGAAAAACTTGAGAAAAGAAAGGGTGACCTGAAAACAAAAGTACTATTACAACAGATCGTTAGAAGCCCTAGAGGGGGTAATACGCAATTTAGAGGTCAATATGTTCTACAGGGAAGTATGCCCCTGGCTCCGGTAACCATTAACCAGTGTGCCTATTGTGCCTATTGTCGACAGGAAGGCCACTGGCGCGCACAATGTCCGACCTTGCAGCAAAGGTCATTTGGGAACATGGGTAGACGATCCAGAAGTCGCCCAGGTGTAGGGGGCCCTGGTAGAGGTCAGTTTACGCCAGAATCCAGAGGAAAAACAAGTATCGAGTGTGGATAATAGAAACACTTTTGATCATCCTTCTGCCGCGTACCTCTCTGAAGAACTTCCTTTTGATGACATTCTGTTTCGTTAGGATTGCCCGAAGCAGGATTTGGAACCAACGCCTATTCCCGTTCATCAGAAAGGTCCCCACGTTGAGATGGCGGTGGGAAATAGGAAGCATCTATTTTTAGTAGATACGGGAGCACAAAAGTCTTCCATTGACCATTCACGGGTTCCAAACATTCCCCTGTCAGGGCAATCCAACGTTTCCATAGGGTTCTCAGGCACACCTGTAGTTTGTCCAGTCTCTTTGCAGGTACCGATAACAGTGGGTCACTTCACGGAGCAGTGTCCATTTCTGCTTACTACAAACTGTGGAGAGAATTTGCTGGGGTTAAATTTGCTGAAGGAATTGAAAGCAGTAATACATTGCTCCTCGGACGGAGTTCGGTTAACAATTTCACCTCAGCAATCACTCGCCTCTCAGTTCTTGACTCGACCTTTACCGCCAGAATTCAGTAACATTCCGGAATGCTTATGGGCAATTGATGATAATGATTTGGGCATTCTTCAAATTGAACCTGTTAAAATTATTCTGAAACATGGAGTAAAACTGCCTCGCATTCCACAATATAAGATCTCAGTTGAAGGCGAACAGGCTTTGAAATGTATAGTTTCTGATTTTGTACATCGTGGAGTAATTGAGGAAATTACAGGTAGTTTGTGTAACAGCCCGATTTTGCCGGTGTACAAAAAAGGTGATAATGCGATTCCTTTTCGGTTTATAATTGATTTGCGTGCTATTAACAAAATTGTGGCTCCTCAATTTCCCATTGTACCTGATGTAACAACGATACTAACTATGATTCCGGCTTCTGCCACTCACTTTAGCGTTGTTGACCTCAAAAATGCGTTTTTCAGTATTCCTATACACAAGAATAGTAGGTATTTGTTCGCGTTTACCCTAGGTGGATGCTCGTTCACATTCACTCGTGCACCACAAGGGTACACTGAGAGTCCAAGTATTTATAGTAGAGCATTGAAAGAGCAACTCGATACTCTCGAGTTGCCTACTACTTGCACCTTACTACAGTATGTAGATGATCTCCTCTTGGCTGCTGATTCTGAGAGTGCCTGTAAAGAAGGCACCATGTTGTTGCTTTGTCATCTAGCAAAACATGGCCACAAAGCTTCACTCAAAAAATTCCAATATTGTTGTCAGGAGGTCGCCTATTTAGGCTATCTCCTGTCAAAGGAGGGAAGAAGGTTGACACCTGAACGAATAAAAACTATTTCTGGCATGTCTGTCCCAAATACGCAGAAGGAAGTTAGAGCCCTCATAGGTATGGCTTCTTACTGTAGATTGTGGATCCCTAACTTTTCGTTAACGATTAAACAAATGCTGGCTTTGACAAAGAAGGGCATTTCTTTGCCATTGCCATGGACTTTGGAACACCAGTCAACATTTGATTTACTCAAAACCCTGCTGTGTTCGGCGCCGGTTTTAGGAACTCCAAATTATGAAAAGGCCTTTGTGTTGTATGTGCATGAACGTGATGGATGTGCTTTGGCTGTGTTAACGCAGGAACATGGAGGGAAGAATAGGCTGTGCGGCTATTTCTCATCCATCCTTGATCCTGTTGCATGTGCTTTGCCGAGATGTTTGCGAGCTGTCGCTGCTGCTGCTGCGTCTGTAAAACAGAGCGAGGGAATGGTCCTGGGTCATGCGTTAACCCTAATGGTACCTCACTCTGTAGATATTCTATTAAATAGAACTCAAACGCAACACCTTACTTCCGCACGATTGACAAGATACGAATTAATCTTGTTTGCTCCCACATTCAAATTCAGAGGTGTTGTGTATTAAATTCGGCTGAACTTTTACCTGTCCCGCAAGATACTGTTGATGGTGATGAAACGTCACACGATTGCCTTTACACTACAGAACAAGAGACTAAAGGTAGAATCGATTTGAAAGATACGCCTTTGAATAGCCCACAAGGAGAGCTATTTTGTGATGGCTCCTGTTTCAAACTTCCGAATGGTACATCCACGGCTGCTTATGCCGTCACTACCTTAAGCACGATTGTGGAAACCAAAAGAATTATGCATAATTATGCACAGGCCGCAGAAATTATAGCATTAACTCGAGCTTGTGAACTTTCTGAAGGGCTTACAGTAAATATATATATACCGACAATCAGTATGCCTTTGGGGTAGTTCACAACTTCGGTAGACTCTGGAAAGAACGAGGTTTCTTGACCTCACATGGCACAAAAATACAGCACAGCACTTTAATAGTGCGATTACTTTCAGCGCTCGCACTCCCTGTTCAGTTAGCCATTTTAAAATGTACAGCACATCAGAAGGTTACAGATTATATAGGAAAAGGAAATGCTTTCGCTAATCAGATAGCTAAACAAACTGCCACTGATTTTAGTTCAGAAATGTATGCTGTAAGGGAAACTGTAAATGTTTGCACTTTTGGTGAAGTATCGATTCTGTAAAAGACATTCAAGCAGATGCTACTGTAGAGCAGACCAAGAAATGGGTCAAGGGTGCAGGGAGATTGGATGGTGATGGGTGTTGGGTGGACAATGTTGAAGGAAAATGGTTACTCCCTGACGCCTATATTACAATGATGGTCATTATGGCTCATGGTCCGACCCATGTCTGTGCGTGTAAATTGACTAAAGTGTTACACAGTGTATGGGCCAATGATAACATTTTCAAAATTGCCGAGCGCTTTGTCCAAGGGTGCATGGTCTGCTTGCAGCACAATGTAGGAAAAGGTACCTCGACTCCTAGAGGAAGTTTCGCTCCACCTTCTGTTCCATTTGAGGTCATCCACTTTGATTTTATTGAGATGGAACGTTGCAACAATCTTAAATATGTATTGGTCGTCATTTGTGCATTTAGTAAGTGGGTTGAGGCTTTCCCTGTTAGAAATGCAACGGCCATAACCACGGCAAAAACTCTGTTGAAAGAGTTCTTTCCTAGGTTCGGACTGCCGAGAGTCATCTGGTTGGATAATGGGCCACACTTTATCGCTGCTGTAATCCTACAAATATGCAAAGGATTGCAGATTGATAAATGGTTCCATTCGGCCAGACATGCCCAAAGTGCCGGATTAGTCGAAAGGCATAACGGCATTATAAAGAACAAGTTCGCTAAGACGTGTGCTGGCACCAAGTTAAAATGGCCGGACGCCTTACCGATCGTGTTGCTGTCGATGAGAACAACCCCTCAAACTAAGACTGGGCTCTCTCCCTTTGAGGTGGTAATGGGGAGGCCTGCTAATATTTGGGGTATGCCAAAGAGTCGCTCATTGTGGGATGTAGAGAATGTGCTTCTTTCAGATTACTGTAACCAGTTGACTAAAAATCTATTTTCAATTTGCCACCAGGTGCGAGAGGCATTACCTGTACGAGGGTCCCGGTCACAGTCTACGACCGGGGGACTGGATCCTCACAAAAGTTTTCGAAAGGTCGTCTTGCCTTGCACCTGGGTGGAGGGGTCCCTACCAGGTCCTGCTAGTCACCCAGACAGCGGTGCAGGTAGCGGGGTGGAAGAACTGGATACACGCAACGCACACCAAACGGATCCCGCAGCCCGTGCCATACGATACAGAAGACACAGAATCCCTTTCCAATGCTGTAACCAACATGCCCGAAACAGCAATAACCAACAAGAGAGTATCGGAGACCGTTCCAGAGTTCGTAAGGCCAGAAAAAACAGCCATCTTGTCTCCGCACTCTCCAACAGTGGTACTTCCGGATCATCCATTTTCAATCCCATTTCCGTTCACTCACCACCTCCAGTGGGAAGTGACGACATACTGTTTTCTGATCCTTCAGCACCGGAAATTGCGAAATATAATTTACGTCCAAGAAGATAGACGTATGGCACGGTTTGACTGTCCGATTGAGGAAATCATTTGAGGGCTTGCCTTTTAGCCCGAGTATACGAAAGGATTCTGTTGGCTAACGGTTGTGGGAAAGACATTAAGAAGACGTGCGACTGGAGTTGCCAGCAAACAAACAATTGGTGTTTTTCGATTGAAGACTACGATGCCTGCACCCGCCACCGCTCGTACCGAACTTTTAAATAAATATGTGACTAGCAGAGACAATGATCAAGCGTGTGAGGGGACCTCGAAAATGTATTGTTGCCTTTTTGTAATAATAACTGGGTTTTTAGTAACTATTGGTTTTGGGTTATGGCACCTGGAGGAAGCATATCCGCTAGAGGACTTTTTACCTGTTGAAAATGTATCTGTTATACCCACTCCTTCCGTGCAATTGCATACCTTGTCGCCTAGAGATTCTTCGCATAGACGGAACTATCAAATAATACTCTTTTGTTAATAATGAATGCCACTCATGCAATTTTTAATAGGACTAACTGCTGGATCTGCTCACATTTACCGCAGCATGGGGATAAGGGGCTAGGCTGGTACATTCATCCTTTACCTTTGACAACTGCTTGTTATGCTTCTCTTAGAGCACTATTATTTGGCCCTTGGAATGACAGCATCTCAGGGAACTTTGATGGTACAAATTTGAATCGTTTTGAAAAACGTGTTTTGATGCCCCTGGGATGCTCCCTCTTTGCAAATAGGAGTAAGCCAAATGTTGCTTCTGTTAGGCCCTCTGATAGATTGTCTCGCCCTTTTCAGTCTTTGATCTCTTTCAAAATGGCTCCTATAGGCAATAAGGATGCCACGCCTCCATCTTATTCTGTAACCATAGCCCCGATTCAGTTTCCTTCTGCATACAGAGGAATGGAATGAAATTGCGCCAACGTTGCGAATTTGACTAGTGAGAACAGACCTCTGTATGTAGGTGAACCTATCTATTTTATTTGCGGTAATGTGGCATTTCCATGGTTGCCCAGGGATTGACAAGGAACCTGCTATTTAGGGATTCTATTACCTGGGGTATTTATTGCCAGTACTGCAGAAATTTCGAAGACTCGTCCAAGACGAGATGTGAAGGGGGATACTCCAGCGCAAACTCTAGGAGACATAATGAAATCCTTTGTGCCATTTTTCGGGCAAATTATTAATTCAGAAGATATCAGGGGACTAGCGAGAGTACTGGAGAGAACCATCAACCGGACCACTGACATACTCTATAATATGACGTTAGAACAGAAAGCGATAAGATTAGTAGCTCTTCAGAACCGGATGGCATTAGATGTCATTCTGGCTGAGCGTGGAGGAGTATGTAAATTAGTGGGGTCCGCTTGCTGCGTTTACGTACCAGAGTCCTCTCCAACGATCTTTAGGACGATCCAAAATCTACATATTCTTAGTTCAGAAGTGCACGTTCCTGAGGGAAACTGGGAACTTAGTGCATGGTTTTGGGACCTCCTACGGTCATGGGGATGGAAGCTGCTTTCGGCCTTGCTGATTATCTTGGGTAGTTTACTGTTCCTTTGTTGTTGTATACAGTGTCTTCCTGGTATATGTTCGGTATTAGGGGGATGTTGCGCGCAAGCAACAAATGTATTAGGACATAAAATATACGCCCCAGATAAGGTTTGCAAGGAGTACGTGACGAAAGAAACTCTAGTGTCTGACCTAATGGCAATAGATATGTCTGATAATGATTCGGGGTGTATAGATGTTGAAATGTGGAGTTAGTCGTAAAGTGGTTGGAAAAAGTTTAGCGCTTGGCATAGGCCAAAAGGAGGGTTTGTCAAAATTGATATGGTATTGTTTCGTCCTCATTGTATATGTTGGCCTATGCCCAGTCGCTTTGCGAGGAAATCCGCATCGCAAGGTCGTGACCTTAAGTTAACCAAGCCTCCATTTTAGGTTAAAGCTGCCATTTTAGTTTGTCGTGCAAAGTCACCCTGTGGCCTAAAATGGCCGACCTGTGTTCTCTTGTTCTTACTCTAACCTCTTCAACCTCTGTAGGCGAGTTAATGTCCAACCTGCCTGCAGGCTACATGTTAGGGTCATGTAGACCTTGTCCTTTGTTGACCTCGGGATCAGGGGATTACTTGAATCGGCGACGTTAACCTACAAGTATACAAGAACGATAACGCTATTTAAACATGACATGCGAAACATCTGTTTGACCTGCATTGAAGCAAATTTGTAAAGAGTGTAAAGTTAAACCCAGAGAATAATAGTATTTGTTAGTAAATGTATTAAGAAGTAAACCGCATGCACGAGATATGTAAATTAGGAATGAACCCGGCACGAACCCTAGCCCAGAACATGATTAACTTGTAGGAGGCTGGACATCGCTATGAAGAAACTGTATACATATGCTGATGTCCAGCTAGCAATTCCTGTTCACTGCTCACATTGAACCTGCTGGTGGTCTCTGTGAAGTACTGACGGCCAAATAGCTATTTGTGTACTTTGTTTTGTAAACTGTTCAGTAATGCAATAAAGATTCTGGGAATCTTTACAAGCCTGTGTTGGTGTATTTCTCTTTGCATGGTGTAAAAGCCTTAATATTGTATTTTCTGATTCCAGAGGGGGTCAGACTCACTACCTGCCCCTGGGATTCCCTCATTCTTCCTTGCTTCCTCAAAATCATTGGGGTTTTAAAGCCTTTCAGATTTGTCCACACATTTGCCACAGGGAAACCACTCTCCTTGCATAGATCCGGAAGTGCACTTGCTTTCAAGCGCTTCCCAGTAGCCATGTTCAGTTCCATACTAAAAAGGCCTGAACTAGTGCAACTGATTTCGCCTGCAGAGGTTTTATTTTTTATGTTGGCTCATTGAGCTGTTGGCGCAGTCCACCACTGAATGCATCTGGCTGCCATCGGGTGTGGTGGCATCGGATTCTTGCCAGAATGAGTATGAACGAGAGCAAAGGACAATTCGCTATCCGCCAACTTGTGGGAAAACTTGTCTCAGTGGGGAATCAGGGTATAACCTATATAAAGGGAATGGTGGACTTCCTTTGCCACAATATTGGTTGTAGGGCCAAGATTAGGCTGCACTCCAGGCCTCTGAGATGTGGAGGAGCAGCCGAAGCTTCAAAACAACCAAAGTGCAGTAAGTACCAAAATAAAAGGATAGTGCAAGCAAGGCTCTTTAAAAAAACAGTCTTTGTTACAAACAAAGAGTCACTAAACAGGCTAATCACCCACTCCTGCAAGGGAAAAGGCCACAGTAATACAGGCTGAGTGTGTTATTTAGGCAAACAATATCAATAACAGGAAAATAGATGAATGCAAAAGGACAACAGAAAACACAAATAATCACTTTAAAGATTCTTTCAAGGGTTTTTGGATGAGGAAGGAAACAAGGACCTAACCCGTCTTTAGGTTCCTAGTTAAATACAGAGGGTCAGAGCATCTAGGGTGTCCCGTAGAGGGGCACCTTGTCTACAAGCCGAATTCCAGCACCAAACAGGTCTTCTTGGTGCTTCTCCTTGCAACACAAGTAGAAGTTTAGGTCCTGGCCTCTTGATGTGGCGAGCATCTTGGAAAGAATTGATCCGAAGGAACTGCTTCAAGTCAGTAGGTCTTGACTGACCTTCTGTGCAGGCCTAACAGGTATAGCAAGGCTCCGAGCACAGAAGGAAATCAGGTGTGTGAATAGTCAGGCGGCTTGGTCATGGGTTTGAATGTGGCTTGCTGTCTCTGAACAGGCTCCAATTCCTCTTGACGAAATGCAGGGCAACATCCGTGCCAGAGATGCTGCTTCTGGATTCACGAAGGTCACTGGGCTCCAGTATAAGGAATTAATTCTGCACTTCCACTTATTGAAGTCACCTAGAGGAACACCGCCCCCAGTCAGGCCAGCTAAATGGAATTTTGAAAGGATGCTCAACATAATGAGTTCTTCCAGCAGCAGTGTCGTTGTTCCTCAGAGATTAGTGAAGGAAAGGGTCTTGCTCCCCGCTGGAATGTGCATCTTCACCCCTAGAAGGGGACTTATAGTGCTCAACCTCCTTCCTCTCAAAAAGACCTTCCCAAGTGCAAATGGGCCCTTTCCTTTCATCTGCCAACCTCTCTACCTGTGGTGTCCCTCAGGGCTCTATCCTAACGCCTTGACTCTTAAAAATCTACCTGACCCTGTGGCCCACCTGATCTCTGCTTTCTCCCCTAATTTCCAGTGTTACTGAGATGACAAAGTGCTCTCTTTCCAGCTGCCTCCCTCTACCCCCTCCTCCTCCTTCCTCATACCTGACTGCCTCACTGCCATTCAGGCATGGTGCTCTGAAAATGATCTCTGCCTTAACGCCAGTAAGACAGAGATCCTTCTCATTGGGATGCCTGCTCCTTGTTTCCCCCTTCTCTATGGCCTGACTCTCTGGGTCCTCTCCCCTCACCCACTTGTGAGGCAAAAAACCCTGGGATCATCTTTGACTCCTCTCTCTCTTTCTCTCCACACATCACAGACCTTGCCAAGAATTCCAACTTTCACCTGCACCTCCTCAGGGGCATTCTACCTTCCTCACTTCCTATAACAAATGAAATGTAGACACACAGCTGTCAGACAACTTTTAGAATCTTTCTAAATGTATCACTTAATAGCATACTATCTGCAACTAGCATTAATAGAGGAAGTGTTACCAATAGACATCTGTCCGATACTAGTTTGTTCCCCTAGTACCATATGAGTTATTTAAGGGAAACACACATAGTGTCTGTATGTGCACACATGAAGTGACATGATATGTTTGTACCTGACATGTGGGCTGTCATACTTTGGACATAGATCAAAAGATCAGACCAGACCTGAGGGAAGTATTACATTAGGTTTATTATCGTTCTTTGGCAATTACTGTCCAGAAACAATCAAATAATCGAGGGCCTTGAACCTAAACCAGTTTCTGAGATGCTTTTTTCCTTCTGCAAACTGAAAATAACTCTTTCACGGGTCAAAACTCAAACTCTACTGAGAAGTGCTGGTACAGTCCTATTCGAAATATTGCAGTTAGTGTGCCAATAACAGTACTGCATCCCTCCTGAGAAATTCTGGGAAAGACTCAATGTAGCATATCATACGAGAAGTGCTGTTGCTCTTCCATTGACCATGGCACAGCTCTGCTAAGGCATACTTTTACTGTGAAATTAAAAGTGCGGTATTCAATAACAGGATAGACGCCCTTCTGAGAAGTAATAGTACTGCACCTCTAAAATAGTACTATCTGGCAGGGCAAACTATGTGAGATCTTGTTACTAGCAAACCTAGCAGGATACCTGCACCAGTAGCTCCCTTCTGGTTAAACATGCCCAAAATAACACCACTCAACTAGAAACATAACAGAACACAGAGCACAGTTCCCTATGATCTACATGCAGTAAGGCAATCTTGCACTACTTCCGCTGCTTCTAACCGGGTCGGGAGGATAGCTCAGGGGCAACTTGTTTGTCTTGGAAGCAAGACAACGCAGAGCAACACAGGTTCGACTCCTGGTCCCAAGCTTAGATGACTGGTCTCTGTTATTAAGCATGTTATAAAAGATGTATTAACTCAATAGAACCCATTGTTCACCTGTGATGAATCGACTTCTGAAGCGGGAATGTCCAGTCATGGTTGTATAAAAATATCTACTTTATTATTATCACAACAGACAGCTCTAGCAACACTACGAAAAACAACCCCCCTTGTAAAGGAAGGATGCATTCGGGTTGCTGACAGGAGGGTAGCCGGTATAGTAAATAATTGCAACAGTTCAAGGATATTTGGTTTCAGCACAAAGGGTGCAATGGGTCGTAAAATATCTCTTGGGACCTTTGGAGAAGGCCAGGGGGACAGAACCACAATGTACCTTGTGCTTGAATGTGTTCTTGGTGCTTGACCGGGTCGAGTCTGTTTCAGGGCGCTTTGCAGCTTCTGCAACAGAGTTCAAGACGGGAGACAGCTGTCTGTATAATGCGGCAGGCAGTTTGGCGAGCAAAGCCGAACAGATGGATGCAGACTGACCTACATGGCGGTTCAGGGTCAGGAATCATTGTCTCTGTGCTCTCAGTGCTGGTCGGCGGTTCTAAAACGCTGGTTGAGGTGTCTGGGATGGCATTAGTGATTGCAGCATAACAACAGTCAACAGTGCAGTGCATTGCAGCTCGAGGAGCTCGACTGGCTCAAAAATGTCAGTTAAGGAGGATGCCGATAGTAGCTCGTCGATGCCCTCCTCCTAGCTTCTTCACTGGGCTTGTGTTGTCCTTTAAGGCTGACGTCCCAAAGCTGAGGAGAGTGTTGCAAGCAGCTGCCCTGTTCTTGGTTTGGTTCAGAGGCTCTCTATCACTTCCCATCTAGAAAGCTTGCTGCAGACCATAGCAGGGCACGCTGTGTGCTGGCTGGTCCTGGAGCTGCTGGAGGGTCCTCCGGATTCGGTATCTCCCTCTGTTCCCTGGGAGATGTTTAGGGGTGGAAGCTTGCTTCCCTCTTTAATGTCCTGGCCTTCCTTCACTGTTGGAAGATGTAATGGAGACTGTACCTTCATGCAGGGTCCAATGATGAGTCTACCTTCTGCTTCTGGTGAAGCCTTCAGATGATCTGCCAACAGAGGGGCTTGGCCCTCTTTTAAACTCAATTGGACCAGAGGAATTGGTGTATGCTAAGCCTACCTTAATGAACCAATACTGGGTCCACACCAACAATTTCCTGTATGCGTGAGGTCATAACCACAGTGATTTGCAACAGAAAATGTAAAGGGGTGAAAACATGTAATACTAAGTCCCACCCATCTTCCTGTCTGTTATGGATCAAAGGGTCCCTCTGGTTAATGGAGCTCTATGTGGTTCCGATTAAAGTGGCTTGTCTCCCTTGAAGCTGCAGCAAGACCAGACTTTCTGGATCTGCCAAATCACATACTCAAACCTTCTGAATGGGGTCCCCCTGCAGGGGTGACTACTGTGAACATGGAGTCCCAGACATGACATTTCACTGTCAATCGATACTGAGGGCGGGAACTGGCTTCAGGTTGGCACAGCGCATATGAAATGGTGTTTGGGTTTCCTGTCTCCTTTGTTAGCCTCTTCAGCCAGGTTTCATGTGGGCCTGTTTGAATTATACTTTGATTAGTATGCAAATACTGCCACCAGCTACAGGGCTCAACAAAAGGACTGGGCGGATCCATGGAGCCTTTGTTAGTTAATTAGGCTGGCCATGGGAGGGGGAAAGTTTGGCCCTCCCCTTCTGGAGATGCGTTGTGTACCTGTCAGATACCAACTAAATATGACAGGGGAGACTGCTCCTGTAGGCTGTATCAGCTCAGAATACACAGGTCTATGCGTATGTCATTCGGTGAGCATAGGAAAATGTGTGTGGATTAGCCCCACACATTTTCTGGAGGTTGATCTACCATCATTCAATTTCATTGAAAATGTCAAAAAAGCGCAAGCGAGTGCACACCCACTGGGTGGATGGTCGAATTCCTCACATGCCCCCCAGCCTCAACATGTTACCGACCACCATACTGAGGGTCTGGTTCATCATCAAGGTGAAAGTACCAGTTGAGGCCATCTGAATTTCCTATGCTGCATGTCTGGCTTGTGCTGGATGTCCATATCTAATTCCTTTAGGGATATTGCCCAGCGCAAAAGCTTAGCTTTCTCCCCTTGCATGGGCATTAACCATCGAGGCGGCCAGTGGTCTGTCTGGATCGTAAAGTGCGACCCAAATTTGTAGAGTTTCAGCTTCTTTATGGCCCACACAACCGCATAAGCTTCTTTTTCAATGACGGCATAGTTCCTTTCCATTTTTGTCAGTCGACTGCTAATCTTGACAACAGGTTGCTCTACCCCTTGAGAGTCAGCTGAGCTAACACTAATCCAATCCCAAAATCATCACAGGCATCTGGATAATGAACTCCTGACCATAGTCTGGCACTTTCAGAACTGGGGCCCTGCATAATCAATCCTTTAAATCATGAAAGGAGGTTTAACAGGTGGTGGTCCAAGTTACCTTCTTCAGCATTTTCTGTGACCGTTTCCTGGGGAATTGGTGAGGGCAGTGGCCAGGAGGTGCATGTGACTGTACAATAATCAAGCCCATGTAACAATTTCCTGGGCCATTTGGTGAGGGCAGTGGCCAGAGGTAGCGCGTGACTGCAGAATAATCAGGTCCTATGTAACCATTTCCCAGGGAGTTGGTACGGGCAATGGCCAGGAGGTGCCCGTGCCTGTAGAATAATCAGGCCCTATGTAACCATTTCCTGGTGAGTTGGTAAGGGCAATGGCCAGGAGGCACCAGTGACTGTAGAACAATCAGGCCATGAGTAACCTCAGGATAGTGGTCAGGAGGCACCCATGACTGTAGAAGATTTAGGCCCTACGTAACCATTTCCTGGGGAGTTGGTGAGAGCAGTGGCCAGAAGGCGCTTGTTACTGTAGAAGAATCAGGCCCTACGTAACCTCAGGATGGTGGCCAGGAGACGTCTGTGACTGTAGAAAAATCAGGCTCTATGCAACTGTTTCCTGGGGGGTTGGTGAGGGCAGTGGCAGGAGGTAGCCAGTGATGGATAAATAATCAGGCCCGACATAACCGTTTGCTGGGGAGTTGCTGGGGGCAGTGGCCAGGAGGTGCCAGTGACTGTAGAATAATCAGGCCCTATGTGACCATTTCCTGGTGAGTTGCTAAGGGCAACGGCCAGGAGGCACCAGTGACTGTAGAAGAATCAGGCCCTGAGTAATTTCAGGATAGTGACCAGGAGGCACCCGTGACTGTAGAAGATTCAGGCCCTACGTAACCGTTTCCTGGGAAGTTGCTAAGGGCAATGGCCAGGAGGCACCAGTGACTGTAGAAGAATCAGGCCCTGAGTAACCTCAGGACAGTGGCCAGGAGGCGCCTGTGACTGTAGAAAAATCAGGCCTATGCAACTGTTTCCTGGGGAGTTGGTGAGGGCAGTGGCAGGAGCAGCATGTGACTGTACAATAATTAGGCCCATGTAACAATTTCCTGGGCCGTTGGGTGAGGGCAGTGGCCAGAGGTAGCCTGTGACTGCAGAATAATCAGGCCCTACGTAACCATTTCCTGTGGAGTTGGTACAGGCAATGGCCAGGAGGTGCCTGTGCCTGTAGAATAGTCAGGCCCTACGTAACAGTTTGCCGGGTTGTTGTTGGGGCAGTGGCCACAAGGCATTCATAACTGTAGAAGAATCAGGCCCTAAGGAAGCTCGGTACAGTGGCCAGGAGGCACCCGCCCGTGACTGTAGAAAAATCAATCCCTACGTAACAGTTTCCTGGGGAGGTGGTCAGGGCAGTGGCCAGGAGTCACCCGTGACTGTAGAAGATTCAGGCCCTACATAACCGTTTCCTGGGGAGTTGGTGAGGGCAGTGGCCAGGAGGTGCATGTGACTGTCCAATAATCAGGCCCATGTAACAATTTCCTGGTGCGTTGGTGAGGGCAGTGGCCAGAGTAGCCCGTGACTGTTGAAGAAGCAGGCCCTGTATTACAGTTTCCTGGGTAGTTGGTGAGGGCAGTCGCCAGGAGGCACACATGACTGTAAAATAGTCAGGCCCTAAGTAACCCTTTCCTGGGGAGTTGGTGATGACAGTGGCCCAGTGGCGCCAGTGACTGTAGAATAATAAGGTCCTAACATCAGGACAGTAGCCAGGAGACGCCCGTGACTGTAGAAAAATCAGGCCCTATGTAATAGTTTCCTGTGGGGTTGGTGAGGGCAGTGGCCAGGAGGTGCCTGTGACTGTAGAAGATTCAGGCCCTGAGTAACCTCAGGACAGTGGCCAGGAGGTGTCCTGACTGTAGAAAATCAGGCCCCACGCGACCGTTTCTTGGGGAGTTGGTGAGGGCTGTCGCCAGGAGGCACACATGACTGTAGAATAGTCCGGCCCTAAGTAACCCTTTCCTGGGGAGTTGCTAAGGGCAATGGCCAGGAGGCACCAGTGACTGTAGAAGAATCAGGCCCTATGCGACTGTTTCCTGGGGAGTTGGTGAGGGCAATGACCAGGAGGCACCAGTGACTGTAGAAGAATCAGGCCGTGAGTAATCTCAATATAGTGACCAGGAGGCACCCGTTACTGTAGAAAATTCAGGCCCTACGTAACCGTTTCTGGGGAATTGGTGAGGGCAATGGCCAGAAGGTGCTTGTGACTGTAGAAGAATCAGGCCCTACATAACAGTTTCCTGGGAAGTTGGTGAGGGCAGTGGCAGGAGGTGCATGTGACTGTCCAATAATGAGGCCCATGTAACAATTTCCTGGGCCATTTGGTGAGGGAAGTGGCCAGAGGTAGCCAGCCCGTGACTGCAGAATAATCAGGACCTACGTAACCATTTCCTGGGGAGTTGGTACGGGCAATGGCCAGGAGGTGCCTGTAGAATAATCAGGCCCTATGTAACCATTTCCTGGTGAGTTAGTAAGGACAATGGCCAGGAGGCACCAGTGACTGTAGAAGAATCAGGCCCTGAGTAACCTCAGGATAGTGGCCAGGAGGCACCCGTGACTGTAGAAAATTCAGGCCCTACGTGACCGTTTGCTGGGGAGTTGCTGGGGCAGTGGCCACAAGGCGTTCATGACTGTAGAAGAATCAGGCCCTAACTAAGCTCTGTAAAGTGGCCAGGAGGCACCCGCCCGTGACTGTCGAAAAATCAATCCCTATGTAACAGTTTCCTGGGGAGTTGGTCAGGGCAGTGGCCAGGAGGTGCATGTGACTGTACAATAATCCGGCCCATGTAACAATTTCCTGGGGCGTTGGTGAGGGCAGTGGCCAGAGTAGCCCGTGACTGTTGAAGAATCACGCCCTGTATGACAGTTTCCTGGTTAGTTGGTGAGGGCAGTCACCAGGAGGCACACATGACTGTAAAATAGTCAGGCCCTAAGTAACCCTTTCTTGGGGAGTTGGTGAGGACAGTGGCCCAGTGGCGCCTGTGACTGTATAATAATCAGGCCCTAACTAACATCAGGACAGAAGCCAGGAGGCGCCCGTGACTGTAGACCAATCAGGCCCTGTGTAACAGTTTCCTGTGGGATTGGTGAGGGCAGTGGCCAGGAGGTGCCTGTGACTGTAGAAGATTCAGGCCCTGAGTAACCTCAGGACAGTGGCCAGGAGGTGTCCGGACTGTAGAAAATCAGGCCCTGTGCGACCGTTTCTTGGGGAGTTGGTGAGGGCAGTGGCCAGAGGTAGCCCGGGACTGTTGAAAGATCAGGCCCTGTGTGACAGTTTCCTGGGTAGTTGGGGAAGGCTGTCGCCAGGAGGCACACATGACTGTAGAATAGTCCGGCCCTAACTAACCTCAGGACAGTAGCCAGGAGGCGCCCGCAACTGTAGAAAAATCAGGCCCTATGTAGCTGTTTTCTGCTGAGTTGGTGAGGGCAGTGTCTAGGAGGCAGCTGTGACTGTAGAAGAATCAGGCCCTGTGTGACAGTTTCGTGGGCAGTTGGTGAGGGCAGTCGCCAGGAGGCACACATGAATGTAAAATAGTCAGACCCTTTCCTGGGGAGTTGGTGAGGATAGTGGCCCAGTGGCGCCCGTGACTGTAGAATAATCAGGCCCTAACTAACCTCAGGACAGTAGCCAGGAGGTGTCCTGACTGTAGAAAATCAGGCCCCACGCGACCGTTTCTTGGGGAGTTGGTGAGGGCTGTCGCCAGGAGGCCCACATGACTGTAGAATAGTCCGGCCCTAAGTAACCCTTTCCTGGGGAGTTGCTAAGGGCAATGGCCAGGAGGCACCAGTGACTGTAGAAGAATCAGGCCCTATGCGACTGTTTCCTGGGGAGTTGGTGAGGGCAATGACCAGGAGGCACCAGTGACTGTAGAAGAATCAGGCCGTGAGTAATCTCAATATAGTGACCAGGAGGCACCCGTTACTGTAGAAAATTCAGGCCCTACGTAACCGTTTCTGGGGAATTGGTGAGGGCAATGGCCAGAAGGTGCTTGTGACTGTAGAAGAATCAGGCCCTATGTAACAGTTTCCTGGGAAGTTGGTGAGGGCAGTGGCAGGAGGTGCATGTGACTGTCCAATAATGAGGCCCATGTAACAATTTCCTGGGCCATTTGGTGAGGGCAGTGGCCAGAGGTAGCCAGCCCGTGACTGCAGAATAATCAGGACCTACGTAACCATTTCCTGGGGAGTTGGTACGGGCAATGGCCAGGAGGTGCCTGTAGAATAATCAGGCCCTATGTAACCATTTCCTGGTGAGTTAGTAAGGGCAATGGCCAGGAGGCACCAGTGACTGTAGAAGAATCAGGCCCTGAGTAACCTCAGGATAGTGGCCAGGAGGCACCCGTGACTGTAGAAGATTCAGGCCCTACGTGACCGTTTGCTGGGGAGTTGCTGGGGCAGTGGCCACAAGGCGTTCATGACTGTAGAAGAATCAGGCCCTAACTAAGCTCGGTAAAGTGGCCAGGAGGCACCCGCCCGTGACTGTCGAAAAATCAATCCCTATGTAACAGTTTCCTGGGGAGTTGGTCAGGGCAGTGGCCAGGAGGTGCATGTGACTGTACAATAATCAGGCCCATGTAACAATTTCCTGGGGCGTTGGTGAGGGCAGTGGCCAGAGTAGCCCGTGACTGTTGAAGAATCACGCCCTGTATGACAGTTTCCTGGTTAGTTGGTGAGGGCAGTCACCAGGAGGCACACATGACTGTAAAATAGTCAGGCCCTAAGTAACCCTTTCTTGGGGAGTTGGTGAGGACAGTGGCCCAGTGGCGCCTGTGACTGTAGAATAATCAGGCCCTAACTAACATCAGGACAGAAGCCAGGAGGCGCCCGTGACTGTAGACAAATCAGGCCCTGTGTAACAGTTTCCTGTGGGGTTGGTGAGGGCAGTGGCCAGGAGGTGCCTGTGACTGTAGAAGATTCAGGCCCTGAGTAACCTCAGGACAGTGGCCAGGAGGTGTCCGGACTGTAGAAAATCAGGCCCTGTGCGACCGTTTCTTGGGGAGTTGGTGAGGGCAGTGGCCAGAGGTAGCCCGGGACTGTTGAAAGATCAGGCCCTGTGTGACAGTTTCCTGGGTAGTTGGGGAAGGCTGTCGCCAGGAGGCACACATGACTGTAGACTAGTCCGGCCCTAACTAACCTCAGGACAGTAGCCATGAGGCGCCCGCAACTGTAGAAAAATCAGGCCCCATGTAGCTGTTTTCTGCTGAGTTGGTGAGGGCAGTGTCTAGGAGGAAGTTGTGACTGTAGAAGAATCAGGCCCTGTGTGACAGTTTCGTGGGCAGTTGGTGAGGGCAGTCGCCAGGAGGCACACATGAATGTAAAATAGTCAGACCCTTTCCTGGGGAGTTGGTGAGGATAGTGGCCCAGTGGCGCCCGTGACTGTAGAATAATCAGGCCCTAACTAACCTCAGGACAGTAGCCAGGAGGCCCCTGTGAAAGCCAGGCCCTATGTAACAGTTTCCTGGGGGGTTCTTGAGGGCAGTGGCCAGGACTTGCCTGTGACTGTAGAATAATCAGGCCCTATTTAACCGTTTCCTGGGGAGATGGTGAGGACAGTGGCCAGGATGTGACTGTAGAATAATCAGGACCAAAGTAACCGTTTCCTTGGGAGTTAGTGAGGGCAGTGGCCAGGAGGTGCCTGTAACTGTAGAATAATCAGGACCTATGTAGCCGTTTTCTGTGGAGTTGGTGAGTACAGTGGCCAGGAGGTGCCTGTAATTGTAGAATAATCAGGCCCTGTGTTACCGTTTTCTTTGGAGTAGGGAGTTGCTGAGGGCACTGGTCAGGAGGCATCCGTGATTGTAGAAGATTCAGACCCTACGTAACCATTTCCTGGGGAGTTGGTACGGGCAATGGCCAGGAGGCAGTAGCCACGAAGCGCCCATGACTGTCGAATAATCAGGCCCTAGCTAACCGTTTCCTGGGGAATTGATGAGGACAGTGGCCAGGAGTCACCTGTGACTGTAGAAGAATCGGGCCCTACATAACCTCCGGACAGTTGCCAGGAGGTGTCTGTGGCTGTCGAAAATCAGGCCCTATGCAACCGTTTCCTGGGGAGTTGGTGAGGGCAGTCGCCAGGAGGTGCATGTGGCTGTACAATAATCAGGGCCTTGTAACAATTTCCTGGGGCGTTGGTGAGAGCAGTGGCCAGAGGTAGCCTGTGACTGTTGAAGAATTAGGCCCTGTGTGACAGTTTCCTGGGTAGTTGGTGAGGGCAGTCGCCAGGAGGCACACATGTCTGTAAAATAGTCAGGCCATAAGTAACCCTTCCCTGGGGAGTTGGTGAGGACAGTGGTCATGATGTGCCTTTGACTGTAGAATAATCAGGCCCTAAGTAACCGTTTCCTTTGGAGTTAGTGAGTGCATTGGCCAGGAGGTGCCTGTAACTGTAGAATAATCAGGCCGTATGTTACCCTTTTCTTTGGAGTAGGGAGTTGGTGAAGGCACTGGTCAGGAGGCATCCGTGATTGTAGAAGATTCAGACCCTACATAACCATTTCCTGGGGAGTTGGTACGGGCAATGGCCAGGAGGCACCAAAGAATGTAGAAAAATCAGGCCCTATGTCGCTGTTTCCTGGACAGTTGGTGAGGGCAGTAGCCAGGAGGCGCCCATGACTGTAAAGAATCAGGGGCGTTGGTGAGGGCAGTGGGCAGGAGCCGCCTGTGACTGTTGGATAATCGGACCCTATGGAACCATTTCCTGGGGAGTTGATGAGGGCAGTGGCCAGGATTCACCCGTGAGTGTAGAAGATTCAGGCCCTGAGTAACCTCAGGACAGTGGCCAGGAGGTGTTGTGACTGTACAATAATCAGGCCCTACTGAACCATTTCCGGTGTCCATGAGGTGCATGTGACTTTAGAACAATCAGGCCCTATATAACTGTTTCCTGGGGAGTTGGTGGGACAGTCGCCAGGAGGCACACATGACTGTAAAATAGTCAGGCCCTAAGTAACCCTTTCCTGGGGAATTGGTGATGACAGTGGCCCAGTGGCGCCAGTGACTGTAGAATAATCAGGTCCTAACATCAGGACAGTAGCCAGGAGACGCCTGTGACTGTAGAAAAATCAGGCCCTATGTAATAGTTTCCTGTGGGGTTGGTGAGGGCAGTGGCCAGGAGGTGCCTGTGACTGTAGAAGATTCAGGCCCTGAGTAACCTCAGGACAGTGGCCAGGAGGTGTCCTGACTGTAGAAAATCAGGCCCCACGCGACCGTTTCTTGGGGAGTTGGTGAGGGCTGTCGCCAGGAGGCACACATGACTGTAGAATAGTCCGGCCCTAAGTAACCCTTTCCTGGGGAGTTGCTAAGGGCAATGGCCAGGAGGCACCAGTGACTGTATAAGAATCAGGCCCTATGCGACTGTTTCCTGGGGAGTTGGTGAGGGCAATGACCAGGAGGCACCAGTGACTGTAGAAGAATCAGGCCGTGAGTAATCTCAATATAGTGACCAGGAGGCACCCGTTACTGTAGAAAATTCAGGCCCTACGTAACCGTTTCCTGGGGAATTGGTGAGGGCAATGGCCAGAAGGTGCTTGTGACTGTAGAAGAATCAGGCCCTACGTAACAGTTTCCTGGGAAGTTGGTGAGGGCAGTGGCAGGAGGTGCATGTGACTGTCCAATAATGAGGCCCATGTAACAATTTCCTGGGCCATTTGGTGAGGGCAGTGGCCAGAGGTAGCCAGCCCGTGACTGCAGAATAATCAGGACCTACGTAACCATTTCCTGGGGAGTTGGTACGGCAATGGCCAGGAGGTGCCTGTAGAATAATCAGGCCCTATGTAACCATTTCCTGGTGAGTTAGTAAGGGCAATGGCCAGGAGGCACCAGTGACTGTAGAAGAATCAGGCCCTGAGTAACCTCAGGACAGTGGCCAGGAGGCACCCGTGACTGTAGAAGATTCAGGCCCTACGTGACCGTTTGCTGGGGAGTTGCTGGGGCAGTGGCCACAAGGCGTTCATGACTGTAGAAGAATCAGGCCCTAACTAAGCTCGGTAAAGTGGCCAGGAGGCACCCGCCCGTGACTGTCGAAAAATCAATCCCTATGTAACAGTTTCCTGGGGAGTTGGTCAGGGCAGTGGCCAGGAGGTGCATGTGACTGTACAATAATCAGGCCCATGTAACAATTTCCTGGGGCGTTGGTGAGGGCAGTGGCCAGAGTAGCCCGTGACTGTTGAAGAATCACGCCCTGTATGACAGTTTCCTGGTTAGTTGGTGAGGGCAGTCACCAGGAGGCACACATGACTGTAAAATAGTCAGGCCCTAAGTAACCCTTCCCTGGGGAGTTGGTGAGGACAGTGGTCATGATGTGCCTTTGACTGTAGAATAATCAGGCCCTAAGTAACCGTTTCCTTTGGAGTTAGTGAGTGCATTGGCCAGGAGGTGCCTGTAACTGTAGAATAACCAGGCCTTATGTTACCCTTTTCTTTGGAGTAGGGAGTTGGTGAAGGCACTGGTCAGGAGGCATCCGTGATTGTAGAAGATTCAGACCCTACATAACCATTTCCTGGGGAGTTGGTACGGGCAATGGCCAGGAGGCACCAAAGAATGTAGAAAAATCAGGCCCATGTCGCTGTTTCCTGGACAGTTGGTGAGGGCAGTAGCCAGGAGGCGCCCATGACTGTAAAGAATCAGGGGCGTTGGTGAGGGCAGTGGGCAGGAGCCGCCTGTGACTGTTGGATAATCGGGCCCTATGGAACCATTTCCTGGGGAGTTGATGAGGGCAGTGGCCAGGATTCACCCGTGAGTGTAGAAGATTCAGGCCCTGAGTAACCTCAGGACAGTGGCCAGGAGGTGTTGTGACTGTACAATAATCAGGCCCTACGGAACTATTTCCGGTGTCCATGAGGTGCATGTGACTGTAGAACAATCAGGCCCTATATAACTGTTTCCTGGGGAGTTGGTGGGACAGTCGCCAGGAGGCACACATGACTGTAAAATAGTCGGTGAGGGCAGTGGCTAGGAGGCACCTGTGACTGTAGAAGATTCGGGCCCTAAGTAACCTCAGGACAGTGGCCAGTCGGAGCCCTTGACTGTAGAAAATCTGTCCCTATGCCACTGTTTCCTGCAGAGTTGGTGAGGGCAGTGGCTGGGAAGCGCATGTGACTGCAAAAGAATCAGGCCCTGTGTAACAGTTTCCTGGGGAGTTTGTACGGGCAATGGCAAGGAGTTGCCCGTGGCAGTAGAATAATCAGGCCCTAGGTGACCATTTCCTTGGGCGGATGAGGGCAGTGGCCAGGAGGCACCTGTGACTGTAGAAGAATCAGGTCCTACATAACCTCAGGACAGCTGCCATGAAAATCAGGCCCTATGCAACCGTTTCCTGGGGAGTTGGTGGGGGAAGTCGCCAGGAGGTGCATGTGACTGTACAATAATCAGTGCCATGTAACAATTTCCTGGGGCGTTGGTGAGAGCAGTTTAGAGGTAGCCTGTGACTGTAGAATAATCAGGCCTTATGTTACCTTTCTCTTTGGAGTAGGGAATTGGTGAGGGCACTGGTCAGGAGGCATCCATGATTGTAGAAGATTCAGACCCTACGTAACCATTTCCTGGGGAGTTGGTACGGGCAATGGCCTGGAGGCACCAAAGAATGTAGAATAATCAGGCCCTACGTAACCATTTCCAGGGGAGTTGGTGAGGGCAGTGGCCATGAGTCACCTGTGACTGTAGAAGATTCAGGCCCTACGTAACCTCAGGACAGTTGCCAGGAGGTGTCCGTGGCTGTAGAAAATCAGGCCCTATGCAACCGTTTCCTGGGGAGTTGGTGAGGGCAGTCGCCAGGATGTGCATGTTACTGTACAATAATCAGGACCTTGTAACAATTTCCTGGGGCGTTGGTGAGAGCAGTGGCCAGAGTAGCCCGTGACTGTTGAAGAATCAGGCCCTGTATGACAGTTTCCTGGGTAGTTGGTGAGGGCAGTCACCAGAAGGCACACATGACTGTAAAATAGTCAGGCCCTAAGTAACCCTTTCCTGGGGAGTTGGTGAGGACAATTGCCCAGTGGCGCCCGTGACTGTAGAATAATCAGGCCCTAACTAACCTCAAGACATTAGCCAGGAGGCGCCCGTGATTTTAGAAAAATCAGGCCCTATGTAACCGTTTCCTGTGGGGTTGGTGAGGGCAGTGGCCAGGGGGTGCCTGTGACTGTAGACAAATCAGGCCCTATGTGACCATTTCCTGGGGAGTTGGCGAGGGCAGTGGCCAGGAGGCACCTGTGACTGTAAAATATTTAGGCTCTTACATAACCATTTCCTGGGGAGTTGGTAATGCCAATGGGCAGGAGGCACCAGTGACTGTAGAAGAATCAGGCCCTGAGTAACCTCAGGATAGTGGCTAGGAGACACCCGTGGCTGTAGAAGAATCAGGTCCTATCTGACAGTATCCTGTGGGGTTGGTGAGGTCAGTGGCCAGGAGGCACCTGTGACTGTAGAAGATTCAGGCCCCAAGTAACCTCAGGACAGTGGCCAGTCGGAGCCCGTGACTGTAGAAAATCTGTCCCTATGCCACTGTTTCCTGCAGAGTTGGTGAGGGCAGTGGCTGGGAAGCGCATGTGACTGTAGAAGAATCAGGCCCTGTGTAACCGTTTCCTGTGGACTTGGTGAGGGCGATGGCCAGGAGCCGCCAGTGATGGTAGTAGAATCAGGCCCTACGTAACCCTTTCCTATGGAGTTGGTGATGGCAGTGTCCATGAGGTGCCTGTGACTGTAGAATAATCAGGCTCTATGTGACCATTTCCTTGGGCCGGTGAGGGCAGTGGCCAGGAGGCGCCAGTGACTGTAGTAGAATCAGGCCCTACGTAACCCTTTCCTGTGGAGTTGGTACGGGCAGTGGCCAGGAGAAGCCCATGACTGTTGAACAGTGTTATAAAACAGTAATAATTTGTGAGAAATGTGACGAAGGAATTGACACACTGGTAATGGTTGCCTTCAATTTCCAAGCCTTTGAGTGCAAAACATACCTGTCACACCCACAGTCTCCGGGTACAGAATGAATGCTCGCGTAGGTGACAGATTCACACGTGCAGTCTTTGGTTGCAGAATCCAAGTTCAGTTCCCAAGCAATTCACACATAACTCTTTGAGTGTAGAATGCCTGCAGGGGTAGACATGAGAAACACACGCACAGCCTTTGAGTGCAGAATACTTCTTTGGGATACAAGAGATGCACAATAAAGCAGATGCATCAAATCTGACTCGTTGACAGCAAGTATCACAATGTGGAGCCTGGCTTGGAGCACAACCTCAGTGTACTAGTCATAATGGCCCTGTTACCTTTAATGGACAATCACATCTGGGAATCAACATTTTCCTTTTTTTTAAAAACCCAGTGATTAGTTTGGGCTATTAGTTGGCGCTGTGCCACCTATAAACCCAAACTATTGCATTAGACTGCTGATAATAAGCTTAAGACTCCCTATGGTCATTCCCACTAGTTCCTGCCCGTCCCCATCCAAACACTTCCTCATGGGAACTCTTTGAGCTCGCTTTAATCAAGCCTTACCATCAAACTTTGCACTCAAATCTAATGGTGTAATAAAAATGTCTTAAACTGGTCACTTGCCTCAGGCACACAGGAGTCATGCAGTAGCGAGCTGACACAGCAGGACGCCGGAACTTGTTGAAAAAGAAATGGAATGAACCAGGTGGCTGATAACACACGACGGGGCACTTAAAATTGTTGGCTGTGGCTAAATAGGAGCTTCAATGGAGCCGTGAAGACCGCAAGCACACTTCGGTCATTCACAGGTTGCTCAATTATCGCCTCATCACTACTACCGATGACAGACACTTGACCCCAAGATGAAAACTGAGGTGTTTTTTTTGGTCCTGAAGAAAGTGACTTTCTTTATGTCACTGAAACCGGTCGACCTGCTTTCTGGATATCCTTTTGACATATGCTATAGGGATACCAGTTTGAGTGTGTTTGTTTCTTCATGCATTGTCGCACGTGACTTAATGTGAGTACACAAATGATTTGTTGACAAACCACATGGATGCACACTTAAGGGTGGGTTGAATAAAAGAAAAAAATCCCCTCTTAAATGCTAGATGGGTTGGTCCTGTGACAATTTGTCCCCTTTTTTGTTCACCAATTGGAGTTTTGTTTTTAACTAGTCTGAACCATCTCTCTGCTGGCTGGACAAATGGGTGAGGATCTGTGGGCCTGCTACCTATGTGGGTGTCTGTGCTATAGGAGACGGCTGGATTATTTGAGTATTACTGTAATTCAGTTATTACATCATTTTGCATTTGAATTAGATTCATCTGTGAGTTTAGTGGAGGGATATATCTCTCCTTCTATCCCTGTTAGACAGGCAGTGCAACACCACTCCCTAGGGCCATCCCGGGTTCTCAGGGAGCAGGGGCGTTGCTAGGTCTGGCCAGAAGACACCCATGACTGTAGAAGAATCAGGTCCTACGTAACCGTTTCCTAGGGAGTTGGTGAGGGCAGTGGCCAGGAGGCACCGTGACTGTAGAATAATCAGGCCCTATGTAACCGTTTCCCGGGGAGTTGGTGAGGGCAGTGGTCAGGAGGCGGCTGTAACTGTAGAAGAATCAGGCCCTTAGTGACCTCAGGACAGTGGCCAGGAGGTGCCTGTGACTGTAGAAGAATCAGGCCCTATGTAACCGTTTCCTGGGGAGGGAGTGAGGGGCAGTGGCCAGGAGGCACCTGTGACTGTAGAATAATCAGGCCCTAAGTAACCTTTTCCTTGGGAGTTGGTGAAGACAGTGACCAGGTGGCACCCGTGACTGTAGAAAAATCAGGCCACACGTAACAGTTTCCTGGGAGTTAGTGAGGGCAGTGGCCAGGAGGTGCCTGTAACTGTAGAATAATCAGGCCCTATATTGTCGTTTCCTGGGGAGTTGGGAGTTGGGGAGGGCACTGGCCAGGAGGCACCAGTGACTGTAGAATAATCAGGCCCTATGTGACCGTTTCCTGGGGAGTGGGTGAGGGGCAGTGGCCAGGAGGCACCTGTGACTGTAGATTCAGGCTCTACGCAACCATTTCCTGGGGAGTTAGTGAGGGCAGTGGCCAGGAGGCACTGATGACTGTAGAAGATTCAGTCCCTACGTAACAGTTTCCTGGAGAGTTGGTGAGGGCAGTGATCAGGCAGTGACCAGAAGGCGTTCGTGACTGTAGAAGAAACAGGCCCGAAGTAACCACAGGACAGTGGTCAGAAGGCACTTGTGACTGTTGAAGAATCAGGCCATGTGCGACCGTTTCCTTGGTAGTTGGTGAGGGCAGTGGCCAGGAGGCACCTGTGACTGTAGAATAATCAGGCCCTAAGTAACCTTTTCCTGGGGAGTTGGTGAGGACAGTGACCAGGTGGTGCCCGTGACTGTAGAAAAATCAGGCCACATGTAACAATTTCCTGGGAGTTAGTGAGGGCAGTGGCCAGGAGGTGCCTGTAACTGTAGAATAATCAGGCCCTATATTGCTGTTTCCTGGGGAGTTGGGAATTGGGGAGGGCACTGGCCAGGAGGCATCTGTGATTGTAAAAGATTCAGACCCTACGTAACCTTTCCTGAGGAGTTGGTAAGGGCAATGGCCAGGAGGCACCAGTGACTGTAGAAGAATCAGGCCCTTTGTAGCCGTTTCCTGGGGAGTGGGTGAGGGGCAGTGGCCAGGAGGCACCAATGACTGTCGATTCAGGCTCTACGCAACCATTTCCTGGGGAGGTGGTGAGGGCAGTGGCCAGGAGGCACTGATGACTGCAGAAGATTCAGTCCCTACGTAACAGTTTCCTGGAGAGTTGGTGAGGGCAGTGACCAGGCAGTGACCAGAAGGCGTTCGTGACTGTAGAAGAAACAGGCACAAGTGCCTTCTGACCACTGTCCTGTGGTTACTTCGGAACCACAGGACAGTGGTCAGAAGGCACTTGTGACTGTTGAAGAATCAGGCCATGTGCGACCGTTTCCTTGGTAGTTGGTGAGGGCAGTGGCCAGGAGGTGTCATGACCACTGCTTCCAAGGAGTCAGGAGCAGCCCAACGCCCTTGGAAGCAGGCTCACAACATTCATTGCAGACGCCAGCAAGTCCCTTTAGGGACCTTTTGGGCCTTGTCCTGGCACCGGTGGTGCCAGGCTCATTGTGGGGACTGGTCCCGGCACAAGAAGCGCCGGGCTCATAGCAAATACAGAAGTGCTTGGGTGGACCTACCTGCAGCAGACCATACTGCTTCCTTACCGACAAGATGATGTCTTCATCCTCTTCTGGCAGGAACAACTTTTCCTCTGGGTGGGGCTGGCACCACTCCCTAGGACTGGAACTCTTCTGGAAACTGGAACTCTTTTTCTTACCTGGGCGAGGCTGTGGAAGAAGACGCTTAAGCACTCCTGTGCACTATTTAAACCACACCCGATTGGTGCAACGTGCTTCGCGTTATTCTGCATCAGCAGCAGGACGCTCACCGTGTCAGCGCCAGGGAATCTTCCATTCCGGCTCCTGTGAACGCGAAATCTCCGGATTTACCTGATGAGAATCCAATCTTCAGTCTTCAGCAGCATCTGCAAAACAACAAAAACACAGATTAGCAAAGTCAAGGTCAGCGCTTCAACTTACCCGATCCACCGGAGTGTTTAAGGTATTTGCCGCATTCTCTCTCCGCCATCGAGCCCTGCAAAGACAAAAGAACATTGGTTAGTAACGTTCTGTTTCTGAACGGCTTACCTGTGCGACGTACGCTCCAAAGTCAGCTCGCACCGCACTCCGCCACCTGCAAGGCAAAAGAGAGACATTAAGGTGCGTTTAAAGGCCTAGAACAGACTTTCTACTTACGTGCCTTCATATGCTCCATCATCTTGTTCACTCTTCGGCACAAACCTGGGCATCATCTCCGGCGCCTTCATCATTCTCCATCTGAAAGGAAAAGACATTAAGGTGCGCATTAAAGTACTGTGGCATTCATTCTACTTACGTGCCTCCACGAACTTTGGCATTCTTTCGCCATCATTTCTTCTCAGTGAACCCTGCAGAAAAGGGACGTTAAAAGAGAACATTAAGGACTTTGATATATGCAAAATACGCTCGTGCAATTAACGGCGGCATCGCTCTCTACTTACCCTCTGCAATCAAGAGGCTGATCCCAAATCCAGTGAAGTAACTGGACCCAGAGCCCCTGCACAAGACGCAGGATGGAGAGCCCGGCATTCACCTATTTAAGGTGTGCACAGTTAGCAACCGAGTACCACGGGAGGAGAGAGTGTGGGGGTAGAGACTTCATCCAACCTTCCAGATACTAATCCCCTGATTTTTCCACTTGTAGACATCTCACCCTCCAAGTCAAGCTTTCGGTGAGAAGGGGGCCAAACCAGGGAGCCAAACGAACCCTACGCCTAACATTGAAGACGGTTTCACCGCCCAGCCAAGACCCGTGCCTCTGAGGGAACCAGGTGAGCGTTACAGAACGCGAAGCCATTCCGCATATTTCCCGCCCAGGCGCAATGGAAACCTCAGACACAGACCAATTGGCCCAGTTGCTTGGGGAGTTGAGGGCAGAAGTACACGCAGCACGCCAGGAAACGAATGCCTTAAGGAGAGAGTTAGTTGTTTCTAACGAGCGAACTGATGATCTTACCAGACAGTTGTTACAAGCCCAAGCGGGACAAACTCCTCTGCCCGCCTCGGGAGGGAGCCATGCTCCAACGACTTCCACTAATCCGGTGCAGATTAATCTACCAGGAAATGTACCTTTGGCCCCGCCCGAGCGTTTTTCTGGTGATCCGAAGAGATTCGCTGTATTCTTCAATCAGTGTCACTTGCACTTTTTGTGTAGACCCGCCGCATTCCCAACGGACCAGGCCAAGGTGGCCTTCGTGCTCTCATATCTTAGTGGCAGTGCCGCAGATTGGTCTTTACCTTTAGTGACTCAAGATGACCCTGTTCTTCATAACTTCCAAGACTTTCAAGCTAGTATGGAGAGATTGTTCGCACGACACTCCCAGGGTCAGGCCTTGGATAATGAACTTCTTTCACTACGACAGGGTAATCAAGACCTCTTGGCTTACATTGCGTCATTTAACAGACTAGTGGTGGAAACCGGATGGCCGGAAGATAAGAGAATCACGCTTTTCTACAGAGGCCTGCGAGGGGAACTTAAAGACGTTCTGGCCCAGGTGGTAAATCCGCCACAAGACTGTTCTGAATATATCGATCTGGTGGTTCAATTAGATCAGAGGCTACAGAATCGGAAGGCCGATCGTTCCAGATTTGAATCTCGTGTTTTTTCAAGACCACAGAGCTCCGCTAAAGGAAATGATTCCGTGGAACCCATGCAAATCGGGGTCGTGAAAGGACCCCTAACCCAAAAGGAACGGGAAAGGAGAAGACAATTGCAATTATGCCTCTATTGCGGAAATTCAGGACACTTTCTTCGAGATTGCCCGGTGAAACCAAAGAAGAAGATGGTAGGAGCATCCGATAAAGGTGCCGAAGGTTCTGAGTCGGAAAACGACCTCGCCCGACAAGTGTAGAGGTCCGCTTGCCGAGCGTTAAAACCAGTTCTTTGACCTCACATTTCGTCATGCCTATGGTCCTCGTGAGTCCAGAGCAGCCTAATCGTATGCATGCCATAAAAGCATACATTGATAGTGGCGCGATCGGCAATTACGTGGATTGTGAAATGGCCGCCAGGATGAATCTACCTCTTTGTCCTAAGACGGTGAGAGACATCATTACCACCGTGGACGGTACGGAAATAGCTTCCGGACCAGTAACTCACACCACCTTGGAAGTGACGTTGGTAGGCCAAGATGGACATCAAGAGAAGATCGTGTTTGACGTGATCAAGGCCCCGCAGTTTCAAGTTATTCTGGGAATCCCTTGGTTGGAGAAGCACAATCCTCAAATCGACTGGCGAGCAAAGACAATTCGGTTTCCAGAATGCGCTCCCACCTGTTATCCTCAGCCTCCCAACAAGCTGGCAGCAACCTCCTCTGAGACTCCACAATTGCCTCCTGAATACCGGGAATATCATGATGTCTTTCGGAAAGATCAAGCTAACACCCTGCCTCCTCACAGGTCATACGACTGTCATATAGACCTGATTCCGGGATCCACTCCTCCGTGCAGTCGAATTTATGCCCTTACCGAACCAGAAAATCTTCACCTAAGGCAATATTTGGACCAATACCTGGCTAATGGATTTATCCGTCCTTCAAAGTCCCCAGCCTCTTCAGCTCTGTTCTTCGTTCCAAAAAAAGGAGGGAGACCTGAGAACATGTATAGATTACCGTGCCCTGAATCAGATAACAATCAAGAACAGATATCCGTTACCTTTGATCCCAGAACTACTAGACCAAGTTACAAGTGCCTGTATTTATACTAAGTTGGACCTCAGAGGAGCTTACCATTTGGTACGAATAAAAGAGGGCGATGAATGGAAGACGGCCTTTCGTACTAAGTATGGATTATTCGAGTATCAAGTAATGCCCTTTGGATTATGCAATGCACCGGCCGCTTTTCAGTATTTTATGAATGACGTCCTCAGAGAACTCATTGATGTGTGTGTAGTTGTCTATATTGATGATATTCTGGTCTACTCGGCCCCTGAGGCTGATCATTGAAAACACGTCACAGCGGTACTGGAGAGGCTCCGTCAACACAGACTTTTTGCCAAGCTGGAGAAATGCGTTTTTCACGTTACTGAGGTCGAATTTTTGGGATTCATTTTGTCACCTAACGGAGTTCACATGGACTCAAGAAAAGTGGACGCTATTCTTAAGTGGCCCTCACCAACCTCAGTAAAAG
This sequence comes from Ambystoma mexicanum, assembly GCF_040938575.1. Taxonomy (NCBI): domain Eukaryota; kingdom Metazoa; phylum Chordata; class Amphibia; order Caudata; family Ambystomatidae; genus Ambystoma; species Ambystoma mexicanum. The sequence continues at coordinate 510,517,950 of NC_090932.1, read as the reverse complement.
GAGTCCAAAGCATGTTGGGCTTCGCCAACTTTTATCGTAGGTTTATTCCAGACTTCTCTCGAATAGTTCAACCCATTACAGCCCTTCTCAGAAAAAACAAAAGTTTCGAATGGTCTACGGAGGCCGAACAAGCCTTTCAAGAACTGAAAACTAAATTCATCTCAGCTCCGGTTTTAAAACATCCCCGCCCGGAACTTGCCTATATTGTTGAGACCGATGCCTCCAGTCTCGCGATGGGAGCAGTGCTTTCGCAGAGGGACCCAGAAACAAACCAGTGGCACCCTGTGGCCTTTTGGTCCCGCAAATTTTCGGCTCCCGAAATGAACTATACCATTACCGAAAAAGAACTTTTAGCTATTAAGTCCGCCTTTAAGGCCTGGCGGCACTATCTCCTGGGAGCCCGACACACAGTCACCGTCATTACGGATCATCGCAATTTACAATACTTGAAATCAGCCAAAGCTCAATCCTCTAGACAACTCCGTTGGGCTTTATTTTTCGCCGAATTCGACTTTGTAATTACTTACCGACCAGGCAACAAGAATGGAAAAGCAGATGCCCTCTCCCGAGTGGGAGTAGATGAACTCACGACTAGTCCTGAACCCGTACCAATAATTCCGGAACAAAGAATCCTGGGTTTAATTAACACACAATCCCTTGAAGATATTGAAGCAAAAGTTAAAAAACGTATAACTCCAGCAGAAATAAAAGATTGGAAACTCAAGGGGAAAGATTTTACAATGGAAAAAGACTTACCATACTTTCAAGGTAGATTATATCTGCCATGTACGGATTTACAATCACAGGTCATCTCATGTTACCATGACTCCTTAATGGAAGGGCATCCCAGCATTGCTAAAACGTCTGAAAAAGTAAAAAGACATTTCTGGTGGCCATCTTGGAGGAAGGACATTAAAGATTTTGTAATCTCCTGTGGTGTGTGCGCTCAAAACAAAAGTCAGAAGGAGAAACCATCAGGCCTCTTACATCCAATAGACATTCCTCCTCACCCGTGGCATACTCTCTCCATGGATTTCATCACGGATTTACCACCATGCTCCGGATATAATACGATCTTAGTAATTGTGGACCTATTTTCTAAAATGGCTCATTTTATTCCATTGAAGGGGTTACCCACAGCTTCAATTCTAGCCCGGGAATTCCTCGAGAACATCGTTCGGTTGCACGGCTTTCCTTCAGTTCTAATCTCGGATAGAGGAAGTCAGTTTATTTCCCACTTCTGGCGGAGTTGCTGTCGCTTAGCCCAAATTGACGTAAGGCTTTCAACCAGCCATCATCCCCAGACCGACGGGCAGACCGAGAGGACCAACCAAACTCTGGAACAATATCTACGCTGCATGTTGCAGCAAGCAGAAGGCACTTGGAAAGAAATCCTCTGGATTGCGGAGTACGCTTATAATAATTCAGTCCATTCTGGAACTGGAAAAACCCCTTTTTTCCTCTTGTATGGAATCCACCCTCGCACCTCAAATCACGATCCACCTCAGACTCTTGGAACACCTGCTGTAGATCACCTGCACTCTACAATCACTCAAGCCTTTAAGGAAGCCACTTCTCATCTTCAGCAAGCCAAGGAACATTACAAGAAGGGTGCAGACCAACATCGAAAGGAAGCTCCCCAATATCAAGAGGGAGATCAAGTCTGGCTGTCCACCAAACATTTACCCTTAAAAGGACCACGTACTTTCAATCCACGATACCTGGGACCTTACCCAATCACTGCCATAATAAATCCAGTGGCAGTTAAATTGGGCCTACCTACTCATATGAAAGTTCATCCCGTCTTCCACGTTTCCTTACTAAAACCCATGCAACCTGGAACCCGTTTGACAAAATCTCCAGACCCTATCCTAGTGGATGGAGAACTGGAGTTCGAAATTCAGAACATCCTAGACTCCAAGATCTCCAAATCAAAGCTATATTATCTGATTGACTGGAAAGGTTATGGCACCCAGGAACGGTCTTGGGAACCATCGGAACATGTGCATGCACCCCGTCTGGTCAAGAAGTTTCATCGAACTTTTCCCGACAAACCAAGACCCCCGGAGAAGACGAACTTGGGAGGGGCCATGAGGGGGGGTGCTGTCATGACCACTGCTTCCAAGGAGTCAGGAGCAGCCCAACGCCCTTGGAAGCAGGCTCACAACATTCATTGCAGACGCCAGCAAGTCCCTTTAGGGACCTTTTGGGCCTTGTCCTGGCACCGGTGGTGCCAGGCTCATTGTGGGGACTGGTCCCGGCACAAGAAGCGCCAGGCTCATAGCAAATACAGAAGTGCTTGGGTGGACCTACCTGCAGGAGACCATGCTGCTTCCTTACCGACAAGATGATGTCTTCATCCTCTTCTGGCAGGAACAACTTTTCCTCTGGGTGGGGCTGGCACCACTCCCTAGGACTGGAACTCTTCTGGAAACTGGAACTCTTTTTCTTACCTGGGCGAGGCTGTGGAAGAAGATGCCTAAGCACTCCTGTGCACTATTTAAACCACACCCGATTGGTGCAACGTGCTTCGCGTTATTCTGCATCAGCAGCAGGACGCTCACCGTGTCAGCTCCAGGGAATCTTCCATTCCGGCTCCTGTGAACGCGAAATCTCCGGATTTACCTGATGAGAATCCAATCTTCAGTCTTCAGCAGCATCTGCAAAACAACAAAAACACAGATTAGCAAAGTCAAGGTCAGCGCTTCAACTTACCCGATCCACCGGAGTGTTTAAGGTATTTGCCGCATTCTTTCTCCGCCATCGAGCCCTGCAAAGACAAAAGAACATTGGTTAGTAACGTTCTGTTTCTGAACGGCTTACCTGTGCGACGTACGCTCCAAAGTCAGCTCGCACCGCACTCCGCCACCTGCAAGGCAAAAGAGAGACATTAAGGTGCGTTTAAAGGCCTAGAACAGACTTTCTACTTACGTGCCTTCATATGCTCCATCATCTTGTTCACTCTTCGGCACAAACCTGGGCATCATCTCCGGCGCCTTCATCATTCTCCATCTGAAAGGAAAAGACATTAAGGTGCGCATTAAAGTACTGTGGCATTCATTCTACTTACTTGCCTCCACGAACTTTGGCATTCTTTCGCCATCATTTCTTCTCAGTGAACCCTGCAGAAAAGGCACGTTAAAAGAGAACATTAAGGACTTTGATATATGCAAAATACGCTCGTGCAATTAACGGCGGCATCGCTCTCTACTTACCCTCTGCAATCAAGAGGCTGATCCCAAATCCAGTGAAGTAACTGGACCCAGAGCCCCTGCACAAGACGCAGGATGGAGAGCCCGGCATTCACCTATTTAAGGTGAGCACAGTTAGCAACCGAGTACCACGGGAGAGGAGAGTGTGGGGGTAGAGACTTCATCCAACCTTCCAGCTACTAATCCCCTGATTTTTTCACTTGTAGACATCTCACCCTCCAAGTCAAGCTTTCGGTGAGAAGGGGGCCAAACCAGGGAGCCAAACGAACCCTACGTCTAACATTGAAGACGGTTTCACCGCCCAGCCAAGACCCGCGCCTCAGAGGGAACCAGGTGAGCGTTACAGGAGGCACCTGTGACTGTAGAATAATCAGGCCCTAAGTAACCTTTTCCTGGGGAGTTGGTGAAGACAGTGACCAGGTGGCACCCGTGACTGTAGAAAAATCAGGCCACATGTAACAGTTTCCTGGGAGTTAGTGAGGGCAGTGGCCATGAGACGCCTGTAACTGTAGAATAATCAGGCCCTCCCGCCGTTTCCTGGGGAGTTGGGAGTTGGGGAGGGCACTGGCCTCCGTGATTGTAAAAGATTCAGACCCTATGTAACCTTTCCTGTGGAGTTGGTAAGGGCAATGGCCAGGAGGCACCAGTGACTGTAGAAGAATCAGGCCCTATGTGACCGTTTCCTGGGGAGTGAGTGAGGGGCAGTGGCCAGGAGGCACCTGTGACTGTAGATTCGGGCCCTACGCAACCATTTCCTGGGGAGTTGGCCAGGAGGCGCCTGTGACTGTAGAATAATCAGGCCCTAAGTAACCTTTTCCTTGGGAGTTGGTGAAGACAGTGACCAGGTGGCGCCCGTGACTGTAGAAAAATCAGGCCACACGTAACAGTTTCCTGGGAGTTAGTGAGGGCAGTGGCCAGGAGGTGCCTGTAACTGTAGAATAATCAGGCCCTATATTGCCATTTCCTGGGGAGTTGGGAGTTGGGGAGGGCACTGGCCAGGAGGCATCCACGATTGTAAAAGATTCAGACCCTACGTAACCTTTCCTGGGGAGTTGGTAAGGGCAATGGCCAGGAGTCACCAGTGACTGTAGAAGAATCAGGCCCTATGTGACCGTTTCCTGGGGAGTGGGTGAGGGGCAGTGGCCAGGAGGCACCTGTGAATGTAGATTCAGGCTCTACGCAACCATTTCCTGGGGAGTTACTGATGGCAGCGGCCAGGAGGCACTGATGACTGTAGAAGATTCAGTCCCTACGTAACAGTTTCCTGGAGAGTTGGTGAGGGCAGTGATCAGGCAGTGACCAGAAGGCGTTCGTGACTGTAGAACAATCAGGCCCGAAGTAACCACAGGACAGTGGCCAGAAGGCACTTGTGACTATTGAAGAATCAGGCCAAGTGTGACCGTTTCCTTGGTAGTTGGTGAGGGCAGTGGCCAGGAGGCACCTGTGACTGTAGAATAATCAGGCCCTAAGTAACCTTTTCCTGGGGAGTTGGTGAAGACAGTGGCACCCGTGACTGTAGAAAAATCAGGCCATATGTAACAGTTTCCTGGGAGTTAGTGAGGGCAGTGGCCATGAGGCGTCTGTAACTGTAGAATAATCAGGCTCTCCCGCCGTTTCCTGGGGAGTTGGAAGTTGGGGAGGGCACTGGCCAGGAGGCATCCGTGATTGTAAAAGATTCAGACCCTATGTAACCTTTCCTGGGGAGTTGGTAAGGGCAATGGCCAGGAGGCACCAGTGACTGTAGAAGAATCAGGCCCTATGTGACCGTTTCCTGGGGAGTGGGTGAGGGGCAGTGGCCAGGAGGCACCTGTGACTGTAGATTCAGGCTCTACGCAACCATTTCCTGGGGAGTTGGTGAGGGCAGTGGCCAGGAGGCACTGATGACTGTAGAAGATTCAGTCCCTACGTAACAGTTTCCTGGAGAGTTGGTGAGGGCAGTGACCAGGCAGTGACCAGAAGGCGTTCGTGACTGTAGAAGAAACAGGCCCGAAGTAACCACAGGACAGTGGTCAGAAGGCACTTGTGACTGTTGAAGAATCAGGCCATTTGCGACCGTTTCCTTGGTAGTTGCTGAGGGCAGTGGCCAGGAGGCACCTGTGACTGTAGAATAATCAGGCCCTAAGTAACCTTTTCCTGGGGAGTTGGTGAAGACAGTGGCACCCGTGACTGTAGAAAAATCAGGCCATATGTAACAGTTTCCTGGGAGTTAGTGAGGGCAGTGGCCATGAGGCGTCTGTAACTGTAGAATAATCAGGCTCTCCCGCCGTTTCCTGGGGAGTTGGAAGTTGGGGAGGGCACTGGCCAGGAGGCATCCGTGATTGTAAAAGATTCAGACCCTATGTAACCTTTCCTGGGGAGTTGGTAAGGGCAATGGCCAGGAGGCACCAGTGACTGTAGAAGAATCAGGCCCTATGTGACCGTTTCCTGGGGAGTGGGTGAGGGGCAGTGGCCAGGAGGCACCTGTGACTGTAGATTCAGGCTCTACGCAACCATTTCCTGGGGAGTTGGTGAGGGCAGTGGCCAGGAGGCACTGATGACTGTAGAAGATTCAGTCCCTACGTAACAGTTTCCTGGAGAGTTGGTGAGGGCAGTGACCAGGCAGTGACCAGAAGGCGTTCGTGACTGTAGAAGAAACAGGCCCGAAGTAACCACAGGACAGTGGTCAGAAGGCACTTGTGACTGTTGAAGAATCAGGCCATTTGCGACCGTTTCCTTGGTAGTTGCTGAGGGCAGTGGCCAGGAGGCACCTGTGACTGTAGAATAATCAGGCCCTAAGTAACCTTTTCTTGGGGAGTTGGTGAGGACAGTGACCAGGTGGCGCCCGTGACTGTAGAAAAATCAGGCCACATGTAACAGTTTCCTGGGAGTTAGTGAGGGCAGTGGCCATGAGGCGCCTGTAACTGTAGAATAATCATGCCCTCCCGCCGTTTCCTGGGGAGTTGGGAGTTGGGGAGGGCACTGGCCAGGAGGCATCCGTGATTGTAAAAGATTCAGACCCTATGTAACCTTTCCTGGGGAGTTGGTAAGGGCAATGGCCAGGAGGCACCAGTGACTGTAGAAGAATCAGGCCCTATGTGACCGTTTCCTGGGGAGTTGGTGAGGGCAGTGGCCAGGAGGCACTGATGACTGTAGAAGATTCAGTCCCTACGTAACAGTTTCCTGGAGAGTTGGTGAGGGCAGTGACCAGGCAGTGACCAGAAGGCGTTTGTGACTGTAGAAGAAACAGGCCCGAAGTAACCACAGGACAGTGGTCAGAAGGCACTTGTGACTGTTGAAGAATCAGGCCATGTGCGACCGTTTCCTTGGTAGTTGGTGAGGGCAGTGGCCAGGAGGCACCTGTGACTGTAGAATAATCAGGCCCTAAGTAACCTTTTCCTGGGGAGTTGTTGAGGACAGTGACCAGGTGGCGCCCGTGACTGTAGAAAAATCAGGCCACACGTAACAGTTTCCTGGGAGTTAGTGAGGGCAGTGGCCAGGAGGTGCCTGTAACTGTAGAATAATCAGGCCCTCCTGCCGTTTCCTGGGGAGTTGGGGAGGGCACTGGCCAGGAGGCATCCGTGATTGTAAAAGATTCAGACCCTATGTAACCTTTCCTGGGGAGTTGGTAAGGGCAATGGCCAGGAGGCACCAGTGACTGTAGAAGAATCAGGCCCTATGTGACCGTTTCCTGGGGAGTGGGTGAGGGGCAGTGGCCAGGAGGCACCTGTGACTGTAGATTCAGGCTCTACGCAACCATTTCCTGGGGAGATGGTGAGGGCAGTGGCCAGGAGGCGCTGATGACTGTAGAAGATTCAGTCCCTACGTAACAGTTTCCTGGAGAGTTGGTGAGGGCAGTGACCAGGCAGTGACCAGAAGGCGTTTGTGACTGTAGAAGAAACAGGCCCGAAGTAACCACAGGACAGTGGTCAGAAGGCACTTGTGACTGTTTAAGAATCAGGCCATGTGCGACCGTTTCCTTGGTAGTTGGTGAGGGCAGTGGCCAGGAGGCACCTGTGACTGTAGAATAATCAGGCCCTAAGTAACCTTTTCCTGGGGAGTTGGTGAGGACAGTGACCAGGTGGCGCCCGTGACTGTAGAAAAATCAGGCCACATGTAACAGTTTCCTGGGAGTTAGTGAGGGCAGTGGCCATGAGACGCCTGTAACTGTAGAATAATCAGGCCCTCCCGCCGTTTCCTGGGGAGTTGGGGAGGGCACTGGCCAGGAGGCATCCGTGATTGTAAAAGATTCAGACCCTATGTAACCTTTCCTGGGGAGTTGGTGAAGACAGTGACCAGGAGGCACCTGTGACTGTTGATTCAGGCTCTACGCAACCATTTCCTGGGGAGTTGGTGAGGGCAATGGCCAGGAGGCACTGATGACTGTAGAAGATTCAGTCCCTACGTAACAGTTTCCTGGAGAGTTGGTAAGGGCAGTGACCAGGCAGTGACCAGAAGGCGTTCTTGACTGTAGAAGAATCAGGCCCGAAGTAACCACAGGACAGTGGCCAGAAGGCACTTGTGACTATTGAAGAATCAGGCCACGTGTGACCGTTTCCTTGGTAGTTGGTGAGGGCAGTGGCCAGGAGGCACCTGCGACTGTAGAATAATCAGGCCCTAAGTAACCTTTTCCTGGGGAGTTGGTGAAGACAGTGACCAGGTGGCACCCGTGACTGTAGAAAAATCGGCCACATGTAACAGTTTCCTGGGAGTTAGTGAGGGCAGTGGCCATGAGACGCCTGTAACTGTAGAATAATCAGGCCCTCCCGCCGTTTCGTGGGGAGTTGGGAGTTGGGGAGGGCACTGGCCAGGAGGCATCCGTGATTGTAAAAGATTCAGACCCTATGTAACCTTTCCTGGGGAGTTGGTAAGGGCAATGGCCAGGAGGCACCAGTGACTGTAGAAGAATCAGGCCCTATGTGACCGTTTCCTGGGGAGTGGGTGAGGGGCGGTGGCCAGGAGGCACCTGTGACTGTAGATTCAGGCTCTATGCAACCATTTCCTGGGGAGTTGGTGAGGGCAGTGGCCAGGAGGCACTGATGACTGTAGAAGATTCAGTCCCTACGTAACAGTTTCCTGGAGAGTTGGTGAGGGCAGTGATCAGGCAGTGACCAGAAGGCGTTTGTGACTGTAGAAGAATCAGGCCCGAAGTAACCACAGGACAGTGGCCAGAAGGCACTTGTGACTGTTGAAGAATCAGGCCATGTGCGACCGTTTCCTTGGTAGTTGGTGAGGGCAGTGGCCAGGAGGCACCTGTGACTGTAGAATAATCAGGCCCTAAGTAACCTTTTCCTGGGGAGTTGGTGAGGACAGTGACCAGGTGGTGCCCGTGACTGTAGAAAAATCAGGCCACATGTAACAGTTTCCTGGGAGTTAGTGAGGGCAGTGGCCAGGAGGTGCCTGTAACTGTAGAATAATCAGGCCCTATATTGCTGTTTCCTGGGGAGTTGGGAGTTGGGGAGGGCACTGGCCAGGAGGCATCTGTGATTGTAAAAGATTCAGACCCTACATAACCTTTCCTGGGGAGTTGATAAGGGCAATGGCCAGGAGGCACCAGTGACTGTAGAAGAATCAGGCCCTTTGTAGCCGTTTCCTGGGGAGTGGGTGAGGGGCAGTGGCCAGGAGGCACCAATGACTGTAGATTCAGGCTCTACGCAACCATTTCCTGGGGAGTTGGTGAGGGCAGTGGCCAGGAGGCACTGATGACTGTAGAAGATTCAGTCCCTACGTAACAGTTTCCTGGAGAGTTGGTGAGGGCAGTGACCAGCCAGTGACCAGAAGGTGTTCGTGACTGTAGAAGAAACAGGCCCGAAGTAACCACAGGACAGTGGTCAGAAGGCACTTGTGACTGTTGAAGAATCAGGCCATGTGCAACCGTTTCCTTTGCAGTTCCTGAGGGCAGTGGCCAGGAGGCACCTGTGACTGTAGAATAATCAGGCCCTAAGTAACCTTTTCCTGGGGAGTTGGTGAGGACAGTGACCAGGTGGCGCCCGTGACTGTAGAAAAATCAGGCCACATGTAACAGTTTCCTGGGAGTTAGTGAGGGCAGTGGCCAGGAGGTGCCTGTAACTGTAGAATAATCAGGCCCTATATTGCTGTTTCCTGGGGAGTTGGGGGTTGGGGAGGGCACTGGCCAGGAGGCATCTGTGATTGTAAAAGATTCAGACCCTGCGTAACCTTTCCTGGGGAGTTGGTAAGGGCAATGGCCAGGAGGCACCAGTGACTGTAGAAGAATCAGGCCCTTTGTAGCCGTTTCCTGTGGTGTTGGTGAGGGCAGTAGCCAGGGGACGCCAGAGACTGTAGAATAATCAGGCCCTATGTAGCCATTTCCTGGAGAGTTGGTGAGGACAGTGGCCAGGAGGCAGTCGTGACTGCAGAAAAATCAGGCCCTGGGTCACCTCAGGACAGTGGCCAGGAGGCACCTGTTGCTGTAGAAGAAACAGACCCTATGTAACACCACTCCCTAGGGCCATCCTGGGCTCTCAGGGAGCAGGGGTTTTGCTAGGTCTGGAAAAGATAGTCCCCCCCACCCCCTGACTCCCCAGCCCTTCTCTAGTGACGCCTCTGCCAGGGAGAGTTTAGTTCTTCCCTTAGGGACAATGTTAGTTTAGTAAGTGTTTATGGATTGACTCTAAGCCGTAAAAACTACTGGTGAAATTCTCTTGTGTCACCCATTGTGTTACAATATACAAGTTTGGTCACTAAGAATGTCATGGCCGCTTAAACTGGTCTGCATTTAAACACTCGATGTATAAGCACTATGCGTGTCTTTCACTGAAATCCTGTTAAAAACAAGCATTGGCAAGGCCAACAGTTTTGGCTCGTGTATAAGTATTAGGCATTTGCCAGGCACTTCTATTAGATACTCACATAATTCAGGGACATCATGTGGGGGTAGCAACTGCAACAACAAAAAAATGGGTGCTCCTGGTGTAGCGAGCCCTCCCGCGGTGCAGGGGACCCCGCCACAACCGGTCTGGTGGGTACCTGGCCAAGTCCTCACCTTTCAGGGTGATGGCTGGGACGGCGAGGCACTCAGTAGGGGATGGAGCTGACTGTGACATGTGACACATGCCATGTTCAGCTCCAACCCCTTCTCTCTCGGCTTCCACACAGCTCACATACAGGAACCAGGAAGCTCTCACAGATTCATGGTTCCTGTTTGTGAGCAGCACGGAGGAGCCGAGGGGGCCTGGAAGTACAGACCAACCAAAGCTGCAAGAAAAAGATAAGAAGGCTTTTGTTTTGTAATATGATGTGTGTTTTGCATGTGCAAAGTGCGTGTCAGATGCATGTATGTGAATGGTGGGTGAATGAGAAGTGATGTGACGTGTGTTTTTGAATGTTCTGATTGGGTCGGTGTGCCTGTGTAGAGTATGCAATGCGTGGACGTAAGAGAAGCTGTGAGTGTCTGGTGGGTGAATGAGAAGTGATATCATGTGAGTTTTTGAATGCTCTACGTGGGTGAGTGTGTACCTGTGTGTAGAGAATGTAATAGAGTGGATGTAAGAGAAAGTGTGAGTAACTGGTGGGTGAATGAGAAGTGATGTGTTGTGTGTTTTTGAATGTTCTGGGTGTGTGGGTGTGTGCCCTTGTAGACAATGTAATGAGTGGATGTAAGAGAAGGCGTGAGAGACTGGTGGGTGGGTGAATGAGAAGTGATGTGATGTGTGTTTAAGAGTGTTCTGGGTGGGTGGGTGTGCGCCTGTGTAGATAATGCAATGAGTGGATGTAATAGAAGTTGTGAGTGACTGGTGGGTGAATGAGAAGTGATGTAATGTGTGTTTCTGAGTGCTCTTGGTGGGTGGGTGGTTGTGTACCTTTGTAGAGAATGTAGTGAGTGGATGCAAGAAAACGTGTGAGTGACTGGTGGGTGAATGAGAAGTGATGTGATGTGTGTTTTTGAATGTTCTGGGTGTGTGTGTAAGTGTAGAAAATTCAATGGGTGGAGGTAAGAAAAGGTGTATGATTGAGTGACTGGTGGGTGAATCAGTATGACTGTGATGGTGTGTTTTTTAATGTTCTAGGTGGTGGGTGCATGCATGTGTAGAGAATGCAATTAGTGCATGTAAGAAAAGGTGAGAATGAGTGACTGTTGGGTGAATGAGCACACATGTGGTAGTGCATGTTTGAATGTTCTGGGTGGGGTTTTGTGTGTGCCTGTGTGATGAATCCAGTGTGAGTGAGTGCGAGAGGAGATATATGGGTGAGTGATTGGTGGGTTAAAGGGGATGCATGTGTGTGTAAGGCACTGGGAGACTGGGGATCACTGGAGCATTTTTGCCACATCCTTTATTGACTTTACATGTTTTGCTGGTATTTTTGGGCAAAGCCAAGTTCATGTGTGACATTCCCTGGCTAGACTGGCATTTTGGTGCAGTCAGTCTAGCCATTGCTTACTGTGGCATGACATTTATTACTCTGCATCTTTAAAAAAGCAAGTATGATAAGTAGTGTTACCTCGCTAGACTGATGTTTTGGTGTAGCGGCCTGTATATTCTTCACTGTAGCATGACTTTTTATTAACTGAGCATCTATGATGAATCGAGCATGATAAGTGATCTTATGGGTCTAGACAGGCTCACACTGTAACCAGTTTGGACAGGTTTTCCTATTGTGACATGTCACTTTTAATGGCCAAACCAACGGGAGTATGTTCTTACATAGGAGTACTGGCATATATTGGCAGAGCCAGTTTTGTGCCCAGTGCCAGTAATGATACTATAGAAAAACGTCTTAAAGCAAACATGAGTATGGTTTTATATGGGAATACCAGCATATGTTGGTGGAGCCAGCATGGAAATGTATGGGCACAGCCAGCATACACATGTTTTTTATACTGGCATATATTGCAGGTACCGGCAGTATAATGCTTTGGGAAATGCCCTGTGCTCTTTTGGTGACTTGCATCTATTGTACTATAGGTGGTTGATATATTTGTGGACCAGGCACCACCCTCTTCTCTCTATGTTACATTAAAGATTTAAGCTTTGGTTGAAAACCATATGTACTTCTTTCAATTGCAGTGGCGCATGGCCCTGCAGTGGCATAATCATCTTGGACATTGCGCACACGTGGTGGTCCGGACCGACCCGGGGTTTGGCGTGCCCTATGCTTTGTTAAGGAGCTTGGGGGTGCACCCACAGCATGGCTCACAGGGGAGCTGCCACATTTTGTGCTACACCATTGGGCACCACTGCGTCTGACAAAGGGCTAGTGTGTAATGCGCAGCTATAAGTCTGCCAGGGAGTCCCCGGGCGAGAAGCAACCCGTGGATGTTTTCTATTTTAAATAACTGTGTTGTGCTATGAATTTATGTGTGCAGCAAAGATATTACATGAAATGGTGTTTTTATTTTTTAAGTCCTCTGGAACCCAATTTTACACTTAGATTATAAAAACTATGGGAGGTCTTGGGCATATTGAAAGAACCTTTCCCCGGTATTATATGCCAGCAAAGATAACAGTATCAGGTGCACTCCCATCTGTGCACGCAGACCAGACTAATAGGTTTCTTCTATCGTGGTGGTAGCTGAATCATATATTCATTTATAACCAGGGAATTTTGTTCATACTAAATACCGGTCAATGATTTAATTTTCAGGCCTTGTTCTTCGTTCAAGAGCAGCGCACGCCTCCCCAGGTCAGTGCTTTATTGGCTTGTTTACAGATGTCGAAGTGTGCGGGAGCGGTTGGAAGCGGTGCTCATATACTTTTTATTTTTAAGTTTCACTGTTCCTATACTTATTTTAAAAAGAAACCATTCTGGAATGGTTTTGTTTTAAAATAAAAGTGTAGGAAGAAGTTGAAGCTTGCAATTCAGTGTACTGCACTGAACATTCCCTTAAATAGCATGTGTGTTTGTTTGGGGGTTTGGATTGTGTGTGGGAGGGGGCACAACGATGGGGTTTGTGGAGAGTTGGGGCAGGTCACCAGGCAACATAGTTCTGCTACTTCTTTTCGTACACTTGGACCACTGCAACACAGCAATGCCACGGCTAACACATACCTCTGTGTCCATTGATCTATAAATGTTTCATACACTAGCTGTAGCCTGCATTACAGATTTTGGTTACCCTGTTAGAAATACTGCATTATGTATATTTTACATATAGACCCCACGTCGAATCTGGAAAATGGCATTCTCCAAATGCGTAATCGTGGACAAATCATGACTCCCTCTGTGCCTCAGTTCTTATATCTGGCTGAAAAGAGAACAGCTGAAAACACAGGTGCTAGATGCATCTAAAAAATCCAAAGGTCGTTGCCATCACTTCCTGTGATGTCACTTGGAGGCGGGATCAAATTACATCACTTCCTGTGATGTCATCAGAGGGTCCAGGGTCATGTGGTGTCCCTCTTGCTATCCCTGGTATTTTGGTGAAATGATATCCCTGACATAATTCTGCCATTTTGCCCCCGCTATCATCAATTACCAGTTAATACCACTATGCTAGTGCCTGGTAAGTGTCTGGCAAGTGCCTTTCCCATGCCTACACAAAAGCCCAAACTGTTGGCATTGCCAACACTTGTTTTGTGCGTTCTTGGGCCTTGAGATATCTGCCACAATAGAGTCCTACACTCACATTGAGTTCAGAAGATGCTTAAGGCTCCAATTGGCTATCCAGTTGAAACGTTCACTCAGCGCAGTTGGTTCGACACACTCCTGCGTGGGCGCACACAACACAAAGAGCCATCTGCAAAAAGATCACTTCCCTTCCCAGCATACTAGAGTATTGCACTCTCAGCCTCCGAGTTGTGGAACTGATGCAACACTACACATTGTGCAAGAGTAGCGCTATCGCCCCCAGGATATTGCTTCGCTGCCTCTTTCCTCTCACGGTCAGAGGTGATGGGAATCGAAAAGGCAAATGCGAACATTAAAAAAAGGTTGACTCAGAAACCGCACGGAATATTTTGGCTTTTTCGAATTCTGGGAAGAGAGAGAAATAGCCGCAAATATTCGAGCTATGCCAGGAGAAGGGGAAATTGTTTACTGTTTATATGCGAGGAATCCAAGGCAGGCGGCCGAGGCGAAGAGCCAAGGCGCTGAGGAATGTAGCAAGCCTGTTCTGACACCACAGAGGCAGCTTCCTGCTCACAGTGCCAGGCCAGAGCAGAAAATGCCACGATCTGCCATTTTCTCCACACTGTGTTGGATGTGAAGCTCATAAGCAGCCGGTTTGCATCCATATTAGAAATAGAAAAGGGATACATGCTTGTGGTGTAGAAAAAGGAACAGCAACGAGGCGTCATGACGGGTGTGTGCGTGTGTGGTGTTCTTTTCTGGAACAGCTGCTATACCAGGCCCGGCCTGCACCACACAACAATGGTGACAAGGTGGCAGCATCACGTCAGCGGCAGCCCAAACCCAATCTCAACATCTGCAGCGGCAGCTCCTACACAGGTGGGCTGCCGTTAAAAGTAAAAATAATGAAACAATCACCCAACCCTAACAGCATTGCATCCACGATTGGGCGATCGCAGTTATAGGGAAGGAGACCCGGCCCCACCTGGTGGTTGGTAAGCTAATGCGTATACCACTAAGCGGAACTGAAGAGCTCCGCACGATGCAGCGCACTTGTGCACTAAGCACATTGAAATGGACCGTGCAACATGAGGCACGGGTTTATGGGTGTGCCAGTGCCAACTTAATCAAGAGCCCAAGAACCTGGAGAGCAGTTGCAGTAGCCATCTTCATGTCAGGGGGTTGCTCATGAAGATACCACAATTACAACATCACAACTACCGATGTTGTAGGAACAACAAGGGGACCCTCACTCCAGCCCATAATCCAGTAAGGCAGGGTGGCCCCATCCACAGCAGGGTGACTACAGTCCACGGGGAAGACATACGGACAGCCAGGAAAGATACAATTATCCATGGGATACACAGCAGGTGTACACACTTAGTTTCTGTAGACCCCGCTCAAGCAGAGTGAAGGGAAAGTCCCTCAGAGCTTGCCACCCCATCAGGTAACATGTCAGACAATCAACACTTGTCACCCGCCCACGACAGCACCCACAGGTCTGCAGGAGAGCCATCAGGGAGACCAAGGCCACCTGCAGGTGCCACCACATGGCTGGAAAAAGTATTGCAATACAAATTTGAAATGTAATAAACTTAAGACTGCTAGTAGAACATTTTAATTTTCTGTACTTAATAGTTATCTAGACCACGTGCAATTCTAGTAAAGGACATTTGCATGGCCTTTAAACTTCATTTGACATTATGTGGTTGTTTACAGGAAATGTTGAGGAAATTGATTGGTCAGTAGGACATGTTTAGACAGCACCAGTCAAGTTGTTCAAATATATGGGGCCTCATTACGACCCTGGCGCTAATGGTTTAACGGCACCGTAAAGAGCGTCGGCGCCGTTAAACCATTAGCGCCTGATTACAAGGTCCCTTAGCGGGTTGGAGGCTATAATGCCTGCTTTTTGCAGGCGTTAAAATCCAACCCGCTAAGGGACCTTGGAGCTAATTACGGCAACCGTAATTTACGATGTCGTAATTAGCGCCTTCCCCATCCCCATTATGCCCTATGGGGCAAAATGGGGAAGGGCAAATGGTGAATGGGGAATTACTGCCCCCGCCAACCTTGTGATGGGGGCGGTAATTCCGCCATCCACCATGCCTGAGACCGGCATGGACCATGGTGCTAATAGCACCATGGTCCAGCGCCTGGGTCGTAATGAGGCCCATAGTAGGGATAAATAAACATTACCGAGTGCTTCAGTTTCTCGAGCAAAACCTTTTAAAGAAATTTAGTGCAAACGTCTGGATAGTAAAATTGGTCACAAATGGAGCACTGATTTCCAGGTGTACTTTGGGTTTTTGCCTGGGATTTTGCGGATTCTTTAGAGCAAATGTTGTATTGATAAGCATACAATAACATTAATACTGTTCCTTAATCAATGGAGACTGTTTTATTCTTCAGGAATGTTATGAAAGCTTGGATTGCTGATTGAACGGATAGTGATCACTATTCTCAAGATAATTTTCCAGTGGTCACGGGTAGGCACCATGAAGAATATGACTGACAATCAGAGGGGCTGGTTGGCTATGCCTAAGCTTAACAAGGAGGCATTGGAAATAATTACTAATTCACTGGAAATTAAAATATATTCTTTTTAAACTGTTAAAGAGTTCAGAGGCTACAAAGGAAAGTGTCAGTTTGTGTGAGTCTTTGTATGTAACTATCCGGGAGAGAGCTATTGGCAAAGGGCATCCCCCAGTTCAGGAGGTCCAGGTTATAGAAAGGGGAGTGCCTGAGTGGCAGGAGGTGGAGCCCTGAAGCAAGAAGGAGAAGGCCAAAAGATCTGTGCTGCTGGGACGCACATCAAAATAACCAGTGAGCTTTCAGATAGAAAGAAATCCAGTATGTAAGTGTTTGATGCTGCGTGTATGGATACTATGTTAAGGAGTGGTCGTATTGATTGAAAGACACGTTGTCCTGAATAGAATCCTTACAAAAACCAATGAACGTTAAAGATTTGTTAATTCATAAGAGCCAACGGAATACCTTGTTACTGAGTGGTCGCAGGCAAATGAAAACCTGTTATTGAAAGTCTCTGCGCGATAAGAACAATTTAAAGGCTCATAGTCTCCACAGC